>NC_090021.1:256876053-257497928 GCF_037176765.1 Anolis sagrei
ATAACCCTCTACAGTCCCACACCATAATGTCCAACAGAACTTTGTTGTGTACCTTTAAGTCACTGCCTGTATACTGCTAACATATGCCATGGTTGAGAATGAAAATTTCACACAGCTGTTGATGTATCAAAGGAGAGCTCTACAATGTACGAAGTATATATGCACGAAAAAGCTTCTTTGTACATGTAGGTTAATTAAGTGTTAGTGCTGAAATTTTGCAGGATTCATATCTTTGGAAGTTCAAACGGTTTTTCTAAACACTCAAATGAAATGTTAACTTACTGTAATCATGTAACTTGGGAGGCTGAAGAAATATGTGTAGAGCACAATCCTTATTGGGAGGCAACTCCCCATTACAGCAACCCTTTCATAGAGTTGTATATGACTGAAAGTATGTGATTTTCCCAGTGTCATGCAATGGTCAAGTGCATATTCGAACCCTGTTCTCCAGAGTCAAAATCCAACATTAAACCCACGACACTGTGCTGGTTCTTCTACAGTGTTGAGAATGAGCTGTGTTGCCAAAGAAAAGGTCATTTGTGGTTTTCCCATCCAGAAGGTGTGGAAATCCTCTGCTATCCAGATTGGCAGTATTCAGCAGTGAGGAAGATGCAGCAGCACCAGGAATCACAGTACTGGTGCAAGGCCCCGTGGATGGCTTGCAATCAGTGGGACTCACCATTCCTTGGAAGTTATTCAAAAATAAATGAAGCTTGCAAAAATGAAAAGGGGAAAGGCTAACCTAAAGCATAGGAGAAGCAGGAGTTGGCCAGATGATAGAAACAGCTGTGGAATGGAAGCAATTCCAATATTATGTGAGAACAAGAGGGAGCCAGTCTCATTCAGCACTGGAGTGTTGTGTTGAATTATATCTGAAAGTATGTCTGCATGCATTTCCAGAAAAGTATGCAACCGAAAGGGAAGCCTCTAATAATAGTGGAAGGCTGGAGACAAGGATCTTTAATGTCAAAGTTATGAATACCCAGTCCAGAAATTCTGCAGCGCCGGAGTGCCTCCCTCCCATCTTACCCCAGACAAGCCAAAGTTAGTAACCTAGATCCTGGCTTGCATGGACTGAATCATGCACTCCTTTTGGGAATGACCTGCACATCTTTGCAGGTCACTTCCATTCATATAGACTTCACAAAAATAAGATTGAAGGGGTGTCCTGAAATCCCTGACGACTTTCTACAACAGAGGAACATGCACTAAATTTTAATGCACTTCTTATGATTACTGTATTATTTGCAGTGACTTCTTAATTAGCAGTCACTTTCATTATGCTGCCATAAGCACACTTCCATTTGTCTTAAAGTGTGGCTATACTGTGCAAGCACTAGAGCTCTCTGGCTGAGAATTCCAAGTACCTCCCTAAACTGCAAATCCCCAAATTCCATAGGCTGGAGCCACAAAGTGGAACCACAGCACTAAACATAGCAAAGTTACAGTTAAAATGGAACCATAGCACCAAAGTTGAATCATAGTAGTTAAAATGGAATCACAGCAAAGTTACTGAAACCACAGATCTTTCACGCTCATTAAAACACTGAAGTTAGTGTAAAAAGACCTGTGGTCTCAGTAACTTTTTGATACAGGAATTGAGCATTATCTAGTTATTAAAACCATGTATCTGTGTGTGTGTGTGTGTATCTAACTAACACAGCTGGAAAAAGTCATTCGTCGGGTTTGGGGGTTCTTTTTTTTTTTTAGAGCTAGGTGATTGCAATAAATATAGACACACACCTGCAGCCAGGATAAAATAGACACAGTAGAGTTAATTAAGCTTGACATTACTTTAACTGTCATGGCAAGTCCCCGGTGGCGCAGTGGGTTAGACCCCTGTGCCGCCAGGACTGAAAACCGACAGGTCACAGGTTCGAATCCGGGGAGAGGCGGATGCGCTCCCTCTATCAGCTCCAGCTCCTCATACGGGGACATGAGAGACGCCTCCCACAAGGATGATAAAAACATCAAATCATCTGGGTGTTCCCTGAGCAACGTCCTTACAGACAGCCAATTCTCTCACACCAGAAGCGACTTGCCGTTTCTCAAGTTGCTCCTGACACGACCAAAAAAAAAAAAACCCGTCACAGCTCAGTGCCATGGAATCCTAGAATTTGTAGTTTGGTGAGGCACTGGCACCAGCCCTCTTTGGCAGAGAAGGCTAAAACTTTGTAAAATTACATCTCTCATGACTCTATAGCAAACTGCATTAAGTCTACAGTATAGCTGTATCCTACTTCCTTAGTCTATGAAAACTTGTGCTACCAACTTAGTTGTCTCAGTTAGTCTCAAGGGGCTGAAAGATTTCTTTGCAAACAAGTAATTCTTTATTACAGTATTTATAATCCTTATAATCTATATAAATAAAAATGTAATGTTTTTTTGTGGGATTAGCATAATTCAAAACCACTGGACGAATTGACACCAAATTTGGACACAATATACCTATCAGGCCAACGAGTGACCGTCACTCATAAAAACACTGAAAAACACAGCAAAAGAGAAAAAGCCAAAAAAAAACTAAAAAAAAACATTACAACACAGGTGTAAAACCACATATGTATATGCAAACATACATACACAAATATACGCACACATATATACACACATACACACAAAACCCATATACACAGACTGGGCCACAGAAACACGTTGCAGGGGACAGCTAGTATATTATAGACTGCTTCAGGAAGGCTGCTCTATCCCTATGGAATGAGGCAAGCTAATACAGTGCTTTGTGGTGAGACTGGCAACTAATAGTGACTAGTAATGGCAGGTCAAATACTTTACTGTGTTGACTTTTCTAGTATGGAGGTGTGGGAGATTACGACCAAAGGAACTGTCTGTATGTGTATGAGCGAAACAGACAGACAAAGGAATGGGGAGTAGGAGGGAGATGGAGAATGAATGCAGGCACACAACCAGAATGTTCTATTTGTAAATATCTCTGGCACCATAGGGATGGGAGCCATGCTAGATCCTCATCCTGGTTCATATAGGTGAAAGGGGCAAAAAGCTCCTGGCACATCTGAGTGTCTGTGTTCCCCAGTTGTAGAATGAGACTTTATAGTTAAAAGAAGCAATACAACTTTTTGTCGCTTAAAGTGCATATTAAAACATATCCTCTGCTTCTCTGCTTGAACCATGTCTTGATGTAGCTCTGCTGATCAGATGTATGTCCTTATCACACTATCCTGTTATGTCTGGTTTACTGCTCAAAAACCACCTCAGATATACTCCCAATTATAGTTGATTGTTGGTGCTATTTATCACAATCTTGAAACATTTTCAGAGTATTACTGTGATCTGAAGTGTTTTCATTTGGGCTGTGGCGCAGCTGGTTGGGAGTCAGCTGCATTAAAATCACTACAGACCACAAGGTCATGAGTTCGAAGCCAGCCTAGGTGGGAGTAAGTTCCCAACCATTTGTCTAGCTTGCTGTCAACCTTTGTAGCCCAAAAGACAGTTGCATCTGTCAAGTAGGAAATTTAGGTACTGCTTTATGCGGGGAGGCTAATTTAACTAATTTGTTGTTGTTGTTGTTGTTCATTCGTTCAGTCGTCTCCGACTCTTCGTGACCTCATGGACCAGCCCACGCCAGAGCTCTCTGTCGGCCGTCACCACCCCCAGCTCCTTCAAGCTCAGTCCAGTCACTAATTTAACTAATTTACGACACCATAAAAATCTCCAGCAGCGTGCAAAAGAATGAAGTACTCCATCGGTGTCACAAGTGGATGGTGAAGCAACAGCTGCCCCGGTGGCCAGAATTCGAGCATACCCTCATGAAGTTGGAATGTTAAATAGCTTCTGTGTATCTGTCTATCTATGTTGTATGTCTACGGCATTGAATGTTTGCCATGTATATGTGCATTCTAATCCGCCTTGAGTCCCCGCTGAGTGAGAAGGGCAGAATATAAATACTGTAAATAAATAAATCTGCACAAATGCCATTATCACCATCATGATTGATTAGCATAGATATAGATATAGATGTGTGTGTAATAATGTTATGGCATACCAATCAACGGAAATCACACACTCCTTCATTTTCATATCTTTCTCCTGTGAAAACCAAAAGTGTTTATCATGCTAGCCAGTTGTCCTGTTCCAAAACTTTCATTTGTATTCACCAAGCCATCATAACACAATTACAGCAAAATGTCAAAGCACCATAACTTTTGGAAAAAATGTAAAATGAAAAAGTAATGCTTTGGTGGCAACACACTTTGGTGGCACTACAGGAAAGCAGTGGAGAAATCTTCTGAAAACATCCCCATGCAGCAAAGGCATCTGGATAGTGACTTTAGAGGATCAGAGTCAGGATAGAAGTGTCACTGCATTATAACAGCAAACCAATAATATTTTTAAAAAATCAGAAAAGAGTTGAAAATACAGGTATTTACTTCAAAACAAAATTTCCAATTAACCCAAGCACCAGAAGTACACGTTTTCTTCTGGAGATTTTCTTGGAAATTCCCAAAGAAGGAACAACCAGACCATACCCACACTGTACCCACTATTTCATAAAATCACAAAACTGGAAGAGACAGTAAGAGCCATCCAGCCCAAGCCCCTGCCATGGAGGAATGCATAATCAAAGCACTCCTGACAGATGGTCATCCAGCCTCTGTATAAAAACTTCCAGAGAAGGAGACTCCACCACACTCTGTGGAAGCATATTCCACTGTTGAACAGCTCTTACCATCAGGAAGATCTTTCTAATGTTTAGGTAGAATCTTTTTTTCCTGCAATTTGAATCCATTGTTCTGTATTCTAGTCTCTGGAACAGCAGAAAACAAGCTTGACCCCTCCACAATATGACATCAGTTCAATTATTTAAACATGGGCATTCTGTCCCCTCTTAACCTTCTCTTCTCCAAGCTAAACATACCTAGCTCTCATAATGAAGTGGAATGAGACATCCACACTCACATTGGCTACTGCGAAAGGGGGCCATTAATAGATTGTTTTCAGCAAGACAACTATCACGCTCTCGATGACTGTACAGTACAACAGCACTGAGAGAATGACATTATGCCATAAGGGTGAAACAAGAGCGGGAACAAACAAGGTTAAGATTTTAATATTTGTAACAACTTGTTGAAACAAGAATGTGGTTATCCAGAGATTAGCTTGCAACTTCTATTATATCTCACCATTGGATATGCTAAGGGTGATAGAGGGCAATGTCTTCTCTCTGATCTTATGATGCATAGTTAATGGGTTCTCGCAAATCAACACAGTTAATAAAAAGTATAAATTCAGCGTGGCTAGGAGAAATGTGCACTATTAAAGTCATAATGTCCCTGCTATAACTGCTCTTATCCTTACACTGCTACATGATCTATGCACCTTATTGATTAGCCTATTTTCTAACCTGTTTGCACACCAGCCCGCCCTCCCACAACAAGACTTGGAGTCTATCCTTGGTTGTTGATTATGATATTTATGATGTTTGTTTTATTATTGTTATAAAGTTGTTTTACACTGTTTTGTCTTATTGTTATATTTTATATGCTATGTTTTAACTCTGTGTGATTGGGCTCGGCCCCATGTAAGCTGCCCCAAGTCCCTTCAGGGAGATGGAGACGAGGTATAAAAATAAAGTTGTTTTTATTATTATTATGATTATTATGATTAAAGAAAACATGATGAGAGGAATGGTCTGATGCAAAAGGGCTGGGAATAAAGGAGCTGCAAAAGACATCTATGACTAGAGGACTGCTAATGCACCAGGTAGCTGAAGATAAAAGTGGGTGCCAGTAGCACAAGAATAGCTTTTGTGATGTAGTAACTCTCTTTGAAATCCCTATCTAAAAGGTAACGTTGCAAGAATTATCATGCAGCATATTTAATATAGATAAATTGTTTTTACACCATATTTTTACACCATGAATGCACTGACTCATCATGGTTTTGATAGATTAGAATGTGATTTCTTTTTCCAGAAACTTCTTCCTTTATCCTGAGACATTATCGCACTTACGACTTCTATAAATTGCACTAATGTGTTAGAAACAAAGTCAATTGCTTATTGAATTTGGAAATCAATACAACTCCACCTATCAATTGCACATCGGGGAGCATTTTAAAAAAGTATTTACTTTCAATACATGATGCAGCTTTTTAAAGAAATAAGGTATTCAGACACTGTTGTCTGGAAGATTGCTGATTCGTTATTTGTTTCCAGGTGACCAAATACTATATTGGCTAGAAAAGAGGACAAAATTGTGTTTCCTGTTGAAATCAATTGAACTTTATAAATCTGCATTGGGTTATGGCCAATTTGATAAAAGGCAGATTATTTTTTAAATGACTTTTAAAAATCATGTAAAAGTCAACAGACAATCCATCTTCTTTTATCTCAGTCTTGCAGGAGGTTTATAAATGAAAGTATCTTGTGAACAGGAGACTAAAGGCTTTCAAAGTATCAAAGCATTCACTTGAACTCTTCAGATGACTGAAGTTCAAGATCCTAAAATGTAATACTCCTATAGGCCTTTCAATATTACCTGTTGTCAAATATGTTTAAAGGAATAGTAGCTGATATTCTATTGATATGAAAACGGAAAGTAATATAGCAATATCATCTACAAATGTAAACATAATTCTGGATTTGCTTAGTATTAATGAGTTATTTTCAAAACAAATTTAAGGATTCACTACAGATTAATCTACTTTACACACAACTGAGATATTAAATAGCTGACATTACACTGATATGCACAACTACCTTCAAAATAGGAGATGCCTTCTTTCTTGCCTGAGGTAATAGGCCCTTGGTACCCACTGGGGTTTGGTTCTAGTACCCCCTCCCCAACCTGCGGATACCCAGATTACTGGGATGGTAAAATCCCATTATAGTAGAGTCTCGATTATCCAACCTTCGCTCATCCAACGTTCTGTATTATTCAATGCAGTCTGCCTCCCACCCGTATCCACAGCTGTTTCAATACATTACGATGTTTTGGTGCTAAATTTGTAAATACAGTAACTACTACATAACGTTACCATGTACTGAACTGCCTTTACTGTTGATTTGTTGTAAAACATGATGTTTTGGTGCTTAATTTGTAAAACCATAACATAATTTGACGTTTAATAGGCTTTCCCTTAATCCCTCCTTATTATCCAACATTTTCACTTATGCAACATTCTGCCAGCCTGTTTATGTTGGTTAAACAAGAATCTACTGTATATATAACTACATAGTAAAATGACATCCCTTTAATAAAATGTCTAAATGAATGTTTGCTTTTTTGATTTCTAAAAAAATTCTCATGCTTTTGATGGTTGAATACATGGATATGGAAGGCCAGCTACCCAAACACCCACTCCCAGCAAACAATAATGAGACTGGCATATCCATTTCAGAGGTGTGAAACAATAAGGCTCTTTTGTCCTCTAGGAAAGCCTTTGCTGATTGCTCACTTCTTTTACGCGGAAGTCTATAAATCTGAATAGCTACAACCACAATTTAGTTGTTGTCAGAAATCTTTCTACATTAATTGCGCTTTAATTGCCATACCTTTCCCCTGCATTGTCAGCTACAATTCTTTGGAAGGGACAAGAACAGAACACAGACAAAAGATACACACATTGCATTAACGCAAAACGATTTGTACTAATTGGCTGATAACAGGTTTAAAATGGCCATTAGATTCATTTTTACAAGACTGAGTTTCTTTGGTTCTTTAATAAAGTTGTCTCACCATCTATATACAACTAGGATCTCCAGCTACAACACATTGGTATTTCCTAATATTTTTGAAGTCAGTTTATTGTTATTTATTTTTTGTAACAGATTGAGCATTTTTATAAATATACACTCATATGATTATAAAAATACATTTTATTTATATGGATTTTGTTTAAATAACAATAATTTACACCAAAAGGTGTTACAATTATTGAGACTTTTGAGGAGATCTTGACATATAACATAAAAGTAATATTTACAAAAGTGAGTTTTCTTCCATTTTCTTTAAAGACCACCTTCCTTAAAATTATCTCTTTTCCAAATTTAACTCTCTTGTGTCTCTTTTCTGTTTCTTGGATAGATGTATATATGTGATTATCACTAGGAGCAACATTCCTTACTTAATTCCCTTAGGAGATACCAAAGAAACTCATTTAAAAAATCATTACTGAATCAGAATACATTAGAAAGTTGAATAAAATAAGCTAAAGAGTATGTTTTAATGCAGCAGATATCAACGTAGTCAGAACGTTATACCATGAACCATCTCAGCTCATCTTCAAATTGTGTTATGGCATAAATGCAGTTGCGAATCCTAACTACAGAATTCCTGATGAATCAATGGACTTTATGTAAGTGTTGAATTACTATTTAACAATTGATTCAATGGATGCACTCTAGATGGGTCTATCAGTTGGGACTGAAATCTATAGATGCAAAATCAAAAGCTTTTTCTTTAGCGCAACTGTCTACCATTTTTCCAGCTTCCAAACATAAATCAGAATGAAGTTGTATTCTCCCATCATGTTTTCAAAGGAGATGATGTATTTTTCATGATATTGTTGTAGAATACATTACATTTATCTATCAGACTCTACAATCCTCGATTTGGCAAAATATCCGTTCCTAACCACCACTTACAGAATATTATCCGGTTCCATCCATGGACTTGTTTACTTATTTACAATTTAATCTAACCAACAGGTTGTAATCAAGCTGCAATGGCATTGTGATTACTTAAAAGAGTTTGAATGGTCATTATCCCATCATGACCAGTCAGTGATAGCTCTGGTCAGCTTTTTCTGGCATCATTTCACTAGAAATCATTGTTTGGGGATAAAGGGAGAGAGCTTTATGTTAAACAGAGGTTTTCTTGTAACAGCAGGTATATTCATTATTCTGAACAAACTTGCACTCAAGGTTCTCAAATTTACCACTATCATGTGTTCACAACAAAAAGCTTTTTGAATATAAGCCATTTTCAAAGAATTTGTTTTCACTGAGAGGTTTCAAAGAGCTTTTAACACCTACTAACTTTGTCATTTTTCTCTCCCTTTTCACAGTGAAGAGAAATACCACAATGAAGTCATTTTTGTGTAACTCCATTGTAACATTACCCCAGCTCTTTAGACACCAATTAAACCAGTATGCTTATTCATTTTTTCCTTCTGGAGCTATGAACCAAGATGATGAGTCCAGGGATATTTACAAAAGACTCTCAGGGTACATTCTCATCAGTTCTTACCATTTAAATGTGGTTTCTAGGCAGAACTGAGCTCTATTGCTTTATTGCAACCAGTCTTGTGATATGGTTCTGAAATGTATCAAGTCAATCACTAAGTTATAAAGTCATGGCTCTCAATTGCCATAAAATTATTATTGTTTCTTCTTGATTCAAAAAGACAAAATGTTGATTTTTTTAAACATGCACAGGTTGCAAGAGAGTAATTTTATATTTGTGCTTCCCAAGCTCTGAATATAACTGGAACATTAGACAGGCATATGGTTTAAGTAACGTTTCCAAGGACAGACGCTTCGCGGATCAAAAGATATGTGACAGACAATTGCATATGATCAGTATATTACATCAGTCTTTAACAAATTACCAGGGAACACCTGCCTTAACAGGCAGAGAGCTGGTGTTAAAATTGAATAGTCTATTTACTCACTTTAAAAAAAATCCAGTGTTGACTGTTTCAGAATAGGAAAATATGGATTTGCTTTGGCAAAAGCCACCACAAGTCTTATTTGAAAGCTAGATGCCTGCTTTTGATATAAACATGTGAAACCATCACACCTGAAACTCAAACATGTCTGTTTGCTTCTTTGCGAGCTTAGCTACTTCTTCTCTTATTGCCTTCACCAGAGCAGCAGTGGAAAGGTTGGCCAGCGGGGTATCGGAAGGATCACTTTCTGTCAAGCTCTGTTGAGAAGCAGCAGTGGTGGGCAGTGAGAATTGTTCCGAAATGTGGTGCATATTTCCCGGTTGGCTGTAATGTCGAGGGATCCTAGCAGGAGAGTTGTGCTGATACCGGGGCCGCGAATAAGCTTCTATGTAGCCAGGCAGGGGGACCTATGGAAGATTTCAATTAGACAGATACAGTGCTCTCAGATAATTTGCTTTGACACAATGCTGAGTAGCCACAGTAGGTATCATGTGCAAAGAAGCCATTAGAGGACAGCATTGAAAAATTATCAGCCCATGTATTCAGGAAAGTCATTTCAAACTGCCAATTATCGCATACTTTTTTAAATTATTGTGATAAATGTGTGTGTTAGTTGTCAAAAGAACTATCTGATGTGAGCAATGTAATTATGCATAGTTGTACACCTGTATCTGCAGACTCAGAGGCAGTAATTTGGACAAGCCTCCCCACTAAATCTGTGCTTATGGTAAGAGATATAAACAAGGTGCTAAATTGGGGGGGAAACCAGGGGAGAATTGTATATACAAGCATCCCACCTAAGGACAATTTCTAAGCCATGGACACTGATCCTTGGAGAATAAAAAACCTGCTTCACCATCAAAACAAGTCACTTGAACGCACTACCATGTTTTATTGAGAAAGGTTTGGATTGTATTTAGAAAAACTCTCAAAATTGATCTTCTCTGAATTTCCCCTTGGATTTTGAAGGTTTGAAATACTTTGTCTTGTTCCAAGTAGAGCTGATGTACTGGGAAATCTTTATTGCTTATGTGGATGAGATTGCACTTGCTTGTTTTAATATCCAAACCCATTTTCCTTTAATGTGCATGCATGTACATTGCCCTAGGCAATGCACATGTAAATACTAATAATGAAGAATACAAAATATCTAAAATTTTCATACACAGTCTTGTAGCAATATTCTTTTCATATGGTTTTCTTCACACACAAGAACAACATTTGCACATATGTAAAATACTGCACAAAAATAAATTTGCTGCAGTCATGCATATAAGGTCTTTCAATACCATTTTAATAGTGTACATCAGTGATATTCACCTGTGTTGGGGGAGAAAGCAAATACAACAGCTGAGATATTGTATATGCTCCAATTCCAGAATTACTTAAAGAAGTTTATCCTCAGTTTTGGACATCAAGATTCTGTACTGATTGACAAAGTGGCAATTAAATCTTGAGGGGTTGCCATCTGTTAGCTCATTCCTGTTCACGCATTTCCAAAATACTTACCATTTCATCAATGGTAAGCACACCATGAAAATCTAGGGAATGCTGGGACATGAGTGACATTGAGTGATTTTTCTCCCATATGCGGGACTTCCAGAGGCGTGTGAAGGCCTATTTCCGGTTGGAGCCTGAAGGGACGCGGCACGCGGTGGCCTTCCATTGAGGAGCATGACCTGTCCGGCAAAGGAGTGACCCTTTGAAGGAGACGTAGGGCAGCCTTGCCATCGGGTCCTGGCTTTGAAGCAGCCGCGCTCATGGAGGACCCCTTGGGGCCCTTGGCCTGGGGGCCCTTGCCGCCGCTCCACTCCGCAGGGCTGGAGACGGTCAAGCTGGGCTCTCTGGCCACCCTGCTGGCCGCAACCCTCCTCGGCGGGCTCATGCCCCTGCGCCTCTTCTCTCCAGGCTCCTCCGCGCTCCGGAGGGAGTCCCTCGGCCTGCTGGGCTGCTTTACCAGCGGGGTCTTCCTGGCCGCCTGCCTCCTGGACCTCCTCCCCAATTACCTGGGCGCCATCAATGGGGCCCTGGAAGAGCTCCGGGTCACAGAAGCTGAAGACCTGGCTGTTTAAGAAGGCTTTTGAATAGAAGTGCAATGACTGGTAACTTGACCATAGGAATGGAACTACGGAAATGGTATCGGATTGTGAATTTGACGATGAGACGACTCGGAATGATCTTGTAGTAAGGATGATGTTTTGATGATGTTGATAATTATGTATTGTGGATTTTATTGTATGCTGTTTTTCGCACCTTTTCATGTTGTACACTGCAATGAGTCGCCAGTAGGCTGAGAATTGCGGTATATAAGCGTAGTAAATAAATAAATAAATAATTGTGTAAACCAGGCACCTTTAGTGAATGGATCTGTGTGAGAACAAACACTAGAGGCCAGTATTTCACTAATCTAGTTTGTGAAATACTGCACAGCTTCAGAGACAAAGCATCATAGAGATGTAAACTGCTTTGCCAATCTAATGTTTGTTTTCATTTTTCTAGGACTGTTAGTGACACTGCAAAGCCATTATTTGAATAATAAATTGAGGTGGTGGGAGCAAATGTTTTCAAAATCTTAGGCCCCTTCTGCACTGCCAGATAATTAAGATTATCAAAGCAGATAATCCACATTATCTGTTTTGAACTAGATTATAAGTCTACACTGCCATATAATCCAGTTCAAAGCGGATAATCTGGATTTTATATGGCAGTGTAAAGGGGGGCTTAATCTTTATTGGGGAGTGAGAATTAAAATTATTGTTGTTACTGTTAGACAATTACTGATATTTATTTTGAACAGTTTGTGCACATGTGTGTATGTGCTATCAAGTCATGTGAAGATTTATGGCCACCCCTTTGAATTTTGCTAAGTTTCCTTTGGTAAGGAATCTGCAGAGATGGTTTTGCCAGGCCTTTCATCTGAAATGAAGTACATTTGCATTTGAGGCCTTCCATCCAATACTAACCAGGGCTGACCCTGCTTTGTTTCCAAGATCAGACAGAATCTGGTTGCTTTAACTCTATGCCGAATCTACCTGCATAGAGGATGTATTAGTGAAACTTTGCTGATCAAAAGGGAAAACAGAATTTTAATAAAATGCTAATATTTAGAGGAAAATATTATTGTGTGTTCCTTTTCCCTATTGCAGTAATTAATTTTAGTGATGTTGGTGTATTATACACCATAATCTGAAGTTGGCTTGTTTAAAAACAGAACAAAGTTCGTTTCAAAATATAACTTCAGATTTCTATGCATTTTTAAGATGAGTTTATTTTACTCTCTCTCCAAGGCAAAAAAAAAATGGCCCCTCAAGGGGCCATTCTCCTGCCTCTATTGCTTAACATCTATATGCGACCACTTGCTCAGCTGGTTCGAGGTTTTCGGTTTGAGTGTTACCAGTACGCTGATGACACTCAGCTTGTGCTGAAGATGGAAGGCCGACCGGACTCTGTACCCGATTGTTTCCATCAGTGCCTCGAGGCCGTTACTGGATGGCTGCGTGCCAGCAGATTGAGGGTGAATACAGCAAAGACGGAGATCCTATGGCTGGGTCAACCAGGCAGTGGAGATATCCAGCTGCCTACCCTGGATGGCGAGGCGCTATGCCCGTCATCATTGGTAAAGAGTCTGGGAATCCTTTTGGACCTTCTGCTGACAATGGAGGCTAGGTCTCCGCCGCTAGCAGAACCGCCTTTTTTCATCTGTGGCAAGCTAGACGGCTGGCCCCCTACCTGTCCAGGGACGACCTAGCTACGGTGATCCAGGCTACGGTCATCTCAAGACTGGACTACTGTAACGCCCTCTACATTGGCCTTCCTCTGTCGGTGATCCGGAAGCTCAAGCTGGTACAAAACGCAGCTGCTCGGCTTCTTGAGGGAACTCCGATGAGATGCCACATAACACCAATCTTACTGCAGCTGCATTGGTTACCAATTGAGCACCGGATCACTTTCAAAGTGATGGTACTCACCTTTAAGGCCTTGAATGGTCTGGGGCCGATGTACCTGAGGGACCGCCTCACCCCCTACCAACCCCAGATATCCCTCCGTTCTGAGGACCAAGATCTATTGGAAATTCCCAGTGTCAAGACCTTGCGTCTAACAGCAACCAGACGCAGAGCCTTCACAGCAGTGGCACCATCACTCTGGAATACTCTCCCACCTGAAGTCCGTGCCTTGCGGGATTTATCAGCTTTCCACAGGGCATGTAAGACATATCTATTTCGACGGGCCTTTGATCTCTGATTGTTTTTAAATTGTTTTAAATTGTTTTAAATTGTGTTCGATTTTAGCCTGTTTTTGTAAGCCACTTCGAGCCCCAGGGAATGGAAGCATATACGTTCAAATAATAAATACATACATACATACATACATAACATACAAGGGCCCAATATAAACCTACAATAAATTGCCCATAGCTCATGGTTCAGAAACTCATTTTCAACACCCCAGAAAAGCACACCACAAGTCCAAGCTTACCTTTATAGGAACATTGGTCCAAGATATGGTGAGCTCTAAACTTTAATTGATGAGTTACTGGAGCTGACTAATTGACTTAATCAATATATAGACTATAGGCATGAGATTATTCCAGAATCTCTTTAAGGCTGGATCTACACTGCCCTATAATTATCAAAACAGATGATCCACATTATCTACTTTGAACTGGGTTATATGTGTCTATACTGCCATATAATCCAGTTCAAAGCAGATAATTTTAATTTTATATGGCAGTGTAGATGGGGCCTAGGAGGGCAGGTCAAAATACAGATACAAATAGTTTTGGTAAATGAAAATGTTGACTGCTTTTTTTAAAAAAAAACCACAATTATACATTTATACATTTGTATAATTGACAGTTCTAATATCTACTATAGCAAAATTCTTCTCAGCAGAATGAAGAATTGTCAATCGTAAAATATGTAGTAGAATACCACTATTTTGAGCTCACAAATTTTGATGAAATTTGAATTATTAAAGACCTTAGGAGAGAGAGAAATCCTCACCCATTTCTATGTCCAATCATATTTTAATCTTTCTGTTTCTATCGATGAAAAAGCAACATAGCTAAATTTTTAGCTATTGCAAGCTATTGTCCCAACGAATGCTATCTCTGTTGAAATTTCCATTTCCATATACTTCATCTTAGTGTTCATGCATACGAAGAAACAAACAAACAATTGAAATAATATATGTATAATTACCGAGTCAGCCCATTGTCCTGGTAATTCGTTTTCTCCAGCATAGGACATCCAGCCCTGGTTCCTATATGCAGTTGGTGGTGTTGGGATGAAATAGCCTGTAAACCCAGGTCGGTTTGTTGCTGGGATGGCAAACACTGCTGGAACTGTACCTCCTATCAAGAAATAGGGAAAATGATTAGCAATCAAACACATTGCTCCAGATGCAGAGGAGCATTCAAAGGATACCTGAGATGTTCCAGCTAGATGCCACTTAGCTCTGTCAACAGAGGGCCTCTTGGCAGAATCAGATCACATATGACTGTAATCTGCACCTAGTGCCTTGTTGCCACTGTTGTTGGATGAAATATCCCAGTAAAGACGTTGCTCTTGATGGAGGTGCCATCACCAAGATCACATAACTACAGAGACAGTACTTGTCTGCCATATATTAGTTGTCAAGCCATTATGCAACCGAACACAGGCAAAGTGCAGGTACAATTCCTTAAGATTTATGCTAATGCAGAAAGAAAGCCAAAGAGATGTTGCGAGTCAGAATTCTAATGGCTTTGTTAATTCATGTAAAGAAATGTATATGGCATTAAACATATTAGTTCAAGTGCTGGTTTAGAATATAGTTTCTTGTACACAATTTATTATCTGAAAAACTAACACAGTGCTGTTTTCATTATCTCCATTGTTGGACATGCTCTTAGTATACTTGGCCCACAGAATCCTACTGAACAATAAGCAATTACAGCAGTATTTAGATCATCTGATGAGCCCTGTTGCTACCCTGTAAATTGATTTGTGTGTACATTCTGTAAAATACTCCTACATGAAACATTCTGTGTAGTTAATACTATATATGCACAGTTATTACCTATGAGAATAAAGAGGGGGAAGTACTGTAAAGGGAGGTGTGACTATTTCTCTTTTGTGTGGATTTGACTTCACATAGTTCATAAAATGTACTGATCACATGGTATTTAAATTAATGTTATTTGAATCTTTAATTCCTTTAACATCCCCTATTCCAGCAGTTTTACATTAACAAATATTTCATGACCATATTGTGTTATGTTGTCTTCTGATACTTTTTAGCATTTTCTCATAAACATTTTATTTGTCCATGAAGCTGATCTTCTTTATCAGTTGGCAAATGGATAAATGCTTAAGTCTCACTGGTCTCATCTGGGAGCTGCTCGTTAAATTGCTAGCAACACATCACTACTTTCAGCTTGAAATATGTTGCCAAGGGTTAGAAAAATAATCCATCTCCATCTTCTGTTCAGCGAAGCTTCTCTCTTACACACTGCATGCATCTGTTTCCAACATGCACGGTTATTAAATGCAACAAGCACTTGACTACAGCTTGTAACCTTTATTTGAATCAGAATCTCAAATGTAATGAAAGGCTTTAAATAAAAGGCATGAAAACATTAAGATTATTTCAGTAGCATTAAATTATTTCAGTAGCAAATGTCCCCCTTCTTGCGCTGCTGACCCATTATTTTGGGAGGAGGCAAGGTGGGGAAATCAATAACATAAGCTATCAACATTTAACATCCCATTCCCCCATCCCCCTTGGTCTGAATCTATGATAACAAAACTTACTGGATTTTCAGCTAGAGCTTTTGTATATTTATTGAAAATTAAGACAAATGTAAGATAATGAGTTTCGCTTCCAAGAAGAAATTCCAGCTTTAGAATGTCTTTTTTAGGACTTACCCAAGACTACATTAGTTTTGAAAGTGACGCCATGCATGGATCTAAAATGTTTACCCATTATTGGTATGTACAACATGTTAGCTTTTTGAAAATATGTGTATTTCTAGTCTGTGCTCATATTATAGAAGGGAAAAATTAAGCCTTGTGTGTTAAAATGTTCCAAGTGATGAACACATCTGTAGCCAGGAGTCAAGACACTCAGTAAGTCTTAATTCAGTGCCATCTGTACTTAATAATCCTTTACCAACATAGCAAGCAACACTTCCTTTTATTCACTCAAAGCATTCAGGGCTAGTTCCTGATGCCAATATGGTTTGTATTTCAACCATATAACGTATGTGTTCTGTGTCTCCCATTCGTTTGATCTTTATATTATGAAAACCATATTGTTCTAGGCAATAAGCCAGCTAATAATAATTTAAAAGTTTACATGGCTGTTTCATTATTGTCATCATTTGTAAACAATTGTCTGCCTACAAAACAGCCCAGTCCTTTGCATGTGGTATGTTATTTAATGGACAGGTTTAGCTGAGCAACTCTGAAACAAAACACTTCACACACGGGGGATGTTAAACAGAAACAATATATTTTAATAAGACAAAGTTCCATTTTTGTTCCAATTCAGTATACAGCACAGTTTCCAGCCTCCGTTGTCTACAATGGGGTTGTCAGAATTGCATAAATGGAGTTTATGGAGTTACATGAGATGAGTCATACCAAGGACACCAACCACACACCCTTTATTGGGAGCAGGGGAGGGTTTAGAAGTGCACCGCATGTGTTCTTGGAGTAATTTCCTCTAATGACACATGATCACTCTAGTGTGATGCCTTGAAATCTGAATTTAAACTGTTTCAGGAGGTTATATTCCTTTGCTGATACTCCTGATCAGAAGTAGTATGGGGTGCCTTTACCCTTATGGGACTCAACAACAATCTAGAAACAGCAATTAAAAAAAAAACAGTTAAGAAACAGAGACATCATAGTACAATCAGAGTCTCTCAAACTCATAGGCTGGGGTGATTGTAGATGCAACACAAACTGGGAAAAAGCTTTTACCGCTTAAAGCCATTTCCAGTATTAATATTTATACCATAGTTGTATATTTACACCACACTTCACAATTACAGAGATGGCTTGTGACATTAAACCCAAGTTGAGGGTAGTGAGGAGCTGCTATCCTGCTGGGACAATGGTAAGCTTCTCTTCAGTGCCAATCTTTTGATCCCAGATCAAGAAGGTTGCAAATCTTAAGTAAGCTTCAATGAAAAATAAGACAGCAAGTCCCATTATTACCATTAATTCATGACTAGTAAAATAATTTTTAAAGCAAGAGTGCTAGAGGTATAAATCTTCTCCACACATTCAACCCTTTTGATCCTGAGCAGAAGAGCAGTAGTGAACGTTCCTCCTACCCTCAAATTCCAAAAACACAATGGGGCGCCTGTTGTAATGCAAATACAGAAAGGGCCACTCAAAATCAGGACCTGATTGTAACAGAACTCACCATCCAATACACATGCTAAATTATTAAACACGTTTTGCATTCATAAAAGTATACATTTCAAACTGTTTCTGCTGGGAAAGAGAAGAATTTTAGTCATGCACACCACTAAAATCAAACCCATGTGGCCGCAAGGGACTCTTCAAACATCGCAGTGGCAATATATTGTAGAGTTACCATAAAAGTTTCGTTCTTACAATTAAACAATTAGCAGAAACCTGCTTGGATTTCTGGGGAAACCACTACTATCACAATCAATAATATGAGGACTGGATGAAATTTAATGTGTCTTGTTCAGTCACTTCAAAATAAGTGGCTAAATGCCCCATATAGCCTACTAACCAGTATTGATGGAGTTAAATGTCAGGAATTAGCTAATTATTGTTTTCATAAATTCTTTTTTCTGAGGTAGTCAAAGAACACTGAAGCCCTAGGGAATTCTGCACTTCCTCAGACTGAAAAGTGCTAGCTGAACCACCATTCATTGCTTTTCTAATGGTGCATATGGGGGCACCTGTTTCTTGATTTGGGTGGTTTCAGGATTTATGATCAAAGATATCTAATTCCCAGTATGCTGCAAATTGTACAGTGGTAGATCCTAAAATATACAAGTGATACTGCTTGAGACCTTTTAAGTCCTACAGAATTCAGTAGAGTGGCTTTGAACTCAAGTAGGTGTTTTTGCTGGTCTTTTTTTTAATATTTTTTTTTAGGATTGTAACTCCATGGCAACTTAAAAGCTACATGGGCTTCCGCAGTGCTTCTTTATCACAGATCAAACATTGCCTTGATAGTTTACCATGCTTCCTCACTACTGAAATCTCCAATTAGTCATTCTTATTCTGAAGCAGTCCATTCAGTGCCTCCAATTACAGATTTACACCCACGAGAGGCTTTCATCCAAGTTTCAAAACATCAAGACTAAAAATGCATATGTTAAGATGGGAGAAGTCCCCTGTTATCCTCCACCCACCAGCTTTCAAAATCCACTAATCTAAATTCAAGTTACAAAATATTCATAGAAAAAACCCTGTTAATAACTAGCGCAGATTGAAATTATAACATTATCTTTCCTAGGTTTTGATGTTCTTTTATGCTGTACCTGCCAGACACTGACAGGCTCGCTGATACGGCTCAAGTAACAGCCATCTTAGAATATCTCCTGAGTTTCCTAAGGGCATCCCAGCTAACCTGCACTTCTCTTACACAAACTAATATAGAGTTTCTATAAAGAAAAAGTAGAAGTAGAATTTATCATAAAAATTCAGATGGTCACTATATTCTTCCCCCCACCTTGGAAAACAGGCTAGGACATATGCTTCAAGTGTCCTCTCAAGTGAGCTCCAGTTATGTGCATGTAATTGGTTATAGCTACTCCTAAAGAGATGCAATGGGTATAATGAAAGATGAGATTATAATATGTTCAGGAGTAAATATTTAGGTGCATTTAAAAAAATCACCAAGATTGCATCTCAATTTAATTGTAGTGCTTCTTAAAATGTTAGTGGGCTAGTTCCAGGCACAGTCATGCTTTGACAGATACACCAAAATCAATAGGAAAAGTAGGTCATCCATAACTTTGATAACACTATTTTCTTTGGGTCCACTTCATGTATGATGTCAAAATGCGGAGTGTGGTCCAAATAGAATTTTATGTGTGTGTAGAATCTCCCAAGTTTCCGTAAAAAAATGTGGTGCTTTCAAGATCCAACTCCGCATCAGTGGGTTGGTCTTCCTTTAGACCTCTGGAGGAGAATCTCACCCGATTTTCTCTTCGATTCACCAGATTAAGCTGCTGAGTTGTGCCTGACATGGCTTGTGGGATGTTGTGGGTTTTATGTATATTTATGTTATGTTTTTTGTCTCTGACTGTATATAGTTGATGCTCTGCCCTTTGATAGAAAGGGCATTATAAGCATTATATAATGGCAAATGGGTTGCTTGCTTAGAGGTGGGGATAAGAAATTAACAGTAATATCCCCCAGAGCAGCAAGGCAGAACTACTGTGCTACTTAACCAGATGCTGCCAGAATCATATTTCTCCCTATTCCAACAGTTAAATAATTATCTTTATACAATCATATTACAGGTCCATTCCAGAAACGGTCAGCTAGACTGCACTTTTTCAGAAACAGCTCATGACAAAAGTTATTTGTGGCAGTGGGCTGCCCCAAAGGTCCTGCTAAATTGCTGTCTGTCAGAAAAGCAAAGGGCCTTTAAAGCCATCAGGAGCTGTGAGTGAAAGAGCACATAATCACTACCACATCGCCTGATAACATGCAAACTGTGCTGAGTGGTCCCACTGGGACTATTTACATGCTTAAAATTAAGTTAAACTTAAATGCTCCACTGGATCATAGCCTAAGGCAATACAGTGAAATTTCTACAAGCCCTTAATTTCCAACTTGGTGCAAAGTAAGTAAAGAAATATTTCAAAACCAGTCCATAGCTTATTCAAACAGAGAATCACTGCAACTTCTATTCCTTCCATGAAACTTGCTTTCATGTAAGTGTGGTTTTTGTCGCTATTTTGTAGGGGCAGATTATTTTTAAAGATAAAGGCATTATTTGGTGTTGACCTTGTAAAACATATTGAAATTCTGTTTTTTACAAATATGTTATTTTACATGTGTAGGAAACGTGGACACAGTGTCCTTCCAATAAGTAATTTATGATTTTAGATTCACAAAAATAAAAGAAACCCAAATGCTTCAAGATCAACAGTTCATTTAGCCCAGAGTTATTTCTCCTGATTCTAAGGTTTTAGAATGTCTGACAGCTAATCGCGAATGGAAAACCATGTCCTCCTATTTACTCCAGGAATCAAGAAACTGTGTTGGAACACTTTATCATCAGCATGGATAGGTGCCTATTCCTGGCCTCCATGAGCCTACTAACATATTTTATCAAGCCTGCAATGTATTAATTATTACTTATTAAAATGTCAAACGTCCAGTTGATAGGAAGTACAAATTTATTCCACTGATCATTTACTGCTACTGATAATACAAACTGACATCAGCATTGTAGCAGAACAGGAAAGGTTTTTATTTACTTTTCTGATTTGGATGAAAATATATTACAACAGCAGATAGAAAATAGAAACCTCAACTATGGAGCAAAAGGACTTAAAAACATAGAGGACTGTCATTAACTATGTATAGATCAATTCCCACGATCTGAACAATAGTTAGTATTAAACAGTAAAATATAATGTGGAAAACTCAAAGGAAAGAAAAAACCTTCAGAAATAACAGCATTAAATCTGTGAACAAGATACCATATTCTCCTACAAACTTATTTCCTTTTCATATTTCATCACCCAAATTTCTTTTGAGAGCAGTACAACGAAAAAAAATCTTGCTTCTAGGCTTTGGTTCAGAAGCTAATGTCTCATTATGCTGGAGAATCAGATTAACTTATTCCCAAATATTTGCAGATCCTTCGCAGAATTGGGTTCATGTATTCCCAAATATGTGGGGATGCTTAGTTCTTTTGATGTATTGGTTGAGATGGGTGGCGGGGAAAGATGGAACATATTGATGATACAACTATAGCAGACATACTTTATTAATAGCATCAGCAAGCATAAGGAAACCCCAGTTTCATCCTCACCAAAAGATTTTGATGAACAGCTCTTTTTTCTTTGCTCACCTTTACTTTGCCATATATGCTGTTTCTGTAGATAACTGAGTGAAGAGCAAGCAATCAGTGTGGTTCCAGCAGGAGTCAAAAGCCCTGAAAGGCATGGATTTCTTCCAGGCCTCCTCATGGTCAAGAATTCTAAGGGATCCCACTTGGATTTGCCTGCACCTGCCTTTCCTGTCTCACTATTCTTTCTTTGAAGCCAATATACATTCCCTTGGTTTCCTGATCAACAGTATTTTTTTTCAAGTCTTAAATGCCATGGACTTTAGCAACATATAATGAAAACAAGAAGACTGATAAAATGGCAGTTCGGTTACAATGCTTAAAAAAAGGAGATGAGCCCAACTTATTCGCAAATAAGCTTATACAAACATTTAAGATGTAGAATTCCAGTGTACCTAAGAAGACATTATGTCTGCAGCATTTCTTTATACAAATAGAAGTGATCAGTTGACTGGAATTTCTTTGAAATCAAAGAAATATGTTGGGATCAAGGCTCAACAGGAGCAATATGTTTAGCATGGTTAAAGTCTTAGTTTCAATCCCTAGCATCTCCAGTTAAGAGGCTCTTCAGCAGAATATCTGAAAATTGCTGTCTGAGACCTTGTGGAGAACTTCTGTCTATCAAAATAGATGATGCTGGGTCAGATGAACCAATGATCTGACTCAATATGAAGCAGCTTCATATGTTAATTGTCTGAAGTTTGTGCTGCATTAAAAAGTGGTTGCTGGTGCCATGCCTATACGTAAGATGCATTCAGCTTATTAATGACGAGGTGAAGTTAATCTGAATAAATTCACCACACTGGCAGTCTCTTAGTCGCTAATGAGGATATCCTCACCTAATCTTTTTTGACTGGTTTGCAAAGACATGCAAGCTTGCAAGTTGGAAATACAAAGAAACACGTGACATTTAGCAGCAATTCAGAGTGGCTTCACCATGTGGAGCTAGAAGTTGTAACCTGAACTAGCTTTTTCTAAAGAGAGTTTGGGGCTTTGAGGTCAACCCAGAGTGTTTCCAACTCAAGAGTAAGGAGCCATCATAAGGAAAACTGACTACATTACATGGCCATTTGTTTTCTGTACCATAACACACCATCAGTTCCAGAATCCTGTCTCAGAAACATACCACATCCAGGTGCTTCAAAGAGAAAGACTAGGTCCTTACTCCCCAATTCCTCTCCCATATTAGAAATATGCTGCATGTGATAAATGAAAGAGTGTGTGGGGATGCTTTTATCAATCCTCCTCCTCAAGCCTTCAAGAGAACAATTCAACACAGTTCTAAAGAAAGATGTTGGCAAGATCTCATACGCTCGTCTCTATGCCATACAGACTTAGATGTGGTCTCTGTTTGTACCGCATGCGTTTTTCACCTGAGTAATTCAAAGCTGATTGATCCAATGGAGCCACAGATACTGGGGCTCTTGATACTGGGACAAAAGGGGCATGATCATGCGGCTGTATCTGTTCAGTCCCACTGGACTCTGATATTCTTGTCTTGCTGCCAATATCGGAGGTCGACCTGTACAATATATATATTGGAAACATGAGTCATTTCAACATCACAGACACATTGGCTGCTATCTACAACTTACTCCAATCATCTATCACAGAACTGTATTTTACAAACATTGCCATGGACCAAAATAGATCTTAAGCACAAGGCAACAATTTTATTTTATAGGGATGGGAGCCAGAGGAAATTAAAGGCAGTTAGGGAGAAAGCCTGATTTCTACTTGATATATAAATGTTTTCTTTTGTAGTATAGAAAAATTGCTTTTGGCAAAGCACAAATAAATGTTTGAAAATTAAAAGTAAGAAAGTTCCAACAAACTGCACTGGATAGTTACTGTATCTTGACTATACCTTCGGATTTGAAAAGCACAATGATCTCACCAGAGTTCACATTTTTCTGATGTGGGCGGGTGTTGCTAGTCTTTTTTCTGACAATGAAGGATAAACATGGCAGCCTGTGTTCTATAGTTCACTGGTATTTTTGCACATCTCTTACCTGACATCACTGGCAGCCAATCAGCACAGCTCAGCTATTTCTGTATTCCTGTGGCAATGCACAGTAAAATACAACATGCATCCAGTGCTGTGGCTCTGCAGATGGCCCAGGGTGTGATTTTTGTAAAACCCATTGTTTGGATGTGATTTCATAAGCCTGCACCCAAGCAACAGCATCTGAGAAATGCACTGTATGAGCTGGCTAACAGTGAAAATACAGGGATTAAAAGGCATAATGAATGGAGGTTGCACAACAGCAATGCTGGAGAACTGTGCACTAAATATTAAAAGAATGTTAAAACTGAGTCATCGTCATCTTTATCATTAATTTAAAGGAATCATAAGAAACCCAGTTTTATCAGGTCATCTATATACATTGTACTGTGCAGCATCCATCTGGTCATTCCAGACAGAAAAACAGGGAGGTTTATGAATCATTCACTTGTTTCATAGCACAATTAATTTGACATTATGCCTTTACAACAGAATGCTTCAATAATAATTTGAAAGAGGCTATGGTATTGATTTTGTATATTTCTTAGGTATTTGATCAGTTTGCAGTTGAATAAAGACCCACATTTTTCTTTGCTTGTCTGAAGATTGAAGCTTTGTAAAATGACAGCACTAAGCTGAAAATTTACAAATATCTCTTTGGTACAACAATATATCAATGCAATACATCTGAACACGTGATTCTCAACTAAAAGATAAAGCAACAACATAGTACCTCCTAAGAGAGGTGACGGCAACAGGTCCCGTTCTAGGAGGCACAGGCGGAGGTGGAGAACCCATCACCATTTCAGGGAGTGGAGAAAACCTATATGCCTATTAAGAAGGGGGGAAAACAATATTTCCTCAAATATCTATTGAATTCTCATTTAAAATAAACTACAGTGCATTTCTCCAAATACTATGAGAGAAGCAGATAGTAAGAAAACTGTTTGACTGAATTCCATACCACATAATATTAGTTATCTCCAAGTCAGTATTTTTGCCTTACTCCAAAACCCCAAACTTCAAAATTCTCCTTAGTTTGAATCTGCCCCACTAAAAAAGAAAGCTTTTCATGTCATAACATTTGTTAGCTTCATGCCCCATCACTGAATGATCATGACTGCAAGCACCCATTTTATAATTTGGTGTCTTCTATGATTTTTTTATTCTGCTCTTTTCCTCTGGACAAGGAACAAAATTCAAAATACTGTCCTATGACAATAAAAACATTTTTCAATTTAATTTTAAAGACACACAGAGATACAAAAAACACAGTCCTGAGGATCAGATTTTACAGTCCATCAGATCAGTCACTCTGATTCTTCTTGAGCTGGATTTACAATGCTTGGCATCAAATGACATATAGCACAGCCAGAGATTTTGCCATTTCATACACGTGTTAAAGCACCTTCATGACACCCGTTTCCATCTGTTTATGGCCCCAAGAATGAGATATTCATCTTGAAGGCTTTGTATTGTGATTGATGTAATCAAGTTTGCTTGGGAATACAGGGATAGTTATTGAATCTGTTTAGCAGCTACACCGAAATGCCCTCTGGCCTTCCTTTGCCTAGCAGAGCTGCATATCAAAATCACCATAAGGTACAGTGTGCCATTATAAGTACCCTAAAAATACAGAGACATAGTTGTACACCTTGTCATAGAATACAAGGCAAAAATCAGACAACTGGGGGTCTCCAATATTTCAATCCATCCCTCTATTCCATCCTTCGTGGTCTCTAACTCATCCACTACACTATTTTATTCCTCTATATTTTCAAAAGAAATAGCTAATAATACATTTGTATTGTACACCTTGTATCGTATAAAATGCCAATATTTATCTGGCTGATTTACAAATCTTATTCTCGAACATTTGGCCAACAGTGTTGGCCAAATGTAGCTTCAGCATGTAGGCATCTGCATCAAATAGATACTAGTATCTAGCACAGGGCTTTCAAGGACATTCACAACTTCCCACACTTTAGCTGAGTAAATCTTGTAACAACGCTGTCAGTTAGTATTACATGTGAGTCTGAGATTGAGAGAGCTAGGCTTTCTTAAGGTAAGGCCCTCCAGCAAACAGAAGGCTAAGGTGAAAGTTCTACCTGACGGCAGTTTGTTTTATCCACTGTTGTTTTAAAATTGTATTATTTTGATTTTATGCTACATGTGTTTATGGTGGTTGTTGTTATAATTTTATGTGATTCGTTTTATACTTTTGTACTGTTTTAACCTCTTGTATGCTTTAAGTGCACCCTGGAGGACCTTTTAAGCTGCCCCAAGTCCTTTCAGGGAGATGGTGGTGGGATATAAATAAAGGTTATTATCATTATTACCTGGGAACCACTGAGCTCATAGTTTTAGTCTCTGTGTTACAATAGCAATTTAACATAACATGAATGGAGCTCTATTATGGACTATAATGGGTGCTCTTTTTTCTCAAAGCACACACTGAAGCAACAGTGGCCAGTGGCTCCAACGTTAATGGCTTAGTCAATGTGCTTACAGTTACTGTCTGAAATGTAAAGGAGTTGTCTAGGGTCCTGAATGTACACCAGTAAAATAGATTCATCACATTTGATAGCTCCCTTAAAGTTTGGAGTAGCACCTAGGCTAAATTCACCATCATGGACCACAATGGGTGCACTTTTTTCTCAAAAGCACACACTGAAGCAACCGTGGCCAGCGGCTCCAATGTTAATGGGTTGGTCAATGTGCTTCAGTTACTGTCTGAAATGTAAAGGAGCTGTCTAGGGTCCTGAATGTAAAATAGAATCATCACATTCGATAGCTCTTTTAAGGTTTGGAGTAACACCCAGGGTAGGTTCACCATCTGTCCAAAATCAGTGCCACCAGCCTTCACCACACTAAGGTAGTTATGAGAAATGGGCCACAGTTAGACATCAATTCAATAAATCTGTGCAGAATGTTGTCTTACTAGACAAGTTAGACACTTGGTGTCTGTCAACAATAATAGTTTAAGACAAGAATAAACACAATGTAGACGTAAATCAACTGGTAGATTTGCCAAGGATATAGATCAACATGGCTTGCTAATTTTCTGCTGTTCAGCAACAACAGCAAATGGAATTATAGCACTACAATTATGTAGAGTATAAGTGCCCAAGGCATGGATTTTTGTAGGGTAGGACAGTGAGCTTCATTCATTTCTAATACTCAAGAGATATTCCTTAGTTAAGATTTTTTTAAATTCTATGTGTGAAATTCTGGACAAGCAGACAAGGTCATATGGAAAGTAGCTCTGAATGACTATGCCTCCCTACTTGAGCTTGCTCAGGCTTTAAGATCCTCAGAGAAGGTCCTCTTTTCAGTCCCACCAACTTTACAGGTTCAAGTGGTGGAAACAGAGGAGAGACCTTTTCAATGGTTGCTCTTAGGCTTTAGAATTTCCTCCCTTTGAACATTAGGATAGATTCTTCCCATTTCAGATAACAACCCCCCTCCCCCAGCCCCACCTTAAAATCCAGGCAACTGTCCAGGGTATTGGAGTTCTACACTGCTGACAAGGTTGCTAAAGGATTACACATCCAGCCCCCTGCAACAAGCAGTAGTAAAGCAAGCAGAAGCAGAGACCCAGCAGGGAACATATCACAACTAATTGTAACACCCAAGGCTTATGGGAGGGGGATGGGTGTATCACCTTTCAGTGCCTCACTCACATTTACAAATGTACCGTATTTTCTGGTGTATAAAGACTACTTTTTAACCCAAGAAAATCTTCACAAAAGTCAAGGGTCGTCTTATACAAAAGGAGTCATCTTATACAGTGGGAGTTGTCTTATAGAGTGGGTGCTGAAACTTCCAATCTGGATTGGAGAATCTGTGGTTGCCGCATATGGTGGGGGGAGCTCAAAACTGGCAGTGGCCGCGTCCCTGCCGTATGAAAGCATTAAGGGCGACGTTGTACAAGTACAGTAGAAGAAAATCCATTAATCAGGATTCGTGGACTTAATGCGCCTCACCGGGAAGGTGTAAGTGAAGGGCGGAAGAAGATGCAGGCGTCCAGGGCGCCCAGGGTATGGAAAAAAAGAGATAGTGTTGCTCTGGGCCCAGAAAAACACACCTCTGTTACCTGTCTGGCCCGCCCTTGTATCCTATTACCGTACCTCCTCCTCTGCCTCTCAGATCTTGCTCCTGAAGACTGCAGTGGAGTAGTGCAGGTGCGCATGAGCGAGATCTGAGAGGCAGGGAAGGAGGTACAGTAATCGGAAAATTACCATATTGAAATCAAATCTGATGCTTTTTAAATTTTTATTTGGTGTGCGTTGGAAGAGGGGTAGTCTTATACAATGAGTATATCTCAAACTCTATATTTTAACTGGAAAAGTTGGGGGTCGTCTTATACGCCCAGTTGTCTTATATGCCAGAAAATACAGGTAAATATCAAAAAGCTAAAAGATCTTAAGCCTAACAGAAAATATCACAACTGCCAACAGAACGTGAGCCGTCTTTGTAGTGGCATCTCTATCATCCAGCACAGACTATGGAAAGCACATACTTCTTCTGAAAATGGGTTAGTATTGGATGATATATATTTTGCCAGTTCTACAAGCCCACATTTCCTCTCTATGCCACACTACCATACAATTAAAAACATTCAGATGTTTGGGAAAAGTTTTCTTTTCTAAAATCCAGTCTCAGAATCCCACAGTCAACATGGCAGAGTCTGGAAAATAAAATCCAAACTTTGAGTTCTAGTGGGAACACATTAGAATACGTTTTCCTTCCCCATTGCTCTGTTGGCTGACACAAAGAAGGAGGAAATTCTAATCTGAAAGTCCCACATGTTTCATTTACACCTTATGAGAAGGTGTTAGTCAGCACTACCCACATGTCTGTACAAGGCATACTCCAGCCTTAGTAAAGGAAACAGATTGGGCTCGCAAGCATCTTAGGAATCAACACGGGGAAGAAAGGATGCTTGGGAGCAGGATTTTTCTGTGTGAATTTCTTCAGGGTGTATGTAGATTAGACATCACCAGCTGTTTATGTTTAGTTATATTTTCCCCTAACAGCCTCCGCAGGTTTACTATAGTATATCTTTATATCTGCAGGCTGATTCATATTTGACTAAGTTCCATTATTAAAATATTTTATTCTTATGTAACTGTTGCAGAAATTAAGGGAATGTTTCATGAGTGTGACCCTTTCCTTAAAATCTGTATGCTGTGCATTCCAGCCTATAACACAAAATTGTTTTATTGGTGTCACATAAAAAAATCTGAAAAATGATATTACAATTCCTTCTTTTGATCATTATATGCTTTGAGTGAAACAGCAACATGCCTATTTTAAATAAATGATTAAAACCATGTACATCTCAATGCTTGTGTGTTAATCATAATATCATTTTACTTTGTATACACAACAGTGACCAGATAATACACAAGGTGAGAAAACATCCCTTGTATAGAATCTGACTGATTAAATTTATAGACTATTCAGGAGCCATCTGTATTTGGGCTCTTGATTTGTCAGTACATGTGAAACATCAAGCAAACCTTGGTATCTCTTAGTTAGGGTTATGGGGCCAGACTTACCATTGCAACCCTCCCAAAAATTCAAACACACACACACCCCAAATAGTCCCCGAAGTGGTATGGGGGAGGGCAATTTTATTTTTTTCTCTCCACCCCACCCTCACCTTCTGAGTCATTTTAGGCCTTTTCTCCAACACGAAATCAACTTTTTGCTACAGGAGAAAAAAGGTCCCTTAGATCTGTTGGCAACTGATTCAAGAGACTTGGCAGGGGACTATCAGGGAAATTTGGGGTCAGGACACAGTTTTCTTCTTAAAAAATAAAAAAAAAGGATTGTGTTTCTTTAACCAAATTATAGCCTCATCTTTATGAACCAAAATAATGAGAACCATATAGTTGTAAAAAAACAAAAACAAATTATGTACACACTGTGACATGGTTATTTGAATTTCAGGTTGGCTCTTTACTATGCTCCTGCTATGAGCATTGAAATTAGAGGCTGGAATCCTGCTGGTGACTTGTGTGTGCATGGCACTCCAATATGATATCAGAAAACACTTTTTTTCTTTTGGAGCAGTGAGCAACAACAGTGTGACAATAAAGCATATCTGTTGCCAGAGAAAGCTGCCAAATCTACTCTTCAAAAGCTTGGGGGCCAACAGGGCAGTTCTCAAGTTGTTGCATCACTAGTGGCCATTTTATCTTTGCTGCTGCATAGCCAAGTATGCTATCGTCTAGATCAGTGTAGTCACATCATCCAACAGAACTGTAGTCTACATTTCACTTTTATTTATTAAAACTAGCTTTAGTCATTCATCAAAATGAACATATAACCCCAAAATCATTCCAGAGTTAAGAAGTGAAATATTTTATGCAATTGTTAAAATAAAACCACCTCCCACAAAACCAGAAGTAACATTCTGTAAACAAAACTGAATTCATTGCTTAATTTATGCTAAGATCCCTGTGGGGTGCATGGAGAAAAACCCCCAAAGAATTACAGTATTTTCACAACAGTTCTGGACATATCACATATAAGTATTCACTTACAGGTCTTGGTAAACTGTACTGATACACTTCTGGTCTATATGTGGGTACCCACTGAATTCCCCCTCGGGGCCGAGACATGGTGCCAGGAGCGCTTGTCACAACTTCAGAGTATGGCAAATTTTGTGTAGAATTATAAGCATCTTGTTGCCTGCTCTGTCCATTATGGCCAGCTGAGGCCAAACTAAAGGCTTCTTCCAGTAACATGTGCATCTGTTGTCTAACTTCATCAATGGATGGCTGAGAACTTAACGTTGATGTCTCTGAATGGCCTTTTGCTTGATGGGCTCTGGTATAATTCCGGGGTTCATTGACACGGTCAACATTTGTTTCTTCTATCATCTCAGGTTCAGTCTATTGGATAAGGAGTATGTAAAGAGAACATTATATGAATAAAAAATCCACATAAACGCATGTTTATGTTTAAGGTCTATACAATGGTTTAATCTGAGTTTCAAATAGCACCATAGATTTTTTTTTTTTTTACACATCTTTTCAAGTCTACAAATATACTGGAAACTCTGAAACTATCATTCTGGTCTACCTTTACAGTTTATATTTTTGTGTGTATAGGAGACAGAAAAAAACTTTCTATAGCCTCTTGGAATCCTGCCATGATAGCCTGGCAAGGAGACTGGGAAACTAACACAACAACCTTTCACTGCCTGCCTGCCTTTCCACTTTTCCAAACCTGCCTGTGTTCCTGTATTGGTCATAACAAGGCCATTACTTCAGGGAGACCATGAATACTGGTCTCTTGCAACCCTCACCTTAGTAATAGATCAGTCCATCTGCCCAGCTGTGTTAGGCCAACGTTCTGTTTAGAGCAAGGGTCCTCAAACTAAGGCCCGGGGGCCGGATGCGGCCCTCCAAGGTTATTTACCCAGCCCTCGCTCAGGGTCAACCTAAGTCTGAAACAACTTGAAAGCATATAACAACAACAACAGTCCTATCTCATCAGCCAAAAGCAGGCCCACATTTCCCATTGAAATACTAATAAGTTTATATTTGTTAACATTGTTCCTCATTTTAATATTTGTATTGTTTTTAAGTTTTTATTACACTACAAATAAGATATGTGCAGTGTGCACAGGAATTCATGTTTTATTTTTCAAATTATAATCCGACCCTCCAACAGTTTGAGGGACTGTGACCTGGCCCTCTGCTTAAAAAGTTTGTGGACCCCTGGTTTAGAGTATTTCAGTGTATTTTATGCTATGACAACTGCACAATTTAGCCTGACAGCACCAGGGCAAAACCCAACAAAATCAGTGGCTTGGGGTGGAGGGAGCTCTGGGTCACCATCCAGACACAATCACACATCATCGCCTGCCTGGACCCCCAGCAAGTATTTATGTACAAGTGCATTTATTTTTAGCCCGAAAGGCTCCCAGTGCAGTTTACAAATGAGTAATTTGAGAGTTTCCTGCCCTCAGGCTTACAATCTAAATAAAACCTCTTTCAGCAATCCTGACTGACCTACGCCTTGCTTATAGCTCCCTTTGGCGTTCTTGAAAGGTAGGAATAACCAGCATGCCTCCCTCCTCTTCCCGAGTAGGCCTGACCATCTGCCCAGAATTCCCAGCCCCTTCCTTTTCAGCCTTCTCTTCTTCCAACTCCTCCTCAGAGCAAGTAGAGGAAGACACAACGGACAACACTACCCAACAAGCATTTTGGTACCTGAAATGTTAGTGTTGTTTCTGGGTATATTTTGCCTGCTGATTCCAAAAATGGCACCAGTTTCCCCCTATCAGCTCTAGTTTTTAAAATACAGAACATATGACATATACTAGTCACGATCTGCTTGCCCATAGAAAGCCATGATAACCATATCTAAGAAAGTAGAGCTGATGCAGTCTATTCAATGCAATTTTCTGAATTAGTGACCCAAATAACCCGAGGAACAGGCCTAAAAGCCAAGACACCAAGAAAAACAATTTTTTTTTGGTTGGGCTGCGATAATTAGACTGCACTATCATAGAGATAGTGCAGGCCTACACAGAAGTTGTTGTCATATTCATTTATATGCCACTTTCCTCCAGTATTGAATCTCAAGGTGGGGGATAAATTATTGAAACCAATATAGATTAAAATTAATAATAGTACATTAACCTAAATGTGAAAGAGTTGCTTTTTACTCTGTAGTACTGGACCAGAGCAGTGTTCCTCAAACTGTGCTCCTCCAAGTGTTTTGGACTTCAGCTGCCAGAAATCCCAACCAACTTAAAAGCTTTTAGGAATTGTGGGAGCTGAAGTCCAAAACATCTGGAGGAGCACTGTTTGAGAAACTCTAGAGCAGTGGTTCTCAACCTGTGGGTCTCCAGGTGTTTTGGCCTACAACTCCCAGAAAACCCAGCCAGTTTACCAGCTGATAGGATTTCTGGGAGTTGAAGGCCAAAAACATCTGGGGACCCCAGGTTGAGATCCACTGCTCTAGAGTGAATGAGATTGGATCACATATTCCCCACCTGGTGACACACTCTCTCTCTCCCTCCCCCCCCCCCCCCAACTCTCTTGTTCTGGGAATAAAATGAGGAGGAGACATAAAGCCATTTATGCCAGCCTGAATATAGTAGAGGATGGAAGTGTTGTGCAGAAATTAGGTTTTTTTTAAAGCAATCAAAGAAAAAATTCTCATGATGAACAATAGAAAACCAATTATTGCCTGATACTTAATCAGAGAAAATTACTTTGTTTTTCCAAAAGCAACATTGTAATATGAAGCGCATACTCACTATGGAAAAGTAGTACATTTAAAGACAGACTTTAAGCCAGCTGCTCCTTTAAATTTCAGCTGCAGTGAAGCACACTACAGCATGGGCAGGCCACAATCTTGGTTACACTGCACAAAATGATTTATGTTTTCTGACAAGCAGTGTCACAACACAGACAATCCTTTCAGAAATGTACACTTGTTAATATCTTTTGATGTTTCACGGTTTCCTTCACCTCTGTCACATGTCACAGCATAGGAGCATACACTGTTCAATGGGCAAATAGGTTATGAATTACATAATAAACATTGCTATCCTTGTTTACTGTATTTGGGATTTGGCAAATTGCTAAATGAACAAGTTAACTCAGCATACAGCAGAACTTTTTAAAGGCATTATAAGCCCTCAAGCTTAAAAAAAAAGTTGTTGCTGAAAAACCTGCTGGATCTGATCTAGCTGGGCTCTCCTAATATATAAAAAAAAACCTCATGCCCCGAAACCAATATGCTCTTATTTTGTTAAATTCATGGCTTCATCTTTCGCTGCACTAACTCTGGGGCAAGACCAACTGAAAGCAAACTATATATTCTGCTGACATTATGCCCATGCTAAGCCTAAGCATTAATTGCTTCCAGACTAGATCAGCCAGCACATAGCAATGTTCTGATGCCTACTTGTGCTCCTGACATTACTCCCAAATTATCCAATAATCCAATAATAATAATCACGCAATAATGCAATCAATCCAAGCAGACAGAACAGACCAGCAGGAGAGTGAGACATAAACTTTATTAATTTTATGATTTAGGTTGACACATATGCCATCTTCCTTTACAATACAATACAGCAAAACACAAGTTCTACCACCACATCAGAGTCCCTCATTTTAACATGGCGCCATAATTGCAAAAGCTGCTGGTAATTCAGAGCTCCAACATTTTCAGCCGTACAAGCATATAATAATTCTATACCAATTGAATTGTCATGCCTCATGCCAAAGGATTCTAAAAGACAAAGGAAGGGACTGGTGAAAATTCTCTATTAATTTCCAAACAGCCCTTCTCAATCTGTTACAACAGTTTTAAGTCATGCAAATTAACATTTTTCTGCAAGTTGTCAAACTCTTTCTGAACTGATGGCTGCCTTGCTTGCCAAACAGTACAACTTTCTTTTTCTTCATCTTTTTAATGTTAATTGTGTAAATCCACTCATAAAAACCTCCTTTTCCCCTCCTACTGCTGGTTCCACAGCCACGCAACAACTGGCTTTGGGTGCTTTCCCCATCCTCCAAGGCAGACCTTCAAGAGCATAGATTACTGCTGTAGGAAGGGTTGATTGCACCCCTCCGAGCTGCCCTAGATCCCACTGTTCTGTTAGTGGCAGAACAGCATTAGAGGCTAGAAGTCTTCCATAGTTTTCCATCCCCTTACAGCCTTATCTTTACAATGCAATTCTTTTACAGCTTTCCAAGTCTCCTTCTACACAGCTGTATAAAATCTACATTATCTACTTTGAACCAGATAATATGGCAATGTAGACAAACATAATCCAGTTCAAATCAGAAAATGTGGATTTTCTGCTTTGATAACGTGGATTATCTGGCAGTGATAGAAGGCACCCAAGACTGTTTATGTCAATGTAATAACTTGCTAAAAAGAGAGGGAGGGATGGCAGAGATTTCAAGATCCCTATGCCTAGTACCAGATTCTAATAATGCTTACTTATACAAGGTATAATGAGATGTGTATCAAGTACAACCATTTAAAATAACAGGGGGTTGTTTAGCTTTGCTTTATTTTTCCTGCTAGTTGTTCTATCTAAAATTATTACCTGCTTAACAAGTCTGAACTGCTACAATTAGCAGTAATTAAATAAATATGAATTAATGCTGTTGCTTTTATCTGTGATTTCTGGGCTTGTCCCCGTGTAAGCCACCCCGAGTCCCTTTTGGGAGAAATAAAAAGATATGTAACTGGAATGGCTGGATTACGTTTAATGGATCATGTGTTTAACTCTTAATGTATTGTTTTCTATGTTTTAAAACTGTTTTAATGTATTTTATAACTCTATTTATATATTTGTAATTGTACATATCCTATGGCTTCATATGGTTGCCTACTTGTAAGCTGCCTTGAGTCCCTTCCAGGGTAGAGAAAGGCAGGGTAGAAATTCCGTAATAAATATAAAAATAAAGTTACTATTATTATTATCATCATCATTCAAACCTTATTTTGAAGACTGCCCTTCTTATACATTGTAATAAACTCAACTAGTTATGAAAAAAAATATTCTGAGCTCTCTCTCTCTCTCTCTCTATATATATATATATATACATACATATAATTATATATGAGGACATTCAAACAAGATTACCATAAAATATCAAAATTAAGCAAGATTAATTCTGAAGTCTCAAACACAGAAAACTGGTTCTGTCAAATCTGTAAATGTGCTTTTGTGTATCTGAATTCTAGAAATCATTTTCCGAGTATTACTTTACTATTCATTATTATTCTGAGACATGGGTGAAGAAAGTGGCCTTTACGCTGCACATATTCCAGAGCACCAACACTCCCCACTGTTTGCCTTGAAGTGCCCCAAATACCCTCTAAAGTGTGCAATGTGCAAGATAGGTCTTCTATCTAATATCAACAACCTCAAAAGTTCATTTTTAGATCACTTAATCTTTTTTTATGTCCTAAGTCAAAAATGGGAGCAGGTGCAGGTCAAAAACCCTTTTGCAGAGGGCATTAACCATTTTGCATTGGGGTTCAGTGATGAGAATGCCTCCTTCCACAAGGGCCAATGTGGCTTCTGTTGCCTGTCCTCACCTACCACCATGGAATTTATTCAAAAAGTAGGACGTGCATATACTTACATCATAGCCACTATTGCGGATACCCCGCCTTTGTCTCTCTCTTGTGACCAGAAGATCCATTTCAGTTTCTCCTGGACTAGGACTGTTCAAAGATTGCCTGCTTCGGTATACAGAGTTCTTCATTTGTTGCCTGCAGAAATACAAAATATTTAAGTGACAGTAAGCCCTACGGCCTTTATTATATTTGCTCTGATCTATGAAAAATTACTTTCGATGGCAAGTCATTTTTTAAAAAAGATTTCTAGTTATTTAGAGAGAGAGAGAGCTATTAATACACATACACTGGGGAAGCAATTGAATCAAATTATATATTGGTTGCTTCAGTAAAGACAGAAAGATAAAGTATTTGAAAGATGAGAACTAGACTCTACCAGGCAATGAACTCTAAAAAAAGGTTTTTAAAACCTTCTGATGAGTGAAAATTAGTGTACAAATCTAGTTTGAAACTGGTATAACCATACATCTAACCCCTTGTTAATTATAATGATAGATTAGCCAGGAGTGCTTGAAATCCATCCAAAACATAAAGGCAGCACATCATATCAATTAGCTTACTGCACATTTAGGTTCCATTCTACTTCCAGATTCCAGTAGAAAAGCTTAATGTCTGTGTTGGCCAAAGAGAAAAAACAACACATAATCCCCAATTTTTAAATTGGTGGACAACGTAAGACTAGTTAACAAAAGGAGTAGCATAGTAAATAGATCCAAATATTCTTTCATAAATAAAACACATAGACAGTAGATTGATAAAAGACCCAATGGCTATAAAGTAATTTGCTTCTAACAATAGTGCTGCCATACCACAAGGTATCTCTTTTTGTTCAGGCAGCACAAGATGTGGCGCAGCTGGCTGAGAGTCAGCTGCATTAAGATCACTACTGACCGAAAGGTCACGAGTTCAAAGCCAGCACAGGTCAGAGTGAGCTTCTGACCAATTGTGTAGCTTGTTGTCAACCTTTGCAACCCGAAAGACAGTTCAATCTGTCAAGTAGGAAATTTAGGTACCACTTATATGTGGGGAGGCTAATTTAACTAATTTATGAGGCCATAAAAAATCTCCAACAAGTACTTCATCAGTATCGCAGATGGACGGTGACAGTGAAGCAACAGCTCCCCTGGTGGCCAGAAAAAGTTGGAATATTAAATAGCCTCTGCCTGTCTGTCTATATGTGTTGTGTATCTATGGCATTGAATGTTTGCCATGTATATGTACATTGTAATCCGCCCTGAGTCCCCTGTGGGATGAGAAGGGCGGAATATAAATACTGTAAATAATAAATAAATAAATTTCTGACATTGCAGTCAACTGTTCTGGGGACGATTTTACCTAATCATGATGTGGCTGTTTCTACCCAAAGTGTTTCTTGTTTAAAATTTAGTAAATTCTACTACGTTTTTACCTATGGAAGTACCAGTTTCATGTAGTATTTTAAGGGTGCATCTCATCGTCGATTTATGTAGCATTTTAATAGTTCTAATGATTTATATAGTATTTTAATGGTGTATCTTATATTGTATTTTATAATCTGGTTTTTATGTATTTATTTGTCTGTCCTATATGTGAAACACCTATGGTCTAAGCAGTAAACTAACTATCTATCTACAGTTAATATAGCATAACTTTCATAGATCTGTCATGCATATGAGGATATGCAATCCATGAAGAAAATCATAAAGTAGAAGCACTGAATTAGAACTCTATGGTTTATTCTAAGGAGAAAAGCTCTAGACACACAAAAGGATGCGATTAAATGATTTAATAGCAAAACACTAATAGACTCGAGAGAGAGGGAGTCAGTAACTCTTCACCGCTACCATTGCCCCATCTTGGATCCCTCCACTCCCAAGCTGCCTCCCCTCCCCTTCTTCCCCTTCCCCTGCCTTTCCTTCCACACCTCTCCCTCCCTGTCCCTCCTCCCCTTTCTCCCTCCCTTCCCCCTCTCCATCCCCTCCTCTAACTTCACTCCCACCCACCCTCCATCCCCCTCCCCACATCTTACACCTCACACATAACGGGCATCACACAAATAACACAGATCACATACTGTATATACTCAAGTATAAGCCTAGGTTTTTGGCACTGTTTTTATGCTGAAAGAGGTCCCCTCGGGTTATACTCGAGTGAGGATCCTGGTGGGAAGGTGTGGGGCTGAACACAGCCCTTTGCAGAGCTTCTACCAGCTGTGTCCCTCCTTCCCTTTTGGCACAGCAGCCCAGCTGGATCTCTGTGCTGAGAGAAGAGGAGGGGAAAGTGTGTGGCCTCTCCTTTCTGTGCAGCAACCTCGTCTCAATTAATATAATTTTATTGCTATCTATCTTTGTTTTGAAATTTACCATTAAGTGCTGCCTATACTATTTTAAATAATAGTTTAAAATTCTGTACAAAAGCAATAGCTTGTAAGAGCTATCCTACCCTTGATTAATATCTTTTTATTGGTATATATCTTTATTTTGAAATAAAGTCACTATACCCATAGGATTGAACTTGAAATGTGGATGGTAACATTGCCATCTTAGTAACCTTTGAAATATACAATCTCTTTACTAACAGAACAAAGGTTCATAGATCACTTTGTCCATGTGCCTGGTAATGTGCTTACACTTAATTTGTTGCCATTGTATCAAAAAACAATAAAAACAACACAAAAATGCATTCTCAGAACAATCTGCGTCTGCTTCTAAGGAAGCTCCTGGCATCACTCTAACCCATATGCCTTAATTTCCAGTTCACTTTTGCATGAATAGGTTTTTAGCCCCTTTCCTTGGCACATATAAGAGGGAAAGTACAAAGTCTATTTTCCACCATCATTTTGAGGGGTCTGAATGGAAGGCTGAAAGGAAGTTCTAAAGCTGGCTCTTGCCCAGATTTAACATTTTGCTGAGCAAATACATTCTTCCATGCCTTGATCTAAATCTCTCTCCTAAGCTCTGACTTTTCTTGCCCTCTCCCCACCTTACATAACAGGTTGAGACAGTGGGCATAAATATGAATAGTGAATTTCCATGCTAGAGGGTAGAGCAATTCAGGGGCATTAAACCTCCCTTTTACAAAGAACCACTGAGATGAGTGAAGAAGGATGGCTCCCAGTGGTTTTGAAGATCAAGTAGAGCATGGTAGGACTGACACGTCTAACCTTTCTGTGCTTAAACAATTTCACTGTTTTCATTTTATTGAGGCAGAATCACACCCTTGACCTAATTGTGAAATCATTAAAGTAGGGAGGAGAATCCAGAGCGTATAATGAGAAGGATTTGTGAAATCGCCCTGAGATTGCCAATTAGCAGAATTAAGGAGAATTCGCTAATGAGAAAGGAGGTGTCAGCATTAACAACTGGCAGGCATGGAGGTCAGCCAGTGTTGAAAGAGAGCAGAATAGAAGCATTTCAATACAATGAATATGTGGCAGAGAGTACTCAAGGGGAATGAACAGACGGGGCTGAGGACCTGGTCTTTGTACAGACCGTATTATTTACCGCTATCAATTTGTAAAGATTTTTAGAATGCTATTATACAAAATATGAATTTGTAAAGAAGGCCTGCCTAAATTATGCTGTTGCTAGCTTTTGACTTTTTTGGCTTACATTTCAAAGTACAGAAAAAGAGGAAGAACAAATTTAGCTACAGAGGAGGAATAAGGGGAACATTTGCCATCCTAAACTTGCTAGATTTTTATTGTTTCACTGAAAACTATTTTTTATTGTTTTACTGGTATAGACTATTTTAGAAAGGGCATATAGGCCAAGTTTTAAGATCGAACCCTTTTATATCTACTAACATCTGAATGCTGAATATTAGAATCATGGGATTATTTTATAAATTTGATAGTTTTTCTGTAAAGTGGTAGAAACTCTCAAATGCTCCTAATGATGTTAGATTACAATTCCTCTCATTTCCAACTGCTAGCAATGCTGGCTGTGGTTGGGAGTAACTGGAATCAAGCAAATGGGAGACTCAGGCCCCTTTACACTGCCTTATAATCCAGATAATCAAAGCAGATAACCCAAACTATCTTCTTTGAACTGGATTATGAGAGTCTACACTGCCAGGCACACAACAGCAACCATCTAGGACAGGCATGGGGAACCTTCGGCTCTCCAGGTGTGGTGGACTTCAACTCCCACAATTCCTTGAGGCCAAGGTAAGCCCTTGGGGTGAATGCTGAGCCTCAAGGAATTGTGGGAGTTGAAGTCCACCACACCTGGAGAGCCGAAGGTTCCTGACCCCTGATCTAGGAGGTACACATTACTCTTCATTCTCATAGCCTAATAAACCAGTTGATGATAGAGCATAACTGCTTTCACTATTGCCATAAAGATTCTCAGTAGAGAGACTTCCTGAATCTAAGCAACCCGTCACTGTGAAAGGTTACCCAAGTTTCATCTGTGGCATAGTATTTATGCAGATTACTAGATTTCATAATCCCTGTATTCTTTTCCAAGCTTTCCTGTATTCTCATTATGTGAGCAAAGTACTTCATCTTTGCCTCTAATTTCCTTCCCTACAGTGACGGTTACAAACCAGTTTTTGGTCAACTTTAGATTTGTTTTGGTTATTTGGGGCGCTGATTCAGAAAACTGCATTGGATAGCTCAAGTTTCTGATACAGAACATATACCAGTATTCACCATCTGCTCACCCACCAAAATCTATATTTAATAAGCCTTGGCACTAAGAGGGCTTTGTGAGACCAATCACTCTCATTGCAATGGTGTAGTAATGGTGAGGGCGCGGACCATATTTTAGTTCTTGGGGACCACTGGTGGTTCATGGACCACAGATTGGAAACCACTGTGTTAGAGAGAAGATACCTCTTTGCTGAGCCTTGCATGCCCAAAGTGAGTATCTCTGTTATGTCCATACAACTTCAGGACTTCTATGTAATGGATTTCTCCAGGTGTCTTACAGCCAGAAGACCACAAAGGCACTCACTGAGAGAAAAACTGGAGTTTTGAAAACCACGAAAGATTGCACAATGAATGATGTCAAAACTCCTGGAGAACTGTGGGCTGAAGCAATTTAAACAGCCACACATATATTAAACAGATGTTGGAGTTATTGCATTAATGAGACTCAGTTTTTTTTAAAACTGTACAACAAAAGGCCAACACTTAAGTACCTTAGAGTCTTTGGAAGTTAAACAAATGTGTAAATCCCCAAAGGTTACAGAAAGAGAGAGGAAAAGAAATGGCAAAGACTCAGGTTCCTTGGGTATGAGGAAAGAAAAAGGTGTTTGAATTTTCAATGAGAAAGTTGTGTTTGCAAAAATGCTTATTTTGAGAAACATGTGGGAGCAGATTCATCAAAATATTGAAGTGTGTGTTTGGTCTTTTTATTTTGACACAGTGAAGTTCCTGCATTGCCCTGGGAAATCTGGGGCCTAGCTGGTTCGTAACTTAGGGACACTTTCACTACTCTGCTGAGGTAGAGGTAAATACTTGACAATAATTAGATGGGTTTCTTTGTGGTGCAGAATTCTGTTTGTTTGTGGTACCGAAAGTCAGGAAAGTAAAACTCAAGAACCATTTTTGGTCCAGTTAATCTGCATTTTGCAGTATTTCTGGACATATGGTTTCTTTGCCTTCTATTTTGTTAAATTAATGTTATTTCTGTCTTCTGTTAGCTAATTCTTGGATTAGCAAAAGTAGTTGTATTATTGATGATATATAGAGCTTCAATTATGTAATGTGGGAAGTCACATATCTCAATGAAAATTTACAAATGGGAAATGAATTAAAAGTAGTGAGTGACTTCCTTTAGAATGACAAGTGAGTTGGTTAATAAGAGGAGGATTAGAGGTTTTTAATTCTCATTCTGACTCATAATTGCTTTTGTTTGCATGTCCATTTTATATTAACTGTTTGCTGTTAGTTTTAAGATTTCACTCACACTTTGGAGAATAGATTATCTGCCTTCTTGGGAAAGAGCATATGCTAAAATCAGCAAGTAAAAACCAATACTCTGAATGGAGAAGGCAGAAGTAACTCACAAGTGAAAACACCTTTTCCTATCTGCTTGCATTTGGATGTACAAAAGGCTGGTAATTTTGGTGGGGGCACAGGTTAGGGTTATGGTCACAAATTCAACATGCAAAAATTTATTATACTGAGTGTCTTATGGTCAAGCATCTTCACAGATATTACAAACAAAGAATATATTTTAGAAAAGCAAATAGCAAATTTGCTCAGTGAAGCATCAACTAATTATCACAACATGCAAAAATGTCAGTATTTTGATTATGCCATTTCATCATGGGTAGGGTTTCAAACCTTCAAATCCTTCTTCTGTGACTATCACTGGGGAAAAATCAGCCTAATCACGAAAAAGTATTTCTATATTTAAGAATATTCAGTTTTGCCAAGTATCTTGGAGAATTACACTTATGGTGCAAAGAAAGGTATATTCTTGTGCAAAGACCTATTAACCCAGAGAACAGATAATTTTAACCATCTTTGCTTGGTACAAGCATTTCCTATTTCCACTTCAGTTGGAAGCCAGCTATACATAATGAATAATCGATTGACATTGGCACTTGTGTGCCTCCATATTGCAGAATGTCAATAAACACTTTTTACCAATTTCATTCATAGTGAAAAGCACTCTCTGATACCTTCATGCCTCAGGGATAGCAAAAATATTATTTTGCACTTTAAATAGGACTTATTATGGGTTTCAGAAGTTATAGTTATGAATTAATGCAATAACTCCCTGTGGAGGAGAACTGTCAAAAACAAGGGTGAAGAAACTCTTTTAGACCAAAGACTAAATTAAATTTCAGCATCTGAGGAAGTCCAGAAGGCCAAACCGAACACAAAGAGGACCCTATTCAGCCACATTGAGATTCCCCAATTCTGCTCAAGAGTATATTACTGTAGTGTTCAGCAGTTGATATATTTCTGATTTGGTCTGCCCAGACCCTGCCAGATGATGTTAGCATAAAATAGAATTACAAATCCATCTGGTCTGTTGTAATTGGCCTGATTAATTCAGTTTTTTCCATAACTGACATATCATTCGTAGCCATTATTGTTTTGCTGAGCTCTTCCATTTATGTTATGCTAGAAATGCTGTAACTGCAACATTATGTGCCCAGGGCCACCCCAAACTGATGTTATGCCTACAGTGCCAGATCCTGAGAACATCTTTGTAAACAACATACAATCTTTGGCTATATTCCGTGCTATTCATATAACCTTAGATAAGAATTGCCACATATGAATTAGATATTACTCATGTACAGTTTATCGTTTTCTTTGTTAACTCTGAATTTCTATAAAATATTGATGCTTCAAATAAACCCATCATCTTGACCAATGCTGTAAACTGGACTGAAAACAGTTTTGAGTCCTGGTGGATTCTTTGGCCAAAGTTATTGTTTGTTGTCTCTTCACTTCCCGTTCTGTTTTAGAGCTCATCCTGACTCTGTGTCCCACCTGGGAGACCCTAGTGCTAGTGTTTCAGTCCTACCCCATAATAACACTTTTTCTCTTATATCCCATCAGGAATCCTATTATCTGTTGAAGATTACCTCTTGAAGGCAATCTTTTGTTTTGATGTGAATAGTGCCAACATGTATTCTCAAGGGGAAATGGAAACTAAGCCCCGCGCACGTGTAAATATAGTCTTTTTTAAAACCATTATAATCACATACCTGTGAACAAGTTACTGATCAACAATATTTGTTAGGGAAGGAATTAAGATTTGGTTAAATAAAATGCATGTTTTTGCACAAAAAGAAAGATTTTAAAGTGAGTACTCCTAGACTACTTAGAAGCTATTCTCAATATGTTGTTATAGGACAGACTGGAGAAGAGGTGGGAGTACCTGTGTTTCTTCAAAGATAAATTGTTTAAAATAGACCACCAGTTATTTTTTTCTACACTTTACATTCCTAAATGCAACAAATCCACAGTTCTCTCCAGTTTCACATGTATTGTTTAATTGACAGAACATCTATAATCACTTCTAAAGATAGGGGGGAAAGACTTTAAAAACTCATAATCGTAAGCCTTCAAGCAACTCCCTAGATTGTAGTTATTGCATAATACTCAAATGGGCATCATAAGCCATCATTTACCCTCCTGCTGTTTTTAAGGAAATCACAGACTGGCAAACTTATAATTGATTTGTGTGTGTATATATGTTTCTGAATCTGGGTTTTGTTTGTTTTTTTAAGATGTCCCCTTTGGGCAAACTCTCCTGTCTTGATATTGAGAGATAACAGTGCTTTCCAATTCTAATCAAAGCATAACACAGAAAGAACGTTATCCCCTTGGCCAGACTAGATTCCCACTTTTTAAAAAAACCATCATCATGTTACAGATTTAAACCCACCATCATAAAACACAGTACTCTTGAGGAAGTTATAATTCAATGAATTGATAAAATAGGCATACAGTGAAGACATTATTGAATGCAAATAAACTTGTATTCTTTGATAAGGCACTTGGAAAGTCTTTTTTCTCACTTCTTGATGTTTTTTCGCAAAGAGACAAGAACTGGTTGGACAGGCTGCAATTAAAATACACAGAACTACCCACCTGTTTTTGGGCTCTATAAATGGAGAAGACCCATCTGTATCAGGATCCAAAATGTGATCTATTTCATTTTGTGCTTTTTCATATATCTTCTTTCTGTCTGCCAAACCTTTATTGTTATCAACTGCTGGGAAATCATAATAGCCTTTCCGCTTGGCTTTCAGGCGCAGTTTATTGCGATAATGCTCTATATCCGACTTCTGTTTCAACGCTTTATTTATCTGGCAAAAAGTGGGAAAACCCACAAAATAAAAAATAAATTATAAAAATTAGCAGGTCATACTACAATTTCCCACAGGCAATTAAACTCCAGAAATGATAAATATAACACTTGAGTTTATTCTCTTGCTGTGAAAAAGTTATTGGAGATTTCTTGCAAGTTTGTTTTTATAGCCTTCAAATGGTTTATTATAAGAACAGGTTGCAGTGTTTCATCTCTGAATATATATTTTAATTTCACTGGTGGCAGATTTGGTAGATATTGATATGGATAGATCCAAACAGAAAGAATAATGATAATTAAAACAGAATGCAACTCTGAATTGCCTATGCCAAAACCAAAATCAGGCAAATCCCAATACTTACACAAAAAGAACCAATACATTTATAGCATTCTCACATTCAGCTTCCAGCTCACTTCTGCAAGTCTTGTTAGTAATTCACTTGTAACATATCCACTACAATATAATTGATATTTTGATTATTAAACTGTCTAAATATGGAATATTTTTTGTCGCAGAGCTGAAGCTCTTCAAAATTTTAATCAATTATTGAGATGATAGGGTGAAGGAATCATTATCAAATTTGCAGATTATCCAAAACTGGGAGGGATAGTTATCATTTTGGAAGATAGGCACAATGTTCAAAAGGAATTTGATGAACTAGAAATCTGTACTGAAAACTAATAACATGAAATTAATTAGTAACAAAGGCAAAATTCTGCATTTAGGTCACAAAATAAATACATGATTCAGCAATACTACCTGGGATTATTGTTCATCAAAATGTGAAGGCATGCTATCTGAGCCTGTGTTAACAGAAGCAGTTTACAAGTTAAGCAAAATAAGCATGACACTGTATTCTGCACTAGTCAAACTTTGTGAAGTGCCCAGAACAGTTTTCCGGGCACTTCATTTGCAGAAGGATAAAATAGAAATGGGGCAGTTTCAGTGAACGGCTATAAAATTATAGGAGTTATGGACAATAAAATAAATGAGGAGTGGTTCAGTAGCTTGTTCAGGTTGGTGAAGAGAAGATTAAGAGGTGACAAAATTCACTCAATAAATACCTCAAAGGCTGCCATAAAAAGGAGCGTACTGCTTGTTTTGTACTGTCTAAGAGGGTAGAACTAGGCCTAATTGTTTTTAGTTATAGGACGGTAGATTTAGATGGAGCATTAGAAGGAATTTCTTGACAGTGACAGCAGTTCAGAAATAGAACCAACTGTCTTCAAAAAGAGGCTGGACAGTTATTGGCAGGGAATGCTCTAGTCAGAGATCCTACACTGAGCAGCACCTTGGACTTGATGGCTCATAGCACTCTTTGTAAATCTGTTGTTCTAATGTCATAGTCTTGAACTTGCACAGCGAGGGCCCTTCCAGACAGACCTTATATCCCAGGATCTGATCCTAGGTTTTCTGCTTTAAACTGAATTATATGAGTCCTCACTACCAGATAACCTGGGATAAATAGAAAATCTGGGATCAGATCCTGGGATATAGGGTCTGTCTGGAAGGGCTCCGGATGTTATATATTGTTAGAAGGATGATTTTTTTTCTTTTTGTTTATTCTTTAATCTCTCTCTTTTATGCTTTATCTTTTAACATCTTTTATTCCATTTTTGTCCTCTATCCCTTCCCTTTTTGCTTTTGATATATTTATAAAATTTTGGTATCTCTGAAAACGCTGAATAAAAAGTATTTTTTTTAATGGAGGTATTGAGAGAGACATGGCCTGTAACTAGATCTAGTCCAAAGATAACCTTTTATATTTTATGCCAGACATCAGCAAGTGATTCAGTTCCTAACTGCTCTTAGCCCTTCCTATCAGTTATCCTGATAACCAGTCACATCACATTCCCCTCTGCTGAGCATTTATTGTAAAAACCTGACAAAGTGCAGAATATCACACAAAATTTGTCACTTACCTCCCCATTAAGGACAGCAGTTTCCTGATTCCTGTCTGAAATTGGATGTACAGAAGGCAATGCTACTGGCTTTATGGCAATCAGTTGTACAGATCCAGATGATGTGTCGAAGGGATCAATGGCAGACTTTGCAACATTATCAAAGAGCATGACTCCCTCCTCTTCATCACTAGTGGGCACTAAAATATATTAGGATTCAATTAGAACAAGTTTTTGGCATTTTAATTCTTTAACAGTGAGAGGGAAAGTGAAAATGAATTCATGTAATTGATACTTTCTCTTTATTAATACAGGGACAAGTGTGTTGACCATAAAATAAACTCCAAAATACTTATTGTGATTAATATCTATGTTGAGTCAATCAAAAAGCCATGAAAGTGTCAAAAACACAGCTCTATTAATCAGGCAATAATATTTCAAAAATCAGGCAGGAGTAGTGTCGACTTTTGAGTCTGCTCCATGAAATAACCCCAGGTCCACAACATGCCATGCTGTCTATTCAAACATCTCCCTTGGAACATGCCAAGTTTCCTGTCTCTGTTGATCTTTTAAATTTGTTTTTAACAACAACAACAACAACAGGGAAACTATAATGCTATCAAGTACCACACAATAAAAATGTTTTGTGCCTGCAGACTGGTACTTTTTGTTTGCATAGTGCACAACTATACTTGGCATTTTGGTGTGTTAAAAACAAAATAGTTCTTTTTGGATGCTTTCCCTACTTCTGAGTGTCAAAAAAGAGTATGTGTTTAGTCTGGATTTGGTGAGAATTTTTCAACTAGCATCTGTTTTGCCCTGATTTTTGTACAATTTTCATATAATGCACATATTTTGCTCTGAACAATCTGTCTTTCATTAATAGGTTACTTTGCCTTGTGGGACTCAGACTACACCTCTGTTTTGAGCTCAGTACATTAGCCAAAGTATTTTTCTTTGAATCTCATCAGGCTGCCTCTCATGGAATAGATTCTGGGATACAAAACCAGCTACTGAAAACGGTTGGTCAGCCTGATTCACAGCTCCTTCTATTCATCACAAGGACTGCAGTGGCTATGGCCAGAAAAGGTTGGGACTCCTGAATAAGCCAGCATAATTTAGTCATGTTTTAAGGTGCTCTTCTAGAAGCCATGAGTGCGAAATGATATTATCCAACAAGAAGAAAGAAGGAGGGTGAAATAAAATAGACAAGAAACAAGCAACCATGCGATTTACTATTACTTCATACTCACACATCTCAAAAGAAGGATCTAATACACAAAGAGTGTAATTGGAAAGAATGTGTGGGCAACTATCCCATTTTTTCTCTAGAATTTAGAGGCATTTAGAGTGGGACAAAAATAATGAATGCATGCATTATGTGAAGTAAAGCCTCACTCAATTCAATTTCCTGAGGTGTTAAAAATTCTCACATGGTACTGTCTCTACTCCTAAATACCCCCAAAGGCACCTGATCCCATCCTATCTTGGAAAGCTAAGCAAGGCCTGCCCTTGTTATACCTGAATGGAAAATTACCAATGAAACCAGGTGCTGCTGACTATAATCCAGGTGGGAAAACTACTTCTGAGCATTCCTTGCCTGAAAAATTCTGTGAAGTTCATGTGGTCAAAAGGTGACTCAAAGAAACATACAAACATACACTGCCTCAGAAAGCAGAGGAAGTGGCAAAGCACCTGACAGATGGCAACTATCTTTAGGGTTAATGTAATGAGGTTAAGGGGATCAACTTGGCAGAAACAAATTTATGGGCTACTACCACGTTAGTGATCATGACTATTCTTTATAGAACAAACCATCCAATGACTACATGAAAGACAATAAATTATTTAGCAATAACAAATCTTTTCCAAAGAATTTGTTCCACTCCTTGAATTAGCAGCCTCATATACTGCTTCTCCCAGCTATACTTTGCAAGCAGGATTTATCTGATTTATTTTGTAAACATACACCTATTCTACTCTTCCTTTCTTTAAATGAATTCATAAGGGAGAGAATACGAAATTCAGTAGAGATTGCATCAAACTACAAAATGTCACCATCAAATTGAGTGATGTTTGTATTGTCTCCAGGATGACACAAGAAAAAAATCACTTTCTGGTAGTAACTGACAGAGTTGTAATCTAGAAAGTTTACTTTATCTGAAAATGTATTGCTTTTTAATTACAGTGTAGACTCACAATACCCCATAAAAGGATGAATTACCAGTGTATGTCTGCAAAGACAGTATTTCTTACAAGTGAATCAAAATATGAATCTATTATACCTAACTATGTACAATAGCCTGAGATTATAATTTATCTGAATTGCTGAAAAGCATAAATGTTATGCCAGACTTCTAAACTATTTTCTTGGGATGTGCAAAACTGTGCATCTAAATCTGTTTCCTCAAATGTATTTTCAAATAAATACACAGGTAGCCTACTGTTAACAAAGTAGCAGCATTCCTGAATATTACTTTTTTAACAGAAACATGGTACCTGAAACAGAAATAAAACACCTGAGGACCCACAGGTTGAGAACCACTGACGTAGGTGCACCCTAAATTTCCTCATCAAATGATATCTTGTCAAGAAAATTCTGTAACATAGGGTCATCAAAAGTCAGAAATGACTTGAAGGCATAGAGCAACTATATAATCTAATATTTTTGTTTTATAGAAAAGTTTACATGTCACAATTGTCAAGTAAAAACAAAAATGTGTAGAATATGTAATATTTAAAAATCAAGCATTACATTTTATATGAATTTAGTATTACATCAAATATCTAAATCATCTGCCTTTAGTCTTATAATTTTTAATATGAGCATAAGCATTTAATTTGTGTACAGTGGGACATAGGGATATATATAGAAATATTAGCACAACCATTAGGAATTTTTACATTCAAAATTTGTCATATATGTCTTTTATTTTGTTTTTGCTTCAGTATTGGCAATGGTTTTGCTGCATATTTTTAATTCCTCCCGAATTGACTTTACTGGTAATATGGGTTACCACATTATAAAGTTATAGCTTGAAAGTCTTCATTCTATCTTCTACATCAGGATCCTTTACCACAATTTTAAAAAGATTTAACAGGAAAGGAAAGAAGTAATAGGAAGTATATTGATGAAATAAAGGAATGAAGCAAGAAAAATGTAACTATTCAATACTTCAGTATTAATACATGTGATTATTAAAGTTCTCAAACCTTCAGCAAAATGCACCCTGCCCCAAATTTTCTTCTTCACCCCACTCCACTGAGAACACAGCGATTCCTGGACAGTTCCAGCTTTTTATGAATTTTAGACAAAAGACCAGTTCCATTGTTACTATTGTCTCTCTTCTTAAACCCACTGCAGTGAGACCTGCAAGGTGAAGTTTCCATGACCCAAAATAAACATTTAAGGGGCTCACAGTTATACTGAACACTACTGGGAGATACTGAATACTGTTATCAGTTCTCACGTTTATTAAACAGCATTTTAAACAGCTCCCAAGCATGCAAAATCATAATTCAACCAAATGCATGAACTGTCTTTAAAATATCTGAATAGGAAAGCCATAAAATTAAAAAACAAAAGAAACGTATTTGAAGACCTCAGTCCTTTACAGAGATTTGCAGTACCAATTCAAAATGTAAAATGACCAGATACCACCACCATCATCATAGCTAGCATAGTCTCTATGATGAGATTGGTAGCTAAAGAAAAGATGGATTGAAAGAGAGGGCTTGAAGATGGGCAAAAACTATCTTGAACATTATGGGGGAGAAACAGCACCTGAAAGGTTTTTTTTTATTTAATTTGGGGAGACTGGGGGCTTTTGAGGGGACTTGGAAGATATTCCATTTATCACCTCCCTCCCATGTGTGTTCAATACTTCCTAAACTTGTGCACTGAATTACAATATCAATAATCCATAGTCAACACACACAGTCTTCTGGAATGATAATAATAACTTCATTCTTATACCCTGCCACCACCTCCCTGAAGGGTCTCAGAGTGGCTTACATTTGGGACAAAATGTCGACAAGACATAAAATGATAGCTGACATCTAAAGCAGAGCTTTCCGAACTGTGCGTCATGACACATGAGTGTGTTGGCTGCAGTGTGCAGGTGTGTCTATGTGAAATAATTTATGTATGTATGTATTTATGTATGTATTTATTTATTTGCAGTATTTGTACACTGCCCTTCCCAACCCCGAAGGGAACTCAGGAGGGTTCACAGTGTTGGCAACCATTCAATGCCATCAATTAAAAACAGTATAAAACATCAAAATTGACCATCCACTGATAAAACATTAAACATTATTATTAAACACATCACATAAAATAACATCATATGTCACACAAATAAGAAAGAAATCATATAAAATATAAATGAAAGATTTCCATAAAATGTGTTGTTATTACAATTATTACGATTTATGTATGTGTCTGAATGTCTTATAAGAGATTGGTCTGCTATTAAAACTGAATGACTGTGTCACAAAATAATCCATGTCTCAAAAGTGCATCACCAACATTAAATGTTTGGAAAGCTCTGATCTAGAGATTTAAGTTGCAAACCACTGATTTATTAAATGCTCCATAACTGAATTTTAAGATAACCTTGAAAAATGGTCTGAAAAATTGACTGACAAGACTATGGCAAATGTAACTTTTTAAAATCAAAATACTTCTTTCCTACATTTCAGTACAAATTTCCAAAGATGTCTTGAAATGCATGTTAAAAGCAATACATCATGGGAACAAAATATCAACTGTAAAATTGTTACTCAAATCAAATGAATTACTTGTTAATATCAACAATGATATAAGAAAATTAACCTTTAAATTTCTTACTCTGAATAGAACACACTGTTTCAGTAAATGTCACTTAAATCAATAGTGCTCTATGGAGCAGTGCCAGTCCCTCAAAGTGCTGCCAAGAAAGAAAGAAATAATACTAGCCAATGGCAACAAAGATGGTGCTGGTCTTTGGCACACTGGGGGAGATAGGGGACAAGACTGCTGATTTCCCATGTCAGATAGCCTGAAAACCACTGGCTTTCAGGAAACAAATCTGAATTCTATTCTTGTGTTTCATTTCACTGATACATGCATTATAAAATCAAGATTTGGTTCACAAATGATGGCAAACTTAAGCTGTCACTTACCTGAGTAATGAAGTGTATGCAAACACTGTGGGGAAGTTCATGTTTGCTCGTCTCTCTCTTTCACAGTGGTTTCACACAAAGAATGCTCAGAAGAATCTGATTATAGTCTACCAACATCATCATCAAAATCATAAATAAGTTGAAAAGCTCTCAAATGAAAAACAAAAAGGAGACTTTTCAATTGTTTCTTGGGTTCAGCCAAGGGTACAAACCCTTGCTAACCCTTGATTTCTAACAAGACATATATAACAGGCAAGTGTTGGGCTGCTTAGATTTTGCTATCATTTTACTAACTGCAGTAGTCATAAGCAAATCTGCCAGCATATGTAGAGCACTACTTAGTAATGTTTCAATTTAAAGTTATCAAGAACTTAAGACATCTGGGAGGTGTATTCAGTTTAAAAAGATGTCTTAAGTTCTTGATAACTTTAAACTGAATACACCTCTCTCCACACCCCGCTTTCTTTGCTTCCCCCATCCCCTACCTCACCATCTTGTGCACCCCCCCATACCCCGGCTATCCCCCTCCCTTTCCCCCTCTCCCACACACCCCCTATCTCCTCTCTCTCTACTATTCCGGATTCTTCTCTCTTCGCTGATAACAACGCTATCTTTCTGTTTTATATTTTTGTAAAAGCATAATAAAAATTTTTTTTAAAAAAAAGAACTTAAGACATCTGGGACAAATGGCCTTCAACTTAACAATTCTCTGTGTGGAGGGAAAGAACACTTTTGAATCATTTGCTTTTTCCAATGCTAAGTAGTTTGTTTATTCTAATTCCAATGAAGGGGAGGGGCAAGGAGGAACAACTTCCAACTGAGGTGATTATTTTACATCTTAGCTTGTACACAGCTCAACAGCATGCTTTTACATTCATTACATCGAATCACTCCTCCCAAAGCTCAGGCACAATAAGCATCTACTAGACTTTTTTGGAAAGCAAAAAAAAAAAAAATGATAGTTACTATAGAAACTACAGTGTACTGAAATGTTCTACATATTTGCACTGGCACTTGAGCTGCTGAGATTAACGATCTTTCTAGAGGAGCCCAACCTCCTGAGACTGCACAAAATCTCATACATCCCACACTATTTCTCCTCAAATTTAAAGAACAAATATTTTGAGGCCAAGGTTATAAATGCTTCTTGGCTGAAAAGACAGTTCCATTGAAAAAGACGACAAAACAACTGGGAGAATTTGCAGATCTCTCAACCGAAGGGTTAGGATTAGTATCATATTGTTCTTGTAAATGCCAGTCCTGGAGACCAAAGCATGCTCTTCAACAAGATGGCCTCTGTTCTTCCCATAGGTCTAAAAGTACAAAGTGATAAAGACTGCACTGGAAAATTAACTAAAAGCATATGGAACAGCTTGGAACTAACTTGTTACATATCATCAAGTTACTTGTAAATATTCCTTTTCCAATTTTAAAAAAACTCTATATGTATGTTATGTGATGAAAAACGGCTAGTATGGTATAACTTTCAGTGAGATTTATTCCCAGTGAAATAGATGTAGTTGCATCCTCTTTCTCTTAGGCTGGATCTACACTGCCCTATACTGCTTTGGTCCAGCCTACCTGATGCACCATAACCCCTGATACATTTCAGGGTGCAAACTTAGATCTAACGAAGAAACACGGATTACCAGGCGAGCACCCACCAGTATGAAATTACGCGTAACGAGAGAAGTCTTCTTCTCGGGTGCTGCTCCAGCACTCTGGAACTCCCTCCTCGCATAGAATTAAGAGCAGCTCCATCCCTTCTCAACTTAGGAAGGAAGTTAAAACCTTTCTAGTTAATAAGGCTTTTAACTGAAGTAGGGGAGGATATCAGGGATTTTAATGTTGGTACATAGGGGGACATACACAGGGAGGAGGCTATTGCTTTTATCTTATTTTATCGATGTTATTGATTGATGATTTATTATGAGGATGGGTAGAAATACCCTAAATAAATAAATAAATAATGCAGTTTCATGTCATAGATTAAATGCAGAATGCATTGAAATGGAGTGCATGACAGTGTGGACTCATAAAATCCAGTTTAATGCAGTTAATCTGCATTCTGAAATTAGGTAATATGGCAGTGTAAATCCAACATTTGACTGAGGGACTAAGAGTCCTTGTTAGCTAATTCTGGATCCTATCTGGGATTACCTTTGTCAACGTTTGACAACTTTTGACCTACAAAACCCTATACGGTTCTGGCCCAATGTATCTGTCCGAACGGATCTCCCTCTACATCCCACCTCAGAACCTAAGATCTTCTGGGGAGGCCCTGCTCTCGACTCCGCCTCTATCACAAGTGAGGCTGGCGGGGACGAGGAGCAAGGCCTTCTCGGTGGTGGCCCCTCACCTGTGGAACTCACTCCCCGGGGAGATTAGATCGGCGACTTCCCTTCTTTCATTTAGGAAAAAGTTGAAGACCTGGATATGGGACCAGGCATTTGGACATTCTGGCAGCTAAAGAAGACTTGATGATGAGCAGGAATTTGTCGAAACGGAATGAATTTACGGAACTCCGAACGCTGAGCTCAGGATTAGTTTATTATTGTGTTATTGTATTGTCTGTACTGATGATTTTAATTTCAATTTGTAACTGTTTAATTGCTTTTATATATGTATGTATATGTGATAAAGGCATCGAATTGTGCCTTCTTCTGTAAGCCGCCCTGAGTCCCCCCTCGGGGGGTGAGAAGGGCGGGGTAAAAGTAACGGAAATAAATAAATAAATAAACTTCTGGTCAGCAACTCATAATGTTAGCTGTGTTAACCAGCATCCTACTTAAGCAGCCTTAAGTATTGGAATCTCAAAATATTTAAATGGGAAATGAGTGGTCTCTTTATGTTCTATGTAGGCTACTTATTACTGGTATTATAGATATAAAAATATATACATTTACCTTAAGGAGCAACAGGCTTATCAATATCTGGGTGTTTAAGTTTCATTACATTTCAGTCCATTGCATAGAAAGCATTATACATGCAGTGGCTGAGTTACAAACATTTGACTTACAAACGACTTCTACTTACAAGCAGGGAGTGAGTCAACAGAAGGTGAGAGGAAATCTACAGGGTTAGTCAAAATGCATAGGCCAATAAGCCATTCAATTGAATGGCTTATTGGCCTATGCATTTTGACTAACCCTGTACTCCTAGGAAGGGAAATTCACTCCTGTAAGAATTATCATGGTTAAAAGGTGTATCCAATGAAGCTTTATCAGTAATCCTTGTTTCCATGACAACCCCAAATTTTCAAAATCCAACTGTCACAGGAACAGAAAGTGAGGAGAAATCTGCACAGGGGCACAGACTGCAAAACAAATGTTTCAGGGTTGTTAACCCTTCCCTATGCTATCCAAAACTTTAAAAAAATTGACAGGAGTGACATTTTAAAAATGTACCTGTTCCAACTTGCACACAAATTCACATTAAAAACAAACCTACAGGACCTATATTTTTCTATTACAGCACATAACATTGCCTTAAGAGATTCACAAAGACTCTCATAGAGGCTGAACCCTATTTCTTTACTGGGCTGTTTAATAGGGTTGATAATGATATGTAAAGGCTGTCTGTACAAGCACCTGACTTACAAATGACTCATAGTTAAAAACAAGGGTGACACTACAGAAAGTGAGAGAAATCTACCCCTAGAAAGGGAAATCGAAAGTTATCATAGGAAAACGTATCTCAACTGAAGATCTATCACCAATCTTTGTTTCCACAAGTCAATTTTTTCAAAATCCAATTATCACAGGGACAGAAAGTAAGGTGAAATCTTCTGAACCAAGAGTACAGAGAGAAAAATAAACTCCACAGAGGTATTAACCCTTCCCTGGGCTATCTAAAGTGTGTGTGTGTGTGTGTGTATGTAATATTATATAGGGCTGGAGTTACACTTAAAATTGCACCTGTTCCAACTTACAAACACATTTCTTGCTTCTTGGCAGGGGGTTGGACTGGGTGGTCCACGAGGTCTCTTCCATCTCTATGATTCTATGATTCAACTTAAGAAGAAACCTACAGAACCTATCTTGTTCGTCATTTGGGGACTACCTGTACATGTAGAAATAAGACACAGTCCTTTTCCCATCATAATCATCAGGCTCTCAACACTTTCTTTAATACCCCACGGTGTTTGCCATTTCCCAAAGATTTTTACATATCCAGGTCTATCTCTTGCATCATATCAATAAGAATCTTAACAACATCTACTCAGATATTAATTCTTATCTGTCGAGTAATTGCATATCTTGACAGCTGCTTTGATTACACAGAAATTCAAATACTATGAGGAACAGCTAGGGGAGTTGGGTTTGTTTAACTTTGAGTGTGGTGACATGATAGTCATCTTTAAATGGGTCCTCCTATAGGAGATGGAGCAAGCTGTTTTCTACTGCCCCAGAAACTAGAACACAAACCAATGGGTTCAAATTACAATAAGAGAGATTTCATCTAGACATTAGGAAGAATGCACTGACAGTGAAATCAGTACAATGAACTGCCTTCAAAGTGATGGGCTCTCTTTTTTTGAAGGCTTTTAAACAGAAATTGGATGGTCATATACCAAAAGTACTTTAGATGTGTATTCCTACACAGAAAACAACAGATTTAAATAGCCCTTGCAGTCCCTCTTTCAATTTTATGATTCTAATCATATTCCAGTCCATTTCAGTGTTTTCTTGTTATACTCCATTGAAACAACATTTATTTGCTAGATAGAGATTACAAGCTTCTCAGTTCATTAGCAAAACTTCTCAATTTACATGTTGTAACATCCTAAGAAAGATGCCACTCAAATTGAACTATCAAAAGTGTGTTTATGCAGCTCTCTCTTTCTTCCAACTTCAATTAGTTTTCTTATTGCAAAGTCTCATTTCATTTAGATTCACCCTATATGCAACCAAGGCCTACTGTTTTTTGAGGGAAGGCAGGCATGAGTAATTTCTCCATCTGGAGTTTGAATGGACTGTCCAGATCATGAATGACATCTCCTGGCAAAAGAGAGAGGGATGTCCTAGAGCTACAAAGTTGGTCAGGTTCCAGAAATGATAGAAAACCAAAAAGTATCTCCAGGAGGGATGTCAATATTTAAAATTACAAATCAGGCAGGAACATTTCAAATATGCCAATAGCATATGTGATTACATTAGGGAAAAGATGGACTGCAATGCTTACTCCTAGAGCCAACTACCAATATAATGGAAAACTCTCTCACTCACCCAGCCAAACACTTTCTGTGGCACCTTCATGTTTTATACCCAAATTAGGGAAGGTTTTAAGGACAACCACATTATTGTTTATCCTTTAGAAGTAACCACAAAACGTTCCACTTTCCTTTCCAACTAAATGTCACAAGACTAACATCTAAAATTGGTCTGTTACTATGACAACTAATAAACCATCCTTATCTTTGAACCCCTAAAATCAACTAATGTGAACAGTGAAGAAAATTTATTTAAATGTTTGGATTCTGATTAGATTTTTTTTTCCTGAAGAGAAAATATCTGACTTTGAACATATAAATTATCAAAGTATGTCCCAAATTAAAGTTTTTGCTTCTCCTACTACAGCTACAGTCTATTACTTGTAGTTACCAAGGTCAGGGAAAACACTGCAGGAACCATCAGATTTTTAATGTCTCTTTTCTTGAGTTCCCTTGAGAACAGAAAAGGCGGGGGAGAAAGTTTTGTTCATTATCTTAACCTTAGCAAGTAGCACAATTAATAGCTGGTATTGAAAGACTGTAGTGTCCCTTCATTGATAAAAGGCTTGTGACAACAGAGAGGAAGGGCTCCTTTTGATATTTCTCCTCCTTCTTCCGTCATTTGGGGACAGTGCTAGACAAAACAGAAATGTGGAGAGTACTGATAAAATCACACACACCCTCCCACCCCACTGGTCTGTTGTCTGCAGAGGGATTACATGGTAAGATTATGTAATAAAATGTTGATAGTCACTGTGTTGGATCCCAACTTAAACAGATTCACTTGAATCAATGGAATTAAATTTAGTCACAACTAATTTGTCCCACAGATTTAAGTGGACAATGACTATGTCTAGTTTCAACATAGAGATAAAATGATGAAAAGTGCAGTGAATACGTAGTTCAATAGCCATTATGTTTATCCTAAAGATGCAATTATATTGTGGCCATCATTGCTTAAATGAATTATGAATTCAGTTTTAATTAAGAAACTAAAATCCTTTACCAATTTTCTTTGAAAATGACCTAAAACCTAAATGTCAAAGAAGAAACACAAAAAATAACATATCCTCACACATATAAACAAATTGAAAATAAATTGTTTTTTATTGTTTCCAAGAAGATTTTTTAAAAATGTGGAGTGAATTTTAAACATAAAAAATTATCTGTGGAAAGCTGCATGGAGTTTTGTTTTCAGAAAAATCAGCAATGATTAGAACTTTATGACAATTGCTACAACTGGCGAATTGCTATATATAATTAACGTATTCTGAAATAAATGATTTTCAACATCATGTTGGAGAGTGGAAGATATCTATGCTCAATACCACTCTCATATTTCATCTTTGATATTTTTTATATCATGTGTTTTGAGAAGTCAATTAATCTGATCCTAAACACTTGCCAACAATTATGTACCTTTCATAATGTATCTAAGCAGCTTATAATGTAAGAATGCTACATTATGTGTATAATGTACATGATGCTGCATTATCACAAATGTTAGCCCCAGTGGATGCTACACATTATTTGGGGGGGGGGGGTGTTCAAATTTTAAAATTGAGTAAGTCACAAGTAGCCAAACAGCAGAAGAAATGCAACACTCACTTCATGCAATTGTTGATAACATACAACATTTCCAATTCAGGAAGAATAAGCAAGCACAAAAGAAGGAAAGATAAATGGAAATGAGTATCAATACTAATTAAACATAGGTGCTGCTTTATTAATCAAAAGCCTGAAGCATCACTTTGAAAAAAATGAGATTCTAAACATCAGGTTATGCTTTGGGTGACAACATCCACAGAGCAAAGACAAGCGCAAAATAGGAGGTGTTTAACGAACAAAGAGCAAACTGTCGCTTGAAGGGAATAATGCCTCTTCACACCCAATTTTGCCCAATTAAGCCGAGCTATTGGATCCTGATCAACTGAAAGCCAGAAGGAGGTAGGTATAAAAGTCCATGTGTTGCAGACACAAACCATGTACACAGACCACTCCGTCTAATTTTTGCAATGCACCATGAAAACAAACCTGTGATGGCAAGACCTCTAGTCTCTATAAATACTGAGTCGGGTGATAAAGGGATCGCTGCACAGAGCATAAAATGTGTGCAAAGGAAACAAACACAAACAAAGGGGCATCCAAATATATTGAAAAACAGACCACAAAGGGATTATTAGATTAGGGGGGCATTTCTCTTAAAGGGTGGCTTGCAAGACTGGGTTTTCTGCAGCAGCCCATCTCCATGGGAGAAATAGCAGGCACAAAGTAGATCTTTCATCAGGAAACATTTCTCACCATTTCTTTTTCTTCCCTCCTCTTTTGTCACTTTCTGCTGTGCCATTACTTTCTGTGGAGAGCCTCTGCCTGAGTTGGGCTTCCCTGATTCGTTGCTGATGACAGAACCGTTCTCGCTCGGCGACCTGCTGCAAGTAACCATAGCAACAAGGAAGAAGACTAAGTTTCTCCTGCATATTCCTCATTTCAAGGTTATTGCATTTGCTCGCTTTGCATCACTGGCTTTTCAGGTCTGGCTTTTATACAAGGAAGAACGAATAAAAATGATGCTGCAGCAAAGAAACACAATGGAAGAAGGGAAATATCCATACCATATTTTTTAAAATAAAAACTCAAAACCAAGAAAGGTCTTTGTGCATTCACAACTGAATGCCTTGTCTCTGCAAACTCACTGTGAGAAGGGGAAATTTTGAGAGGATAAAAAGATCATTTCCCCCCACAGAGCAAACACTAAATAATTTTGATAGTCCAAATCTTCTTTCAGCAAAGGCCGAGCAGGCTCATTCCACATCTTTTCATACTTGAAATAGGTCTACAATCATAGTCAATATATTTTCATTCATTAAGTATGCCTTCAGTTATACTTCCAAAAGAAATATACCTGTTTGATGGACTTTTATATAGTGGAAAAGCCCTCGTCTTTCTTATCATTTGCAATATTTTCCTTTATCAGTGTGTGTTTATAAAGAAAGGACACTCAACCGTAAATGTATGATAACTTTAACACACCATATGTATACATTTTAAAAAACATATGTTCTTAAAAAATAAGCTACACAGTAGGTTCATGATCCAAACCAAGAAGGAGACTGCAAGCATCTAGTATTAATTTTGTCACTTTTATCTAACCCAAAATTATTTTAATGTGTAGCATAGTCAAACAAGCCAGGATTATTAATCATAGCATAGTTAACAGTAATCACAGTTTGTCTATTTTCAGACATAACAACACACAACAGTTAAGGAGGGGAGCCAATGTTTCCAGTCTCTTCCTTACCACTGTGCCAGAAGTCGGTCAAGTGGTAGTACATAAGCTCAGGGCATTCACAAACCAGTTTAATATTGTGTATGAGCACAGCCTTTTTTTAAGACGCTTACTTATGATGATTAGGTACTACCAAAAAACCACCAAGCCACAGGCATCTCTGCCACACATAATGGGGGCATCACTCAACCATTCTCCATTTCTGTTCAAATGTTGTATCCACATGGGAAAGAAAGCAGCGTCTTGTTTGATATGTTCTAGTTTCCTCATCATAGGGAATATCTTCTTTCATTTGAAAGTGAGACTTCCCTTGATTCTGACAAGTATTGTTTCTGGTGTTGGTGAATGTGAGAATGGAGAGGGAGGAATGTATTTGTATATAACAACAAGCCAAGATTCCTGGTTTGCTAAGCAGCATGCTGAGATGCCAAGCAATTTTGCTACCACATTGTCACAAATGAGTAAAATTAACTCATTTTATCACGATGCCTGAATCTGGGAACCTGGCAAGCCAAAAAATAAAATAGAATTAGCAAGCCAACAACAAAGCTTGATCTTTTTTCCTTACATATTAACAGAGTTGGGTTCTTTGAGAGAAGGATTGTAGACATGGGAATAATGACAAAAGCATTGGTTAGTTTGACATACTTATGCAAACCAGAAGCAAACAGGCTAAGTTCACCAGCGTGCTGCTCATCAATTGTAAATCAGAATAATCCAAGGATCCTGATTTAACATAATGTGCCAATATAGACAAATCACAGGACAGGATCAATTCATATAAGATTATTCTTATCTTCTTATGAACATATAAAACAAACATTTTGTAAGTTTTTGATATGAATTGTCAAACTCTTTTCAGATTCTTCCGATATTCAGAAATGTCAAAACCACCTGTGTGTTAAATTTCTCAGATTTAACATTCACACAGTCCATGTATACCTGATACTACACTGAATATGCATATCTCTTTAGAGTAATGTGAGATGCTGGATTAGGCATTCCAGCCAAAGATTCAGCTGATAAATCATAATGATGTCATTTAAAAACTGATTTTAGGCAGTACTATTACAAATACATTCCTCGGTTCCCTTTAGCAATACTGGTATAAGTGGAATTGAAGCAAATCAACAATGCTTTTATTGTTTACATGTATGGGTTATCCAGTTAAGTAACAAGCAATGACAGTGAAATCAAAGCACAAGGCCACTGTGAAATAAATATTAGACAAACCGTTTCATAACTAAAGAATGTTCTGACAGTGAATTAATAGCTCTCAAGTTGCCTTGGGTGTATGGCCGGCACTGAAGAAGCTACGGTATTACTTAGCAATTTAGAAAACCTTTAGTTGTTACTCTTAAACCAACATCCTCTGAGAAGCCTTAGGTCTTAATGCAATTGTTAGTACACCCATTTAATAAAATACAATTTAGTAACAGTTATGTAACTGCCATTGATTCAATAAGTCTATTGCAATTAGCACTAACAATTGGATATAGTTCTTTATTTCTCCACTTAAGTCTTCAACTCTTTACTGAAATAAATCCTATGTATAAAAGCAAGAGCAAGCCAACCTGAGGGCAGAATTCATTTACAGAGAATTTCTCAAGGGACATATTCCTATATATACTGTAATTTATATTGAAAACCCTTCCCATCACCAGGATAATTAAAATTCCAGCAGTGGGCAGGGCCAAAGGTGAGATATTTGGACCAAGGATGACTATACAGACCTCAACCTATTGAGAGCTTCAAAGAGATTTCAAGGGAACTTGGAATTGTGCCTGACAATTGAGAAGGAGCCAGTGTTGTACCACCACTTGGGAGCTCTATCTGCATCATTCAGTCCCACTCAGCAACTCAGCAGCTACTTTTTATTAACAGAAATTTCCAGACTTCAGAAACATGCCTCACAGCAGTCTAATCTGGAGGCTGCCACAGCACAGACAACAAGAGGTGCCTCTTTTTCAAGAGCTCAAATTGAATCTCCATAGACAAAGCTGATCTAGGAAAAGCTCAAAAGGTGGAGCAATTCCTTTAGAACACATGTGGACCAGTTTCAGCAGCAACAGTTTTAATAACCCTTCCAAGCAAAACTGAAAGCAAGTGAAAGATCATTTCTAGTTTGAGGAGTGGAGGGACCCCACTTTCTAGGTTATTTTTTTCTGGGGGTGAGAGCTACAATCAGGTATGGGGATTCCATTTTGTTCACTAGAAGGACATTGCTGCTTCTTTTTTTCTTTTTCTTTTCTTTTCTTTTCTTTCCTTTTTTTTTTTTTTTTTTTTTTTTGTTGTGTCAGGAGTGACATTGCTGCTGATGGATGGTGAAAGAAAGAAAGAAAGAAAAAATGTCTTGGGGGATCAGTACTAACCCCTGCATTAGACAAAATGTAATCCTATCTAGCACAGAATGAATGCTTTTCAAAGAGGCACGCCCTGCAACAACATCACAGTCCTTTTTATTGAAATTTCTTCTTGGAGGTTATATATTCAATATTGAACTGAGGTGCTGTAACCCATGGAGGTGTTTAGTACTATCAAGATATAAGCATTGAAACTACTTCTTAATTCAGAGTAGTTTTCAAGATCAGTCAATTATCATCTCAGTCCCACTCATTCTGTCACCGTTAATACATACCTCTTTCTTGTTTCATTAGACTTGGCAGTTTTAGCCATGCTTCCATCCTGAATAATTTCCCTCTCCTGGGATGTGGGAGCATCTCTGACAGGAAGTGGAAGTACTACAGTCTCCTGGGTAACAGGTAAAACCTCGTCTTCAGCTCCCTGCTGACCTAAATGTTGCTTGGCATAGTCAAAGCCCTGGACAGGCTAGAAAGACAAAACAAAACAAGTCTGTACATAGTTTATTTTACAACTGAGATTAATCTTGGTGTTTATATATTAAAAATCTGAAAGAATTACACCTTTGAGCACACACATTGGATGCAGTTGTGGTACCCAACAGTGTTCTCTTCATTGTCATTATACTGTTCATTTTTTGCTTGTTTCTGCATCCACAGCATTATCACAAGTTTCCATAAACAAAACAACTGAATCCCAAAGTAGACAAACAAAACCAAGAATTCTTGAGGCAAAGAAATAGATAAATGGCTCTAAGAAGTTGCAGCAATAGACAGAGCAGAAAAGTGTGTCAAAACAGCAGTAAATTATATTTTGCACTATCTTAGAGGAAACACAAAATGAAAAGAAATAAGAAAAGAGATGCACCAGAACAAATATTTATTTTTAAATACTTTTATTTGTTAAAACAATCTTCTCAGCAGATGAAATGGATGAGATAGAAAAAATAATGGGTGATAGTCTGGCCTTGTTGAAATAAAGTGACTTCAAAGGCTTGTCACCAAGAACAAAATGGTTTTGAAATATTAAGTTTACCATTGTAGGACTCTAAAATGTAAAGGAGAAATGCTGCAGTTAAAGACAAACCAATAAATGGAAGAGCATTTGCTTCAAACTGAACATTGGAGTACTTTTCTCCATGAGTTAGAAAATTAGCCATTATTCCTTAAGGGCTTTTTTAAAATATTAAGGTACATGCTCAAACGTATCCATTTTTAAACTTTACCAATGAAACAAAGTTATGTGCTATTCAAAATACCATCTGCTTTGTATTTGTTCCTCTTCAGCAACTTGTGACAATAAATTACATTTAACAGATGCATACAATATCCTGCTGGTACATCAGTCATAAAATTATACATGTTGTCTATTCAAAATGTTGTTTGCATTTTGACTACACGTATATGGCTTTTACTGTGCCTTTATACTTTTAACCCAGCGCTTAATTAAGATAAAAATGTTCTTATTTCAAACAGAATATTTTTGATAGAGGACACATCTACACGGCCAAAAAAAACCTCTAATTTACTTCTGGTTGTTCCCACAATGTTCCAATGAGTATTGCAATTTTTTCAGGTTAAACCAAATTTGCCCTGCTTTGGGCAAAGTCGGGAGATACTCTAGAGCAGCGGTTCTCAACCTGTGGGTTGCAGCTTCTTTGGGGATCAAATGACCGTTCACAGGGGATGCCACTTCACCTCCTTGAAGTCCGAAAATGGACTCCTCCTCCTCTTCCTCCAGTAGTATGGGGCAGAGAGGAGTCAGAAGCACGTGTGGTGGGAGAAGGCAATGACGTGGGGCCCGCTCTCTTTCACCCCCTTTCCTTCTCTCTTTGTTCTCTCTCTCATTTTCTTTCTCACCGTTTCTCCCTTCTCCTTCTCTCTTGTTCTCTCCCTTTCCTTTATTTTTCTTTCTCTTTTCCTCTCCCTTTCTTCCCTCTTTTTGCCCATTTTTCTCTCCCTTTCTCCTCTGCTCCTTTTTATATCGCTTCTTCTTTTCCCCCACCTTCTTTCTCTTCCCTTCTTTCTCCTCATTTCCTTCTCTCTCTCTCCCTTCTCTTCTCTTCTCTTGCCTCCCTCTTTCCTTTCTCCTTCTTCTTTCTAGTTCTTTCCTTTCTTTCTGTCTTCCTTCCCCTCCTTTCCCTTCCCTTCTTTCTGCCCTTTCTTTTCCTTCCTTCTTATATTTTCTTCTCTCTATACCTCCCTTTTCTATTGATAATTCTTACTCTTCTCTTTCTCTTTCCTCCCCTATCTCCCTCCATTTCTCCCCTTTCTTTTAATCCATCCTTTTTTCTATTTCTTTGTGTCGCCTTCCCTTTCCCCTTCTAGTTCTCTTTCCTGATTTTCTATTCATCCCTTGTTTTCTCTTTTGCTCTCCCTCCCTTCTCTTTTTCTATCTCTCACCATCTTTCTTCCTCTCCTTCCCTTTCTTTTTCTCTTTCTCTCCCCTCTCTTTCTTTTACTTTTTATCTTTCTTCCTCTCCTTTCCTTTTTCTCCCTCTCTTGTGCCCCTTTCTCCCTTCTCTTATTTCTTTCCTCTTTCTTCCTCTCCCTCTCTTTCTCGCTTGAGCCTCTCTCTCTCTTCCTCCTCTCTCCTTCTTTCTCTAACTTTTTATCTTGCCTTTACTCTTCCTCTCTTTTTCTTTCTCTTGTAACCCTTTCTCTTTCCTTCTTTCTCTCCCCTCCCTTACACTACGTCTCCTTCTCTCTCCCTTTCTTTTCTCTTTTTCTCTCTTTCTCTCCTCCTCATCTCTTCTCCCCTATCTTTCTTTCTCAGCCTAAGAGGAAGGCAATGGTGACAACACAACCAGGCCAAGAACCCCCTGATGGTTTTGGACTAAGATTTCCAAAAGCCAGGTTAGGTTTGAAGTTACATCAGAGCAGGAGCTTTCTATAAAAGAAACCTTCTCATCCACATCCCATTTCCAGTCTTTGCAAATTCATCCCTCCTCTTAAGAATATACAGGCAGTTCCTAAGTTACAAACAAGATAGGTTCTGTAGGTTTGTTCTTAAGTTGAATTTGTACATAAGCCAGAATAGATACATTTTTAAAGTGTAACTCCAGCCATATATAATTACATATTGTGAGTTGTTGTAGGTTTTTTGGCTATATGGCCATGGTCTAGAGGCATTCTCCCCTGATGTTTCATATATTCATATATTCATATAAATACATATTGTATTTGTGATTAATCACTATGCTTTAATTACATTTAATTTGTAAAAATGAAAATACATCCTGCATATCAAAATAATTTTATAATTGGGGTCACCACAACATGAGAAACTATATTAAAGGGTTGTGACATTAGGAAGGTTAAGAACCACTGCTCTAGTGTTTGCTGGTGATCTGTACTCCTCCAGTGCAATTTGATGGTCAACTCCTTTTGAAACTTCTAGCAGAAGCTGAGCATAGCACTTCTCCAGGCATTATCTTCTGCATGGTCCTATGGTATTCAAAACTCTCCCAATTACCAAAATTACATTCAACAAGATCACATATTATGCAGGTCTACTGTAAATATGTACTACTGTAAATATGTACTGCAATTATATCATCCTCCTCTTTCTGGGAGAGAAAAGAGCAGGAATGTTGAATTAAGTCTTCTGGAGTGGGAAGATGAGAAGCATGGGTTCTGCCTGAGTAAAACAAATGGCTAAATTTGCCACTCTTAGAGCTGTGCTTTCCAGTCCAATTAATTTCATCAGGATAATGTCAGTTCAGTTCTTGGCCTAAACACTTATTACCATATTTTATCAAAAACCCATTCATCATAACCTTAACTGTTAATATACTAGACAGATTGAGAAATTTTCTTCCTTCTTCTCCATATAAACAATTAATACTTTAGGGGCAATGAGAAAAGGATGTGATGAAACTGTGATATTTTAAGTGAAACAATTGATACAAAGAACCGATAAGTAATAAGGAGGAGGAGGAGGAGGAGGAGGAGGAGGAGGAGGAGGAGGAGGAGGGGGGGGGGGAACTCAGGGAGGATTCCAACATAACAATGGCAAATATTCAATGCTTACATAAAACACATAATAACATAAAGTACCAAAAAAAAACCACATATGAAAGGAACATTAAAACCTAATATCAGTAGATTAAACCTGACATCAATAAACTATACGTAGTAGACAAAATTCTAAAATCACATAAATCTAAACAAAAAAAACCACATTAGTGTACAACAGCCAGCAAGGGTTCACAAAACGGTGTGGGTTGGTTATGTAGTCAGGTGAGGTCTTTGGGCTGGTGTGGACCAAAAAAAGCCCAAATACAAATAGTTCTCAACCAGAAGCCTGGCAGTGACCTCTCAATCATCTAATCCTTCTCCTCTCCATATACTAATGAGCAAAAGTAGGCCTATTTTAAAGTTGGGAATCATCCTTTTCATTTCAACCATGAATCTCAGCACTCCACTGAAATTAGATAGTCTTAAAACAACACTGATTATCCACAAGGTCATGACCCCTCTGTGGCCCTCCAGACTCAACCACTATTTATTCCTGAAATTCCTGTTCAAAAGACATTGCATGAATCACCTACCACACTACATAATTTGTTTTCTTTCTTTTTCTTTTTGACTAGAAAAATGTAACAGATTGAAAAACAACTTCAGGGAAAGGTTTCTCACCCCTTCTCAATTTTTAATGTGCTGAACTGTTTTTCAGACAAATTAAACATATGAATTTAGCTGACATTTAACTATCAAAATGTTTCTTTCTTGAAACAGCATCTGAAAACAAGCCACTGCACTCTCCCTCTGCTAAATCTCATTTAGGCTGACCTTTGGTCATTACTTGCTCTTTTTCTCAACATTATTTTCAACTGATTATATTTTTCCTTAAAGGATTTATTGTTCCCCTGAGTATGCTTGAACTGCTTTTTTAAGCAAGCTCAATTTGAAACAATGTTAACAAAATCATTGGGAATTATTTCAAAACAGAAGTACTTAGAACAGGAGAACTAGGAGGTGTTGGGATCTCTGTGGTTTGAACAAGGAACCAATACAATGGGGATGGAAATGAGGAATTGCTTAGAATGGTACCACTATTTTATCTATACTGTACAATTAAAGCTGTTTGCTGATGCTTTAACGAGCATGGCTCCATCCTATGAAATTCTGGGATTTTGTAATTTTGAGAGGTACTGAAAATTCTCTAGTGCTGTCCTCTGTGGCCAAAGAATTCTATATACCTTACCAAACTACAAATCCCATAATTCCGCAGGATGGAACTATGACCAGTAAAGTGGTATCCAAGTGCCACAATTGTGTGCTAAAGTTTCACCCTGTCTGTACAAACATTTAGAAAAGTAAAAGAGCAAATGCTATTTGCAAATGCTGGATCTTGTACCCAAGATCCATTCATTCAGCCGCAATGTCCGCAAAGATAATTGTACTCAGAGACATGAATCACCATACTCACAGACCTGAACTGCAAAATCTGCACAACAATTTCTCATTACACAGATTACCCAATCCAGAACTTTATAAACATTTTCCACTCATGACGCCTTTCCATCTGAGAAATTTTTACTCAATCTCAATTATATAGGTACACAAAATATGGGGGGAAATCACATTTACTGATAATAAATCAGCATTTGCAAGGATTGCTAAACAGGCTTTTAATGAATTATAGCTGAAACATTGTCAGCAAAGCAAACCCTGCACATTATTTCTGTAAATGTCTTGATGGCATTCAGAAACCTTTTACTGTTTCGTAAACCCAACACTGACCCATTTGGGGTTGGGTCTCATACTTTAAGAATCAGTGACCCAACCAATTAGTATGCTGACATTATGATCAAATCTGGAGCATATGAAGGTATGGGACCATTCATCCCCATGACGTATTTACTGCATTTGCAGGCATGCTGAAAACCAAGGGCTCATCCAGGCAGCGCCCATAACACGGGAGCTTCCGCAGTTTTACACAAGACATTCAAACGACATCTCCAGTAAAACCGAATTCATTTGGGACAAAGCAGAAAGCCCTGTTTGTCCCAAATTAATTAGGTACTGGATTAGATCAGGGTTTTCCCCAAAGACACGGGTCTGATCCAGTATGGGTCTTGTGGGGACCGCCTTCTTGGGGTTTCCAAGCTGAATCAGCCTGGAAAATTCATAAGGCTGTAACCTGCTCCCTAAAAACCATTTTAAAACCTTTTAAAATAAAATATTTATTATTTATTTATTTATTTATTTATTTTCTTTATTTCAGCCTAATAAGGCGACTCAATGTGGTTTACACAATGAAAATTATCACAATAACATCAATACTTTCACAACAATATCCTAAACAATTAAAACACATCATATACAGCAACAAAATCAAACAATCATTAACAATTCATAACGCCTCAATATGAAATCAGAATCCGTTCTCGTAATCCTTGTGCCATTCCCGAGATCAAATTTTTCCGTCCTCCTATATTCAGTTGCACTGTTAGCCAAACGCTTGTTCATAGAGCCAGGTCTTAACCTTCTTCCAAAACGCCAGCAGCGAAGGGGCCTGTCTGATGTCTACAGGTAGGGCATTCCATAGCCGAGGGGCCACCACCGAGAAGGCCCTGTCCCTCGTCCCCGCCAACCGCGCCTGTGACGCAGACGGGACCGAGAGCAGGGCCTCCCCGGACGATCTTAATGTCCTAGTCGGTTCATAGGTGGAGATGCGTTCGGAGAGATAAGTAGGGCCAGAACCGTTTAGGGCTTTATAGGCTAACGCCAGCACCTTGAATTGTGCCCGGTAGCAAATTGGCAGCCAGTGGAGCTGGCTCAACAGAGGAGTGGTATGCTCCCTGAGTGCTGCTCCCGTTAGCAACCTGGCTGCCGAGCGCTGGACCATCTGAAGCTTCCGGGCAGTCTTCAAGGGCAACCCCACGTAGAGCGCGTTGCAGTAATCTATGCGGGATGTAACCAGAGCGTGGACTACCGTGGCCAAGTCAGACTTCCCAAGGTAAGGGCGCAGCTGGCGCACAAGTTTTAATTGTGCAAATGCTCCCCTGGATACCGCCGAGACCTGGGGTTCCAAGCTTAGCGATGAATCCAGGGTAACACCCAAGCTGCGAACCTGCGTCTTCAGGGGGAGTGTGACCCCGTCTAACACAGGCTGTAACCCTATACCCTGTTCGGCCTTTCGACTGACCAGGAGTGCCTCTGTCTTGTCTGGATTCAGTTTCAATTTGTTAGCCCTCATCCAGTCCGACACAGCGGCCAAGCACCGGTTCAGGACCTCGACAGCCTCCTTAGTAGTAGGTGGAAAGGAGTGACAGAGTTGGACATCATCTGCGTAAAGATAACACCGCACCCCAAAACTCCGGATGATCTCTCCCAGCGGCTTCATGTAGATGTTAAACAACATGGGGGACAGTATTGAACCCTGCGGGAACCCACAAGACAATGGTTGTGAGGACGAGCAGTTGTCCCCCAACAACACCTTCTGGGTACAATCCTCTAGGAAGGACCTGAGCCACTGCAAAACAGTGCCACCAAGGCCCATTCCCGCGAGGCGTCCCAGAAGGATACCGTGGTTGACGGTATCGAAGGCCGCTGAGAGGTCCAGCAGAACCAACAGGGACACACTCCCCCTGTCTAGCTCTCACCGGAGATCATCCAGTAAGGCGACCAAAGCTGTCTCGGTACCATGTCCCGGCCTAAAGCCAGACTGTGCCGGATCCAGATAATCCGTGTCTACCAAGAATACCTGGAGTTGTGAGGCCACCACACGTTCCAGGACTTTGCCCAAAAAGGGGAGATTGGAGACAGGCCGATAGTTGACGAATTGAGTGGGGTCCAGTGATGGTTTTTTCAACAGCGGTTTTATTACAGCTTGTTTTAGGCTGGCTGAAATGATGCCTTCCCGAAGGGAGGCATTAACCACCACCATCCACTCGGCCAATCCCCCTCTGGCCTCCTTTAGAAGCCAGGATGGGCAAGGGTCTAGGATGCATGTGGTCGCTCTCATTCCTCCAAGTATCTTGTCCACATCCTCGGGTTTCACCAATTGAAATGAATCCATCAAAATCGGACAAGCAGGTGCTCGTGCTACATCCTCAGAGACTGCCGTTAATATGGTATCCAGGCCGGAATGGATCAAAGCTACTTTGTCCGCAAAGAACCGAGCAAATGCTTCACAGCGGGCTGTCGAGTTGTCAGGGTTCCCATCCGGAATGGTGGGATTTAATAGACCACTGACAACTTGAAACAACTCAGCCGGACGGTTCTTTGCGGACACAATATTGGCCGCAAAGAAAGATTTCTTTGCCGCCTTTATTGCCACGGCATATGCCCTTAGATGGGCAACAAACCGTGTTCGATTTAACTTGCTCGGGTCCGAACGCCACCCGCGTTGCCCAGTTGCCGTTAACGTGCTGCCAAAGTCCTCCTGGCATGAAGAAATGACATGGCAGAAGAAGGGGTGGAGGGTGAAGAGGAAAATCACGCATTTGCCCTCCCCCTTCTCATGGCATGTTATTTCTATGCACCAGGAGGCCTCCAGCAGCCAGGTAAGTTATTTTATTTTTCAAATTTGGGGGGAGAGGTGACTTGGGTGTCTGGGTGTTCTCCCAGAAGGTACCAGGAGAACATCTAGAACCCCCTACAGATAACGTGGGCTTTTGGGGCTGTTGTGCGGACTAAAGTCTGCCACGACCCAGGTGTGGAGCCTGACCTAGAGACATACAGATGTGCTACATTACCCTCTCTGACTTCTACAGGATGTGGCTTTTGGACAGAACCAGACTGATCTAAATTCTAGGAGGTAGAATTAAAAGACATAGTTATATTAGTCTGGTTCAATATGCAAATGAATATTGTTGGGCCTTTGTGACTGAGTGAAATATGATTGTAGAATAAGCTTTCATTGCTGAGTCTACTTGCTTAAATTCCTAAATTCTAGGAGACTGGCTTTTTAATTCCATATGGTTTGCAATCAATCCAAATAACCCAGAAGCATCAAATCTTGTCTGATCCCAGAAGCTAGAATTTTCTTACTTACTTGAGTGGGAGAATATCAAGAAATAGCAGGTGCTTTAGAATGAATTCAGAGGAAGGCAGTAGCCAAAAGTTGGAGTAGACCTACAGGCACATAACACCTGAATAGCCTATTGTTGTCTTTTCCTGTGGTTTGTGGCTGTTGTGTGCTTTCAAGTGATTTCTGACTTAGCGTAACCCAAGGTGAATCTGTTCCAGAGTTGTGTTGGATTTTGTGATGGATTTCCTCTGAGGCTGAGAGCATATGACTTGCCCAAGGTCACCCAAGTGAGTTTCCAGAGTCCTATTTCAACCAAATCCTGGTCTCCAGAGTCCTAGTCCCACATTCAAGAACTGGTCTCCAGAGTTCTAGCACAACATCCAGCATGCTGACTCTACCCTCTCCAGCATGTAGGTAGGGGTCCCACCTACTACTTACTTGACATAAAGGTAAACCCAATTCTATTAACTAATATGCAAGATAACACAAATGAAAAAAAAATGTGTGAGGTCCAGGTATAAGACTCAAAAATCCTTCCAGTCCTATAATACGCTTTTAGTTCAATTGCAACACTAAAATAAAAGCTTATTGAGAAGCATTCTGTGAAAAGACAGGGCACACAGATGCACCTGTGAGCAAATGGGATCACACAGACATCAATTCATATAAAACACAATTTAACCTAGCAGGTACACCCCACCTGTCATTAGAGTGAAAAACCTAAAGATAAATATAACTTTTCCTATCATTTAGGCATAAATCTGCTATATCTAAAACCATGTCCATTACAAAAGGAGAATAGATTTAACACAAAAATACAACCATAGCCATCCAAACAAGATATAAAAAAAGATCAAAACCAGCACATCTAATTTTAATTACTCATCCTTGAGAGATATCAGGCAAAGGCTCTTCATAAGTTTCACGAGCTCAGCTATCCTTATTTTGAAGCTGTGAATAAAGAAGTGAATGTTTATGCGGATTCATTCACATTATCTCCATTTATTAGCTAAATCTGTTGAAACAAATGTCGTTAGCTGTACTACAGAATGTCCCAGTTGTTAAAATCAGCCAAGGATAGCAAAATATTTAAGACCCTTCCAGATGTTCTTGATAGTAACTGCACAATGGCTGCAACACTTTTAGAAAAGCCACGCATCTTTTCCAAGTTATGCTCCTTTACCCAGCCCAGCATCCTTTGAAAAGCTGCTCTTTACACTACAGCAGGCTGGGGTTGTGCAGCTATCTTCTGCCCTCCTACTGTGCGTGGCAATACAGAAAGCTAAAGGATTAATTATCCCTTTCATTAATTCATTTAGTTCCATCCACTAAGGGAAGGTTCGAAGAGGTGGTCTTCCATACAGAGATCTGCAGTGCACAGAAGTCTATTACCAGCAACAGCGGCACGACTGCAGCACCGATTATGCAGCACCATGTTCTTCGTTTCCCTTGATACGAGAAATCAGAGCAAGCAGGACAAGTAAAATATATAAACTTCACAAAGACACTTCTCTTTATAGAGCTTGAGTTGTGTGTGTGTGTGTGTTTTATAAAGCAAATGTCTTCAAAGATCCCAACAACACCTGCCCTAAGAGATATTATTATTATTATTATTATTATTATTATTATTATTATTCACTGCTTTATCTCTCCCGAAGAGGACTCAAAGCAACTTAACATAAAAGCATTAGCACACAATTTAAAATATACAAATATGCAAACATTAAAACAGAATTAAATATAAACAGCATTTAAAAATTCATAGTTAAAACCATTCAAGCATAAAAATAGAAAGATTCTAATTTTTAAAATAGCTTTCAAATCTAAAAATAACATGACTCTTTACACAGAATTGTTTGATAATCAAATAAATAACACTATTTCAACCATATTCAAAGAGCAGATTTTTTTTTTATCCGAAAGGTCTGCGGCACTCAAGCAGGTTTAGGAATTTTTGACAAATAGTCTATTAACATTCAACAGACACACATATACTGCTGGCAACTATTCTGAGTTATGAGGATCTTATGCTTAATAGTTCACTAGCAATTATAATTACTGTTATGCCCAGTTGATGAAAACTCCAAGCAGGCTAAAATAGAAATAAAATGTTCTTCAAATTTAATTAACCAGACCATTTTACACTGGAATATAGAAATCAAAAATGGAATAATTATATTATATTATTCAAAAAATTAAATAAATTATGTGTATGCAGGATGGTGCATGAGATATGGCAGCCTCCTAAACCTGGGGCAGTTTTCTACCCCTGCTTCAGCCCTACTCATGTGGAAAACAACAGTAACAGTGGTTTGAATTTCATGGCAAGTTTCTATTACATGAGTGTTTTTCAAACTTTCTAGTTCTAGGGGAACACTTTATATCAGTGTTTACAGGAAGAGTTCATAGGAAAAGCTGCCTTATAGTAAGTCAGACTATTGGACCACTTAGCTCAGAAATGGCAGGAGTTCCCAGAGTTTCAATCCAAAGCCCCTTCCAGTGCTCCTTCCCAAAGTTAGGGATATAATATGACACCAAAAAGCAGGCAAACAACCTTGTGTCCAAAGATGCCAGAGAACATTATATATTACAGAGTCACTTCCAGTGGGGAGCAAGCCTAAGATCTTAATTCTCATCAAGCAAGCTAAAACACCGCTATATCAGATAAATTATCTGCCCCCACTATTAGCCTAGACAGAAGTTTCAGGGTTATTTTTTTCCTTGGAAAACCTTGAGAGGTTTCCAAGAAACATGGAAGTTCTTTTGTTTTATATTCACTACTTCAAAAAGAACTATAATTTTTGTCTAAACAGTTACCGAAGTATTGACTATATTAAGACATCCACAGAAAATGATGTGTACCATTGTTGATAGTTAGTCATTAACAGAAATACAGAAAGTCAACCAATGAATATTGTGGTATACAACATAAATCATTGTGCAGGACTACACCCAACAGTATCTTTCTGTCAGAAAATATTCTCGAGCAGTGGATCAAATTTTCAATTACAATCCAAACCCTCTTTCCTTCCTTGTTTTTATGTTAAAGTGTTTAGCTTGTATTTTAACTATCATATGCTGCTGTCCTATTCAGGAAAATGTACTATTTGTCAGCCAATTTGTGCAGATGACAATACAGATGACAACTATGCAATATCCCAGAATACTTGTAGGGTATCAGCAAAAACACAAAACAATCTATGTGTAATGTCAAAATATAATGTCAAAAGAGCATATAGTATGCTATTTAACAAAATCCCGAGTACATAGCTCAATTCAGTGGCCCAAAACAAAATCAAAAGGAGCAACCGCTCTCAAATGTAACAGTTCCAGGTCTGAACAGAGGTACCACTGTATATAGGCTTCGGGGATACATACACTGAGACAAATCATACACAAAGTGAACACAGAGTCATGAGGCTATAATGTATACTGAAGTCAATAATGAAGATGGAGCACCACTCTCAAAAATCTTCATGGAATAAATCCAAATCAAGTCCAGTGAAAATGGAGCACTGCTTCTCAAAATAAGTCTCTGTAGGAAAAGTCCAAATGGTATTCAACAGGGGTGCCCGGGTATTTTTGTACTCTGTTTCGGGGAAAGAGATCCCCTTCTTCAGGAGTTGAAGTTATCAGCAACTCTAGACTCTTATCTATAACAAGATATAACATAACATAACATAGAGTAACAAGTATTCTCCAGCAAAATTACAGAAGTAAAAATAATCCATACAACAAACATATATACTTACATCATGCCAGATAGCATTTACAACAAATGACTCTGCTAGTAGTACATTCACACTGCGAGTACTTCTGTAGGTTCATCCACAGGTTTATAAAGGGTAATTAGAAACTTAAAGGAAACAGCTAAAATTAAGTGACTCATTAAGTCCCTGAGGGGAAAAGGTTTTCAACTTAAAGGTCCAATACATTTCCCTTTGGGATAGTAGTTTTTCTAAGTCCATATGGGGTTTTGGAATGATGCATTCCAGAGCACAAAATTTAAAGGAGTTGGGTGAATGTTTGTATTGTGTAAAGTGTGAATATAGGAGGGACTCAGTAGATAAACATTTTATTCTGGATTTATGTTCAGACATTCTAATTCTCAAAGGTCTGGTTGTTTTTCCAATATACCACAAACCACAGTCACATGCTAGAAGGTAAATTAAATTACTGCTGTTGCACGTGGAAAAATGTTTAAGCGTGGTGCCCACTTTGTTCCTGTAGTTGTGGACCTCCTTGGTTTTCCATGATTGTGGACAACATTTACAGCGTCCACAGGGGTAATGTCCTCTCAAAGTGCTTTTGGGTGTAGTGGTCGAAGTGATTAAATCTGTATGGATTAACAAGTCTCTTATATTTCTGGTGCGTCTACCACCATAGAGAATGTCCTCCATAACAGAACCAAGTTACATCCACCCACACATTTCCTTATGGACCTGTTGGATATAGTTTTAGAGAAAAATTATTTCCGTTTTCAAAATCAATTTTACTTTCAGGTCTTTGGTGTGGCAATGGGCAGTCCATTGGCCCCCTCAATTGCCAATTTATTTATGACAAATTTAGAGAACACTGTATTATTAAATCCATCTTTAAATATGTATCACACCAATATTATATATTATGGACGATTCATTGATGACATATTCGTGATATTCAAATCAACCGAGGCCGCAGTAGGATTTTCAAATTGGATCAACACTATACATATGTCCATCAAGTTCACCAGCCATTTCAACCTGTCACATATTAATTTTCTGGATGTTACAGTATATAAACATCACAATAAACTTTTGGTCAAGAATTTTAGAAAACCCTCAGATAAAAATTCATATCTTCATTACAACAGCTTCCACCACTTTAGCTTAAAAACCAATCTTCCATTTTCACAGCTCCTCAGACTGAAACGTAACTCAAGCACCAAGGAACAGTTTTTTCAGGAAAGCATTACTTTAAGCCATGAGTTCAGAAACAGAGGCTACCCTAAACATGTAATAAGAAAAGCATTAATCAAAGCTGATAAAATAGATAGGACTACTTTACTGAAAGAATGCCCTAAACCCATAAAAAATCAAATTATTTGGACACAAGAATTATCACCTTATTCCAAACAGATCACCCAGATTATTAAAAAGCACTGGCATCTTCTCCAAGACATCCCAGGTTGCCAAAAACCACCCATTTTCGGTAATAGACGCACCAGAAATATAAGAGACTTGTTAATCCATACAGATTTAATCACTTCGACCACTACACCCAAAAGCACTTTGAGAGGACATTACCCCTGTGGACGCTGTAAATGTTGTCCACAATCATGGAAAACCAAGGAGGTCCACAACTACAGGAACAAAGTGGGCACCACGCTTAAACATTTTTCCACGTGCAACAGCAGTAATTTAATTTACCTTCTAGCATGTGACTGTGGTTTGTGGTATATTGGAAAAACAACCAGACCTTTGAGAATTAGAATGTCTGAACATAAATCCAGAATAAAATGTTTATCTACTGAGTCCCTCCTATATTCACACTTTACACAATACAAACATTCACCCAACTCCTTTAAATTTTGTGCTCTGGAATGCATCATTCCAAAACCCCATATGGACTTAGAAAAACTACTATCCCAAAGGGAAATGTATTGGACCTTTAAGTTGAAAACCTTTTCCCCTCAGGGACTTAATGAGTCACTTAATTTTAGCTGTTTCCTTTAAGTTTCTAATTACCCTTTATAAACCTGTGGATGAACCTACAGAAGTACTCGCAGTGTGAATGTACTACTAGCAGAGTCATTTGTTGTAAATGCTATCTGGCATGATGTAAGTATATATGTTTGTTGTATGGATTATTTTTACTTCTGTAATTTTGCTGGAGAATACTTGTTACTCTATGTTATGTTATGTTATATCTTGTTATAGATAAGAGTCTAGAGTTGCTGATAACTTCAACTCCTGAAGAAGGGGATCTCTTTCCCCGAAACAGGGTACAAAAATACCCGGGCACCCCTGTTGAATACCATTTGGACTTTTCCTACAGAGACTTATTTTGAGAAGCAGTGCTCCATTTTCACTGGACTTGATTTGGATTTATTCCATGAAGATTTTTGAGAGTGGTGCTCCATCTTCATTATTGACTTCAGTATACATTATAGCCTCATGACTCTGTGTTCACTTTGTGTATGATTTGTCTCAGTGTATGTATCCCCGAAGCCTATATACAGTGGTACCTCTGTTCAGACCTGGAACTGTTACATTTGAGAGCGGTTGCTCCTTTTGATTTTGTTTTGGGCCACTGAATTGAGCTATGTACTCGGGATTTTGTTAAATAGCATACTATATGCTCTTTTGACATTATATTTTGACATTACACATAGATTGTTTTGTGTTTTTGCTAATACAGATGACAATACAAACAGATTGTTCTGAAGACACTTCATTCATGTAGACTCCTTGTTCTTGGAAAGTGAGGGAAGGAGTCCCAAAACAAACTGTGTGGCGATGTATCGCTTTAAACAAGGAAGATAAGCCAGATCTTCTTTTTGCTGACTTATTTAATAAAGAAAAGAGAAAGTACCACCACTAAGCATAGTTATTATTGCACTTGGAAATGTTTTGCATATTACAGTAGAGTCTTGTTTATCCAGCCTTCACTCATCTGACGTTCTGTATTATCCAACACAGTCTGCCTCCCACCCGGATCCACTGCTGTTTCAATACATTGCAATGTTTTGGTGCTAAATTCATAAATACAGTAATTACTAATTAACGTTACTGTATATTGAACTGGTTTTTCTGTCGATTTGTTGTAGAACATGATGTTTTGGTGCTTAATTTGTAAAATTATAACGTAATTTGATGTTTAATAGGCTTTTCCTTAATCCCTCCATATTATCTAACATTTTCACTTATCCAACGTTCTACCAGCCCATTTATGTTGGATAAGCAAGACTCTGCTGTACTTCCATCATTTACTTTTTTTCTTCAGTAAAACTAGTCCAAAGAAGTTACAGTATTACCCTTCTAACATGGAAACATATAATGGCATTTCCAAGCCCAGGATGAAAATCACTTACTTTAGCTCTCTGGGGCAAGTTCATCATTGTGTCCCCCTTGAAGTCATTTTTGTTCTTCCGGCACAGAACAGCTGTAATGATGAGGATGATGACAGTAACAACGGCTATTGGAGCCAACACTGCTGCAATGATCCATAGGTTGTTGGGTGGATTTTTCACCACAGCTATGTACATCAAGAAAGGAAGTCAACAAGTTTAGAATGCCCTCTTAAGACAGACCACAGACCCATACTAATAAATCCCTATAGACACACGTGTTCTCACAAATCTTCAGACAGGTAGAGCTTGGGGCCGAGCTTGGAAATGTTATAGGCTACCATGCCCAAAATTCCCTAGGCAGCATGAAGAGTGGTTAGCCTACTCGGGTAATTCTGAGGGTTACAGCCCAAAATAACTTTTTCAAGATTTGAACTGAAGATACCAATACGTGGAACCATAAGCACATAAATCGTACTTTGTTATTCATGCTATAGGAAAACCAGTACTATCAGTTACTCAGAAATCAGATAAAATGACTAGAAAATACAGGAAACAAAACACTAACTCAATCACATTTTGAGGAAAGACCACAGCCGAGCAGCAGATAAAACTTCTGGCTTGCCAAAAGATTCCAAGCTCTAGCTCTAGCTTCAGGAGAAGTGAGAAAAACTTCTAGCTGAGTTGTAAAAGGTACAACTCAGTATAGGAACATAGCTTCTTACATTCCACATCATTCATGCTGAAACATGGATTATACTATATGTTGTAACTGCATTCCCTCAATACTAGTTCTTATAGTATGTCTCCTGGGGATATGTTCCAATACATGGATGCTTGAAATTGTGGAGCATAGCGAACCCTAGACTGGGTTTGACTATACTTGATCCAGAAAGGTATTTTTGGAGGGTATTTTTTGGAGGACAGTTAATTGGGACTGCTGGTGTCAAATCCACTGATACTGTAGTACTGAGTGTCCTGCTGTCTTTCTTAATATTTGAGCAATATTGTTTATGAGAGAATGACATGTAATACCGCATTCAAGGCAGTGAAGTGACTAAACACTGGAAAAGGGTAGGTCATATTATTATTTCCAACTGGAAATGGAATACAATCCATAAAAAATACAAATATATCATAACTAACTAGACAATATATACTTTTATTTTATTTCGGGGAGTGGTGGTATATAAAATTGATAAATAAATAAATAAGAATAATCCATATAATTTCTGCTTTAGCCATGCCATGCACAACTTATGTTAGAATTCCATCGCAACCTACCAACTTTAGCGAAGGTATACTGGCCTAGGTCAAAGCACCAGTATCTAATCTGAATGCATCAAAATATGTGCAAGTTTCTGGGACTCAGTTAGATCATTTGATAAAACTATGTGAACTGAAGTCCAAGAACTTCTGTTTCTCATTCTGCCCCAACTGAGAATTATGGTTAACTGTTTCAGTACAAGCCAAGATATAAGAGCCAACTTTCAACTGTGGCTATATGTATATTGGTCTATTTGGAAGTCATGAATCATGGATACCTTCTTCAGAGATAATGTGAAACTAAGGACCCTTCCGGACAGGCCCTAAATCCCAGGATCTGATCCCAGGTTTTCTGTTTATCCCAGATTATCTGGCAATGTGGACTCATATAATCCAGTTTAAAGCAGAACACCTGGGATCATATTCTGGAATATAGGGCTGTCTGGAAGGGCCCTAAGATTAACCAGTTTTAGCTACTGGAGAATTTGTGGAAAACATCAAAATGGCTACAATGCAGGTGGCTGAAACTGCTGCATAGCGTTAGGTTTTCTAGTATATTCCAAGGCAGCTCCAGAGCAAACTACTCTGGAGTAATTTGCCTGGTGTAAATGCAGCCTTGCTCACACATACACTCACACAGACTCATACATATATTCATAAAAACATTCAGCCTGACCACAGCCAGCTGATCAATGCAGTTCAATTGAGGACAGGAGAGGGCTATTTTTCAGCAATCTTCTTCAGAAATTTATACAGACAAATTCCCAGAGAGCTGTTCTGCATCGTTTTACTGATTGCATTACTCTTAAAGAATGCAAGATCATGACTCATCAGGAGTTGCTGCTACTTAATGGTTAAATATATCACATGAGATGTCACATTTTGAATTTTTCTAACAAGCAATCATAATAATTATGATAAATTATTTTTAAAAGAAGAAAAAGCACAGAAGAACATTCTTACGATCAGCTTGTACTTGAACAACATATCCCAGTGTCAACGCCATCCTTTGTGAATCAACGGTGCTTAAAAGTTTGGCAGCAGTTGTGCCCAGCAGAGGTTTCCCATTGTATAATGTATAATAAGTCAATTCCGCAGGGTCCTTGGGACCTGGAATTCGCTGCATTTTCACCATCTTTTTTATGACAGCAACATAGGGGAAAAGATCACATCTACAATTTTAATAAGCTCATCTCTGTGCCAACAAGATAGAATTGCTATGCAAACAGACTGGTAAATTAAATCTAGATTCTCAATTAGAATTGCAGCATGCATGAATATTCAAAAAGAAAATATTTGGTACAATATAGTCTTGACAGTGGAAATGTGGGATCTTGTAAAAGTCACCTTTTTGAACCACAATCCCTGAATGTCCTGCCAGTTTCCATGTTGGCTGGAGGAATCTGGAAGTTGTGGTATTAGAAAAGTAACTTTTCCAAACCCTGAATTGTTGATACCTTACAGAATTGCTCAATAGCCCAGCAGCAATTCATGTTCACCGTTGCTCCAAGTACCTCACTCTAACTCCTATTCGGGGGAACAACAGGTTGCGTCTTATGTAGCTAGCAAGATACGGACTTTTTGGTACAGCCAGTGGTGTACTCAGTCAATAATGAGGTACTCTGGATACTTTTCTAGTTTTTTTCCCCCCACAATCATTTTTGATACAGAAAACTCACTAATGGGAGAGGAAAGAAAATGTGGAAAGGTAACTGAGGCAGAAAAAATATGTTCTTTGATTGGCATCATACAGACAGTTTAAGGCCTTTAGTAAACTATCCTACTCTATCAGTGTGACAAAACAACAACAAAAAGATATTGTTTAGACCGTCCCTGTAGAGTACAAAGTGAGCTTTTCTTATTTGAAAGCTCTGAGAATAAATGTTCAGTGGATCTGTTATATAGAAAACATTAAAAACTATGAAGCTCACATTTAATGGAAAGAGAAGAAAGTAATTCTTTGTGGTATGATTTTAATTATAAATTCCTCTATAAAAAGTGAGTTCAGATATTGTTGTTGTTGTTTACCATCAAGTTGTTTTCAATTTATGACAACCCTTACACAAACCTAACATATGTATTGCCATTGCCTTCCTCCCAGATGATCTGCTTTGAACTGGATTATATGGCAGTGTAGACTTATATAATCCAGTTCATAGCAGATAATCTGGGATCAGATATGGCATTGTAGATCCAACCTAAGACTGAGAGAATACGACTTGCCCAAGGTCACCCAGGTTTTCCTAGGCCAGTCGAAAACACCAACCACTACCCTAAACTGGTTCTCAAATATTGTACTGGCTTCAATTAATGCTTCTTGAAGGGGCTCTCCAATGTGTTTTCTACAATATACTCAAATGTCTAACAGAAAAATGGTAAAAAGAGTGGAGTAATATCACAGAACATTGTTATGACCTTATTACCTACCTGCACAGTGTAGCTCCCAACTGTAGTAGCCCGTTTAAATCGTCTTCCTTGCTGATGGGACATCATGAACAGCGGTGCTAAACGTTGCTCCATCAGTCTCGCAAAACTCTGGTTATTCACCCCCAGCAGTGTGATATCAATGCCCTGTATAACTGCAAGAGTAAAGGAAAAAATACCCTGTAGTGATGGATTAATGATATCTTTACATGTGGGCTGCAGAGAGATGTACAGTCATGGATCTAGGAAGAATAAATTGGGTCACCTAATCCAACTTCCTCCTTTATGACTGGTTATACAAAACCTACAGAGTGCCTGTGAAAGTTTTTTTCTTTCTTGAAAACTGCCAAGGAGGCAAGTTCCAAAAGTTCATCACCCCTGGGGGACAGCTTATTTCACTGCTGAGCTGTTCTAACAGTCAGAAGTTTCTCCTAATATTTAATCTAAATTTGCCACTTCACAGTTTAAATCCCTTTGCTTGCTGCTCTAATGGCATTTCTCTTCTTTATAAGATCTTGTTAAATATAGGGATTATTAATGTGTCATCTGCTTTGAACACACTTTCTTTGCAATAAAAAATTCTTTCCACTGTTCTTTATCTATAGGAAGCCTGGCATGCCTGACAACAAGTATGCCTGAGAATAGTACAGCTCACATGGGGAATGGGAATCAGAGGTGAAGTGAACAAACACATTAAGAGCTTTAAGACAACAGCCTAAAACCTCACAAACCTCAACAGGATGAGCATGTTTGGAGCTGGGCGTCCTCATGGGCAGCTGCACCTCTTAGGGTGCTTCCAGACATAAATTAAATCCATTGCAAAGAGGCCTTAAGTCCTCACATCCCAGGAGGAAAATCCCGGGCTTTGCCCATTGGTTTTCCCCATGCCATCCCAAAAACTTAGGGGATGGCACCAGGCCACCAAAAAAAAACAAAAAAAAAAACCCTGAAGAGCCTTAAAAATAAAGTAAAAACAGGTCACCATTAGGCCTATCTACAGGCCTTGTGGAACGTATCCATGATGCACTAGGAGATGTGGGGAGGAGGAATTCCCTGCCCCCACCTCCTAGCATGTCATTGGTATGAAGATTTGAAAAAGGACGCCATGATATGGTGGGTTAGCTGGAGAGAGATGTGTCAGCAGCCGATTGGCTGAGTGTGCCTGGGACCAGAGTTCTGATTGGCTGCTGCCTCTGGCTAGTTGCTGAGGCCAACGGTTCTAACTGTCATTCTGCCACTGTTCTCACTTTGGATAGTGAAGAGATAGTGCTGGCTGCCAACTATCTTAAAGTCTGATCATTTTAAGGCATGAGGCTTATTTTAAAGACTATTTTAAAAGACCAGTTTATCCTCTCTGTTTTCTGACTGAATTCAAAGAGACTGATGTACATATTTTTACCATGTTTGAACCTTTGAACTAAAGTAAAGATACTGTTACTTGTTTTACAAGCCTGAGTGACATTTTATTATACAGCAGGATATACCTTGGTTTAAGTACTGTGGTAAAGCTTCTACTTATTCTGCTTATTTACATTTACCAACCCTCACAATTGATACATTCCATGAGGCTTGCAGAGAGGCCTTACTTTGTTTTTAAGGCTTTGGGGGAGGGGGCACCCAAAGGAGCAAGATGGATGTGGGGACTGACCCCTTGGTAATCTCAGGATTACCTGGGGTCAGTCCCCACAGGGCCCTATACTCCATTAGACCTGGGTCATATGGAGAATCAAGGTAATTCAGTACAAAGCAGGGTTTACCTGCTTTGTCTTGAATTACTTCACTTTTACCCGAGGCATCATTTGGATGCCTCAGATAAAAATCCAACAGGGTCCGGAATATGGACCCTTTCTGGAATGGCCCTCTGAGAGGAAAGCAGTATAAAAACAGGAGATTATCTCTAGGGCAGTAAGAATTAAGACCAGCATAATGGAAGCGTACACCTGCAGAAAAGCCAATGGGTAGTGAGGATTTAAATGGAATTGGAGAGGAAGTCATAGCACCATGGAAAAATCTGGCCCTGTCAAAGAACCGGCTGGAAATGTATTTGTGCAGGTGCGTAGAAAAGATGAAATTAATCAACTGCATAACGAAGTACCTGTTTAACTTGGATAATGGTCTCTGTGGAGACAGTTCCAGGTGAAATAAAGCAAGCGGACAAAATGCTGCAGATCCCAAAAGCATTTATTCTTCCAGCATATTAATGCATAAATTATACCCAATCCAGTTGTGTACAAAAGAAAATTAAAACCATATTATTAAAAAAAATTCCAGTTTCCCAAGAAGCGAAATGTTCCAGGCTAAACTCTGGATTTTGTTTGCTTTGGAAAAGAAAGTAAAGGAACGGTTTGCTAAGATCTCCTTTATTTACAAACATGGAAATATAAAGATACAGACTTATGGTTGAATCAGCTCCATACAGCGTTTTTAGCGACAAGCTTACTCTCTGCTTCTGCTCTCATGTTTCTTTCAAACCACAAATTTGTTTTAATTCAGGCACAGCCCTGCCCAAAGGCCTTAACTGAAGGAGTCCAGACAGAATATGTTACCTTTCTAAAAGCTCTGACAGTATTCATATTCAGACACACAACAATAGTGCCTACAAACTTCCCAAACATCATCTCCATTGAAAAATAAGCCACTAACAATTCCCAGGTGTTAATAAGTGACCTTCTTGACAAAGGAATATCCCGTCTGCAACCTAACAACATTAACAAATGCAACAAGTTAAGGAAATCTTATAAATTTATGAAGTCACATCACTTCTGATACATTTAAGCCTTATAAGAAAGGTGGACAAAAGTGCATGCAGCCCCCAAGACCAAGCACTCGCATTTCCTAGACCACTTTTTTGTGAGAGGGGGGAGCATTTGTCACGTGACACACCCAGAGACTACAGGGACATACTAGTGTGTCCTGACACTCAGTTTGGAAAGCTCTGTCCCAGACCATTCTTCTTTTTACGTAAAAGGTGACTGCTTTTCCTGGAAGTTGTCAGAAACAGTACATTACAGGCCATAGGACCACCTTGCCTTGTTTAACAACAAAATAGCTGGCTTTCAAAAACGAGAAGTAAATTTTAGGCTGCTTCCAATTTGGGGAAGTGGTTCAGTTGATTTTTGGCAACCTGAAATCTGAAAATTGGGCTTTGGACAAACCAGTTTTCCACTCCATCTTATAACAATAATTGTAATTAAGCCACAGAACTAAAGGACATAAAGACATTTTATCACATGTTACAAAATGTTCTCCCATTTTTTCTTAAGCGAGTCACAAAAAAGCACAGATATATGGATTAGAAATAGGCAACCTGAAGAAACAAAGAATATTAATACTTAGAGAAATGGAGTAGACACAACTTGCTGTAAGACAGCAAGAAGTATATAGACATGCATTTTTAATACCAATGCAATACCTGTTGTGCTTCAGCATCTTCCTACTTATGTATCTTTAAGCCCTGACATATAGATCCCAGTAATTCTATTCTTGGAATTGTGACTCATAGTTTTAAGAGATCAGAAGGAAATAACGGTTCGAACAACAGGCTAGCCACCAACTGCAAAAATCACAAATCACTGAACATTCCACTATCCAGCTTCACATAAAATATAAATGTCACACAGGCTAGCTGTATTGACAGCAGGAGATGGTATTCTCAAGACCATGGGGAAAGTATTTCTTTAAAAAAAGCAGTTTTACCTGTAGTTACCCAGTAGTCCTTAGTTGCATCTGAAGTATCCAGATTTGGATATTCCAAAGCTATTGAAGAAAAAGAAAAAAGGAAAGAATTTACTCCAAGTAATCGTAATTCTGAATAGAGAGGAACATTCATTCATTAGACACAAATACAGGAGATTCTCACTGGAACTCAAACTGCTTCCTTTTGTTTGCATGTGTTGGCTATTTAAAGCTTACTGACTTATTTTGTTCACTTTAAGGCACTTTAAATGTGTTTTCCAGCATGAAAAGTAACTATATGTGGTTGGTAAGCAAAATCACATCTCCCTGTGTACTCAGAGGATAGTGTAGTATGTGTATAGTATATATTCAAACCACAGTATTGATATGCCACACACAATCCAGTTCACAACTAAACCCTATAGCATTTTTGTACCCAAGGCTTGGATACATTTTGCATCCACATATGGATGTCTAATATAGCCAGAATCCAATAACTGTGCTCTGATAGAAGAGAAACTTGACAGGAAATCATCCATACAGGCACAGCTATTTTTCTAAGATCAGATATTAAGTATGTGTCTGTAAGGAGACTTGAGCCCGCAGTCACCTAAATCAAACCCCAAGTGCATCCTGTCGACTCAAAAATTAGGTATATTATGTAAAATAATAACTTCCTTGAGAATGTAATGGACTTCTGACCAAAACGGTAAGTGGAAAATAAAGAGTCTTGAAAAAAAGCCAGCCTCCTTTTATGTCTGTGTTTATTTAACTTTTATATCACAATAAAAATATTTTTGCATTTTCAGTATAAGCAACAAGCTGTAACCATTCTAATTAAATCCATTATATGTTACATTTAACTATGTTTTTTATTTCAATTATGTTTTTGCTATGATGGATTGTTTTGTATTGTGTCTGTGGGCATTTTGTCCCATATGTAAGCCACTCCGAGTCCCTTCGGGGAGATGGTGGTGGAGTATAAGAATAAAGTTATTATTATTATTATTAGTAGTAGTAGTAGTAGTAGTAGTATTAGTATTTCAGGTTTTAACATGGTATAATGTGGAAAGGTCACGGGGCGTGTGTGAATGCTTCTGCAAGGCAGTGTACATTGCAGATGTAATTTTACATTATTGGAATGAGAAGTACATTTCTTTTGCATCCATGAAAAGATTCATTTGTTTTAAATCTGAAATACACCAAGTATTCCAGAGTATAAAGAGACATTGACTTCTCCCTTCACTTGGTAGTTAATTTGAGTGGCAGATTTCAGAAGTATGAGTGGTTTGTGTTTCAAAATATCAAAATATTGCCAAAACAAGTAGGTATACATACAATATGTGTGTGCATTTTTGAATGGCTGAAATCGAGATGGTGCACTCTGTCTGCATGATGGTCTACAATAGTGGTTCCTTAACACTGGTCTTTCAGCAGTTTTTGGACTTCAGTTTCCAGGATTCCGAAATGTTGACCAAGTTCAATGGACCTTTTGGGACCAAAGCACCTAAAGGACCAAGTTTGGGAAATACTAATCTAGCACATGCATTTTTCAAAGTTGTGCTGTGGCAACAACAGAGGCATACAATATAATAAAAACTTTATTTCTACCCTGTCACCATCTCCCGGAGGGAATTGGAGCAACTCACAAAGCACTCAAAGGGCCGGGCTTTAGCACAGCTGGTTAAACCACAAGCTGTAGTAAATCTTGTCGGTCAAAACACTGCCACTTCGAAGCCTGAGTCAGGGTGAGCTCCTGGCCTTTAGCCCAGCTTCTGCCTATCTAGTGGTTGGAAAGCAAATGTGAGTAGATAGATAGGTACCTCTTAAAAGCAGGGAGGTATTCTGAGGCACCCATAAAGAATGTTGGTGATTCAATCAAAAGGAGGAAGTTACGAACAAAAGGTCTTCTGCAGGGAGATGGAGTGACAGCACTCTGCCCCCATGGCCGGAAATGTACACAAAAACATCACACACACACACACATACCCCGATTAAGATCAATAAAATGCAACAATAGCTGCAGAATATAAAACAAACTGCAATCAATATCAGTCTCATAAAGTGAACTGTGAAAAATCTCTAGGTCCTTGAATTTCTCATTGGTATTCTCTGGAAAAGGACACAGAAATTCCAACCAGTTTCTGACTTCAATGCTTGCTTTCCAGATGCACCATGATTTCCTAAGCCAGGTTTCCCAAAGAATCTAGGCTCCAAAGGCACCCACACTTCCCAGAAGTGCTCTAGGGAAATAAGCTGCAGTCCACTTCTCCCAAGAATAATGACTCTTGTCTTTTGCTGCTTCTGCTATACACACAGTTATTTTCTTCCTGTCACTCTCATGCCATTACCTATGCTGACATACTTACACTGTCATAGTTAGTTAAGAGGATCTTGGTCTGTATATACATAAGTATTTTGTATACAGGTATAAATATTTAAACTGAAATGTATGAAGTACTTTAATCTCAAACAGACACTAATGCATGCATCAATGATTTAGTGGGACGACCACTCATATATGAAACCTGGCAAATGACCTTATATTTTGAACTGGATGTTTTTTCCATATTAAATTTTGTGGCATAGAACTTAGCTGTATTTCCACTGATCGGAAATTGATCTAAAAGGAAAATGGCCTGCTTTAAATTAAAACAATACAGTTGCACATTAATAAGGCCCCAAACCATTTTTGTGAGTTACCATTTCTGTAAAAGAAATTACTCTGCTGATTTGTTTGAAAGTATAACAATAACAAGGACAATATGGCAAATGTGGCAAATTAGGAGACTGAGAGTCAGGGAAAACAAGTAACTTTGGGGGGGGGGGGGGGGAGCTTTCTACAGCATTATAGCACGATGCATTGGTTTGAGCAATGGACTACAACTCTGCAGACCAATGGGTGAATTTAGAGAAATCACACTCTCTCAGTATCAGATGCAAAGTTTCTCTGATAGAAGAATTTGGGCATCATAAGTTAAATACAACTCGAAGGCACAAAACAACACAACTAAAGAATGGCTCTTGTATTTGTTATAAAGTTTGTTCACTCTTCACCAAAGATACTTTATTTTCATTTTATCTTTAGTGGTTTTAAGTATTTTTTATCCTTATTAGCACTCTCTTTTAGGATCATCGTGAGGGCAATGCCTCATGATACAACATCAGTTTGCACGAGATCTTATTAGCTACATCGACTTGAGGTTTGAAATGAAGAGACACCAAGTATCGTAAGTAATCATCTTCGTTCACAATGTGGCATCGGATTTTCTGGACAAACCCGCAGGACTACAAGTCCTAATCGTCTTAAAATCCATTTCTGAGGACTAAGGCAGAATTGGAGCTGTTGCCTGGCTTCATCAAGCACTAATCTCCCTCCAAATCCCCAGACTGGAATTTTCACTGCACCATGCAACCAACAATTTCATACAAGACATATATAATGTTTTTGAAACAAAAATACGTTTTCTTTCCATTGTTATTAACAGTTAAAACCAAAAGCCTACCTTCAAAAAGACACATTTTGCTCCCAAAGTCAAAACATTCAAAGCCAAAACATTACTACTCAATAAAAATAAATGACTTCTACTGTTCAACAAAATGCAGGAAAGTACTCAGCTCAGACTCCCTTTGGCTAATCAATGAGTCATTCCTCTAAATCAGGATAGGCAACTTGGTGCCTTGAAAGTGTTTTGGACAACAACTCCTATAATTTATGTATTATTTCCATTAAAATTTCTGTCAAATACCCCCTCAGCAGTTTATATTAAAATGTATATCTAACACAATTTTAAAAGAGCATCACACAGATCAAGCACAGGATTGACAGGTCTGTGTTTCTTGGAATGTTATGCCCCAGTTTTAAAACCCACATTTTGGTGCTGTCTGGAAGTGCCCTAAGTCAATGCTGGAATAGGGGCCCAGTGCACAGGCAGTGACAAGAGGCAGAACTCTGACGTGTTCCCAGCCCATTAGCACCCACCTTCTCCAACCCAGAGAAAGAAAGGAAACCTTTATTCCTTTCTCACCTTCTTTTTGGCCTGAATAGAGTTCATCAGCAACTTGGGGGAGATGGAGTGGAGTAATGCCAGGCATTTTAAGGGCTTTCTGTATAAGCTTTCCTTGCTAAGACTGCACTGGCCCTTTTAATCATCATCATCATCATCATCTTTATTTTTATCTCACCACCATCTCCCAAAAGGGACTCGGGATGGCTTACAAGGCACTACAAGTGTAGTATATAATACATGGTATAAAAACAATATCACATAAAAGTTATAAAAACAAACACTATCAACACATAAAATAAAATAAAAACACAGTTTCAAACACAGATCATCTGTAGTTAAAACTAGCTGCCTTCAATTCACAACTAAAGTGCCAAAAGTGCCAAAGCTTGGGTGTGACCCTGGACTCATCGTTGAGCCTGGATCCCCAGGTGTCAGCGGTGACCAGGGGAGCATTTGCACAGCTCAGGCTTGTGCGCCAGCTGCGCCCGTATCTCGGGAAGTCTGACTTGGCCACGGTGGTACACGCTCTGGTCACATCCCGCCTTGACTACTGCAACGCTCTCTACGTGGGGCTGCCCTTGAAGACGGCCCGGAAGCTTCAGCTGGTTCAGCGCGCGGCAGCCATGTTACTAACTGGAGCGGGTAGCAGGGAGCACACAACACCCTTGTTGTCCCAGCTCCATTGGCTGCCGATTTGCTACCGGACCCAATTTAAGGTGCTGGTTTTGGCCTACAAAGCCCTAAACGGTTCCGGCCCAAAATACCTTTCAGACCGCATCTTGGCCTACGAGCCCACGAGGACCTTGAGATCGTCTGGGGAGGCCCTTCTCTCGATCCCGCCTGCCTCACAGGCACGTCTGGCGGGGACGAGGGAGAGGGCCTTCTCGGTGGTGGCCCCCCGGCTGTGGAACATTCTCCCTGCAGACATCAGACAGGTGCCCTCCCTCATGTCCTTCCGAAAAAGCCTCAAGACATGGCTGTTCGAGAGGGCATTTAATTAGTGCTATAACAATGTGGTAAAGATGACTGGAATGGAACAAGGAATATGAGATTGGCTACGATTCCACTATGAGACGAAGCGGATTTTTAGTGTAGTTTGTAATTGTTGTGTAGTTTATAGGTTGTTGTAATTGCCTCTTTGTAAACTGTCTTTTATATGTGTGTACACCGCCATGAGTCGCCCTAAAGGGCTGAGAATGGCGGTTAATAAATGCATCAAATAAATAAATAAATAAATAAATAAATCAACCTCATATGGGCCCATTTCAGCCTACTCAAAGCCAAAAAATCTGCTTAAAAATCCATGTTTTTTAGACTGGATCGGAAGGAGTCAGGGGTGGGGGTAACCTAATCTCTTTTGAGAGGGTATTCCAGATCTGGGGAGCCATTACAGAGAAGGCCCTTTCTCTCATTCCAACCAATCTTACTTGAGATGGTGGTGGAATCGAGAGAAGGGCCTCACCTGCTGATCTCAAAGTCTGCCGCAGTTCATAGAAAGAGATGCGGTCTCGAAGATAGGTTGGACCCGAAGCATATAGGGCTTTTTAGGTAATAAACTGCACCTTGAATTGAGCCCGGAAAATTGTCTGAATCTAGTGGAGCTGCTCGAGAAGGGGAATAATATGTTCCCTATAGCTAGCTCTAGTTCAGTGATGGGCAACCTTTTCAGCTTGGTGTGTCAAAATTCGCCAAAAAAAAAAACAAGCATAATTCAGGTGGGGTGCCACTTTGAGAAAAAAAAACCCATAATTTTGTGATATTTATAGTTTAAATAACAAAAATGCATAATGGGAGGAGAAATTCTTTAACTAAGCTGCCTATTAGTGACTTTTTTGTTGCTGAATTTCATTGACTAAATGTTCAATTGAAGGTTGGTATTTTGTACACTTCAAGCCCAAGCAAGTGCTACTAACATCATCTGTCAATCTGTTTCTTTTGATGGTTTTGATATTATTTAACATTGAGAATAAGGTCTCACAAAAGTACGTAGAGGGAAAAATTGTGAGTAAAGCCATGTCAGACTACACAGAGAAGCCACTGAAATCCAAAAGCAGCATGTGGACAATTTCAACAGAAAGGAGGAAACCATGAAAATGAACAAAATCTGGCTACCAGTATTTAAAAAACTCTTAAAATCAGGACAGTAAAGAAAGAGCAACACTCAGGAAACAGAGGAATTCCAGACAAGAATCAGTCAGACCCAGCTAACACCTCCCAACAAAGGATTCCCCTGAGCAGGAAGGAGCTAGATTTTGAAGCTGCCAGGCCATTCAAGGCTAATCAAAATGGCCAATTGCAACATTCACACTTGCCTCCAACAGACAAGAGTTCTTTCTCCCACCCTGGACGTTATTTCACAGGGATATAAACCCCACTTGCCTAGTTTCCAACAAACCTCTGAGGATGCCTGCCATAAGATGTGAGAGAAACGTCAGGAGAGAATGCTCCTGGAACAGAGGGGTTTAGCTGAGGAGAAAAAAAGACCCCAGCGCGTGCCTGCCTCCCTCCCCCAAAGGGGGTCAGATCAAAGGCGCCGCTGGGTGATTGGCATCCAAGGGGCGGGGCTGGAGGATTCCTTCTCCCGAGACATGCTCCTGCCTTAAAGAGACAGCACACTGTTTTTCTCTCTCCTTTCCCTCTCTTTCACTCGCTTGGAGTAGCGAGCAAGCAAGCAACCCACAGCCAGGGATTTGGCAACTGTGTAAGTTGCTTCAGCCGCCCCTGATGCAGCCCCATACTTCTCTGTATGCAGCCGCATGTGGCCGTGTGTCATAGAAAATGGCTACGTGTGTCAGTGCTGACATGCGTGTCATAGGTTCACCATCATGGCTCTAGTTAATAATCTGGCAGCCGACCTTTGTACTAACTGCAGTTTCTGCACCATCTTCAAAGGCAGCCTCACATAGAGTGCACTATGGTAGCCCATTCCAGATGTAATTAAGGCATGGACCTCTGTGGCCACGTCAGGTTTTTCGAGGTATGGTCACAGCTGGTGCTCAAGTTTTAACTGTGCAAAGGCCCTGCCGGCCACCGCCAACATCTGAGCTTCAAGCATCAACAATGAATTTCGAAGGACACCCAGACTGCAAATCTGTGTCCTTAGGGTGAGTGTAATCCTGTCAAGCACAGGTTGCCACCCTATGTCCCAATCGGCCTCACGACTGCCCAGGAGAACTTCTGTCTTGTCTGGATTAAGTCTCAGTTTGTTGGCCCTCGTCCAGTCCATCACAGCTGCCAGACAATGATCCAAGATCTGGGGAATTTCCTTGGATTGAGGTGGAAAACCCCAATTCAGTGTAGAACACACATGCGCCATCATGGCTTTAGTTTGGGAAAGGGGGAGGGGAGCTTCTCACCTCTGCCTCTTATCACTGTGTTTGCATTGAGTCCTTTATGGAGGCAGGTCGCTTTTCTTGGTCTTCTCCCCCACCCTATTTTTAAAAGGTTGCATCCTCATTCTTTTACCTCATTTGTATTTCTTTCCATAACCGCATTTATATATATGTATTAATTTAACTCACTAAACAGATCCTCTCCTCTTTAGCTCTTCCTAAATGTTCCCTCTTTGCATTTTTCAAAAAAAATAGGAACAGATTTGTTTGTTACATGCCCCAAACTTTTACTTTTGACTTCAATGGATTAAAGCCAAATTCATAATTTTGGTCCCCAAACCTATCCTCAACTTATACACAAATATTTATATTATATTGTGTGTCCTGCGCATCACTGCAAAAACTTCAAACTATTATTTGTCCCTTGGTCAATCATTTCTTAAATGCCTATATTTGTAAAATGTTTTTGAATTCCATTTTCTATATTGCTGTTCCTATGTAACTGCATGAATCATTTGCCTTTTGTGTGCACACTTAAAACAGAATTTATTATCTAGGATGGGCCTGTTTTCAGGAGCAAATCATTGATGGTCACAGTTAGGTAGATGGCTGAAGGAACTGTATGTTAGGTGTAAAACATATTTTAATCAGAGAGAAAACGGTGATACCGAAGTGGTAGGGCTGTTGGAAGATCTAGCTTCTAACAATAACCAAATACTGAGAGAAAAGAAAGTCCTGAAGGCTTACCTTCTGCAATAGTCAGAGGTGGGTAAGTGAGATAAAAACCCACCAGTTCTGCAGAAAGATGATTAAGAAGGTTGCTTGATTCAGTGCCATTTAAGACTGTGCTTTCATTTTTCACTACATAAAAGAGAGTGACAGCTTGAGAAACATTTGATGTGTTCAAGATCTAGGAAAAAATCAAAGTACAGAAGCAAGAGGTAATTTAGTTTTTATACTTTACTGTTTCCATATAATATCACATTAGTGCAACTGACAAAAAAACCTGTTAATCATGCTGCTTTTGGAAGACACACATGCTCGTGAATGGTTTAACTCTTTAGCTAGACTATCCCAGATTCATTACAGAGCACAGGCAGAAGAAAAAGTATTTCCACTCTAGGACAAAGAGGGGTCATCCAGATACAATCCAAAACTGTTGGGTGCCTTATTCTATGCTAGGTTCACATGGCCAGCATTGGCAGGCACAGGGCATGTATGGACTGAATGGGTAAAATGGAAGAAAATGTTTACTGCTCAGAAAACTGCTGATATAAGCTGCGACAGAAATATTTCAGTAAACAAATAAACAAACGCAATGCATTGCCCTAACTCTCAACTTTACACTAAAAAGCCAAGCCAGGACCCCAAGAAGCTATTTCCTGGACAAGCATTAAGGATACACCTTTACTGCTTCCTGCTAAAGTGATGTAAGATCAAATGTATTCAAAGGTCTTTGGGTTCATCTAAACTGTAGAATTAATGTAGTTTGACTCCAGTTTAACTGCTATGGTTCAATGTTATGGAATCATGGGATTTATAGTTTTACTAGGGGAAAAAGGAAGAGGGGCAGACCAAGGGCAAGATGGATGGATGGTATCCTTGAAGTAACTGACTTGACTTTAAAGGAGCTGGGGGTGGCCATGGCCAACAGGGAGCTCTGGTGTGAGCAGGTGCATGAGGTCACAAAGAGTCGGAAGCGACTGAACGAATAAACAAAAACAAGGTATTTAGCCTTCTCTGCCAAAGTGCTGGTATCTCACCAAACTACAAATCCCAGAACTCCACAGCATTGAATTATAGCAGTTAAAGTGAATTCAAACTACATTAATTCAACAATGTAGATGCACCCTTTGTTATTTGCTTCTCCCTCATGCTACATTTAGAGTATTAATTAGAGGTATTTGAGGTGACTTTAGATATGCTTGATTTTCAGTCACTGTACTATGTTACTCTCCATTTTAACCAATGAGAACTGAACATTCAATACACAGTGAACCCATCTGTTTTTATGATTAATGCACCTAGAACAGATTGACAGGGTTGCCAATAGTGCAGACTGTAAGGGAAGATATGCTGGAGGCAAGACTCTGCAGACCTTACCCTTTAAACAAAGAAGAACTGAGGAGGAAGTGGAAAAGGGGATTGGCAAGAGAGTAAAAAGGACACAAAATGTTCCATGCACAGGTGCGTCACAATATTTCAATAGGCATCTTCTTCCATCCACACAAACTGCATCAGTGCAATAAACGGAAGTGGGGAAAATGTGCCTGTCTTCACATCAGTGCCTTTTCCACCAAAGGAATGTCATGCCCACACAGATTCCCATATGCTAACAGAGCATGTTATGCAGGTCAAATGCACGTGCATTCAGTTTGCACTGACCTGAAGCAAGTATCTAGGGCAGACAAGGTCTCCATCTTTTTATTTGATGTTCATGGGGAAAACAAAAGAGCAAGGATTACTCTTCTTAATTATTTGGGAACAAAAATGTGCCTAAAAAGTGTGTGGCACTGCTCACAATCTAAGTATTAAAGAATTTTGAAAGAAATTTATTGCAATTAAGTATCAGATCTGTTCCCACGCTGATTCAAATAAGCAATAGTACCATCCCACCACTTGGTGAAATGGCATGCAGCGCCTTGAAGAAGTAGCCACTCATATTTGATTTTCCACATGTTATTATGTTGCAGCTTGGATGGAATTGCCATTGTTAAACAAGACACCTAAAGCTGCAAAGGTAAAATAGTTTGGTTGTTATACATATGTTAAGCAGACAAAAACAAACGGACACTTGTAAGTGGCATAAATCATTCATGCATCCACCAACTCCAATGAGTCAATATTTGGCAGAAGCACCCATGGCAACAATTAGAACTGTGAATCTCTTGTAGAGTAAGTATCTATCAACATTGCACATCCAGATGTTGCTATGTTTGCTCCTTCTTCTTGGCAAAATTGCTCTGTCAGGTTGAAGGGGGACCATTACTGATCAACAACTTTGAGGATTTGACACCATTGGGTTCAGGTGTAAACTAAATGACTGGGCCATTCTAAGATATCCAGGTTCTTGTTTTGAAACCACTTCTGTGTTGCTTAGCTTTTGGGCATTTCCTGCCTTGTGTAGCTTCATCCATCTTTTCTCTCAATCCTGATTATATAACCAATCCCTGATTTTAAAAAATCCCCATAATATAATACTGCCACTACCATCCTTCATTATGGGAACTGAGGGTACTTTCAGACAGGGCAGAAACCTGGGAGAAAGCGGGTTATTTTAACCCACTTCCTCCCAGGTTTCTGACCCCACCCCAAACCTCAGGTTTTCCCTTGAGGAGTGGCTAGATGCCATTTCCCCATCCCCTCATTTCCCCCTTTAAAAACTTACCAGAGGGGCCTGCCAGCAATGCAAGTGGAGGCCCCTCAGGTAAGTTGGGGGAGATGGGGGTCTGGGGGGGACTGGGAGGGATTGGGTAAATTGGAGGGCTGGGGGCTCCAGCACCTCGAAGAACCAGGATGGCTGTGGGGATTGATCCCCGGGAAAGAGGAAGCAATCCCAGGAGTCAATCCCCACATGCCTGGAACCTGCAAAGATCCAGACCTTAGCTTAAGGTTCAGACTTTCCAGGTGTCAAATTAATGTGGAGTAAACTGGAAAATCCCAGTTCACCCCACATTAATCTGGGTTTATCTGAGGCATCAAACCAGGTTGCCTATCACGGGTTATTGGGCATGTGTAGAAGGGCCTTAAACCCCACATAACATTTTAAAGCAATGTCATAGTGTTCAGTTTGGGTCAGACCAGTCAAACTGTTCCAACATGTTTGCCGTTAAGCAAATTCCCAATGGGCTTGAATATCAGTTTGTTTCAACAATTTCTTCCTTATTTGTCATGCTTCTACAAAGCCCAGATTTATAGAGGATGCATGTGATAGCTATGCCATGAATGGCAGCTGTTGATCTCTTTAGCAACTTCCAACATACCATTGGCCTCTGATTAAAGCCCTCCTTGTCTAGGTTTAATGGTGTTCCAGAGGATGTTCACCATTTGGGATATCTTTTTAAATAACTCAGACCGGACTAGAGTTTCCGCCCAAGTTTATCCTGGGTTTGTTTTAATGACTCCTTGGTCTTAATGATGTTGTTTGTTTATATATGTTCCTCAATAAACCCAGAGGCCTTCCAGAAGCATGTATCTTTTAGTCTGAGACCCTGTGGCACTGAAGTTGCATACAGGTGTACTCCATTCAACTACTTATGACTTCTGGAAACAGACTTTATTCAGGGTTGTCACAAGAAAGGAGTTGACTATGTATGCAACCAATAAGTGTCAGTTGTTGGAATTTTTACTTAACTTTTGTGCCACAATAAAGCCCTTCTTGCCCGAGTTTAATGGTGCTTCAGAGGATATTCACAATTTGGCACATTTTAGGTAACTTTGAAATTATTTTGCCCCTTTACAGTGTTGAGAAATTTATGTACCTCAAGTAGCAACAATGCCAATCAAATCCACTTGAATTTGCATAGCAAAACATTGAAAAGTTAAGCAGAGGGACATATATGCAAAGCATTGTAATGAACCACCATCTATTTTCCTCATTATTTTCATGGTACAGTATGTGAAGGCATTTTTTCAACACACCACTACTTATTAATTATATTGGCTCAGTATAATGTGCACTGTTGTTGTTGTTGTTCATTCGTTCAGTCGCCTTCGACTCTTCGTGACCTCATGGACCAGCCCACGCCAGAGCTCCCTGTCGGCCGTCACCACCCCCAGCTCCTTCAAGGTCAGTCCAGTCACTTCAAGGATGCCATCCATCCATCTTGCCCTTGGTCGGCCCCTCTTCCTTTTGCCTTCCACTTTCCCCAGCATAATTGTCTTCTCTAGGCTTTCCTGTCTCCTCATGATGTGGCCAAAGTAATTCAACTTTGTCTCTAGTATCCTTCCCTCCAATGAGCATTCGGGCTTTATTTCCTGGAGGATGGACTGGTTGGATCTTCTCGCAGTCCAAGGCACTCTCAGCACTTTCCTCCAGCACCACAGCTCAAAAGCATCAATCTTCCTTCGCTCAGCCTTCCCTAAGTTCCAGCTCTCACATCCGTAGGTTACAGGGAGTACCATGGCTTTGACTAGGCGGATCTTTGTTGCCAGTCTGATGTCTCTACTCTTTACTATTTTATCGAGACTGGACATTGCTCTCCACCCAAGAAGTAAGTGTCTTCTGATTTCCTGGCTACAGTCTGCACCTGCAGTAATCTTTGCGCCTAGAAATACAAAGTCTGTCATGGCCTCCACATTTTCTCCCTCTATTTTTCCAGTTGTCAATCATTCTTGTTGCCATAATCTTGGTTTTTTTGATGTTTAGCTGCAACCCGGCTTTTGCGCTTTCTTCTTTCACCTTGATTAGAAGGCTCCTCAGCTCCTCCTCGCTTTCGGCCATCAGAGTGGTGTCATCTGCATATCTGAGGTTGTTAATGTTTCTTCCAGCAATTTTCACCCCAGCCTTGCATTCATCAAGCCCCGCACATCGAATGATGTGTTCTGCATACAAGTTAAAAAGGTTGGGTGAGAGTATGCAGCCTTGCCATACTCCATTTAGTTTTCTTGGCAAGGATACTGGGGTGGTTTGCCGTTGCCTTCCCCAGGGATCACGCTTGGTCTGACCTCTCTGCCACGACCGTCCCGTCTTGGGTGGCCCTTCACGGTTTCGCTCATGACATCATTGAGGTGCTCAAGCTCCAGCGCCACAACAAGGCGGTGATCCTTTGCTGGAGATAATGTGCACTACAGGTCCATTTATGGCTTACAACACATTAGCAGAGTAAAGCTGCCTGTAGAACCCTCAAAATCTGCTTATTTGCGGTTTTCAAATAACTGCAAAAATGGGAGAAATAATATCAAGCACTGAGGAGGGCATAAGGACAGTTTTTAATTTGGTGCAACATAGGTTAACACACTATGCATACAATTAAGAGAGAGGATTTTTGTGGTAATTATCAAAAATCCATTTTACCACTAATTTGTGTTGTTAACACTTTCTATAGAGTTAAGAAACCTGGGTAAATCTCAGATAATATTTAGGTTCAGAAGACATGCATTATATGAGAGCTGCTAGGAACATACTGGACATGTAATAAGCATTTTTTTAAAAAGAGCATCAGGTTCTAATTTTGATTTTCCCTGAAATTATTTACATTATGAATAACTGCCCATGATACTGAAGATTGTATAATTGTTTTTAAAGCTACCATATATATGTCTTCTTGTTGTACTGAACACCACTCTAAATACTTCTATATTTTGACTGAACCAATACATTTAACATCGTACTCATTATTGTTCTTTTCAGCCCCTAAGAAAATAAGAAAAATGGATAGAATACAATAACAAAGATTGATTCTTTTCACTGATTGTGTTGTTAATAATATAAAACTGATACATAAGGATCGAAGAGAAGAAAACTGAGGAAAGAAGGAAATTAAGTATCTGGTCCTAAGAAAAATTTATGCAGATCATACATTTCAGAGGTTTTTATGCATCTATGATAACTAATGCAGCCTTATAAATCACAGGCCTATTAAACGTAATTATGAAATATTTTCATAATGGCAACTAGTTATATTTACAACACCGTGGTTAATACAACCATTGCAAATAATTAGCATATTTAGCTGATAGTAACTGAAAATTTATACCTGAACAGTTAACTTGCTACTGGTGTTCCAGACTTTTCTCTCCGCATCCTGAAATGCCTTCTGCAATCTTTGTTCCATGGTCTGAACAAATCTGCATGAGTGTATGTTGTCTGACTGACCCATAAATTGCAATTCTAGATAAAATGATAATAAATGTGTTTAGAGAACATATCTTTTCTGTTTTTCATGGTCTGTAATCATACATATGCCTACCTGGCAGTAAGTGCCACTGATCTGAATATAATTACTTTTGAACAGACATGCACAGAATTGTACTAATAAAAGACTATGAGATTTCTGCACAGGCAACTGGCCAATAAATATCATTAAATAAATTATGATTAAATACAACTACCTTTATAATGGTGCTTAACAATAATATAGGATCACTCCAGAGAACAAGAAGATATATTTTCAAGAAGATATATTTTCTCACCAATGGACATATTGGTGAGAGGATATATAAAAGCAAATTGGATTGTTTTAATTGTGCTGAAACATGCAAATAAAAAGGGCAATTGATACATTTCAGTTTTAGGCACAGGGATCATTCTCCAGAATGGAACTTAAACATGTGAATGTATACAGATAATTTGGGAAACCCTGGCTATAAAACATAACATATAGAGTACTTCTCATTCAGTGTGAAGGAGGAAACCGAACATAGTAATTTTCTATATATTTTCAATTTGACATATCAAGCACATCTATCACGTACTTGAAGTGAAAAATAACAAAGGAGATGGAGAAAGCAAGCCACATGTAACAGGCAATCCAAAGATCACAATTTGCTGGAATGGGACAAAACATGTTCATCAGCAAACATTTGTCTTAGCTGGAGTCTATGGCATTCATCATAGCAAAACATCTATGATAATCCTATGAAATGGCACCTGACAATAGAAATTGGGTTGCATGAAACAGGGAATCCTTTTCAGGAAGACCATCATTATGGCGCTACATGACGTGCTGGTTAATCACTCTTCTATTACTCCAAAGGAAAAATACAAATGACAATCCAAATATATCATTAATATTGGAAAAACCGACTCATAAATTTACTCAATCTATACTGCAGTGACAACAAAGGGAAAGGGAGAAAAATGTTGTCAGGGCCATCTCATCAACTCTGCAAAAAGACTACTGGTCATCAATCAATTAAATTACGGTAAGCTAATATTTCTTTATTATCAAGTAACAACCTGCTTAATTTTATTTGTGTTGGAATGCATTTCAATGGATCTCCCTAGATTTCATTGAAATCAGAACACTTGCACTAATGATTCAGAAGCTGGACTACACATATGAATTTTTTATTTCCATTTCTATCTCTAGATTTTGTGGCTGAGCTGGCAATAGATTATAGTCCTCGGTCTTCAGAGATGTATATTCATGACTTGCCTGTTTTCAGCTGAAAATGGTAAGCTGGCAGTGGCCTCCAGGGCAAGGCTAAGACAGCAACAGAATGAAGATTTGGCACGTGCTGCTTAATATCCAAAGTGGCATTACTAACACCATAAGCAATTAGCATTTCTATAACCACAGCAGGTATGAAAACTAGTTTCTCTTGAGTTACATAGTAACCAACTGTCACATTGTTTGATTGTTCCAGAATTTCAATCTGAAAAAAGCACATGAAGAAATGTTATTTATCTGGACTTCACACATCTTCTGTAATTAATAACTTTAATTCTGATTCATTACAGTTGTGCACAAATAAGCTTGTAGAGAACTACATGAATGAGTCCTAACAGGAAAATAACAATTTTATTTTTATTTTTAAATCCTGGTCCAGAGAAGTACTGAAGCATGAACACAACAGGTATTTCACCAGTTCTATGGGCCACCAATAGAACAATCTCTGAAATAATCTCTACACCAACTTTCAAAAGATTAAAGCATTTTTTCTCCTATCTATAAAATTGTGAATAACTCTGAGAAACATTATTTTATAAAATGCATTAAATGAACACAAAATCAAGAGGCGCTGCCAAACGTGGGCTACCAGTGACCTGTAAATCTGTTGCCATCTGTTGCCACTTGCCTTGATGCTGGCATGTATGCAACATCACTCAAAGCCTTATGGTCAGCTCTCTCGGTTATTTCACTAAACTATTTCAAAAGCTGTACAAGCTATTCTCAGAGGACTATATGATAGATGGATGATGCTGACTGTAGCCTGGCTTTGTAAGTTGCTTTTTCTCTTTTCATTAGGACTTACAGTAATCAAACGTGGCAACTGGTGGGCTTGGAATGTAACCGGTGAAAATAATATAATAAAACTTTATTTATAGACTGCCCTCTCGCCCCGAGGGGACTCAAGGTGGTTTACACACAAAAAGGCAAACATTCAATGCCATATACATAAAAGCTTGTTCTGTGGTTCCAACTTTTGGTCAAGCTTTGAAATGAGTAAAAGCTCAGCTTACAAGACAAAGAGAGGAAATCTCTATGCAAAACACAGACAACTACATTCCTCATATGTACCAGTGTGTGTGTATGTGTGTACACATGCAGAGGCACAGAAACACACACACTGCACCAAGATTAACATCTCCATGCATTAATTACATTATGTAATACAATTTTTGTTCCTAGGTTATAAATGTCATGTTCTAAATGGTTCTATCAAAAAAGCATGGAAAAGGTTTATTAAACTGCAAAAACTTTGTTTTTGCAAGACATCTTGCAGTGGATTTTGCTATAGTTTTTCAATGAGTATCTCATAGAATCTCAACCAATTCAACATAGTTTGTGGCAGCCACAAAAATGAAGTTTCTGAAGTATACAAGTACTTTCAAAATAAATGACAGCACCAGTGCCGCTTCACCTCTGTAGCCACCATAATTTTCCCATACAGGCATTCATACAGGCCAGAAGCAGTGCTATGGTGCAGTCAGGAGAGTGTCTTAGTGCTTTGTTTAGGTTATCTTGTGATGACTAAGCTCTCACCTTTTGCTACTCAGAGATGATGGTTCCTTTTGTGATAAGAGTGAAGGTACAGTACTTACAGTGACCCATGGATAAGTAAGGTGTTTTACTAAAATGTCTAAACTTATTTATGAGTATATATAGTATTCATTTGTTGACCATTTCAGTTGGATTGTGTACTGGGCAAACAGAAGATGACACATAACAGATAAAGCTTTTTTCCTCTCTTCCTTCCTGCAGTTAAATGAACCCTTTTAGATAACTGTAGTAAATTCCCTACCTGTTAGGCTTGGAAAAGCCTAGGAAAATGTAGGCCCAGGAAGTGTGGCAGCCATTTTGGAAAAGGGTGCCGGTGGCATCCATTTTAAATCTCATTTCTGAAGGGGGCGTGCTTAGGTACTTGGAGGGAAATGAGAGGAGTTCGTAATTGGCTAGGAGGGAGTGGGCGGAGCTTAACTTAGAAAAGGGAAAACAATGACTTTAAGGAGATGTTTTAAAACCCTGTCAGGCAGATTGGATATGGGTTTCAAAGGAGAAGGAGTTAGGAGCTTGGAGTGGAGAAGAGAGTAGTGAGAGAGGCCTAAAGTTGGTCAGTTAGCTAGCAGAGGTAGCTAGTGAGAAGATTACAGCTATTAGGGAAGATAGCTGGGGAGTGGAGTGACAGATTCCAAAAGGAAAAGGACTGTCTGTGTGGAGTTTGGGATTACTTTCAGAGAAGAAATCCTGTCAGTAATCTCTGGAGGGCGAAAGGAGTGTTACTTGCAACCAAGATTTGAACTGCTTAAAGAAACCACATGCTTTTAAGACAATCTTTCAAACCAACTAAGCTTAATACCTGTTTTGTTCAAGTTCTCTTAAATAAACATCATTGTTTTATTGTTCACAACATCTGCCTCACGTGTGCCTGTGTAGGAAGTTTTAAAAGCAATTTACTGAAGAAGTAAAAGGTTTAATGGTGGCAGAGGATATTTTAAGGAAGAAATCCTTTCAGTGTTACCTCAGAGCAAAGCCTGAGTGCGAATCCAGAACATTTTGAGATTTTATTACCAAATAAATCCCTATCCTTTATAATAACTTGGGTATTCCCCAATTATTTTCTTCTACACCTAAAATATTAACATATGTCTTCCCTAGAAGAGCATGCACAGAATCTTCTTAGCTACCTCAAGAATTGTATTTGGAACATGTTAACATCACAAACTCTACAATCTATTTCCATTAGTAGTTTTACACTCCAGATAAGCCTTTCTTCATCGTAATTAAGAGGGACAGTGATTAATGTGGTTCCAAATTCACAACCTTCAATTTACCCTTTTCCCTAGCAGAAGAGATTTTAAACTATATGGAAATCAACACATCAGACCATGTTGGATACAGAACAGTTTAACAACATGGCCTGTCCTAGGAAAGTAATTGAAAAACTGAGCACAACACAAAAATGTTCCCATTTCTCTAATTCCAGGTGTCATAGGCATCCATTCCTAACATACATTGCCCAGAAGTTAGCTGACAAATGCGCCTAAAAATAGGACCCAGATCTTTTTTCACTCACTGGCACTATTTGAAAGCACTGTAAAGACAGTCTGTCATCATTATAAAAATGCCCAGACTTTTTTTAGTCTAAATAAGTAAAAGCTCCTGTCATGGACTGCCTAGAAATCAAGTAAATAAATCTATAGCCATTATGATAACATGAGAAGGAAGGGGAGTAGAGATAATATAAACCTAACCATGACAAGAAAAATGATATGAAAGTCGTATTTCTCATTGTTTTGTGAGGAAATCAAAGAAACATTATTTTCCAAGTGACAAGAACCTCACTTTAAATGACAGGTAAATATACTGTTTGCTCTCGTAACTATATACAACAGCATAGTGTCATACACCGGCATTCCACCATTAGCCCTTCTTCTCCCCACCCCCAAAAAAAGAACCCCTAAATCTGCACATAGAAAAGGTTATTGTAGGAGAAACAGATTTAGTTTTCAAATGAACAGATTTACTTCGCAAATAAACAAAATTCCATATTTAAGCTATAGTTCTAGGCATGCAAATGCCACACAATTTAGCATGGCTGACTTTGAAACTCATGCTCAATAATAATATTATTATTATAATAATAATAAAGCATTATTTGTAGACGGCCTTATCTCCCCGAAGGGACTCAGGGCACTTTTCAACATATATGGCAAACATTCAGTGCCAAAAAAGGAAAAACGTACAAACAAAAGCAACCTAACTTTAAACTTAATAATAAACAAAAAAATAACCGACAATGAAAACTTACATAACCCATACAAACATAGGCGCTTAATATAAATTTATCACTAGATAAAAATATCTAAAAACGAATAGCTAAAACCTTATAAAAAGATGACATGATATACAGCAACCAACAGGCTGAAATCAGTTCCAGTATCTAGACAAGATTCAACATATCTAGGTGAGGATGTAAGTCAAGATGTGTTAGTCTTCCTCCTCTTCATATGCCAGAGTGCATAGATGGGTTTTAAGCAACTTTTTGAAGGTTAGGAGAGAGGGGTTTTTTTAGTTCTTTATCAAATCAAAACAAGGCAAGAGGATGGGGCTTTTACATGCTTAATCTACAAAATTATAATTATTTAGTAGAAATTAACGGGTTTCAACCTCTTGTTGTGTGATCAAGCTGTTCATGCCAATACTAAAAGGAATCTATCACAGGATGATCTTTCCTATAAGGCTAAAACAAGGGCTCCTCTATTGGGGGACCAAACTATAGTTTGAAAAAAAATGAACGAATTCCTATTCACACTGCACATATCTTATTTGTTGTGCAAAAAAAACCCCTGAAACAACAATACAATTATTTAAAATGAATAACAATTTTAACCAACATAAACTTACCAGTCTTTCAATAGGAAGTGTGGGCCTGCTTTTGGCTGATGAGATAGTTAAGTTAATTAGGATTATTGTTATTATGTGCCTTTAAGTCATTCTAGATTTCAGGCGACCCTAAGTCGAAAGTTTAGGCCAAGGGTGGATAATGACCTTGGAGGGCCAGATCCAGCCCATGGGCCTTAGTTTGGAGATCCTGGCTAAGATAATGTGATTTGTTCAAGGTCATCCAATAGGTTTCTATGGCTGAACAGGAATTAGGACATGAAGTCCTAATTCAGCACTCAAACCACTATACCATAATGGCTCTGAGTCTTGACTTAATGCCATAAAATGATCCAATGGAACTCACAATTACATTCTAGTTGGAACTCACAATTACATTTAAATTGATTTTACTGGTTAAAGCCAAGAATTATACTACAGAATTTCATCATTATTATTTAAATTGATTTTCAGTCCTCTGTATATGTAGTATCCCAGCAATTTGCTGCATAAACAGAAAGGCCACCACTGAGACCAGACTCTACCCACAATATGGTTCCATCAATTATCCCAATTTCCCTAAATATGTAAGGGTGAAATCGTTTACTTATTCATGATTTTCTTAGATGTGATATGCCTTTCTGGGCTCTAATGATGTGACATGAATTTAGATAGATTTCATGGTTCTAATGATGTAAAATATAATACAAAAATGTATTTTGAAATAGGTCATTTTTTTGTGTTTTTGAGTGAAAACATTTCCATCAACTCTGTACATTCCATGTGAAGTACCAAAAATATAAATACATCATTATTCTGTTTGCAGCCTGCATTCTTAATTTGTTTACAAAACACTGAGTAAATCTGCTTACTTGAGCATTGACATTTTGGTTGAAAGCTTGCCGCAATGCCTGGGTGAGACCTCTTGTGACATTCTGTTTTAAGGAGTCATTTAGCAGCAGTCTTCTTGTATTCAGAAACAAAACTAAAATACAAGGTCATACATTAGTTTAAAAGTACTCTCTGTTCATTTGTTTAAGACCCCATTTCAAAAAGTGCTATATGAAAAAGCCGCACTCTGCAAATGAACTTATACTCAGCAGTGTAGCCTTCAGCTGGGGAAAAAGCTATTGTTGGGAATCAAAAACATTAATCGGTAGTTATTTAAAGCCCACAAAGGCATTTTGAGTCATCATAATCATGTCTCTCTCTCTCCTGATCTCTCTCTTATTTATTTAATGAGGATTATCAGAGATAGATAAAGGAAGTGATTTAGCTTTATCGACACGTGTGACTCAGAGATACTAGCCTGCAAGAATCTGTGAAGTAAATTGTCCCAAACAAACCAGCATTCCTCCAGCCTAAATGCAATTCTGCACTGATGCCACAGGACCAGCGCAACAGATCTTTCCTTCCATTCCATTCCATTCCATTCCATTCCCCTGCAGCTCTTGTGATAACCTACAAACTGGTTCTGGGAGGTTTCCAGATTCCCAGAACAGGTTTTGGGGTGCATTAAGGACTACAGCTGGGGAAAGAGATCAGCCCTTTCCCAATTTAGCTGACAGCTGAATCAGGAAATACAACATTCAGAGCTGGATAAATTTTGTAATGCACAGAATATTCAAATTTAGTAACATCCCCATCTAGCAGATGAATGACCACCTATCTCTCTGCTATCAATCAAACCAATCTTGATAACTTTGTTTGGACCCCACAAGAGAGACATCTAAAAGACACAGTCATCAACAGTTCTTATCAAATTCTGTACATTTGGGGGGGTACAGCTGCTTCCTGCCATCAATACTGCTTTCATATTAAAAGGCAGTATCTAACAACAACACAATCTCTACATATTCATACCTGTCTTAACAAGGAGGTTTCTGGAGAGCTGGCATTCCAAAGGAAGAATTGCTGTCGTATTAACAAGAGCTGCAGTTGGCGCTGGTGTAGTAGGAGTAGCTGCAGAAGTATTTTCAGCAGGTGTAGGGAGAAGTCTAGTTGTTTTCGCTGATGCTGTAATAGATGTCAAAGCTGCTGTAATTGTCAGTGGATATGCAGTTGATGTTATAGTGAGGTCTGGGCTTGTGGATTTCCTGGTGTCAAGTACTGTTGTTTCAATTTGTCTTGGTGTATGTGTGGTGGGAGCTGAAATTGTACTAGATTTGGGAATTAGAGATAAACTAGTGGTATGCACAGGTGTTATAGAGCCGTCCCTTGATACAACGGGAAAGGTCGAATGTGTCACTATTGGGCTTAAAGTCAATGACATTTTTGTAGCAGTGTTATTTTTTGCTAGTGTTGATATTAACGTGCTTAATGCCATCACAGATGGCAAATTTTCAGTGCTCAGTGCGAACAAAGATGAAGTCAGCATTGGTGATGTTGGAGCTGATTTTCCTGTAACTGGTGTTGCTTCTGAAGTTGCTACAGATGGTATTACACCAGGAGACACAGACGGTAACACTGTAATGACAGAATGGGTAAAGTTGGTTGTTGGCAACAAAGAAGTTAGTTGTGTTTGTGATGTATGGGCAGGGGTTATGATGGCTGGATTAGTGGTATATGTTTGCAATGGAGTGATTTTAGTGACTTCATTAGTGACTTTAACTGTATCTAAGATACCACTTGTACCTTTTGTATACCTCCCTCCTGTGCTTGATGTCATTGATTTCGTACTCAAGTTATTGTTCACTTCTGAATTGTGGTTATTTACAAATATTTTTTCCCCAGACGTCATATATTCTTCAATCACATTTGGAGTCAAAGTTAGCAAATCATGCACTGGGATGGGTGACAATCTTTCTTTTTTATCTCTAATGGCAGTAATTCCCTTACTTGCTGGAATAGTAAGTTTAGCAATGAATTGAGAGGTCAATGATGGTGAAGAAGAAATTGCATAAAAAGCACCTGTTGATGAAAAAGGGGGCTTGGCATTAGTTGCTTGAGGTTTCAACACAGTCAGAGATTTGGCATAAAAATCAAAAGACCAGGAATGTGAATATGTTGACAAAGTAGGGGGAACAGCATCCATGCTGGTAGAGGTTTTTCTGTTACTTGTTGTAAAATCCTTAAATGAGAAACTGGGTATTTTTTCATAGCCAGAAGTGAAATTAATATTTCGAAGAGGTAAATATTCCAGGATATTTCCAGGTGAGGTTGTGTCCTTTTTTGACTGTGGTGATGGTACTCCTGTGCTCTGTAAGGAGCCCTTCGGGTGTTGAGGAAAGGGCAAATACTGATTAAAAGATGTTTCTACAGTAAATGGATATGTGTTAAGTTCTGTGGAACTTTTAGAACTAATTTCAGTGGAAATTGAAGCTGTAACATTCTGAATAGGTGTTAAAGGTGTATCAACAGATGATGATCCAGAGCTAAAATGTATCTGTTTATTTGCATAATGTGTTTGCTGCCAAGGATCTGGAACCTCAGTATACATTGTTTTTAATGCTATAGTATTTGCATAATCAACTTCAGCTTTGGACATTTGGGTTCTTTTTCTTTCAGAAGTCACAACACTACTAGTAGATGACGGCCAATTCCCAATGTTCCACTCAGAGACTAAAACTGTGGTTTTACCAGTTTTAACTGGATTTGAAGTATCTAAGATATCTGTTGAAGCAACAGTAGAGGTTTCTACAGAAAATGGCACAACACTGTTAATACGTTCTGGCACTGGAGTAAATGGGGCCAATACATCTATGTCTGAAGGAACACTAGTAGTCTTGTAGGTTACATCAGGCATCTGTGAAGTTTCCTGCATTTCAGAATCAGCTTTATTTAAAGTAGCATGAGAGGAGTGTTCTATATATGACATGAGAGTGGTGGACTTCTTTGCATTTCCCATTTCCTCTTCTGTTAAGCTGTTAGTTAAATTCCTTGTTGGTTGTAAAGTTCTAGAATCATTAGGTAAAGACTGAGATTTCAAAAGGCCCCCAAAAGATGTCGGCAAAGATAGTGGAAATGCAGTGGAGTTGGTTCTTTCTAGTGAGAAAAACATCTCAAACCTTGTTTTCCATGGCGCCTGCTTGCTGACAGGAATTTCGAAATTTAAGTTTTTAGTTTGCTTCTGTGGTGACTGATAAGGAGGGACACTCTTAACATCAATATATGTGAACATTGGAGCTATATCTTTTGTGACAAATCGGCGGTGTACTTGTCTTACCAAGGAATAAGTGGGAGGCCACAAGGTAGGTTCCACAGTTGCTGGAGGAATGTCATATGCTGTATCAGCAAAGGTTGTTAATTCTTTGATATGAGGATTTCTTACTTGAGTCTTTGAAGCAACTCTAGTATTTGGTATGGAAACAGCAGCATATACTGTTTGATTAAAAGTCTGTTTTGCATCCACTTTTAACAAACCAACTTTATTTGTTGCATAGGACATATTTGTAAATGCTGGTGCTTGCGCTATTGCATTACTGGTATTTATTGCCTCTGAAATAACACTAGTTGGCATTGTTGGGGAAGACACATCTGTTACCAAATGGGAAAGTTTTGGACTTCCAGAAGCCCACAATAAAGCTCTCTCTTTGGTATAACTAGAAACTGAAGCAGAAGGCAAATGGGCAGTCATTTTCAGCCATGCAGATGGGATACTCAAGGAATAGCGTACTGATGTAGAACTCCAAGGAACTGTTGTCTTCCTTTTAAGAACGGGGGGTGATGCAATTACATAAATGTTAGGGTCTTTAGAAGATGTCACGGCATCAGGTTGACTTGTGAGCATTGCTGTGGAAGGTGCCTTGTCAACTAATCCAGAGGAAGGACTATTTTTGCTAGTATTCAGTGGTATTTGAGTAGATAATAAAAAAGAAGTCAGGGTAGGTATTATTACATGGAAAGTGCGAGAATGCAATTTCCTGTTCCTTGGGTCTGTCTGTCTATCTACTGATGTTGCAGGCTCTCCATTTATCAATCCAAATGTATTGCTAAAATGTGTAGCAGCTGAAAGTGCTTTAAATTTTATGGATAATGCATTTTTTGTTCTGCTAAAATTTTCAGCAGGTATTGTGCTCAGTAAGTTACCTGAACTTTTACTAACATGAGAATTAGCTGATTTTAAGGTGAATGAACGCTTTTTATTTGTGGACAAAGGCACATTGGTGGGTGGCACAGTCAACTTGGAAACAATAGTGACATGAGATGACTTTTTTACCAATGGCAAAGAGGATGAACATGGAGTGGTTGAAAATATGTCTGATCCTGGTGAGACTTCTTTTGAAATGGAAGATGTTGAATATGGCAATATCTGAGATGACACACTAGTTGCGGAGTACGTCACTGATGGTAATGTGGACAATGCAGAGGACACACTAATTTGAGGCAAACCTGATACAATAGTCATTTCATCAGCATCTTGGGACTTCACTGGCGATTCAGCAGATACTTCAGAAGGCTCCTGGGATGCACTGTTGCCGCTGCCTTGATACAGACTTGGCAAAGGCCTAGTTTGGTCCATAGTTCTGGTCCGTGTCCCTGCTAATGTACTTTTTATAATCTGAAGCAGATTGGCATTCTCCAAGGCTTGCCGCATTGAAATGTCACCCACTGAGGAAGACTCAAGTTCTCTAGAAGGCCATGTTGGTGATAATATAGCTCTCCAGTTAGTAAAAGACTCTGAAGAAGGTGCAACCGTTATTGGCTGTTGCTCAGTACCTGTAAAATAATAGATTTCTATTAATTACACTTAGAAGATCTCATCTTCAAACAATCTGCAACACAATTTTTTTCATGAAGACATTTGACCCCCTTCGCCCCAATCTAGATGAAAAAAGGAAAATTAGCTCAGAGACTAATGGCCAGAAACAGATTGGGTCAAAATGCCATTCCCTGATTTTCAATCACCTTTTCAATAATGAATATAAATACAACATTTAAGCTGGAGATGAAAATCCCCAAAGCAAGTCTTCACAAAGTTGGCAGGATCAAAGGCCACATTATTTCAGATTGCCCAAAAGAAAGGAGAAAAGAAAAGAGAACCTGACAAAAATCCCAAGTCCTAGAAGCACTTTAGTACAATTAATATTGCTGCACACCGCACTATTTTAATCCTACGTGCCTCCTGCCATTTCCGCACTTTTAACCCTGTACCCCATTGCTCTGGCCGGCCCAGTTTTAAAGTGTCCTGATGTATTGTCACTGTTGTTGTTATTCTGCTTAACTATTTTGATTTGCTTTGTTTATTGTTGTGTTATGTTTTTACTGTATTGTGTTCTGAGGCTTCGGCCTGTGTAAGCCGCATCGAGTCCCTCGGGAGATGCTAGCGGGGTACAAATAAAGTTAATAATAATAATAATAAAATGAAAATAATTAGTGAGCTCAGGTAGGCGAAACTCCTATGATTTCTCTGTTGAAATTACACATACACACAAAAAACATAGAATAGTATGGATAAACTATGCATAAATATTGAATGTTTCTTACATCATTTGATTATGCTGACAAGACAATATGAGAATATGCCCTGGAATTCTAAATGCTATTGTTCACATAAATAGCAAAGGCCTGACCATAGTTCATTTGACAGTACTCGCAATGTTGTTGCCATCAGCCATGGTGTGCCAATATCTGAAGTAAGAAGTTTGAGGGTAGTCATAGGTAAAAAAAGGAAATGGATCCTAAAACAAATAATCACTAACTTGGCAAACAATAGAGCACAGGAATACTGTCAATCTTGGCTCACTTCCTCTACGTAGCAGCTGTAGGTGTTTATCTTGCCAACCTTAATTATGTGTACAGCAACATGTAGGCAGGAAGAAAAAGAAAACGAGGATTTAAATAAGAAAGGAGAGAATAAATATCAAAATGGAGCATGGAACTAGCTATATGTGCAGGAATACTCACATACTGATAGATTGATACAGTCATACACATAACAATTGGGGTATTTTAATCATAATTCCAAAACTGTTTCACTTTCACTATGCATCAGAAATAGCTACCGGTCTTAAAGCAGGCATCCTCAAACTGCAGCCCTTCACCTGTTTGGGCCTCCACTCCCAGAATTCCTGGCCAGTAAACAAGCTGGCAAGGGCTTCTGGGAGCTGGAGGCCAAAACAGCTGGAGGTCTGCAGTTTGAAGATGCCTGCTTTAAAGTATCTTTGAACATATGTCCATATACACATCTTTTGCATTATGAAATCAAATCATTAAGGTCTAAAACCAATTATTTATTCCAACTAGGGGACATTCGTTGCATCAATGGGAATCTAGTATATCAACACTTATGTGAGTAATAGATATTCCACAGGTTCCAACTATTGGATTTGAGCTAAAGGGTTTTGCTATGATAAACACAAACCAAAGTCACCAATTCATATAAACATTATAAATACTACAAGTGACATGTATACTTGTGTGCCTGGTAAGACTCCTTATATTCTTGATGCATGTTGGATGCAGCTGGTGCCATGGACTCTCATTACTCTCTGGGCCTTCTACACTGCCATATAAAATCCTGATTATATGCTTTGATAATATGGATTCTTTGGCAGTGTAAAAGGTCCCTCTGTAAAATAACATGTAGTCAGAAACAAATTCTGCCTCATGACATGCTATTATACATTGCCAAACCACAATGGAAAACAATGTATTTCTACTGAGGACACTCAATAGCCCCATGGCGACGGGAACTACTGAAAGTAGTGTCACTGACCCTTGGGCCCCTTTTATACTGCCATATAATCCAGATTATCAAATCAGATAATCCACATTATCTGCTTTGAACTGGATTATATGAGTCTACACTGCCATATAATCAAAATATAGCGATCAATGATAAACTGACTTGTGACATTAAAGTTAAAAAGGATATTTGTAAACAAACAGATTTTAGGGCATATGGGCTAAATGTATTGAGTTTATATTCACTGATGGAAAGAAGAATAAACCCGCATGAGAAACAATGACATTTTGGAATAACTAGATAAGACGAGGTCCAGGTGAAGGTGGCACAAGAAAAGGGTAGGGGAATAATAAAACAGAATGTACACAAATAGAGAGAAAATTGTTATAGAACTATAAGCATAACATGTTTCATGAGGGAAAAGTTTAAAATTAGATGAGTAGCAGGTTATTGTCGCATTGTTATTTTAGATTAGAGAATGTAAAATGCCAACATGTTTAATGATAGAATGTACAAGCTGTATTGAGATGTAAAAACATGTTTATGTCTTTTCTTAAATGTATTTTCGCGACCTAGATATGGGTTCTTTATTTTCTTATTTCTGGAAAATTAATTAACGATATATTCTGATGAAATAATAATAATAAAGTAACCACTTGGCGTGGCTATCCGCTTTGGAGAGCTTAGTCCCACAAGCGGAGCAATTTTTAAAGAGAAAGGCAGAGGCCATAATGGTGACCAGCCTGTAGTGTGTGTCCAGTTCGGGTCAAGGCTGGAGAAGAGCAATGTAAGTCTGATATGCTGTCCAAGGTCGAAGGAGAGAGAAAAGCAGTGAGTCCACAGGTGTCCGAGTCAAAAACCGTTAGGAAAGGTAACAAGTAGTGAAGTACAGCACAATGGTATAGCAGAAAGCAGAGAGAGAAAAAGTTCCTCGTTGCAATCAGCGGTGGAAAAAAGGAACTGAGGCTCAGCCCCGCCCATGGCTACTTATACTATCTGGGGAGAGTGGGAGGGGCTACCTCCAAAATGTTTTCATTAGAGATCTAAAAGGTTCCAAACTACACCACACATGTGCAAACAAACCCATATGTGCGATTTCACAGACACCACGAAGAAGCCACTGTACAATTTAATTACCTAACAGATTAACTAATTAAACAATTAAACAGATGCCCGCCTGTGTGCCTAAATAATCCTATCTTATCTTGGAAACTAAGCAGGGTCAGTCCTATTAGCACTTGGATGGAAGAACACCCACATTTCAAAGGAAGGAAATCCCAAAATCACCTCGAGAGTATTCCATGCCTTAAAAAAACCACATTAAATTTTTGGGAACAACATAAGTTGACCAACTATTTAAAGGCACACAGAGAGGTGCCTAAACTGAGTCAACTGGGGAGAAATAACTTGACAAAACTTTATTGACTTCTCTTAAAGAATTATTATCATATCAAATGTAGATTTTATATGACCAGGATTGATTCACATTTCCTTGATTTAAGAGCTACTCTGATTCATAGTAAAGAGGGAGGTACTTGCCTTTGCCACATTTTAAATTGATTTAAGGAATCACTGATACTTAACAGGGAAAAAATAAAATTAATAATATACTTCAGGTAAGTAGCAACGTATTTCAAATATATTAACTGGGTAGGGAGGAAAGACAGACACATGTCAAAAAGGCATAAAATTGAATGCTTCTAACACCAACCCGCGCAAATTGAAACAAGGGATGTGAGTTACAACAATGGGAAGAATAAGGATGAATGTAGAAGAATAAATCAAATTAGTCAATGCCAACTTTGAATGAATCAAAGGATATATTTTAACAGAAAGTTCAAGCAAACTTATATAATCTACCTTTTCCTGTTCACCAGGAACAGTTCAATGAAGACATTACTCTAGCTACAGAAAGAAGAGCGAACTAGCAGCTGCTAATGAGATGCAATGTGGACTCTATCATCCTTTTGGGATAATGAATTGCATTGAATTGAATTGCGTTCATGCTCAAATTGTTAAACCCAGCAGATATGCAACAGATCAGTGCCCTCACAGAAGCCATTCTGAACGAACTATAGCTAGCAATAAAAGCACATTTGCCTAACTCACAACGCATATTGTGGTTAAGAACACATGGATTTCAAGACCAGAAGCAGTGATTGTAGTTTCAGAATTTCAGATCTGCATGTTTGTATGTCTATAAACTATTATAGTGAAAACAGAAAATATATTTTATAAAAGGATGCTGATATATAGGAAATACTGGCAAAGTTCTAAAATATATATATTCTGTTTTGCTGTTTGTGATAACTATTTTAATCTAGGAGAATTTCTAGTGATATCATTGAAATGAACAAATACATTCATAAAAGATAAACAAAAAAAGAAGGTACTAAAGCATTTATACTCCTTCAGAAGAGAAAGATCGAGTCGACGAGCCCGTTAAGTAACTTGTGGCAGCTGCTAAAGGGACAACAGCCTATTCAGTAGTGCAACCCTGACAGTGAAAGACTCCCGTTCCTGAATACTTGCCTATTTTTAATGTTTTGCTGCTTCTGGAAAAATACTTTTTATCATCCCAATTTTTATTGTGATTTTGTTATTGTTGTTATCTACATTCAACTTTTTCCTCAACCAAACAATCGAGGCTTTTAACCTTTTTAATTGTTTGCCACTCTAACAGGGTTGCTAATGAGCAGGGTAAAAACAAAACAGAATGACATAAAATGACTTGAATTTATCGCTTCTGGACTTTACTTCAAAATGAAACATTTAGGAACACTGAGCATAAAGAGAAAGAGAAAAGAGATAAAGAATCCAAAATATCTCAAAAGCCTTCACCTAAGGTCAGAGAGCTTCGCATCAAACTGTATTCCACGAGGACTAGGATATCATCCCTAAACCACTGCTCATGCAGAAGGACTTTCCATAAACACAAATGGTGCATTGTGGCCTGGCCACATATAAGATATGGTTACAACCCATTCAATCAAAAGTCAATTTCAAAAAGCTTGACTGAAGGCCAAAATATTTGGAGAAATTGGCTGTAGAACCCCAGCAAAACAAACAAGAAAATCTGTGTGGATGCTAAAGAGTTGAGGAAAGAACTGATGTTCTTTCCTCTGATCAGAAATAGAAACATTATCCAGAGAATTACAGAGCTCTCAGTTTTGCTTCTATACCTGGAAGATCAAGTAACAAAACAATTAGGGCACAATCTAGCCAAAAGCATTTTGAATCCTGCTGATTAAAACAGGAGTGATTTAAGCACGCCTTCTATTCCACCACTGTAACGAATGGAACATAAAAATACTTAACCGCGGCAGGATTTTATCCCTAACTTCTAAGTGCCTAGAGTAAGACAGAGTGATTAATACTAACCAGGATGGCTTGAGCTTATATGGTAACATCCCACGTATCTGCAAGTCTGCCACCTCCACCTAAGTTAATGAATGCAGGAGACTTGTCTTAGGAAAACTGACAGAAAGTGAAAGACAGTAGACCAACTCTGGGGGGAAGTCAACTTTTCCTAGCGAGGGAGACCATTACCTTCTCCAGCTTCCATAATGCTAATCCCAACCCACAGTATTCTCAAAGCTATTCAGCATGCCTGGTAATGGCAGGACCGAAAACTACTGTGACAAACAAATGCTAGAAAGTGTAGTTTATAGAAATGAGTATGGTTATTATGGCAAACAAAAATGAACTTATTCAGTCTTGGTAATGCTAATCTGCGGCTCACAATGTTCTCAAAGCTATCCAGCATGCCTAGTAACAGCAAGATAAAACCTGCTGTGATTAACAATATTCCTCGCCTAAGAAACCCTATGAAATCCATGGGTTGCAATAAATAACAAAAAATGTGAAGGCACATGAACACACACACACATGCTGAAATGGCCACAAGTATGTGCAATTTGAGGGAAATAAAATGAAGCTGATGAGGGCATGGAAGCTATGACAACAACTAGCCCAAACCTGATTTCCTTGTCTGACATACTAAGCAGTATCTACCTGTATGATTTCCTGAATTTTTTTTAATCCTACTTGATTTTTATTAGATTTATTATATGTCTAAGTAGCTATTGGAAAAGTAAATCAGAAATTAAATGAAGAAATACATTCCAGAATAATTGTGAAGATAAAACTGTTTTTGCAATCTTTGCTTTCAGAATCCTGCATTTCCTTTGGGCTTTGCTCTTCTAAAATTACCCATCAGATATCATGTACTGCATTGAACAGCTAATTATCAAAGCTCGACATTGTTTCCCAGCTCCTGTACATGCCTGACAATGCCAAAAGGATCGGTTTAAGAGACAGAGAAGCTAGAAGCACAAAGCAGTCCAGGCATGGAGGACAAAGAACAGCTTGTAATTATAGAACACAGGAAATAAGCGACCAAACAGTACAAAATTGGGGGAAAGTGTATTAGCAGTGACAGGGTTGCACTGAATTTCTAACTGTATTAAACTGCAATTTTGAAAAAAAGCTGGTGATATTTGAGAGACAAGTGAATAAAGATTGGATGCCCAATATTGATCACATGTGCCAATTTTAAGAATCACATGTGCACCACAATAAAGAATACATGAAATTGAATGCACAGAAGCAGGGCCCCAGTAACAGATTGCCATGAACCACATCTCTTTTCATCCGGAGCCCCCGGTGGTGCAATGGTTAAACCCTTGTGCCAGCTGAACTGCTGATCGAAAGGTCGGCTGTTCAAATTCAGGGAGTGAGGTGAGCTACCGTCTGTCAGCTCTAGCTTCCCATGCAGGGACATGAGAGAAGCCTCCCACAGGATGGTAAACATCAAACATCTGGGCGTCCCCTGGGCAACATCTTTGCAGATGGTCAATTCTCTCACACAAGAAGCAATCTGCAGTTTCTCAAGTCACTCCTGACACAAAAAAAATCTCATTTCATGTGTGTGCATAAGTCCAATTCAGGTATTCACACGGACCAGGATCAAATATGCAATACACAACCCTAATATTTTTTATCCCTATGGGTGGCAGTATCTGGGATCACAAACCTATTTTGTTACAAGTGTTAGTGTAGACTTCAACAGTAAGCACCAAGGATACCTTTTAAATTAAGATTGCATGCTTTCAGGAAGGAGAAGTTTTGCCACACTCCATCACTAAGCCACCTCAAGCCACAAGGAGAAGCGGTAATAAATATATTATTACCATTACCAACATCATCATCTTCATCACCATCCACCCAAAATCCTCTCTCTTATGCTATAACCGGCAATAAAAAAACTTCTGGTATTGGATGAAGATTTATGAAAGGACCACAACTAGGGAAGAGAGGTGTAACTGCACCATTCCATGCACTGTCACCCCAATCAAAATCATTCATTGGCTAGCCTCATGCATATATGGTTACTATTAAATGTTTGAAAATCTGCCATGATCAGGTCCACTGACCTCTGCGTGATAAACAAAAGATCCAAAGGAGGAAATCATAAATAGTGCCTGATCAGGTTTCCAGATCAGGCAAATGGTATAAACATATGCAAGTACATAGTGCAATTGAGTTGAGTTTTGGTCCTTCAGGAGTTTGGTTCCATCTGATGAGCGTAGAGGCTGTATGCCATGGTTTCTTGGTCCTTTGTGGCTTTGAAAAATCCCTGAGCATTATGGGTATCTGCCAAGTGTTGGATTTCTTCAGCCTTCTTTGTCCACCAGATGTTCTTGAGTTCTCAGCTTCTGCACTGGTGTAAATCTTTTTCTTAGCAGCACAGTTGATGTCTCTCTGCCATGTTTGGAAGGCTTTCCTTTTCTTGTCAATTAGTTGTTGGATCTCGATGTCATTTTCATCAAACCAATCTTGATGTTTCTTGGTTTGGTATCCAATAGTTTCTTTGCAGGCTTGGATGATGGAGGTCTTCAGTTTGTTCCAATGTTCCTCAACATTTTCGGGGTATACTGTGAGTAGATGGTCCTTGAGTGCTGTTTGGAGATGGGCTCGTCTGGAGGGCTCCTGAAGGGCTTGAGTGTTCATTTTGCACCTTGTCTTCCTTCCTTGGAGCCTGCGCTTGGGAGCGATCTTGATAGCCATCGAGGATCGGATTAGCCTGTGGTCAGTCCAGCAGTCGTCAGCACCTGTCATGGCTCTTGTGAGGAGCACGTCACGGCGGTTGGAAAGAACACTACCAAAGCCTCCTGAACCGCAGCTCCAATCTGGCTGAAGAGGTCCTCTCACAAATTCCACAACAAACCAGGGATGAGCTTGCAGCACTGCCTAGTTTGGAAGAAGTCAGCAATGCCATCAGCCAACAGAAGAATAACAAAGCCAGCGGACCGGATGGGATCCCTGCTGAAATCTTTAAAGAGGGAGGACCCGAGCTGACACACCAACTCCACCAGCTCATAGAAAAAGTGTGGGTGACTGAGAAAATCTCAGCAGATTTCAAGGATGCCACCATCATCAATCACCCTCTTCAAAAAAGGGGAAAGAACAGACTGCGGAAACTATCGAGGTATCTCCCTTCTAACCTCCGCTGGGAAAATCCTCGCAAGAATCCTTGCAAACCGCATTCTGCCCCTCTCAGAAGACACCCTCCCAGAATCCCAGATTGGCTTCCGCCCTTCCAGAGGAACCGTGGACATGATCTTCACTGCACGACAGCTCCAAGAAAAATGCAGGGAACAAAACCAACCTCTGTATGTGGCAGTCATCGACCTTGCAAAGGCATTTGACACAGTGAATCGCAGCGCTCTCTGGACCATCCTCCAAAAAATCGAGTGCCCTAACAAATTTGTGAACATCCTGCGGCTCCTCCATGATGACATGATGGCAACAGTCTTAGACAGCAATGGCTCCCAAAGTGACCCATTTAAAGTGGAATCCGGTGTCAAACAGGGATGTGTTATTGCCCCAACTCTATTCTCCATCTTCATCGCTATGATATTTCACCTTGTTGATGTAAAGCTTCCCACCGGAGTGGAAATCATCTATCAGACAGATGGCAAGCTGTTTAACCTCAGCAGACTGAAAGCCAAAACCAAAGTTACAACAACATCTGTTATAGAACTCCACTATGCTGATGACAATGTCATATGTGCGCATACGGAAGAAGATCTACAAGCCACTCTAAACACCTTTGCAGAAGCATACACGAAGCTTGGCCTGTCACTGAACATTGAGAAAACCAAAGTGCTGTTCCAGCAGTCACCAGCCATCCCCTCCCCAATGCCAGAGATACAGCTTAATGGTGTAGCATTAGAAAATGTTGACCATTTCCGCTACCTTGGCAGCCACCTCTCCACTAAAGTCAACATCGATGCCGAAATACAACACCGCCTAAGCTCTGCAAGTGCAGCATTTTCCCGAATGAAGCAGAGAGTGTTTGAGGACCGGGACATCCGTAGGGATACCAAGGTGCTTGTCTATAAAGCTATTGTCCTCCCAACCCTGCTATATGCCTGTGAGACGTGGACTGTCTACAGACGTCACATGCAACTCCTGGAATGATTCCATGAGCGCTGCCTCCGGAAAATCCTGCAAATCTCCTGGGAAGACAAGCGGACAAACATCAGCGTGCTGGAAGAAGCAAAGACCACCAGCACTGAAGCGATGGTCCTCCAACATCAACTCCGCTGGGCCGGCCACATTGTCCGGATGCCTGACCACCGTCTCCCAAAGTAGTTGCTGTACTCTGAACTTAAGAACGGAAAACAGAATGTTGGTGGACAGGAAAAGAGATTTAAAGATTACCTCAAATCCAACCTTAAAAACTCTGGCATAGACACTGAGAACTGAGAAGCCCTGGACCTTGAGCGCTCCAGCTGGAGATCAGCTGTGACCAGCAGTGCTGCAGAATTCGAGGAGGCACGAGTGGAGGGTGAAAGAGAGAAACGTGCCAGGAGGAAGGCGCGTCAAGCCAACCCCGACTGGGACTGCCTTCCACCTGGAAACCAATGCCCACACTGCGGAAGAAGATGCAGAGCAAGAATAGGGCTCCACAGCCACATGCGGACCCACAAGGAAACCCATAATGGGAGACCATCTTACTCGTCCAACGAGGGATCGCCTAAGTAAGTAAGTAAGTAAGTAATGCAAGTACGCTCACAGAATTTGAGGAAATTACTTTTTTGGACTGTATCTCCTAAGAACCCTCTAGCTGCCATAACCACACTGGTCATGGCAGGAAAATTATAGAAGCTGTAAACCAAAGAAATAACTCTCCCAAGCTCTTCTCTTTCAAGATTTCCCACATAATAAGAAAATATCTAAGCCTAGCAAGGACAAGCAGGGCTAAGGAAACTAGACACATTACTCCTAGTGCACATCTGGATTCTGCCTCTAAAAATATTATTTGCATATTTAACTGCAACAGTCAATTGCTACAGAAAAAAAAACACAACAAGATGGGGGTAAAAGTAAAAAAATGAACACAATGTAAAATTTAAAATCATCCCTAGTGCCATTAATATTTTATATTGGACCATACAATGCTTTGTTGATATTTATATTTAGTTACTGCCAAGAACTTGCCTTGTATTTATAAATAAAATGAAGTTAACTACAAATGTTGCTTCTGGGAATTTCTGCAAATGAGTACAAACAACTGAACAGGGCTGATCTCAGCACAAACCCACATGCTTTTCACATGACCTTTTGAGCCTAGGACAGCACAAGGAAAAGTCAGGCCACACATATACATATAAACATAGACATAGAACTACAGTTCATGTAAAATGTTTCATGAACGGAACTCAAAGCATTATAAACCACCCAGACTCTCTCAGCTCTCTCAGCAGCAGCTGGTGCCCGGGACTCCGTCTTATTTGATTCATTGCCAAAGCCTGTTGGCAAATTACAATGCAAAAGGCAAAAGAGTTCTTCCACAAGTCATTTACTGTAAAAGTATGCACTCCTTTTCTTTCCTGTGAATGCCTTATTTTGTTCTCATAATTGCACAGCAAGTACAATGGGCTCTTGGTGTCCAATAAGGTTTGGTTTCATGACCCACTCACCCCTGTGGATAACAAAATCTATGGGTGCTGAACCCATAGATACAGTGGGTTCTATAGATATTCAAAAAATCTCATCAAAAAATCTCCTACTAAGCCTACCAGTAAATGGGACAAATACAAGGATTTCATCCATATCTCTAACAATGGCCATGGCAATTTTTCTACTGTATATCAGATAATTGGCCACTTTCATATATGATAGTGCCAAAAGCTATAACTGCAAAGCTCCTAAAGAAGTGGTCCTGCTTTGCCTTCCTATTTATTTATTTATTTATTTATTTAGAAGTTTTCTATACCAGCCTTCTCACCTCAACGAGGGACTCAGGTCGGTTTACAACATATATGCAAATACAATAATATATAAGTACAACAAAGTGCAACGTCATTACAGATTAAAATAGTACAAAAAAGTACAATAAAAACATCATCATCACAATTACCTAAGCCAAGTCGTCAATCCAGTCATAGTCATAGTCATAGTCACAGTTCATCATCCTCCTTCCTTGTGGACAGAGGTTATAGATTCAGTCCTCGAATGCCACATTCCAGAGCCAGGTCTTTAGTAGTTTCCTGAAAGTCAGGAGGGAGGGAGCAGATCTAATCTCTAGTGGGAGGGAGTTCCAAAGCCGGGGAGCCACCACCGAGAAGGCCCTGTCCCTCGTCACCCACCACCCGTGATTGCGAGGGTGGTGGGACCGAGAGCAGCCCCCCCCCCCCCCCCGGAAATCTTAATAACCTTGATGGTTCATAGGGGAGAATCCGTTCGGACAGGTACACTGGGCCGGAGTCGTTTAGGGCTTTATAGGTCAAAACCAGCACTTCCTAAACAAATGCATCAACAAAGAAAGGTGAAAGAGATGAATGAAAGAAAGAAGAAAAGACAGCACCCAGAGAAATGTCCTCTCCACACACACCAGTCTGCACAGAAAATGTAATGATGTCAGCACAAAGGGATAAGTACCTCATAATATGGAAAGTAAATTGCTATTTCATCTACATCTCACAATGGATGAGCAGGAGCCCCCGGTGGCACAATGGGTTAAACCCCTGTGATGGCAGGACTGCTGGCCAATAGGTCAGCAGTCCAAATCCAGGGAGAGCCCGGATGAGCTCCCTCTGTCAACAACATGAGAGAACCTCTCACAAGGATGATAAAACATCAAAAACATCTGGGCGTTCACTGGGCAACGTCCTTGTAAACAGCCAATTCTCTCAGAACAGAAGCAACTTGCAGTTTCTCAAGTCGCTCCTGACATGAAAAAAAAAGTGGGTGAGCAATAGTTCCAGGAATACAACTCTTGAAATAAGCATGGGAATTTTTAATCCAGTAACAATACTTATTCATTTATTGTTCTCCTACAATGGTACATGCCACTCTAGTCCAGTAGTTCTCAACTTGTGAGTTCCCAGGTGGTTTGGCCTTCAACTCCCAGTAATCCTAACAGCTGGTAAACTAGCTTGGATTTCTGGGAGTTGTAAGCCAAAACACCTGTGGACCCACAGAGCGAGAACCACTGCTCTAGTCCCTACCAGCATGTGGAATTCAGCATGAATAATACTTTGTTTTTGTTTTTTGTTTTTCAAAATAAAAATAATGCCTCTGGGGAGATTTCCCTGCCAAGCTGCCAGCCAGTCCACAGGACATGAGAGTATGGCATAAAGACTTTATCAGCATATCTCACTCCATAACTTGTAAGTAATGTGATCATCCCTGACTCCTGCTGTTAAAAATCATTACTCTCCATCATCCCTAAGGTCCTGGCCTTGAAGAAAATTGCACACAAGTTTAACTCTCTGCAGTATAGAACTCCTCTGCAACCACAGACTTTTGCAGAACTGTCATGCATATTCCCAAAGACATATGCAGCAAAGAGCAGCACAGCTGCACTGAATTAAGTAGAAATTAACTGAACAGCTAATTGGGGAAAGAAGGGAAGAATCAATGCTGCCCAGTCTTTGATGTGAGGAGTCCTGTTGTTTTGTGTAACTGCAAATGACATTTTACCATGCTCATAACCCACACATGATCTAGCATGTTTGTAGTCCACACAGTTATGAGGTTGGAAAAAGATGGAAGGTGGTCAAAACCACCTCCTGCCTGTTGTCAGTAGAATCCATCTGCTAGATCAAAAGCAGAAAGAAACCCTTCTGCTTTTGGGTGTAAATTTAGCCTTTTCTAATCTTGACAAATCGGATGCATCTGAATTCTAGATTTCCTTCACATAGGATCCACTGCAGTGTAAATGGCAGTTCACTGAGGAATGGGAATATCCTTGATAGCTTTCCTTTCTTTACCTCTCCTTCATTTTCAGTTCTCCTGTGGCCTCTCTAGCTCTACAGCCACACAAAAACCACATCTCTGGACAGAAGGGCCAACCAAATGGCCGGAGAGGACCACTTGAATCCCCCCACTAAGGACCAGTTGGTTCCGGCTGACATTCCCTTGGGAACCTTCCTACAGGTAGCTCCCTCCCCTCTGCATTCAGCCTTCCAGCAGTGCAATAAATGGCCCTTTGCATTCAGCCTTCCAGCAGCACAATAAATGGCCCATTTATTTCTCCACCTCTTGTGTCTGATCTCTTTATTTCACAGTGGCGATTCAAACACAAGACTACAGAATTAGCTTCTTGTGGTTATTTAGTTGTTTGCCTTCAATTATGGAAACCCTATCACAAGGTTTTCTTGGTTCAGGGGGAATTTGCCTTTGCCGTCCTCTGAAGTTAAGAGAGTGGGATCTGCCCAAGGTCCCCTAATGGGTTATTTTATTTATTTATTTTATTTGCTGCATTTGTTGACCGCCGTTCTCAGCCCTAGGGCGACTCACGGCGGTGTACAACATATAAAAGACAATTTACAATAAGGTAATAACGAAATCAACATATAAATAATACAACAATAATATAATTACACTAAATAATCCGCTCCGTCTCATCTTAGAATCATAACCAGTCTCGTAATCCATATTCCGTTCCAGTCGTCATTACCAAATTATTGTAGCACTTAGTTAAATGCCTTCTCAAATAGCCATGTCTTTAGGCTCTTACGGAAAGACATAAGGGAGGGCGCCTGTCTGATATCTACAGGGAGGGTGTTCCACAGCCGGGGGGCCACCACCGAGAAGGCCCTCTCTCTCGTCCCCGCCAGACGTGCCTGTGAAGCAGGCGGGATCGAGAGAAGGGCCTCCCCAGACGATCTCAAGGCCCTCGTGGGCTCATAGGCCGAGATGCGGTCCGAAAGGTATTTTGGGCCGGAACCGTTTAGGGCTTTGTAGGCCAACACCAGCACCTTAAATTGGGCCCGGTAGCAGATCGGCAGCCAGTGGAGCTGGAACAACAAGGGCGTTGTGTGCTCCCTGCGTCCCGCTCCTGTTAGTAACATGGCTGCCGCGCGCTGGACTAGCTGAAGCTTCCGGGCCGTCTTCAAGGGCAGCCCCACGTAGAGAGCGTTGCAGTAGTCAAGGCGGGATGTGACCAGAGCGTGTACCACCGTGGCCAAGTCAGACTTCCCGAGGTACAGGCGCAGCTGGCGCACGAGCCTAAGCTGTGCAAATGCTCCCCTGGTCACCGCTGAAACCTGGGGATCCAGGCTCAACAATGAATCCAGGATCACACCCAAGCTGCGAACCTGCGCCTTCAAGGGGAGTGCGACCCCATCCAGCACAGGCTGTAACCCTATACCCTGTTCGGCCTTGCGACTGACCAGGAGTACCTCTGTCTTGTCTGGATTTAATTTCAGTTTGTTCGCCCTCATCCAGACTATTACAGCAGCCAGGCACCGGTTCAGGACCTCGACAGCCTCCTTAGTAGCAGGTGGGAAGGAGTGACAGAGTTGGACATCATCTGCGTACAGATGACACCGCACCCCGAAACTCCGGATGATCTCACCCAGCGGCTTCATGTAGATATTAAACAGCATGGGGGACAGTATAGAGCCCTGTGGGACCCCACAGGTCAAAGGCTGTGGTGTTGAACAGGAGTCCCCCAATAACACCTTCTGGGTGCGGCCCTCCAGAAATGACTGGAGCCACTGCAGAGCAGTGCCCCCAAGGCCCATTTCCGCAAGGCGCCCCAGAAGGATACCGTGGTCGACGGTATCGAAGGCCGCTGAGAGGTCCAGGAGCACCAACAGGGACACACTCCCCCTGTCTAGCTCCCGGCGCAGATCATCCACTAAGGCGACCAAGACCGTCTCGGTTCCATGTCCCGGTCTGAAACCAGACTGTGCCGGATCCAGATAATCCGTGTCTCTCAAGAATACTTGGAGTTGTGAGGCCACCACGCTTTCCATGACTTTGCCCAAAAAGGGGAGATTGGAAACAGGCCGAAAGTTGTCAAATTTAGTGGGGTCCAATGATGGTTTCTTCAACAGCGGTTTTATAATAGCTTGTTTTAAGCTCGCTGGAATCTTGCCTTCCCAAAGGGAGGCATTCACCACCACCGTTACCCACTCAGCCAATCCCCCTCTGGCCTCTTTCAGAAGCCAGGATGGGCAGGGGTCTAGTATGGATGTGGTGGGCCTCATTCCTCCAAGTATCTTGTCCACATCCTCGGGCTTCACAAACTGAAAAGAATCCATCAAAATAGGACAAGCAGGTGCTCGTGTCACATCCTCAGAGACTGCATTTAACATGGTGTCCAGCCCAGAACGGATCAAGGCGACTTTGTCTGCAAAGAACCGAGCAAATGCTTCGCAGCGCGTGACCGAATTGTCAGGGCTCCCGCCTGAGGTGGCGGGAGTTAAAAGGCCTCTGACAATCCGAAACAACTCCGCCGGACGGTTCCTTGCAGACGCAATAGTGGCCGCAAAGAAAGTTTTCTTTGCGGCTTTTATTGCCGCGGCATATGCCCTTAGAAAGGACACAAACCGTGCTCGATTTGACTCGCTCGGATCCGAACGCCACACGCTCTCTAGTTCCCTCTTCTTTCGCTTCAACGCTGCCAGCTCCTCAGTGAACCAAGGAGCTGGTTTAGCTCGGCTACTTGAGAGGGGACGCTCCGGAGCGATCATGTCAATTGCCCTGGCCATCTCCCCATTCCAGAGAGCGACCAAGGCCTCGACATGGTCACCTACCGAGGTGGCGGGGAAATCCCCAAGAGCCGTCAGGAATCCATTTGGATCCATAAGCCTCCTGGGGCGGACCATCTTAATGGGTCCTCCACCTTTGCAGAGGTTAGGGGGCGCAGTGAGCCTAAATCTGATCAGGAAGTGGTCAGTCCATGGCAACGGAGAGATGGACAACTCCTCCATACCGCCACCTTGCTCCCATCCCTGGCAGAAAACCAAGTCCAATGTATGTCCAGCACAGTGGGTGGGGCCAGATATTTGTTGGGACAGCCCCATGGTTGCCATGGCAGACATGAAGTCCTGAGCCGCTCCTGTGAGGGTCGCCTCGGCATGGATATTGAAGTCTCCCAGCACAAAAAGCCGTTGAGACTCCAACGCCAGGCTCGAGACTACCCCTGCTAGCTCAGGTAGGGAGACTGTAGTGCAGCGAGGTGGACGGTACACTAGCAGAATCCCTATTCTGTCCCGGTCACCCACCCTCAGGTGGACACATTCAAAATTTGTGGTCTGCGGGATGGGGCTCCTGGTCAGATGGATGGAATCTCTGTAGACCACTGCAACCCCGCCTCCCCGTCCTCCGGATCTCGGTTGGTGCTGTACGGAGAAGCCTGGAGGACAAAGCTGGGTAAGATTCACGCCTCCAGCTTCATCCAGCCAGGTCTCCGTGATGCACGCCAGATCTGCCCGCTCATCCAGGATTAGATCACAGGCACGGCTGGCGGGGACGAGGGAGAGGGCCTTCTCGGTGGTGGCCCCCCCGGCTGTGGAACACTCTCCCGGCACACATCAGACAGGCGCCCTCCCTCATGTCCTTTCGAAAAAGCCTTAAGACCTGGCTGTTCGAGAGGGCATTTAATTAAGTGCTAAGCAACAACATTACGGTAATGAGAACTGGAACGGTATAAGGAAAATGAGACTGGCTATGATTCTACTAAGAGACGAAGCGGATTTTTATGTAGTTTGTATTTGTTGTATAGTCATATGTTGTTGATACTGGCCTCTGTAACTGTCTTTTTATGTGTACTGTACACCGCCATGAGTCGCCCGTAAGGGCTGAGAATGGCGGTCAGTAAGTGCATCTAATAAATAAATAAATAAATAAATAAAGGTCGTTTTTCCGTTGACAGATCTGGCGTTCAACAGCACCACCTTCAATCCCGAAGGCCCGCCAACCTGGTTACATCAATTTACCTTAGGAGACCGGTTTGGGATTATTAATGTAGATAAGCGGTCCGAATTAGGCCGAATTTGAGGTCTCCTTTTACCGCATCTCCCCCTCCCCACCACGACCTCTATGGGGGCCCCTCAGCTAATGGAACACCTCCCCTCCTCCATGCCGCAGTCCAAAATCAAGGTCTTAGTTTCTGTTTCGCTAGTTGTTTGGTTTGTTGGCCCTTGCCAACTCCCTTGCTTCCCTTTCTCCCCCCTCCCCACCTCATTGTTGTCCACAGGCTCCAGCCCACTTCCTCCCTTGCCCCTTCCACTAGTCACTAATAACAGGGACAGTACAAATAGGGGGATGGGGAACCACATGGGTAATAATAATACACTTCAGTAGAATTGATAGTGATAAAGTGTAATAAGCGTCTCAGCCACGACAGTTAGATAGTTCATAAAGTGCAAGAGTCTTAAAGTGCAACACAGTAGGCATCACAGCTACGTGCCATTAGGGCAGGTTCATAAAGTGCAAGGATCTTAAAGTGCGACAAATACCCGAGTTTGGCTCTCAGCGCTAACTAAAGTGCGGCATGGAGGGATAGGGGAAGGGAGCGTAAGTGCTGGTACGATTTAGCAGCCAAAGAGGCAGGCGCCTTAAAGTGCTATATTGCGTTCTTAATACCAAATTAGCAGCAAAGGTAGACAAGGAACGTGCTATGTTAGTAATATGTAAACACAATATTAAGAGGTTGTCAGTGATAACAGTTAGGTAAAGTTATTATGATTCAAAGTGTAATCTATGGACGGCTGATGTAAAATAGCGGATGAGTCTTCAGTCTTCCGGAGATGGTCAACACGGCGGTGGTCAGCACAATTGGTCTATCACAATATCGATCAACACAGAAAAAGGTCAGCACAAAAAGGTCTACACAATATCGGTCAACACAGAGAGGTCAGCACAAAGAGGTCTACACACTGCTTGCCCAGAGGTCTACACACTGCAAAGAGGTCTACACACTGCTTGCCCAGATGGTGGAGGCCCAAATGGTAGAAGATGGTAATGGGCCAGGCGGGTTATCATAATTGAGCAAGGATAAAAACCCTGATCTTCAGAGACATTGTCCAGTGCCCAAGCTACCATATCATGCTGGCTCTCTCCCTTTGAAGAATTTCAGTCAGCTCTTCCAGGACCTTCTTCAAACTCCAAATTATTTGAAACCTTATGTGAAGTACACTGCAACCAGAGCACACTGGGAGCTGGCCAAGGTCCTGAATGCTGCTCATAATAACCTGGATGAATTTGAATTGACACTGTTTGCTGAATCTAACCTAAGCATACTTTGAGTACTGGCTAGTCATAACCTGACTGACTTCCACATGATTTACTTGAATGAACTGGATTTATGGCTATATAAATGCGCACAATTCAACTCCCCTTATTCTTTGCAAGAACCAATGACTGCAAATAGGATCTGATGTATACCTTTTGCAATTGAGACAGTGTGCTTGACGATTGGTGTTGTAGTTCACCTACATCCAGAGAGCACAGTGGACTCAAACAATGATAGATCTGGACCAAACGTAGCACAAATACTCAATATGCCCAAATGTGAACACTGGTGGAGTTTGGGGGGAAATGACCTTGACATTTGGGAGTTGTAGTTGCTGGGATTTATAGTTCACCTACAATCAAAGAGCATTCTGAACCCCACCACCGATAGAATTGGGCCACACTTCCCACACAGAATCCCCATGCCTTGAAGGGACAAACTTCCCTTCAGCCTCACACACTCTCCCTTGCCCATACATGCACACCACGCTGCCATGTGCTGAGTACACCTGTTCTCCCCTCCCTGCTTGGAATCTCAGAAATAGCCCACCGCTTGGCTGAGAGGCTGGCCAATCACAGCGGAGGAGGGGTTTTGGTTGGAGGATTCACTATCTGATTCCTAAAAAGAAGGGAAGTACAGGTAAAGAGCCCTTCAGCCAAAAGGGGTTCCTAAGACCATCAAAAATATGTGTTTTCTGATGGTCTTTTGTGACCCCTCTGAAACCCCCTCAGGGGTCCCGGCCCCCAGGTTGAGAAACACTGCTTTAAGTTTTTACTTGGAAGGAGCCTGTGGAAAGCCAGCTTAAATGTTTGTCCTGGACACATAATCAAAACATCTGCCAGAATATTGGTTGGATGGAAAGTTACCCTTGACACATGCACAATGTATGAAGGACCTGGTTCGAGAGTTCAACAAAAAGTTGCCACCTTCTCCTTCTGTCTACCTTAGCCCAGACTTGGCAATATACAGTAGCTGTGCTGAGGTCAACTAGAGTTATTTCATAATATTTCCTCTCTAATCCAGAATAAACCTTCATTTAAAATGCTGATTAAAATCAATAGGATTTGTGGAAATGCAATGCTACACTTCAATGAAAATGAAGAAGAGAAGATAAATTTGCATCGGAGAGTGAATAATACATGAACATCCAAATATGGCCCATTCCCAAGTCCACATTACATCAGAGGTCTGATGGGTTTAAACTAATTTTGAATACGCAAGAAAGATCTTGGCCCCTAACAGAAAGCTCACTGAAAATGTCAAGTCAAGTGTGCAGCAGTCTTGAAATGGCTAAATTTAGAGTTCGGCTTTATTACAAAAGAGATTAAAAATTAAATAGCATATGTCGGCTTTATGTAATTCTGTTGTGTAGTCATATTTAAAATACTGGTTGCTCCATCACAATAAAAATAATATATTCTGAAAATTGTAACAGAAATGGGAAACTAAAACGACAAAACCTGTTATAATGAATTGGGCTTTTTTTTTTCTTTTCAAATGACAGAAAAATAACGGAAGTTCATAAATCTATAAATGACATAGAAAGCAGTGTCGCGGAAAATACCCTATAATATTACAGCTCCTGGCTATTCAAAGAAATTACTGGGAATGCTCAATGCAATACTTATTAGTACTAAGTACTTATCTATAATACAAAGCCCAGTGATTTCACGAATTTCAAATATGATGGGTCTATTAGCGTCTATTAGCCACTTCATCTAAACCAAACCATCTTTTTCAGACATGATGGTCTTGTTCACAATTGTTATCAATTCTTTTTTTACAAAAATGGATAAAAATAGATCACCATTTTAAATCATAATGAAAAAGGAATGCTGGTGGTGGGTTTTCCCAGAGAGTTGGGGCAAGGGTTAGGGGTTAGGATCTCCCCCAATGGCTTCATGTAGATGTTAAATAGAATGAAAAACCAAAGCAAAACATTACCAGGTTCTCATGAAATATTTAAATAAAAATGCAGTCTTTTAGATGTCAAAACAGAAGAACAAAATTATTTGCTAGGAAGCAGAAAGTAACACCAGATGCTCTATTATTCAAGCAATGACCCCCGACTGGACAAATTTATAATTATACCAGAGAGACCCTTGTCTGCTTCCAAGCAGTTCTCATGTTATCATAGAATCACAGAATCACAGAATCAAATTGCTGGAAGAGACCTCATGGGCCATCCAGTCCAACCCCCTGCCAAGAAGCAGGAATATTGCATTCAAATCACCCCTGCCAAATGGCCATCCAGCCTCTGCTTAAAAGCTTCCAAAGAAGGAGCCTCCACCACACTCCGGGGCAGAGAGTTCCACTGCTGAACAGCTCTCACAGTCAGGAAGTTCTTCCTAATGTTCAGATGGAATCTCCTCTCTTGTAGTTTGAAGCCATTGTTCCGCATCCTAGTCTCCAAGGAAGCAGAAAACAAGCTTGCTCCCTCCTCCCTGTGAGAGGAAGCCACAGGGAGAGGAAGCCACATCATAGACAGAGGAAAGCAAATTCTTTCTTAAATTCAAAAGCAATCATTTTACACCTTCTACGAAAGCATTCCACCCCGAAACCTAGTGTCTTCTAGATGTGTTAGACTACAATATCCATCAACCCCAGGGGTTCTGCTGGCTTGGAAAGTGCAAGTTGTAATCCTACACTTCTGGATGAGATCTGGATGAGATCTGGAGGAAGTTGTGTTACACCATCATGGGGGGAAGCGTATATGAAACCAAATCCAAACTTGATCTACCACAGATGTAACCTCTGGCATAACCAGAAAAATACAAACTGAAATATATCACTGCATGAACCTTTGTGCAAGCACTTACAGAACAAAATTAGCAGTCATACTATGAAACCATTCAATGCCAATATGAACCTATGATGAATCTAGCTGCCAGGGTCCACAAGATACACTCAGGATGGAACATTAATTACTGTTTGTCGTTCCTACTAAAAGTACTGGGGCAGTGAGGATTCATTTGTAAGAATTTGGGTTTTCTAAATGTTGACTGTTTGTCTTACCTGGAAGCTCTAGTATAAAATCACATTGCCTGCTACTATCTCATAAGACCTAACCTTTTCCTCACCTTTACTATTTCAGTTAATTGTGGAATGTGAAGCACATTCACCGTGGCCCACGTGTGTCCTAAAACAGATAGGAACTATCATTTCTGCTGAGGCTAAATGGAGTTTGCATTTAATGAACATTTATTGAAGTTATTACATCAAATAAAGTTCACTAATCTGCACTAATTTTTAAATGATGAATGTGCAAAAATTGATTTTCCGGTGTACAGAATATTGCTCTCTACAGGCGATATGTGGCAAAGGTTATAGTAGTTCACCAGCATGCATATTTAAACAAGTCAGCTAACATGATTTCTCATCAGCGTCAGGAAAATTAGTCACTTCCATGTGCAAAAGTTCAGAAGCAATATGGTCTCATATAGCTTACTCTGAGGAACAATTCTGACGAACATACTTATTCAGCAATCCACATGCAATAGCCCTTCATTCTATGCCAAACATGGCAGCTACATAATGCATGTGGTCACGGCAGTGCTATCACAACGCACAAATGTCATATCCATTTGCACAGATGCACTTCATTGGCTTCCAGCATTTAAGCGCACATGACCAGAATTGGGTTTTGCAGGACATGGGATGTGCATTTCAACCCAGTTACCAGCAATGTATTAAATGACTCTATGCTGGAGAGGAAAACAAATGACGAAGGCTGAAAAATGTGAGATAGAAGGGTGGGCAATATTATAAGTCAATTGCTTTTAAGAGTATAATTCACATTACAGTTGGCACATTAGAAAGTTTTAACCATAGATAGGAGCATATGACCTATGACCTGTGGTCCTCAACATTTGAGGATTCCACTAAACTTTTCCAGCAGCCCAGCTGATCAGTTGGATTCCAGGAACAAAATTGTGTTTCCTGCCTTCCATAATTACTAGGAAATCAGGAATTTTAGCAGAGACCACTGGGAAACAAGAGAGAATTTCACCACTATACACATTCTCACATGTGCACTGATCCTTTGCTAGTAGAAAAGGGAATTGATTTGTGCATACTCTGGTGTATATCTGGATATAAACAATCAATAGTGTTACACTGGACACTAGGCAAGACTTTTGGGTCAAAAATAAAGACTCTTGTCATAATTCATTAGAATCAATACATAATCTGGCGGGGTATATGGATCTTATATTAGCCATTTAAATGCAACGTTAACAAAACATATAGAAAAATTTAATCAATGATTGATTACAGAGCAATACGATCACTCACACCTCTTCCTGTTAAACTGAAAGACAAATTCCGTAACAAGCCTAAAACTGTTAGTTTTCTACTATTAGCTATACATCAAATTCAGCATACATGCTGGTGTTTGCAATTGCACTTTGACTACAATAGTCTTGTATTTCGCTTCTGTTTTTAAAGTTATTTCCTGATCTCTTGATTGAGCAGATGGATTTGAAAACCTACAGCAGGATCAAGATGGGGGAGTTTATTTATACTGTACAGCTGTGATCAGGAGTCATATTCCCTTCTTCAAATAAGTTTATTATTAGTCATATTTCTTCCCTTGATTCCAAAATGACACCCGTACAGAAAAGTAAGTCCCAAAAATTCACACACAGATGTTAAGCTTGAAAGGAATGCTGCATATTGAACAAGTTGTGAGGGGTCAAAAAAAAAACCTCAAACATTTGAAGGAGATAGCAGACCAAAGGATCATTCATATAACAGAGCTTTCTTATCAGTCCCATTTCTGATGCACTTCCTTGTGCGTTTACTGATGGCTCGTGTACTCTGTGGATTGACCGCTACAGCTGGAACAGGAGGCGCAAATCAGAAATATATACTTCCATATCAACGAAAAGGACTGCCAGCCTTTCCTTTGAGAACAGGTTTAGATGCAAGATTTAGGCATCCTTAGCATAAGATGGGTAGCAGCTGCACTGGAACCTGGAACTAAGGCCAGTTGACTTTATGTTTACTTTATGGGTTTTGCAGACACTTAGAAAGAACTTCCTAACTGAAAGTGCTGTTCATCAGTGGAGCTCTCTGCCTGGGAAAGTGGTGGAAGCTCCTTCCTTGGAGGCTTTTATACAGAGACTGGATGGCCATCTGTCAGGGATACTTTCATTGTGCTTTTCCTACATGGCAGGGGGTTGGACTTTCAACTCTATTATTCTACTATTCTAATTGCAGCTCACTCTGAGCCACAGATTTTTTAAAAATATACCTATGCACAATGGAGCAACAACAGTTAAAGCCTTCAGACAGCTCTTCTCCTTATGTTTACTTGACTCTGTCACTGGGGTCCATGTGCTGTAGAAAACAATATGCAAGAACTTTGAAAACACATGATATTTTTAGGTCAGGCAACTAAAAAATCTGACGTGTGAATGCGACAAGCGTGCATTGGCAGACATGGGTATAAGAAAAGTACATTTACCAGGGAGCCAGGACTGGCAGCAGCTCCTTGCCAAGTGTACATTTTAGTAATACATCAGGTTACAGTTGCAAAAAAAGAGCATTTTGTTAAAGGAAGTCTGCTATTTGTTTTTGGATTCCGAAAGTAAAAAAGCAACATTACGTTTGAAAAGCATTTTGAGTACCTTAACATCTTTGGACAACTACATGGAAAAGAAGGAATAGGCACTGAAAAACAGGGAAAAAAAGAGATAAACCAAAGAGTCCTGCATTGTCTGCATAAATGGGAATTATATGAAGATCACCTTATGGGTGCAATCAGTGTGGCTTTCGTTTGTCAACTGAGAAAGGTGGGATAGCCAAATTTAAATATACAAACCCGATTGTGTTGAGGAGTGTGTGTGTATATATGTGTGTGTGTCTGTGTGTGCACCCCTCTGTCTGTATGTTTTTCTCCTGCCAACGTTTTTAGGATGTTTTTCCCCCTAGCTATACTGCCCACTCAGCTACATTGTTATTCAAAGGTTCTTTGTAAACAATACTAAATACACTTACCATTGGTTTTCCAAAGAGAAGATCATCTTAACCTTTGTTAAATGGCATTTGCTTTCCTCTCTTTACAGCTTTCACTGTGAACTTTATTTAATTACTATTAATCAGTCTGCCATTTCTGGATATCATCACAGAATAAACGTCAGTTCTGCCCGAACAAATGTGATTTTAAAATTTTCTAACTCCAGTGGGAACCCAGGCATTGTTAGAAATGTGAGGCATGCAATGGAAAACAACATCTTGTCAAAGCATCTTAAATATTTCGTTCCAAGTCAACTAGGGCCCCTTCCACACTGCCATAAAATCCAGATTATCAAAGCAGATAATCCACATTATCTGCTTTGAACTGGATTATGAGTCTATACTACCATATAATAAAGTTCAAAGCAGATAATGTGGATTTTATATGGCAGTGTAGATGAGTCCTAGGTGTCCCACTCTATGAAATAAGTGTAACAGGAACTGTTCAAACTAGGCTGGTTCAGTGGCTAATGTGCACTATTTAGATCTATATGTACCTAATGAACATGAGGACACAATATGTGCTATAAGTTGTCTATGGAAGCCCTGATTTCCCATCTGTAAATGGGAATAGTCAGAGTTGAAATAAGTCTTTGTAAAATAAGAATCACATAATGTGTTCCCTGGCCTAATGAAAGAGAGGAAATGGGTATTATGTAAAACCTTTTCTGTTATTCAACAAAGCTTAAGGTTGCAGATACCCAAAAAGGTTTTGCAACTCTACTTAATAAAGATTAACAAGCATAAAAAGAAGAAAGAAGAGCTGAGAAAAACAAAACAAAACAAAATCTGGGAATAAGCTCCAGGGCCATCACCGTTTAGCAGTTTGAGCCTTCTATTTTTATCAGTTTTATACTAATTTATGCAATGCTTTTGATATGAAATAAATAAGTATTGGACTGTGACTCTGGAGACTAGGAGCGCTTCCAGACAGTACTAAATCATGGGTTTTAAACAGGGGCAAATAATCCTGGGCCTTCAGAAGAGGTCCACATACAGACCAGTTGGTCCCAGGATTTCTGCCTCCGTTTTCCAGACCTGATGCTTTTTTGCGAGATTTAGAGGTTCCCAAGATAGCCGCTGCAGGACTTCCGCTGGAAACTTCAGCTTTTAAAAAAAAAGCAAAAAAAAAAAAAAAAAAAACCTCAAGACATGGATATGTGGGGATTCAGATATGCAAATCATTGCAAAAGTTCTGTTCTTTCCCCTGGCCAGAGAAACTGTACCCTCCAGACATTTCATGAAATATCTGCCACACAAACAATGTTTATGGGATAGGACCACTTCTGCCCCAGTCAGCACTGCACCATCAAACAGGAACATACACTTTCAAGCCAGGAACAGAACTTTGTCATTATTGACACTTTTTAGAGCCTGGCTGCCTGGCCATCTGTCCAGACAGATTTGGTTGTGTACTTGTGGCATCAAACAACAGGGTGCTGTTCCTGGGTTATACACGGCTGTTCCTGATTGTTCTTCTTGTGAAAAGATGCACAACATTATCCTAGTTGAGAAAATGTGCCATCCACATGTTTCATGAAATTTTGGGCACACAAAGTTTTTGCCTTCTACTCAAGTAGGAACTAACCAATCAGGAACAGACATCTAAAACCCAGGAACAAATCCAGATAAAAAAATCCTGTGATTTCCGACTGCAGGGACATACGGACATGTGAAGATCCGCATATTCAGCTCAAAACTGTGATATTCCTACACCTGTAAATCTCGCGGTTTTTGCCTTTTGCAGCGATTCCTTCCGCATTTACAGAGAACTGTGTCTGGACGCCCTCCTGTTTGCTGCGGAAGCTCCTGGGATAAAGGTACTGTCTGGACAGGCCCTCGGATCCAAATTCCTGCTTAGCCATGAGTGACCTTGGGCAAGTCACACTCTCTCAGCTAGAGAAGGCGGCAAAGGTGAATCCCCCTTTAAATAAATCTTGCCAAGAAAACCCTATCATAGGATCACCATATGATAAGTAACCATACATTGAAAAATGACTTAAAGGTAGATAATAAAGTTTTGGGGACTTCAGTGGGACTTATTTCTGGGTAGAAAGATATAGGATTGGTATTGCAAGAAACTTACTCAACATGGCCCACCTAACAATGACAACATCCTTAAGAAAGCACTTATAAAGGAATTTGTCAGTCTTTAGTTGAAAAAGAGATTCCACTTTTGGAAGGTGGGGTGGCTCTAATTGATACACTAAGCAAATAATGAAAGAAAATGTATATCAGTCACAGAACACTTTTGAGATCAGTGTTCCTGCGGTGCATTCTCTTACCTCCTTAATGGTAAGTTTCCAACCATCAAACCTTTGGAGGGAGAAACAAAAACTTCTGGCAGGCTCATTAGTACACATTTGGGACTCTGGAAGAAAATGTTGAGTTATGCATCTGTATGATCTAATTTATGGTTTTTCACCCTGTCCTATACTGATAGCACTGATAAAAAAATACTTCACACACAAAAGAATCTTAAAATCAATGCAGATGGAATTCTGTCCTCTATTCAAATAGATCTACTTGCTTGAAGAATCAAAGCAAATCTCTAATGTACATTCCAAGCCCTTATAAGGCATTAAAGCATGCAGTGCCCAGAAACAAACTCATGTGAAAACTGGAGCTAACAGACTTTAATCCAATAAAAAGTTATTTGCTTTGTTCTCTTCTCCTTTTGTCTTCTGACACCAACACTGAAACAATGCTCCAAGCATCAGTCATATAGAAGATATCTGAGTCTACATGGCAACCAATACTAGCTGCACAACACATACAGAAAAGACAAGAACATTACTATGGTGTAGCTTACTTGATCACTCATGGCTACACTGAAACTATGTGACATAGCAATTCAAGAAGGGATCAATGCAGCAACAATAATGGTCAATCCCACAAGGTATCTGATTGACCACTTCATCAATCAAAATTCCTCCCCCAAATACCATGGGATATTAGCCATGTAAAGATGACATCGTGCAATAGGCCAGTGTTTCTCAACCTGGGGTTCGGGACCCCTGGGAGGTCATGAGGGGGTGTCAGAGGGGTTGCCAAAGACCATTAGAAAACACTGTATTTTCTGTTGGTCATAGGGGTTCTGTGTGGGAAGTATGGCCTAATTTTATTGTTGCTGGGGTTCAGCATGTTCTGTGATTGTAGGTGAAGTATAAATCCCAGCAACTGCAACTCCCAAATGTCAAGTCTATTTTCCCCAAACACCACCAGTGTTCACATTTGGGCATATTGAGTACTCATGCCAAGTTTGGTCCAGATTCATCATTGTTTTGAGTCCACGGTGCTCTCTGGATGTAGGTGACTACAACTCCAAACCCCAATGTCAATGCCCACCAAACACTTCCAGTATTTTCTTTTAGTCATGGGAGTTCTGTGTGCCAAGTTTGGTTCCATTCCATCATTTATGGAGTTCAGAATGCTCTTTGATTGTAGGTTAACTATACATTCCAGCAACTATAACTCCCAAATGACAAAATTGGGTATTTGTGCCAAATTTGGTCCAGTAAATGAAAAAAACATCCTACAAATCAGATGTTTACATTACCTTTCATAACAGTAGCAAAATTACAGTTATGAATTAGCACCAAAAATAATTTTATGGTTGGGGGTCACCACAACATGAGGAACTGTATTAAGGGGTTGCAGCATTAGGAAGGTTGAGAACCACTGCAGTACGCAGAAAAACACCATGGTGATGGGAACCTTTGTCCTCCCTGATATTTTCAGTTGCAACACTTCCCTTAAAAGAACATAATGGAAACATGTTGTGGTGAAGAAATGATAATGTAGTACACTTTAGGGTTCCTCTTGTCCTTCTGAACCAGAGCATACCATTCTCCATAAGAAAAATCTACCCTTTAGGGATTTGGCTGGCCGATACCCATTTTAGATGGAAAACAAAGAAGCAGCAGGGTTAAAGTTCACATTTCCTTCTTCAACAAGCATAAAGATAAGCAGAAGAAAAGCTCCGGATAGGCTTTGAGTCCCCTTTGGGGAAGATAAAGCAGAGTATAAATAAATAGGTTAATTTTATTTATTTATTTATTTATTTGTCACGTCAGGAGCGATAATTTCTATAGTCTCCCAGAAACCCAAGCAATTATGCCTTCTCCACCTCCTCATGCATCAGGCACTCCTATTCACATTTTGTGGTGCTAGGAAAATACAGTAACCTAATATGCAGAGCTGTGGCTCAGTGGACTCAACAGACACAAAACTAAAAGTACATTTTTTTCATCACAGATTCCTAAGAGAAGGGGCATCCAAAGTGGTATAGCTTCATGCCACGGACTTTTATATGTGTGAGCCTACTTCCCTTGCTGGGGCTTATGTATTTCTGGTGCTGTCATATGTGCAGCTCTTGAATTAGCTTATGCGGAGGGGTAGGTGAATGAGTGAGGGATGGTTGTTGCCCTTTCCACTGATATCCATGAAAACATAGTCACGTACACTTTCATAAGCTGCTATAAGTTTATGACAGAGAAGGAAAGATGAAGATGCCAAACTCCTTCCTACAAATGGACTTTTTAGAAGTTTTGGTAAGTTTTCCTTCCATTTAGTTTTAGATCATCTTAGAATTTGATCGCTTTACCAATATTTGAGGGGTCAGAGGGAGAGTAAAGAAATCAGGAAAGGACACACAAGTGCTAAAAGTAGCTTTATCATTAAAAAGGGGGAAGAAACCACCACGATGCAAGGTGACTTTAATGTTTCAGAATGATAAAAATACAGCTGGCACTTGAGACAACACAGCAGAATATCTTTTCTGCATCCTTTTTATTTCAAGCTATGGCTGCTGCTTAATATAACAAGAGCAAAATGCCGCAATTAATACTGACATCTTAATGAATTTTTTTAGTTGACTGAGCTGTTAATTGCAAAGTTGCCTCTCTTAATAAATCACACCTAAACACCAAACTAACATCAGACAGAAAGGCCATTTTGAGGACTCTCACTAGGCTTGATGCAGATGAGAAATGGATCATTAACATTCACTTTGAGGGTTGTGTTTCCCTCGCGGGCCAACAAAAGCAATATCTCATCTTTAAAGCTCTACATTGGCTCCTTCACCTTCTCAACCTTTTTTAAAAAAATCACTGTAAATGTATCTGGCATGATACCATTTCCGCTAGTAATAAAATCAGTCATCCCAAATGACAACCAAAAAGACTAAAAGCAGACAGGAAAAGACTGGCAAAAGGTTAAATAACTGCCAAATTGGTTGAAAATAAAATATTTTTGCAGACTACAGTTTAAGCTCAAGTAAAAAGACAGCACAAAATGGTCATGTAGACTTCTTGGATACATGAGAAATGTGAACAGGTGCAGTAGTCGACTGAGTTGATGACACAACAACAAATCCTCAAAGTCAAAATAATTTGTTGATAAGAATGAAGCCCATAAGACATGAATGCATTTATAGAAAAAGTTATTGACACCTTGGTGATCAAATTCTACTAACAAATCTTGCGTGAAAATACTGCTCAATTAGTTTATGCTAGATTAATACAAAGATTAAAAAAATATGCATGGTCTATATTCTATGGAGTTCATTATAACTGTTATGATAAGGTATCCATTTTGTTGCAACAATAATGTAGTATCTAACAAATGTACTGTATTGATTTGATTAGGGGCAAGAAAACACAAGTAGTAAAAAAACAAAGGTGTTTCTCTTACATGAAGCAGAGTGAAACATTCTGTCCCAAGTGAAATATTTTGGAATGGGACATTACATTGCCCCTTTTCACTTCTGACCTCGTTCCCTGCACTCAACCAGCTGTCCTGGACATTTAACAACATGACAAACAACAATAATTTCCAGATGTCAGACATGGAACCACAGCTAGCCTTGCTCTGCATCTAAACTGCCATCCATCTCTCCATGATAGAGGTTGTTGTTAACTGTCATCAAGTTGACTGACTTATGCAACCCTAAACAGCCCAGGCCCAATTTACCTGTCGAAACACATCTCCCCCTATGAACCATCATTGAGATTACGATCCTCTGAGGAGGCCCTGCTCTTCGTCCCGCCATTGTCACGGGCGCAATTGGTGGGGACGAGAGAGAGGGCCTTCTCGGTGATTGCCCCTTGGCTATGGAACTCCCTTCCTAGTGAGATCAGATCGGCCCCCTCCCTCCTGTCCTTTAGAAGGATGGTAAAAACTTGGCTGTTATTTCAAGCTTTCGGGACAGTGCAATAAAACAGAAATACCTTACCAGGCCAATTCTATTAGATGCAGATGATCAAGCCGGTTTTTAAACAATGTATTTTAATATTGAAACAAATGTTTTAATGCTTATGTATGCATCTAATGATATCATGTCCTGGCATTGAATGTTTGCCGTATATATGCTGTGCTCTGCCCTGAGTCCCCTTCGGGGTGAGAAGGGCAGAATATAAATATTTTAAATAAATAAATGTAAATGTAAATGAGGACATTAAAGTTATCCTATGCTCAATAGTCCTACTCAGGTCTTGTAGATTGAGGGCTGTGGCATCCTGATTGTAGTCTTCCTCTTTTTCTAACATATCTACCAACCATTTTGGGAAAGCCAAGTCTTCATTTTAAAGGAGTAGGGCTGTTTTTTCAGATTCTTGGGCTTCTAAAAAGAGTTCTTTTTTAAGCTAATCCAGTAGCTTTCACTGGAGAAAACCACCACTGAAATTTTGTATTCATCTGATGAACATACTGCAGATGGACAAAGTAATGAAAAGATTAGGCAGCAATGTTCTTTCTCTGATAGGAAAAGCTGAACAATAGTTGGGGGAAAAGCAGTGCACCTAATCTCAGTATGAAAGCAGAACTAATTGTAATTTGTTCAAGGACAGTAACTGTTACCTTTGCAAGTGGCCTCATAGTGTTCCTGAATAGAATTCGTTTCAGAAATGTTATTTTCGCAGCTACCCTTTTTTCAAAAAACATTTTACTAATGAACTCCACAGGTTAATTATTATTCATGTACTTTATCTGGAATAATCCTGCATTTTCAAAATTTTAGGAACTATTTTGAATTAAAACTACAAACAGTTTACGAGTATTAAAATAAAAAGGGGGAGGGGTACAATACGATAAGAAATAAATAAGATGGAAAATGGAGTCATCTGTAAACTTGGCCACATTGTTACTGACCAATAAAAACAGCAGCAGACAGTTTGGTCTCTGCTTCACCTATAAACCACACTTTAAAAATCAATCCATGCTACATCTTTTCCTTTCAACTGAAGCCTTAATTCAAATTTAAATCTTAGCCCTGACTACATGTTATGCAGCCATCAAAAGCAGCAATGCCATGTCTCTGAGCTCTCACAGCCTTGCATACAGCAACAAATGAAAAAGATCGGAAATTGGAAAACTCAGTGTGATATTTTCATGTCACTTATAACTGTTTACTTTATCCCATCTTTCCCTGACAAGAAAATCACAGAATATAAATCAAGAAACAAATTGTTGTTCTTTCGTTCAGTCGTCTTTGACTCTTCGTGACCTCATGGACCAGCCCACGCCAGAGCTCCCTGTCGGCCGTCACCACCCCCAGCTCCTTCAAGGTCAGTCCAGTCACTTCAAGGATGTCATCCATCCATCTTGCCCTTGGTCGGCCCCTCTTCCTTTTACCTTCCACTTTCCCCAGCATAATTGTCTTCTCCGAAGAAACAAATACACAGAAATAGAAATCCCACGAAGCAAATAAAACAGGCTTTGAGGAAAACATACCCATCACAATAAAATGTCCTCAAGAAATGATAATAAAAAGGAAACCAAGCATCATGTATCTTGCATTATTAAATGCCCTAAAGACAAGAGAAGGGAGGTATTTCTGACTTCAATGACAGCCACATATATGCCATAATGGTAAGTTTTTAGAAGTTATTTTGAGATGCTTCCCTGATGTCTCCCCAAATGATCTCGTTGGGCTTGATTTACTGTATTTAGGTGCATAGTAATTTCTTGTTTTTTTTCTTTTACCATAACCTACTGGGGAATAAAAAGTGTTTGCAAGAGAGGATTTTGTGCCATGCTAAAGAGGATGCAAGAGAGGTGCCTCATCCGCTATCCTTGTCTGTACTGAAAGTATGTGGCATCATTTTTCATGTGATTTAATTCTCACTGATGCAAAGAAGAAATATTTCATATGGCTCAAGCACAAAATTAAGGTCACGGCTCTAAGTTGTGCTCTAACCCAGTTACATGTCACAAAAATGTATTAAAGGACACAAAGTTTTTGTGGAAGACTTTTTAAAAAGACCATCTTCCATAGTCCTGCCAAACTTATATTGAGAAGAAAGCTGGTTTGGGATACAGAACAAGTCTTTTAAGCTGCAAAATGAAAACTGTGGTTAACCATTTGTTTCTTTCCCACCACAGGTCTTTTTTCTTCAACTGTTTTCCCAGAGGTGTTTCCTCATCTCTTTCAATTTCCTATAATTAACTTCAGGATCAAATTAGACGCAATGGTAAGATACCGATTTGCTTGCCATCAAATTCATGCAAAAGCAGGGGATGCTTAAAGGGCAGGATGTGACACAGGATAAGCTAGAGCTGAACCCTTTTGTCACACTCACATCCCATCCATCAAAATCATTTATCCTCAGTCATAACAGCTTCACTGGCAGAAAAATGGTTTTGTGAGGAAGAGAATGGGTCCTAGGTCCTGCCTCTGCAAACACCCAAGCTTCACTCAAAGTCTGATCCTGTAGAGGAGAAGGACATCGGTTATGGGGGAGATGGCGAAAGGAAGAGGAAGTGTCAAGCAATTAAGGGACTCTCAGTTATGTGAGCATCAACGCCTTATCTACAGGGAAGCGCTGGAAAAAAGGAAAGACAATCAAAAGATCAGTGTAAAATGCTCCCATTTTTAAAGGGGGAGGGAGTGACATATGTTTTCCAAATACCGCACAGTCCATTTTTGCATTTGCAAAACAAGTATACCTTTTTAAACAACTTAATTTATCATGGAGTTGTAAAATCTGAGTTGAAGGAGAAATTCTTTATTACAAGTTGAAACTGATGCCTGGAGGAAGTTGCGGGCTCCTGCTATCTCTCCTCAATTGCGTCTCAAATGCATCAGCATCCAATATGTCTTTCCACAAATGTCTTTCATTTCCTTTCCACTGTTATCCTGATAAATGATTCCTTCTCACTCCTGTACCCACCTTCTATGGAAGAAATATTTATCATGCTACTGAGCTTTGGTATAATGTCATTCTTCTACTTGCTCTGGCACATTTATTACCTATGCTAAAATCAATACTATGTCATCACTGAAATCAAGGTCAGCCAATTTGCCTGGGTCCTGCAGACAAACATTTTAGTATTATTTTCCTCTTAGACCTCTTCTCATTAATCAGTCAGTTTCCACAGAGAGCAGAATGCCCAACTGAAACCTTTTGTCCATTTTTCACCACAACACAAGAAACTGACACAAATTTCCTCGTTCAAGTCCAAGTACTCTCTTATGAAATTCTCTCTAGAACTTCAACATCTTGAAACTGCCATTAAAATTAACAATAATTTTAACACTAAAGCCAAAATGCAACAATAGCACAAGATAATTGAGATTATCCGTTATCAAGAATACCTTTAGATAGCTCTTTTTTAAACTTACTCACTGATAGTATTTTACTTTTTGTCAAGCAGACCGAGAAGCTGCAAATAAATATACAATACAAAAGTAATACAGAATTACAGTCTCCAATAATTTTGCTTGAGCAAAAACACTTCTAGTCAGACTTACCTTTTGTTCCACCAACCATGCCATTGGCCAAGAGATTGCTTCAGAAAACCCACAGGAAGGGCATGAGGGCGATAGCACCAACCCACTCATACTGTCCAGCAACTAATGAGTTAAAGCTATGCTGCCCCTTAGGCCAAAGGCTGCATTTTGCCATCAGGTATCTTTCCCATTAATGGCCTTACTGCTGACCTACCTTTAGATGTCATCTAACATAGTGGCTTATGAACAGTAAGTTCAGTGAATTATGCTTTATTTTGCTTGTGCCAAACTTCCATTCCACTTATGAGGTAGCTCAATGAAATAATTAGGCTTTTGAAACAAGGCAACAGAAGACAAAATAAAATAAACTTACTTCCTTGCACCGAAACTCAAAGGCATTTAGGAAGTAACAAATAATTCGCTAGTATACTTTGTCCTACCCAATTTAAGATAGAAGTTCCTACACACTTAGAGCTGTTTGAAATTATGTTGACCTGTTCTATCTGGAGCAGCACTGTGACTGTGCCTCATGTCCTGGAGGAGGTTTGGATCAGATATAACCTATCATGTTCCTTCTTTGGCTTCATCAAATGTTATGTTGAGTCTTCATCAAATGAAGACCCACAAGATGCCCAAAGATGCCAGGCCCTTTTTCAGTTCAACAAGCTAGTCCACAGCGGAGGAAGAAGGAAAGCCATCCATAGAGGCATAAGCTGGAACATCTGGCCCAAATACTCCCTCAGATGCCGCATGATGCTACAATCAAGATCTTCTTGGGAGTCGGTCATCTGAGAATGTGGAAACTAATTACTGCTGAGAAACTAAGTGAGACTGAAAACTTTCAACATTTTCAGGCAATACAGGAACTCTGGCTACCTGTTGGAAACAACCCCATTTTTGCTACATTCTGTTTAGAGGTTCCTCTTGCAATTTGGACCCGGGTGGTCTACAGTTTTTGGAGTGTTTCATGTCTCAATTAATAGACAACCTCTGCCAATGATTAACAGTTCTCAATTTAGGATTGGTAATAATACCTGTTATTTCCCCCTTCTTCTGATAATCTTCCTAGCTTCTTGATAACCAATTTGGCTTCCTTAACCTATTTATTAGTCAGCAGAACAGCTCTGCCAGCAGATCACTGTTTCAGCAGATTTTGAGCCACCAGATTAGGAGACTGTTAAGTATCCTAACTTCCTGGAGCCAATGTAATCTCTACAGCCATTTAAACCGTGTATATCCATCTTTCATTTAGGAATACACTTTTATTTGTCCTGCTTTATGGCTTTTGTCAAGAATGAATTGCTGACTGATCTCCATGAACTGACAATAGCTTCTTTTATTTACCATGCTGTCTGGGAAAGGAAGATTGATGCTTTATTTAAAAACAAAATTCATTCACATCACAGGTACTTTTTAAATGAGGAAACATTTTGTGACTTAAATGCTAGGTCCTAATTCAATTCTAGCATTGTACTCTGTAAACATGGAAATACATATTAATGTCATTCCTCCACCCCACCTGCTCATGCTTAAAATTTTGAGAAGACAAATACAAACTAATTTAAATAATACAGGTCAAAATGTTCCCATCTGAATGTTCCACATTTAACTGAAACAAATATTTACCAGAGAAATAACAGCAGGCTGATTTAGAGGAGTATATAGGAGTTCTGCCTTGCTAAATGAAACAGTTGGATAGATAAGACACTGATAATGATGCTAAAAAAGCAAATAAACATGAATTTGGGAATAGTCTGGAATACTCCTTGAGCACCACTACTTTCCCAATGGAGAGCCCTACATACTAAAAAAAACTATACACTAGAACAAAGCAAAAACAAAAATACATTAACAGTTTGACTTCCAACTATCTTTTCTAGAGTTATATAATAATTTCTAACCTCCCACTTCCCTTCTTTTAACCTACATTGTTATTAATATTCAAAATCAATGACCATTTAATCACCTTTGGGCCCAGACTGTTACCTGAAGCGTCCAAACGACACCTCAGGTAAAAGAGGATTAATACAGGACAAAGCAGGAAAACCCTGCTTAAATTAATTAGATACCCCACTAGACCCAAGCCTTTCTGAAATAAGGCATGGGCCTTGTGGGGACTGCCTACCGGGTACTCCCAAGGGCCAGTCCCCACACTCATCTCGTTTCTTCTGGCTTCCAAAAGCCCGGAGAAGTCAGGAGGGTGCTCACCCCTCCCCGACTCACCCATCCCACCAATCTCCCCCCGCCCCAAAAAAGCCTTAAAAATAAAGAAAAGGTTGGGGATGGCCCAATACCATCCTGAGTTTTCGGGATAGCATAGGGACACTCACTTGAGAAAGCCCGGGTTTTGTGAGAAGGTGTGGGGACAGGAAAGCGGGCAAAAATTGTTACTTTAACCCATTTTCACTTGCATTAAATACCTGTCTGGAAGCACCCTTTGTCTTTTCTCAAAAAAATCAGAGGGTTTCTATTATTTTAGAAATAATTGGCAGGTGCCCTTAAATTATATCTTTCTCTTTTTAATAGTAATGCCTTTAATTTTCTCATATTGTCTTATATCTGTTATGACTCAGCTGGAATCACATGGTGATGGTATCAATTATTCTTTTTATATATATATAATTAGAATTTTATTAATTTTTATATAGATTACAACAAAAGAGTGAGAACAATAAAGTATAGGAAAGTGAGGAAATAAAGAAAAAAAGAGAAAAAAGAAGAAACACAAAAGTTTACTAAAATCCCAAATAACCCCTAAAAAAAAAATTCTACAAAAATACACAAAAAACACAAAAAAAGAAAAAAATGACTTCCATTCCATCTTCTTGGATCATATCTTCTTATTATTCAAAAATATAAAATAAGTTCAAAAAGAAATTGTCTCTCTTGTTTCTTATTTTCCCAAATTGTCCAGATATTCATGGAGATTATCCCAATTCGTTCTTCTTAGTATCATACCTGTATTTTTCTTCAACAAAAAAGTCAATTCATCCATGTCCTTTATTTCTCTGATTTTTTCCACCCATTCCTGTACGGGTGGTACTGAGTCTTTCTTCCATTCTCTAGCAAAAACAATTCTAGCGGCAGTCGTCATATATGTAAAAAGTTTATCCTCTTGTTCCGTCAATTGTAGATCTAAATCTGTAAAACCTAACAAATAATACTCCGGTTTTCTTATAAATGTTCTTTTAAAAATTTTTTGTGTCTCTTCATGAATTACCCTCCAAAGCTTTACTGCTTCTTTGCAAGTCCACCACATATGGTAGAAGGAGCCTGTTCCAGGCATTTCCAACAATTATCAGAAACTGTTTTATACATTTTAGCCAATTGTTTCGGTGTGGTATACCATCTGTGGAACATTTTTATCCAATTTTCTTTTAAATCCATTGCGTATGTATATTTTAATTTTTTGTTCCACATCTGTTCCCACTCCCTCATTTGAATTGGTCTTCTTAAACTTTGAGCCCACTTTATCATACAGTTTTTAACCTGTTCTTTTTCAGTCAGCCAGGTAAGTAATATGTTATAAATATTCGATATTACTTTCTTTTCTAATTTTAAAATTTTATCCCATGCTGTTTCCTCCCAAGAGAAGCCAAGTTTTTTATCTTGATTGTTATATTCTTTAATTTGCATATAATGTAGCTAAGTAATATTAGAAAATTTTTGTTTTAATTCCTCATAAGTCTTAACATTGTTTGTATCTTTATTTAACAAATCTTTGTAGGTTGGCCATTTTCTCCATCCTAAAAGTCTTTGCTGATTTGCCTCCATAGGAGAGACCCATAAAGGTGTTTTAGAATAAAAATGTCTTTTATATTTTTGCCATACTCTTAATAGGGATGCTCTCACAAAGTGGTTACCAAAACTCTTTTCTTTCTTTTCCCTTTCGTACCATATTGTATCAATTATTCTTATAGGGATGATCAGATGGGAAGCAAGGATGTTCCTGTGTTAGACGAGGAAGACCAGGATCGGGAGCAGAAGTTCAGTTGTTTCCCACAGCAAGGACTGACGCTGGGGAAAGTGAAACTACTGAGACTGAGAGCCAGGTGCCTGATGTAGGAAGGGAGGATGTAGAAAGGGAGGATAGTTCTCAGCCAGCTAACGAAGGATTTGACCTCAATGGGAACGGTAATTTAGATAGGGCTGATCGCTTGGAATTGAAAGTGCGAAGGAGTGTCAGGATCATCGGGAGGCGAGAGAGAGAAGCCCGAGGCCATAGGAACACCTTCATGCTGGCCCAAGAGTATTAAACAGACTGTTTGAATGTTCCTCGGTGTCAGAGCAACTTCACGCTTTAACCAAGAGACTTTGGGATTTATCTTGTAGCCTTTCATGTTCATGTTTTAAGACTTTGTCATGCACTTAAGGGACTTTGCTTTGCCTGTGTCTTCATGGATCTTGTTTGCCTATGTTACCTTGGATTGATCTTTTGAAATATACTTTTGCTTTTTGAACTTTTTATCTTTTAGTTTAAATAAAACTACAAAGACAACTGCTGGTGTTTTCTTTGCCTTAAAGAAGCAGTGGTCCGCCCTCTCTTGAAAAAAATTCTTGTCTTTCATATAAAGGAGAATAAAATTAATAACAAGCTTTCTGGATTTTTCCATTATCCATCACCTCCTTCCCCACTTATATTTTCAAAATCATTTTCTTTTCTCTTTCTTTGTATAACTTACATGCCAAAAATATTTCCAATTTAAAAATTCAAAGTTCTTTTGTTTTATATAGTTCTTTTTTTCCATCTCACCCACCATCAACATAGCATAACATTTTCAAATGGAAGGGTAAAACTCAGAACAGGAGTTATGTAGGAAATTAATATTAATGCTATCCTGTTTCATATAATTTTCATGGGCCAGTTCACAGTTTAGTTAACAACAGGTACAGATTTGAGGAAAATGAAGGTACTTGTAAAACAAAGAAATGAAATCTTTCATATGTTAAAAAGGTAATAGAGGCTCTTGTCTATAATTACTTCTTTATTCCACTAGTATATATCTCTAATTGAATTTATAGTTAGAGATAGAAATGTTATAGCTGAGAAGAACCAATAGCTAGAAAATCACTGACATGAATTCAAAGGTAAAAAAAAAAATTCTTGTAAGTAATTATCCCAGCACTGGCTTATTGCATTTCACAGTATATTAGATCATTTACACATGTGAAATTAATTATCCTAAAATTCCTATGAGGAAATGCTATTAAGCCTATATAGGTTGACAACTGACTAGAATAAGTCAGCAGTTATCCAGAAGTCACAGTGGGCAGGCTTTTGCAAAATACTTGCCATCTCTCCTATGTCTTCATTTTGGCTCATGTTAAGATCTCAAAATAGATTTGCTAATACCTTTTATAAAACCCCATAAGGAACCAATGATTTTCTAAATGATTGCACTGTGGTTGAGAAAGCTTTAAGACAGTTTTACCAGGTTCACCATTAGCACAGGTCTTACCATATATACTCATGTATAAGATGAGGGCAGGTTTTGGGGCCAAAATTGTGGATTTTGATATGTGGATAAGTAGGGGGGCATTCAACAGACAGGGAAAAGCACCAATGCCACCTCAGGGATCCAGCTGTCCCTGGCTACTCCCATCGTTCCCTCACACAGCCATTCAGAAAGGCCAGAACCAGAGACATGGCAGAAAGTGTCAAGGTTCTCATGGGATGGACTAAGCTCTTGCCTTTTGCCACCCTACTCAGAGAAGGCAATGGTTCCTTTTTTGATAAATAGTTAAGGTACAGTACACACACTGAGTCATGAACAAGTCAACCCAGATTTTTGGAGTTTACTTTTTTACTATAATTTCTACTTATACATGTGTATATATGCTAAATGTTAACTCTGAAAAATTAAATGCTATTGCTCATGATTCACGATCTGTCCTTTAAAATGAAGCATTCCTATCATTCCTCCACTAGCAATGCAGGAATGGCAATAGTTTTAATCTTCTGCCTGACTGAAAGAATGGGTCATGTGAACTGTCTCTGACTCGGTGTTTAGTTGTACCATTAAGACTCCAAGCAACGCAATCAGACACATCAGTCTAAGGCCCGTCGCAAACTCTGTTCCTGCGGGAGAAAACCTTGCTAGCATGTCCCTGACGTCACGAGACTCCGCCTCTCGCCCCGCCCCTTTCTCTGCCCCTTTCTCTTTGCCAGCGTGGTTTTTATTTATTTATTTATTTATTTGATGCACTTATTAACCGCCATTCTCAGCCCAGAAGGGCGACTCATGGCGGTGTACAGTACACATAAAAGACAATTACAAAAGGCAATTTCAACAACATCTAAACTAACAACACTTACAAACTACACTAAAAATCCGCTTCGTCTCATAGTGGAATCATAACCCATCTCATATTCCTTGTTCCGTTCCGATTCTTCATTACCGTAATGTAAGCACTTAATTAAATGCCCTCTCGAACAGCCATGTCTTAAGGCTTTTCCGAAAGGACATGAGGGAGGGCGCCTGTCTGATGTGTGCAGGGAGGGTGTTCCACAGCCGGGGGGCCACCACCGAGAAGGCCCTCTCCCTCGTCCCCGCCAGCCGTGCCTGTGAGGTAGGTGGGATCGAGAGAAGGGCCTCCCCAGACGATCTCAAGGTCCTCGTGGGCTCGTAGGCCAAGATGCGGTCCGAGAGGTATTTTGGGCCGGACCCGTTTAGGGCTTTGTAGGCCAAAACCAGCACCTTGAATTGGGTCCGGTAGCAAATCGGCAGCCAGTGGAGCTGGGACAACAGGGGCGTTGTGTGCTCCCTGCCACCCGCTCCAGTTAGTAACATGGCTGCCGCGCGCTGAACCAGCTGAAGCTTCCGGGCCGTCTTCAAGGGCAGCCCCACGTAGAGAGCGTTGCAGTAGTCCAAACGGGATGTGACAAGAGCGTGTACCACCGTGGCCAAGTCAGACTTCCCGAGATACGGGCGCAGCTGGCGCACGAGCCTAAGCTGTGCGAATGCTCCCCTGGTCACCGCCGAAACCTGGGGCTCCAGGCTCAGCGACGAATCCAGGGTCACACCCAAGCTGCGAACCTGCGCCTTCAAGGGGAGTGCGACCCCGTCCAGCACAGGCTGTAACCCTATATCCCGTTCGGCCTTGCGACTGACCAGGAGTACCTCTGTCTTGTCTGGATTTAATTTCAGTTTGTTCGCCCTCATCCAGACCGTTACAGCGGCCAGGCACCGGTTCAGGACCTCGACAGCCTCCTTAGTAGCGGGTGGAAAGGAGTGACAGAGTTGGACATCATCTGCGTACAGATGACACCTCACCCCGAAACTCCGGATGATCTCACCCAGCGGCTTCATGTAGATATTAAACAGCATGGGGGACAGTATGGAACCCTGTGGCACCCCACAAGTCAAAGGTTGTGGTGTGGAACAGGAGTCCCCCAATGACATCTTCTGGGTGCGACCCTCCAGAAATGACTGGAGCCACTGCAAAGCAATGCCCCCAAGACCCATTTCCGCAAGGCGCCCCAGAAGGATACCGTGGTCGACGGTATCGAAGGCCGCTGAGAGGTCCAGGAGCACCAACAGGGACACACTCCCCCTGTCTAGCTCCCGGCGCAGATCATCCACTAAGGCGACCAAGACCGTCTCGGTACCATGCCCCGGTCTGAAACCAGACTGTGCCGGATCCAGATAATCAGTGTCTCTCAAGAATACCTGGAGTTGTGAAGCCACCACGCTTTCCATGACTTTGCCCAAAAAGAGGAGATTGGAAACAGGCCGAAAGTTGTCCAATTTAGTGGGGTCCAGTGATGGCTTCTTCAACAGCGGCTTTATAATAGCCTGTTTTAGGCTCGCTGGAATCTTGCCTTCCCGAAGGGAGGCATTCACCACCACTGTTACCCACTCAGCCAATCCCCCTCTGGCCTCCCTTAGAAGCCAGGATGGGCAGGGGTCTAGGATGGACGTGGTGGGCCTCATTCCTCCAAGTATCTTGTCCACATCCTCGGGTTTCACAAACTGAAAAGAATCCATCAAAATAGGACAAGCAGGTGCTCTTGTTACATTCTCGGAGACTGCATCTAACGCGGCGTCCAGCCCAGAACGGATCAAGGCGACTTTGTCTGCAAAGAACCGAGCAAATGCTTCACAGCGCGCGACCGAATTGTCAAGGCTCCCATCTGCAGTGATGGGAGTTAAAAGACCTCTGACAATCCGGAACAACTCCGCCGGACGGTTCTTTGCAGACGCAATAGTGGCCGCAAAGAAAGTTTTCTTTGCGGCCTTTATTGCCGCGGCATATGCCCTAAGAAAGGACACAAACCGTGCTCGGTTTGACTCGCTCGGATCTGAACGCCACACGCTCTCTAGTTCCTTCTTCCTTCGCTTCATCACTGCCAGCTCCTCAGTAAACCAAGGGGCTGGTTTAGCTCGGCTACTTGAGAGGGGACATTCCGGAGCAATCATGTCAATAGCCCTGGCCATCTCCCCATTCCAGAGAGCCACCAAGGCTTCGACATGGTCACCTACCGAGGTGGCGGGAAAATCCCCAAGAGCCGTCAGGAATCCATTCGGATCCATCAGCCTCTTGGGGCGGACCATCTTAATAGGTCCTCCACCTTTGCGGAGGTTAGGGGGCGCAGTGAGCCTAAATCTGATCAGGAAGTGGTCGGTCCATGGCAACGGAGAGATGGACAACTCCTCCACACCGCCACCCTGTTCCCATCCCTGGCAGAAAACCAAATCCAATGTGTGTCCAGCACAGTGGGTGGGGCCAGATATTTGTTGGGACAGCCCCATGGTTGCCATGGCAGACATGAAGTCCTGAGCCGCATCTGTGAGGGTCGCCTCGGCATGGATGTTGAAGTCTCCCAGCACAAGGAGCTGTTGAGACTTCAACGCCAGGCCCGAGACCACCCCCGCTAGCTCAGGTAGGGAGACTGTAGTGCAGCGAGGTGGACGGTACACTAACAGAATCCCTATTCCGTCCCGGTCACCCACCCTCAGGTAGACGCTTTCAAAATTTGCGGTCTGCGGGATGGGGCACCTGGTCAGATGGATGGAATCTCTATAGACCACTGCGACCCCGCCTCCCCGCCCTCCGGATCTCGGTTGGTGCTGCACGGAGAAACCCGGAGGACAAAGCTGGGTCAGATTTACTCCTCCAGCTTCATCCAACCAGGTCTCCGTGATGCACGCCAGATCTGCCCGCTCGCCCAGGATTAGGTCCTGGATCCAGGTCATTTTACCGTTGACAGATCTGGCGTTCAACAGCACCACCTTTAGTCCAGAGGGTCCGCTCACCTGGTTACACCAATTTACCTTAGGAGACCGAGTTGGAATTGTTAATGTTTTAGATAAATGGTCCGAATTTGGCCGAATTTGAGGTCTCCTTTTCCCGCATCTCCTCCTGGCAGAATTCAACTGAGAGAAAATGCGGGCAATGCTGCCCTAGCAAAGGAAAAACCACGCTGGCAAAGAGAAAGGGGTGGAGAAAGGGGCGGGGAGAGAGGCGCAGGCTCATGACGTCAGGGACGTGCTAGCAAGGTTTTCTCCCGCAGGAACAGAGTTTGCGACGGCTCTAAGGCCCGTCGCAAACTAGGTTCCTGCTGGAGAAAACCTTGCTAGCAAGTCCCTGACGTCATGAGCCTGCGCCTCTCTCCCCGCCCCTTTCTCCGCCCCTTTCTCTTTGCGAGCGTGGTTTTTCCTTTGCTAGGGCAGCATTGCCCGCATTTTCTCTCAGTTGAATTCTGCCAACTGAGAGAAAATGCGGGCAATGCTGCCCTAGCAAAGGAAAAACCACGCTCGCATGGAGAAAGGGGCAGAGAAAGGGGCGGGGAGAGAGGCGGAGTCTCGTGACGTCAGGGACTTGCTAGCAAGGTTTTCTCTCGCAGGAACAGAGTTTGCGACGGGCCTAAGAGATGTGAAAATCACAGTCAGGCTACATCTGAAACTTAGAGGCCCTTTCATACTAGTCAATTATAGCACTATGATTCAATTTTATTTGTCATGACAACTTCCTATGGGATCTGAGGATTTGTAGTTTGGACCTCTCTGGCTGAGAATTCCAAATGCCCTTCCCTAATCTGCAAATCCCATGATGCCATAGGATGTTGCCACTGTAGTTCAAGTAGAGTCTAGTGAAATACATGTGTAGTGTGAAGGAGTCCTAATTTGTAATCGTATTTGAAAATCCATCTATAATGGAGAAACTGAAGACTGTGAAGAATCAAGCACTCTGCTTGGAAGGGGATACTTATGTCCCTGTTCCATGCTTGCTATCATGGATTTGGGTGGGAAGGGATGATTGTGATGCATGGGCCTTTTCAGACAAAATACTTTCTTTCTGTCAAAGTCTGCAGGCACAGCATCTGGTGACAATACAACATAAGAAAAGAAAATAACAAAGAGCTTCCTTATGGCAACATAAATTACAGGACAGTCTTATGTGCTCTTTCTCTCAGTTGTATAGCAAGAGGTTTTATTCAGGAGCAGTTCTAATAAAGTTGGGATGACCTCTAAAAAAACAAGCCAAATGGATTAAGCCCTATTTTATGAGCCTTTCCCAATAAGGTGGCACCATGCTGGAAGGAGGGGTATTGCTTTTATGGGGGAAAAAATCCTACATGGTCAAACACCACCCATATAGATGTGTCTTCTTTCCCCAAAAATACTAGACTTGTCACACACAGCAACTGACATTAAATAAGGAAAACATCCAAAAAGCAATTACCGTTCTTGAAAATTCTATGCTTGTACAGAATCACCCCCTCCCTCACACTCCCATGTTTCAAGCAAGCTGCCTTCTTTCTATTTAGAGTACCATGTATATGTTTAAAGGTAAAGGTAGTGCCCTGACATTAAGTCCAGTCATGTCTGACTCCGGGGTGTGGTGCTCATCTCCATTTCTAAGCCAGCGTTGTCCGTAGACACCTCCAAGGTCATGTGGCCGGCATGACTGCATGGAGCGCCGTTTATATATATGTATATGTTTATCCATCAGTTAATCACTTTATTAATTTAAAATGAAGGAAATGCTTTGCTTCATAAGACACAGAAAGGTTTCCAGTCAGCATCACAGATGTCAGTCAAACCATGTCCATATTTAATTTCTGTTGTAAGCTTTCATAGTTAAAACTGGAATTCAATATAGGGAGAACACTTCCAATTCAACTCGGCTGCTTTGAACATTGTATGTCTAAGGGGAGGTCTACCTCTACCCAATAATCCAGGGGTAATCCAGTGTGGCATATGCCAGATCGGCCCCAACATGGATCAAACAGGCACTCTCCCAGCTGCTGCAGTTCAGTGCTACTTGATGGCCACACTGATAATTCCCTCCCACTCTCCATGTTTCAGCGATCTCCAGCCATAACATGGGTCCTACTTGTCAGCTGTCACCTACAGGGACATCAGCCAGAACAATGAAGGAGAAGCCAGGGAGAAAGGAGGCATCACCTCCTCTTCTCCCTATTCCTTTTTCCCTCTTCTCTTCCCTGTCGTCCAGGCAATGGCCAAATGTAGGACTTCCTGTGTCCCCAGGCCACCTGATCCCAGGAGAAGGGGTGGCAGTGGGAATAGTTTCCAGCTGTTCCAACAGATCCAAAGTCAGAGGATAGTCTGAATTCTGGGCTGAACTTTGGTTAGCATAGGCAAGACCGTGTTAAGGTGGCACAGCTTAAAATCAGCTCTGTGTGGTGTTTGGTTGTCATAGAGCAGATCCGGTCTCAATTCAATCTAGGTGTAGATATGCAATGCAATAATCCAAATGGTGTAAATCCTACACCCTTTAACTATTGCCCATCTTTGATTTTTGACATTCCCTATCCACATAATTCTATATAGAAAAATCAGCAACACCAGCAGATTCTTTTCTGGGTAGAAAAAAGGGAAATTGATGGCGCTTCCAGACAGCGCCAAAACCAGTAGTTTAAAAGTGGGTTTAAAAATCCTGGGACCTGACGGCAGGTCCACATACAGACCTGTCAGTTTCCCACCATGTCACAGCCTTCCTCTGCAGCGGATCAAGATAGAAAACAGACTGGGGACATCCAGCAGAAGTCTTTTTAAAAAAACACTCTGCATGCACTAGATCTTATATGTGCACATATGAATATCTTAATATAAATATAAGGAGATTTGCAAGTGCACATGAGGTCCAGCGCATAGTGTGTTCGTTTGACAACTGATCAGCTGTTTTGGGCTTTTTAAAAGTGCATGTGCATTAGAGCAGTCTACACAGGGGGGTGAGAAGAAAAGCACATGTTCTGCATCACTGCAAGGATATACAGTCATGAAAAGGTGTGAATTTTTCAACCAGAATCAGGTTATAAGTGCACCTTTTAAACACGTGTTTTTCCCTCTTAGCCCAATCCCTCCCGCACTTTGGCTAAACATCATTTAGCTACCCACCCCTTTTTAACCCAATTACTTCCAGGTTTTACAGCATGTGTAGAAGAGCCCTGATATATCTAAGGGCCGCTTCTTACAATACCCTTCTTCGGCTCTTTGTTTTTCTCTAGCTAGAATATACAATCACTCCCAAATGTTCATGGGTCATGTGATCAACCACACTATACAAAATCAGGAAGCAATTCCTTCCATTGTTAAAGCATTTGGGATTGTAAATTGAGAGAAATAATATATTATGTGAAATGGGTTAAGAGGTACTATTCTTGGCATATCCCTTGAGTAGAATACATACTCAAATGAAGAGCAGATATAATTAACGCTAGTGACATATGAATCGTGAACTCAAAAAATCAAGTCAAGGAACTAAAAAAAATCAAATGACCATTGTTTCACCTGCACTGTCTTAATTTAGTGTGTGTATATGTACGTTGACTATAAAAGTTGAAAATATTCAGTGCTAAATGTATTTCTTAGCTCTTTATTTCACTGAATTCTGTGGAATCCACATGGATCCAGTAAGTATGTTTAAGGCTGAAGCTTTAATTAAGGAATTATTTCTATCCAGTTTTTAATGAGCTGCAGCTGTATTACAATTAGCCTTCCGCATTCACTGGGGTTAGGGCCACCTTAATAGTGGAAAAAAGTGAAATGTATACAGCAAATCCAACCCCACACCAACCTAAATTGTCAGTGTAGACAGGCCTCAGTTTCAGAGTAGATGCCAATCACTTCCAAAGCAAAAATACATTGACCTTGGGAATATATGCCAATCTTGTAAAGTAAAGCATCCAAGGGCCCTTCCACACAGCCCTATATCCCAGAATATCAAGGCAGGAAACCCCACATTATCTGAGTGTGGATTCAGATATCCCAGTTCAAAGCAGATATTGTGGAATTTTCTGCCGTGATATCCTGGGATATAGGGTTGTGTGGAAGAGCCCCATTAGAAGGAAATAGAACAGCACTGTAACACATAGTGAACACAGGTGACTTTATTTACTTTTGCACAGAATTACTTTGTCATCTCCATATGTTGTTGTATTACAGTGTGAAATTGAAAGGGGTTTATTTGGTTTTGTTACCACTTCATGTACAAGACATACTGTGAAGATATCCAACCCACATGGGCCACATTCAATTTGTTTGCATAACTTTGTGCCACAATAAGCATATTTTGTATAGGATTAACTTGTATATATGAGGTGCTAAAAATGTTAATGGAATCTATTTCAATTCCACGAATAAACAAAACAGAAAAGTCAAAGGTGAGTGAATATATCTAAAAATTCTGCATGCTTTATTTGAGCAAACTTTAAAGAAGGAATGATGTGGTTGAATCTACTGTGTTATCAACTAAATGTCTACCAAAAAATATGGTCTCAGGATATGATAATGGGTCCGAGTTCCAATGTGTGTTTTATTCAATGGTCATAGATATTGTAGCTCATAGAGTAATTGCTGATTGATATCAGTGCTGATTGATATCAGTGAAGGAGAGTGGCCAAATTAATATTGTTTGATACTACTTATCAAGAAATGGGGAAAACACTGCCTAACAATCACTTTCTAATGGCCTCAGTAATTATCCTCTGTTCATGAAACATTTTAACAGATCTCAAACACTCAACAACCTTCTGCAATAAAATGCTTTGATAATTCTACTAGTTACCTGGAGATAAATCCTTAATAATTCATTTCAATTTTTGTTTGAAACATTTTTTTTGTTTGAAAGACATTTCAGTGTCTTATAAAACAGTAGTATAGGCCAAAGAAATCATATTGACGTAGTGCAGACCCCTTGGAGTACTGTACCAAGCACTACTGATTTCAAAAGGATTGCGTGATTTTGGGAGGATGTTAAAACGGAAGAAGAAAGTCTACATCCCAATGGCAGAACGCCTCCCTCACAAACAGAAAGTCAAAAATCACTGCATCTGGGGCTAGTTCAGATTCAAACCACAAAGAATGCTCTGTCTCCATAAAGACTTAACACATTTATAGTGTTGTAAGTCTGGGACTTCCAATACCATCACAGAACCCACCAACATCTTCTTTGACATGAACTAAAACCCCTTTTCTCCCAAATTTTCAAATTATATATATATTGCCCTTGTCCTGTCCCCAGAACACCTCTGGGCCTCAAATTTCCAAGGGCATTCTTTTCATTTTCATGGGAATAAAAATGTTAATGGCTTTTGGAGCTTCAAATCATATTCCATCTTGTATTTAATTCCATCAACAAAGTTGTTTTTTTTTTTTGTACTTTGTGACCAGGCTGGCCACCAAGGAAGTTTTTTAATGGCTAGGAAGTCTCTCCAGGGAAGCCATTTTCGAACAGAATCTGTAATAACTTTGCCAAATTCCAGCTGTGTTCACAGGGACAAAACAGTTAGAAATGCATGCCAGAAGCTATGTTCTCTGCAACCCACTCTATCAGATGAATTAATTGTTAACCTAAATTAGCAGTGTGTATGCATGTGCATGGATATACTCAGGCACATACATGTACACATGCACACAATTCCAAAGAAGGATTGTAAATAATTAGGTCAGAGGGAACTGAAATGGAGAAAATGAAATGCTGCAGGACTGAAAAAGACATCTGTGTGAAATCTTGAAGAACTGTTGCTGGTAATAGCAAATTATAACAAGTTGGTTGAGAGGAAGGCAGATTCAAAACAGGTAAATTCATATCTATTTTGGAGCAATTCTTATGCAAGCTTTCATTTACTCAAAATTTTTGATCAGGCAGTCTACATTCTAGCAAATAAAGATTTCTACATGAAATTTCTGCATATCTCTATACCAAGAGAAATTACTTCAAAGAGATCATCTTACTTATTCTGTAAGGAAATGGCAGGCTTAGTCATATACTGTTCACAACTCTTTCTGCCCACCCTTATAAAAGGGACAGCAGAAGGGAGGGTGTTGTTTATGTGCTAGAACAGAGGAAGTGGTGTCAGAACAGAAGGGGCAGGGTGGAACGTAGGTGGTTCATACCATCAGGAAATATGAAAGAATTGCTGTGTTGTTTTTAGTATAAATACTTGCAACCACTCATTTTTAAATAAGCCATTTTTCAATTTGTCTATTTTGCAATTTCTTCCCAATGAAAAACCTGAAGCAATCGATTATGCTGGTCAGCTTAAAGCTTGAGACAAACCTTAAGTGTCGGAGAGTGCAAAGTGAGAACAATTTTGAGCTTAGCAGGAGTTGACAAAAGGAGCCTAATTGCTCTTGACACCAGACAAAATTGAGCCTGAAACTTGTTAAAGGCAGATTTCATGCCTTTGTGTGCTTTGAAAGACAAAAAAAAGTCTTGGAAAAAGTGCTCAGACGGAATACCCAACAGCTTTTCTGAAATATCGCTATCCTACCAGGGCTGTATCATGGGGGGAAAGGCATTGTGCGCAGTCTGTGGATTTCTTTATGTCTCACTTAAGCCTACAAGGGTCATTCGATGTTCTTTGCACTTACTACCCAGAACCATGATTTTCAAACCACTTCTAAACACCCGAAGTTTTGAGATCAAAATACCACAACTAGTGGGTCAAGAATTATATTATGACTAAGTGTAGAGATCAGGCCATAAGAAATAGAAAAGAAATGTTAAACAGCATGTAAATCTAGAAGGATTGTCTCAAAAAGGATTAATATGTAAAAGAAAATAATCCTTGTGGTGGTGGGAATTGTAACGGTTGTGTTTGTATATGTGTATGTCCTAAAATAAGATATATATTTAAAAATATACTACAAAAAATATCACAACTAGTAAGAAAATTAGCTTAGGCTAAGTAGTCATCCTATTTTTGTCCTTCCTATGCAGGTTTCTATAAAGATGCAAAAAGGCTATGGAACGCCAAAGAATTAGTTCTACATGGCTGAAGCATTCAGAAGAAAATGCTTTGGGGCAGTTGCAGGATCAAGAGAGCTAAATAGTGGTTCCACCTCAGTACGTGCATAAGGCAGAAGATACTGTGATCAGAGAAATGACAAGAAAAAGCTATGAAAGTCTATATTGATGCAGAGCTTGTTATCAGATTGCAAAGCAAAGAGATGACTAAATTCATAGGTAAGAGGAGAAATAGATTAACATTTAAGACAGGACCTCCAGAGATTGTTGGACTATAATTCCCATTGGTCCTGGCCAGCATATCAAAAATGAGAATTGATGGGAATTGAATGGGGGACATTTGAAAGCCAGAAATCTCCAATCCATGTTTTTTGGTTGAAGATACTGGCCATAAGAGATACGGCAGAGAGCTCTGGGTCAGCAACTTAAAGTCAAAAACTGAATCCTGTTTTCCTAATGGCAAGTCAGCTACTCCTCATCCCACTCTATACTCCTATTTCTATATTACTTCTTTTATAAAAGTTAACTGAAACAAGTTTATAGATTAGGGTTGCCATATTACACCACCTCATAGCCTATCAGTTAATGTGCATGTGTGCAAGTTTTTATAATTATTCATAATATACATTCTGCTTATGCAAATTCAATATATTACATCATTGTTCTTTTGATGCCACTGTGTTTCATACTTCTGTATTTTCTTATAGTAACTACTCTTTGGAGAGAACTAATTAATATTTATATTGCTAGACTTCAAACGGCAATAAAAGTTCAAATTCTTGTTTCGTCATGGAATTTATCATATGACCTTGGACTACCATGATACCACATCAAAACTACCTTTAAGTGTTGCTCTTCTTATGCCCCTCCTCAACCAGTCCCACCCCACCCCCAAAAAAGCAGCCCCTCGTGTCACACTTCTTAACAACATCCTCCTTGGCTCACACATTAAGCCCCTTTCATCTTAAGATGCCAACCTCCTTAAGGCCTGCCCTTCTTTTCTTTTCTTTTTTCCCCCATTTGCCATTAGACACTTGCCTACAATTTTAATCCTCTCTTCCTTAGGAGCATCCTGTTTTTGGTTTGACCTGGAGCTTCCTCCTTCTTGTCATCCAAAATGAGACATCACTGCCATCTTGGATAAAATGAATATAAGAATTTCCCTGGAACACAAAGGAGTCAAGGAGCTACTGGATCAACTGGGTGGGACATTTTTCCCTTGCCTTAAGATGGGATTTTCCCAGTTTTGGAGGGCAAAGAGCATCCCTTTTACAGATATTTAAAACAATCCGCAACAACAAAGCAACAAACATCAACAGGGTTCTCAAAAAAGACCAGCCAACCAGAAAGCTTTAAGTAATAGGACAACCTTACTTGGAGTGGCACACTTCTTTTTCCCTCACATCTCATGTCATTTTTTCAGAGAAACGGATTATCTTTTTCCTTAGGGCAGTTTAGACATCACTGCATGCATATCATGCTGAAGTTACAATAAAGCATGTCCCCATGCTCAGAACTCCCACAAGTTGCAAAATTAAAATCTTTGGGTTCTAATTTCTGTATACATTTATCTATCGTATGCAGAAAGAATTGTGCTAATGTTGATATTTGTTTGTTTGTTTGTTTGTTTGTTTGTTTGTTTGTTTACTTGTGGTATTTGTATACTGCCCTTCTCAACCCCGAAGAGAACTCATGGCGGTTTACGGTGTTGGCAACAATCCAATGCCATCAATAAAAAACAGTATGAAACATCAAAATTGATCCTCCCCTGATAAAATATTAAACATTATTAAATACATCACATAAAATAACCTCACATATCATACAAAGCCATAGCCGTTGTCCATAAACAAGCCTGGGTCACTGCACTTTCAACTTTCACTTTAAATATTCCTATGATGGGCAGAAAGCTTTAAGCAGGGCAGTGTTATTATAAATGCTTGAGAAATACCTTCAAGCAGAGCAGTGTTGTTATGCATACTTTGCATATGCATATGCATATGCATATGTCAAATTCAGTCTGCCATGACATTTTATGTGGCCCACAAAGTGTAACCACTCTGTGCTGGCACTGCCCCTTATGTGCTGGCACTGCCCCCTATGTCAAGCATTGGCACTGCACTTCAAACACAATGGGAACCTTGGTCCCATCCAGACAGTCCCTTTATTGAAACTTCCACAATAAAATGGGAGCTGTCCAGCCAACGGTCTGGGCAGTCCCGCATTAATTTGGCACAAATCAGGAAAATCTTGGTTTGTGCTGAATTAATTTGTTAGTGAACTTATTCCACGCCTTCTTGGAAGGTGAGGGATAAATCCAGTACTTCTGGGTCTGGACTTCAGAATACTACAATCCAAACACCATTCCCTCAATTTACCTGGCTAAATAAGTCTAGTAAACTGTGGGAATACCCATGCCCCTCCCCCCAAGCTCCCAGACCCCTTAGAAAAGTAGTAAAAACGTACTTATCCTCCATTAGAAGCCTCGGCAAGCTCTCCTGGCCCATAGAAATGATGCACCAGGAAAATCACTCCTCCCCCCCCCCCCCACACACACACACACTCCTGCCACATAATTTCTATGTGCCAGGAGAGTTTGCGGGAAGCAGACTGCATTAGATAATACAGAACGTTGGATGAGCGAAGGTTGGATAAGCGAGACTCTACTGTATTAAGCTTTGAATGCAGAGTAATATAGTTTCACCTTTCTATTATTATTACTAAATATTACTGCACAGTCAAGAGCACATATAAAGTAATAATTAAGGAAGGTACATATTTCAATTGTTAGCAGGCAGCAGCAATCATCTATTCCCTGCTAAAAACAAATGCAGTAAAAGGTTGATAAAAAGACCATAATTCCTTCAACCTTTATAGCTCTTTCAATGAGTCTATAAAGTTCTAAAAGATCCTTTGTATGCTGATATTTCAGATTACCATGGCTATGTCTTTGAATTCTATAAACATCTGTTAATATTTTCCCAATCAAACTTGGCAACCTGTTGAACTATCTGACACAGTATATAATTTTAGGTGGGCTCTTGAGAAGATAACAGCTCTTTTGATCCTCAGGGGCTTAATAAGTAGCATTTTCCTCTGGTGATTTTTATCCAATCAACCATATGGACAAGTCCTGAACAAGTAAGTACATGAATTAGTTCTTTGAACCACCTTCCGACAAGAAGCCCAAAAAAAATTTTAATCAAAGGGGTCACAAACCATATCACAAATTAAGCAGTTCAAATTGTAATGTTTATTTAAGCTCAATGTGCTGTCAAAACCACCGAATAAAAGGCAACAAAATTTAATTGCATAAGGAATGTTATAAATTAGCATGAAGTATATCACCACAGAAGGGTATATGTTAATGTATCATAACTCTCACTCATTCAGTCATTAACTGAATTATATCAATACTGAATCTTATAATACTGCTGCAACCTACCAGCAAAACTGAAAGGGAAATTCAGTCGCCCATTCTGTCCTTATGACAACAAATTGTAAGCCAATGAGACATCCTCTTCCTAATAGTTTTCCTAATTTCACACCTTTTGTCTTCCCTCTATTCCTAGACGCCAACAGATCCCAACACAAATAGTACAGTTTCATCCTAACACACCTGTTGCTCTCCAGGACAGGAAAAACCCTCTGACTTTAAAACACACCACACTTTGAGTGATAAAACCAATCCTTTTTGGGGTGTTGTAGGTTTTTTCGGGCTATATGGCCATGTTCTAGAGGCATTCTCTCCTGACGTTTTGCCTGCATCTATAGCAAGCATCCTCAGAAGTACCTCTGAGGATGCTTGCCACAGATGCAGGCGAAATGTCAGGAGAGAATGCCTCTAGAACATAGCCATATAGCCCAAAAAAACCTACAACAACCCAGTGATTCCGGCCATGAAAGCCTTCGACAATACACCAATCCTTTTTATTGAAGCTTAGTAAAATAGCCAGTAGAAAGAAATGCTTGTAAGAAAATAGGAAAGTTCCAAAAAGTAAAAGTCAGTAAAATGCAGTAACTCAAAGCAATGTCCACAAAAGATATAAAAGCAATCCAAAGCAGTATTTATCCAGACAAGAATCAACAGGATGAAAAGATAATCCAGACGCTGCTAGTCAACACCAAAAGGCTAGAAGTATCGACAGGAACAAAACCCCTTAAACAAGATTTCCATGCCACATGAACTTGATTTCCAAACAATGCCTGATCTAACAGGTTTTCCTTTGAAGCAAACCTTATATCCCAAAACCCAGAAACTGGTTTCATTTTCCCCCACCCTTGACTCTTATCTGATGAAGCCTTTTGGAGCGACATAAACCTTGAGTTTGTTGTTGGTCCTGGCTGAACTCCAGCTGCCTATTTTTCAACTTCCTTTCTGGCTGCTCATTAAAATTTCCAGGTGTCAGATTGTTTTCCAAACCCAAATCTTGAGAATTCACAGAGAGAGGCAGTAAACCGTCATCCCTATGCCCAGCAGGAATATTCTCATGAGAAACTGCCCTTTGCACTAGGGTCTCTCTGTCATTGTCTGCATGAGAATTATTGACCAAACCATCTCCATCTTGCACCTCAGCCTTGGCACCATCATTTCCTTCATCATTTCTCACAGCATTGCCCACATCAGAAGCATCATGATCCTGGAACACAAACACAGGCTGATTTCCAACAACACCCTTGTTATTATTTGCTGTGAAGTCAACTTTGTATATGGGAGTCCTATGAATGGCAGGCTTCCAGTCATCAATTCTACTGTTGGATCTTCCAAAGTTAGGGCCATGGTTTCCTCGATTAAATCAATCCAGCTGTAGCAAGGTATTCTTTTCTAACCAAGGATTATCACCTTTTCCACTATGTGAATAGCCCATCTCACAAAACGTGAAGTCTATTACCAAAAGCTTTGTCCTTTCCAGTCATCTCTTCATTGTCTCTTTATGACTGCCATATAAAAATGCTGAAGTAATAGCAGAAACCAGAGATGGCAGAATTCACCTCTAGTAAAGTTCCATCAACATGGCTCCCAATTCTTCACTCTCTAGATCTACCTTACCTGCTATAAAACATTCTCCTCACTTACTCCAGTTCTACTTTTGCCTTGGCTATTCTCTTTTCCTCTCAGACCACCCAAACCTCTTACTTATGTTTCTAAAGTTCCTGTTTTTACACTACTGCCTTCTAAGGCTTCAATACCCAAAAGGCATTCGATCACATCTGATTATTGAACCTAAGCATGGTCAATCCTAGTTAATATTTGAATGATCTACATTTCATAGGAAGTAACTGACAAAATCACCTCTGCGTATTGCCTCACCAAACAAAAAAATCCAAGGAGGCTGGGGATGATCTGCCAAAGGTGACACTGTAGGATTCCATGGCTGTATGGAGATCCAAACCCTAATCTCTAGAGCAGGGGTCCTCAAACTAAGGTCCGAGGGCCGGATGCGGCCCTCCAAGGTCATTTACCCGGCCCTCACTCAGGGTCAACCTAAGTCTGAAACGACTTGAAAGCACACAACAACAACAACAACCCTATCACATCAGCCAAAAGCAGGCCCACACTTCCCATTGAAATACTAATAAGTTTATATTTGTTAAAATTGTTCTTCATTTTAATTATTGCATTGTTTTTAAGTGTTATTTGCACTACAAATAAGCCATGTGCAGTGTGCATAGGAATTCACTCATGGCTTTTTTTCAAATTATAATCCGGCCCTCCAACAGTTTGAGGGACTGTGACCTGGCCCTCTGTTTAAAAAGTTTGAGGACCCCTGCTCTAGAGTCATAGCCCAATGCAGAATCATAGTCCAATGATACTCCACAGTGTGCGGCTGTCATATTCCCCATATTATTTAAAGTATTTGCATCACAAAACCTGACACCGCTATGAATTTATTTGGCATCCTCGGATTCCGATGCAGAGTTCTCAAACCATGACAGGAGTGCTTTTGTATTCAGACAGGCATGAGTACAAATAAATGAATAAAAATAAATAAATACTGTCATCCATACACAGCCTTTATTGTTTTCCATTATTTCAGAGAGTTCTCATTCTGTATTTTTACTCTGATACTTAGACTTCACTTTTTGTCTCTGTGATGTAGTTCATCCTCACTTGAATAGTGTAATCGAAGCATACCATATGTACTTTGCTGCAGAGCTGTAGCTTTGCACTTAAGGTGCCCCAAATCAAGGTATCTAACACATAATGTTCTACTGCACTGCTGCAGTTCATTTCAATGTATCAAACACTTTCAAGCAATTATTATTCAGAAGCATAACAAAACTTGAAAGGAATTTGCATTGTGGAACACAAGCCTACCTAAGCTAACTGGATATGTTTTCCCAAAGGCTATGGCACAGTAATGGATTGTCACAACTTGAGATTCGCTTTGCTTATAGAGAAGCTTCCTTGTAAACGCAGTTTCCCCAAGGTACCCAGCTGAACCAACTTTGAAAATTATTTCTAGAGCACATTTCAGAAAAGCAAAGATATAATCAATTACTGCCGTGTGTGTTTTTTGCTCTCTTTGCCTTTGATAGGAAGAAAAAATGATGGGACTTCAGCTTCCATAAAACGGAAATTACTTCAAGCTTGCGTGTGAGTAGACTTGAATTGTTTACTAATGCCAAATCAATCCAACTAAATTATACTTTGTTGAAGGTGGTGAAATACAGATTAGACATATATGCTTTTAAAAATTACTGACAGAACTCATTTTCAATATGGACATATAAAACAGATGACACTTGGAAGATTCTGAATCATTATTCGAACTTTAAAGGAGATGGATCATAAATATTTTGAAGAGATGTTTCAAGGCACAAGTTATAGCAGGCCTATTCTTTCAGAACTCTTGGCATTAGGTGAAACATAGAGGACTTTATACAACTGTAGTTCCCAGTTTTATACATCCAGTGACATAATTGTAGTCCTCTGTTTCCAATGTTAGTGACTAAAATACAAGGACTATAAATTTCTCATTCAATGTAATCTGAATATTCACTATTTTCCATAAGCAATCTTTAGAATAATTTGACTGAGACAAACCAGTCTTATCTGTCATATGCAATTTGGATAATCCTGAACCTTCTGAGTTGTGGCACTCACTGACCAATTGTCTCATCTATCCCTTCAATATAGAAAGTGAGGTGTCATGTGAGTACAGAAATTTTAACAAAGCCAGTTAAACCTCCCATTCTGTGATATGTTCCTCACAGTTTATTTTAATTTTGCTAGAAAAACAGTTTGCCAGATAATTGCAGATAGAGGATTCTCTGTGCTAGGCAAATGAGAATGCATTGTACAACTGTTCCATATTTTTCCCTTTACGTACCTTTTCCCCAATTAAAAAAAAACATTAAAAGCCACACAAAAAAACAAGGGAGGGTTACTAGTTTAGGAGGAATTCATGTGACACCTCCACAACATTCAGTAAACAAGCAAGATTTAGAGCATGATCGAAGACTCATCTGGGATTGCCCTCAGGCACCTGGTGAGAAAAGAAGAAAATTAAATGGTTCCCCAGGGGGGAAACTGGTAGGAGTTGTGGTGCTGCCAAGGCCCCAGGAAAAGGAGAAGCAGCAACAAGGGAGAGATGCTTGCCCTGTGGACTTTGGCTATATAAAGATTTTAGCATGTATCTCTTCAAATTAGAAAGTTTGACTACCCCTGGGCATAAACAATGCCAACTCTAAGGAAATGGACATCCCTCAGTACTCAATATACCATAAGAAAATATATTCCAGCTCTGAGCAGCATGTTCTTACATCTAATATAAAAAGAGAAAGTTCTTTTTTAATCCTTAGAGAAAGTTCTTTTTTTTATCCTTGAGTATCTTCTCATTGTGTGTGCATATGTTTCAATACTTCTGTCAAAATGTAATGAAAAGCTTAAAGCTGATCAAGATGAATTAAAACAACAGCATTTTGGCTAGTCCCTGTAGATTCCTACCATACAAGATGTTACAGCAGATGGAGCCTTATATCTACAAAATATTTTTTCTTAAAATCATCATGCAATGAGGGTCCTCACGTTGACTTATGAACCCTTTATACAGATGTTTCCAAATATCAGGAATACATAAATAAATACAATGCAGCCACCATTCTTCAAGAAATATGAGCTAGTACAAAGCAAACTGAAATTTCAGATCTCACTTTGCTTGAAATGTTGACCTCATTTGACACATGCTACTGTTCCAGAATGTCTGAAATTTCAGTCTGGCAATCCTGCTGACAAGACTTACATATCCTCGCTAAAAGCATATTTTGTTAAGAAACAGTTGTGTGTAGTAAAAAGCTCTGCCTTAGCAAACTGTGCCACTGTGAAGCAAGCCACATGTTCCATTTAAAGATGGCTAATCCCAGTTCAGTGGCATAACAGGTGTATGTAGGAGACCGATTTTGAGGACAGATGTTGAGGGATAAAGGTGCATAAGCCTGTCTGCATCTCAAACTGCACTCCGAAAGACTCTTCCAAAGCAGAACACATACATGGAATTTCCAAAGTCCATTCAAGGAACAATTTGGGTGAGGAAAGATTATGTGCCACCTTGTTGTTTATCTAAATTCAAAATCATTATCTTCCAAGCTGCTTTTATTAGCATGCAAAAGAGTCCATCAAAATATAGAGGTGTATATATTTTTATGCAGTATGTAGTTTAAGCCTATGTCTCCCCAGGCATATCCTTTCTATTCATATCCAGTGTATGACAAAACACATAAAACAATTCTCAGAAGGGGAATCTGTAACCTTCCTCACATTGTTGGACTAACTGAAATCAGACTATAACTATGACCAGTGGCCACAAATTACAGCCCTATATGGTTGTGGCCCAGTTTGCTTGTCCAAACGTATCTCCCTCTACGATCCACCTTGAAGTTTAAGATTGTCCAGGGAGGACCTACTCTTGATCCCGCCTCCTTCGCAAGCGCGATTGGCGGGGACAAGAGACAGGGCCTTCTCAGTGGTGTCCCCCCATCTGTGGAACACATTCCCTAGAGAAATTAGATTGGCTCCATCTATCCTTTCCTTTGGGAAGAAGCTCAAATCATGGTTCTGGGACCAGGCATTTGGGTAGCAGACCAACAAGTAACCGCAATGACTCATGAGAACTGATAAGGGACAGGCTATAGACTGGAACTATGGGTGCTGAACTGGACTTGGATGTGATTATACTGCTGTTAGAAATGTTTTTAATTCGATATTTATAACTTATTGTTTTAATTAATGTCAATTTTGTCTTATATTTTTTGTTGTTGCATTTGCATTGAATTCCTGCTGGATGTAAGCCGCCCTGAGTCCTCCCTTGGGGGTTGAGAAGGACAGGATACAAATGTTTGAAATATATAAAATACAGGAAAAGAAGTCCACCAAAATCTGGAGAATAAGAGTTTTCCCATCTAGTCCCAACGACTTCTAAAGCAAGAATGGGCAACTACAGCTCCTATATTTTTTATTAGAGCTCCATTAATCTCTGGTGTCATTAATCTCTGGCTACACAGCCAATGCTGAAAAAAATATTATTTTCAATTTTAAAATGAGGGAAGATCACAGTGGCCTACACATAGAGATGAGTTTTTCTTTTTTCAACTATTCAATATTTCTGGCTGTTAATGGAAAAAAATTATTGTTGCAAAAAGCATTACAACATCCTAAAAGTAGTTGAGTGTTTCTTTCTCTTTCTCTATAAGCTCAGGCAGAATACTTGGCAGCTAAAAATGTTTTCTAAGATCAATATTTCAGCTGCTTAGTCCTATAGGAATGAACTGCCACCCTGGTGCACCAACTATTTGGTAAAATCTGAATACAAACTTCTTGAGTTATGCCTCCTTGTATTATAGTCAGCTCTGACCAATGGCAATACCCATAACTTGTGTTTTCAGGAAATATCAAAATATATTTTAAGGGCAAATTCGGGGAGAAAAATGCTTTCAGAAGCATTCTTAAGGAAAGTCTGTATGCACATTTTAAAAAAGAGAAGCAGAAGATGAATCTTAAGAGCTGCTGTCATCTAGAATACCAAAGCTCCTTGTCAAAACAAATCTAGCTTGCAGTACTCTGTTTGCAATAGCCAACAAAGCACCAGGATTTCAGATTCCAGGAGCTGATGTGTCATGTGCATGGTCAGAATCAGCAGAAATTATCCTCTGGAATGGCTAAGTTATTCTGACATGCAGCGCATATAATTTTGAGACCACGGACAAACTCAGCATTTGAGTTGTCATTAAAGTGGGTTACATTAGCATAACTTTTTGTTGGTTGCCATCTTTTGAAAAAATGGATGCAGTAACTTATATTCAAAGTCTAATGGATCACCCAATTCAGACCACAACTAAAAACCCAGAATGGAAAGAGAGACTAAAATATACATGCCTATTCAGAGATCAGTCACAGCAAGTTAAATGAGACTTACTGGGTTCAGTCTGAAATCAAAATGGAGAATATAGTCAACACTTCAGGATAAGACAAAGTAATGCTCTGGACTGGCCCCAAAGATGGCCACACACTCTGCAGCAATAGAGTTTACATGATCCAACCAAATGTGAACCAGTTAGGCCCCACCGGACCATCACCTTCCCATCCCTGTTACCACTACTGATGCATGTAATTAGCCTGGGTAATTTTATACTGCTGGAATTAGTGTTTGTTGTGGCATTTTACTACTACTACTATTACTACTGTGCCTTTAAATAAAAATTCAAATAAAAAAGAAATATAAAAATATTTCTTCTACATTATACCAAACAAGGACGCACCAAACATACAGCTGGACTTGCATGGGAGAAGGCAGACTTGAATGATTCTGCATCCTCATTGTTGAGTCTGATTATTTGGGGATCTAGACGTAAAAAAGCAGCAGGTTGAATTATGCCCAGAAACTAAATGTGAAGTCAGTGAAAATGTCATAAAACCATCATTACATTCTTCATGCAATGTGTAGGCTCATCTATACTGGCCAGATATTTTGGGGCCGATCCATAGCAGAAATGTTCCAGATTGGCCTCAGAAGTGTCTCCATGCCCTACCCATGCCAACAGTGGGATAGAGCCTACATGGTCCAACCAAGCCCAAACCTTACCTTGCTGTTGCACCAGATAAACAGCTGCAGAGATCCAGGAGAGCTCCTTCGTGGGCACAACTATGGATAAAGAGAGGAATGAAAGAGCAAAACCCCACCTGGACAACGGACCAGTCCATTTCAGACCCGATTGTACGCGGACTGCTCCAGAGTTTTGCCCAAATTTCGGTGTATTCCCAACTTCCCTTAAAGTAGGATTAAACTAGCTTAACCTGGTTTACCCTGCATTAAGAAGTCCCTGGACACTGTGTAGACCTGCAATAGTGACTTCTCAGCCAATGTAGACAAGTCCTGTATCTATTGGCGTCCTAGCATCTCTACGCTGACATCCTTACAAAAAGGTTTATTGCTTCATCTTTCCAAGAGCTGATTTTGTCACTGGTTAACTTCATACATTAACTAATGCTGAATTTATTTCAGAACAATTTCATTTGCAGCATGAAAACCTAAAATGTTTTATTCCATCACTATAGCAACAATACTTACTGCTGTGATTTTTAAAAACACTTAAATGTTATCTAGTGATAACTTTGACTTCTAATCAACCAGATCAAATAAAAAGATTATTAGGCAATTTCTGGTATACTCTATAGTTCAGCTCTTTAAGGCACATGACAAAGAACAAAACAAATAACCCCGATATTTGCTTGTAAAGCTTGTCTACGCTAGCTAGAAAACCTAGTCTCACTGCAAATCCACTGCTACCTGTCTCCACAACAACTTCTAATGAGTACCCCAGGTTTTCTTACTTTAGACAAAGTCAGGCCCCATTTAGACTGCCATATAATCTAGTTTAAACTGCATTATAATGGTCAATGTAGACTCATATAATGCAGATTTAATTGCATTGAACCGGATTATATAAATCTACACTGCAATTTAATCCAGTTCAATGCAATTAATCTGCATTGTGAAACCGGATTACATGGCAGTGTAGTTAGGGCCTCAGATTACAGTCTGGAGTTTTCTGGAAAGTATGTGTCCTGGGGCTTCACAACAGTCTAGACAACTGGATCATGTCCTGTTAGCCCAATCCTCTGTCTAGACAGATACATACCATCGTCTTTTCCTAAGCTAACCTTGCTAATGATGAGGGCACCCTATTCATACATTAGCAGACATGATCACAACAGCCAGAAATTCAGAACTTTGTGGTTGGTAGTGAGTGGTGGCGGTGACACAGAGGATGTTATAGCGCAGCAAGACTTATGCGGTCCTGGCCAGGCTGGACACTGCCCCCGGAGTCATGACCTACAGTAAAAAAAAAATTAGTCTTCTTCACTATAGAATACTGTGTCCATTTCCGGGCACCACAATTGAAGGGAGATGTTGACAAACTGGAATGTGTCCAGAGGATGATTGAAATGATCAAGGATCTGGAGAACACGTCCTATGAGGAGCAGCTTAAAGAGCTGGGCATGTTTAGCCTGGAGAAGAGAAGGCAGAGAGGAGACATGATAGCTATGTATAAATATGTGAGGGGAAGTCATAGGGAGAAGGAAGCAGGCTTGTTTTCTGCTGCCCTGGAGACTAGGACGCAGAACAATGGCTTCAAACTATAGAAAGAAGATTCCACCTGAACATTAGGAAGAACTTCCTGACTGTGGGAGCTGTTCAGCAGTGGTACTCTCTGCCCCGAACTGTGCTAGAGGCTCCTTCTTTGGAGTCTTTTAAACAGAGGATAGTCAGTCATCTGTCAGCGGTGCTTTGAATGCGATTTTCCTGCTTCTTGGTAGGGGGTTGGAACTAGATGGCCCATGAGGTCTCTTCCAACTCTATGATTCTATGTACTTTGCTGAAGACAGATGCACTGTTCTGAATCAGTGTCAGTCATGCACACAAATAAAACTTACAAAAACTTTATTTCTCATCCTCAGCACTCCAAAATAACTGGGGTTAGAGGTACAGGAAGTCTTCAAAAGTGTAAAGACCACAATAAAAGAAAATAATATTTGTTTATTTGAGATAACATCTCTCTAGGAATCTCTGTGCGCTTCAATATGATTTCTGGTGGAGGTGGACCACAGAGTTGCAGTGGAGGATCTAGAAATTTATGGGGCCCTACTATACTAACAACTAATACAGGCCCAATAGGGACTCCCTGAACTGCCTTGGCAGTAGTCCCCACTGCTCAACTGCACTGAATACGGTTTGGCGCCACTGGGCAACCATTCTACCCCCTCTCCCCACTGTGACACAGCTATTGCCAGCTACTACCCACCACTTAGCTGGTCTTGGGCGCTCTGGCTGACATCACTGATAACTCCAGTGAATGTAGAAGGCTGACTGTGTATTTTTGGCTGACATCAGAGTACGAGAGGGGGAAAGTAATCTGTGCCCCTCCCATCCCACTCAGCGCATGGGTGCTCTGGGAGAGTGCCAAAGAGCAAAGAAGGCAACAGCCACGACCCAGGGTGGAGGGGGTGGCATGGGACAGCTATCCTGTGTCTTCCAGCCACCTGAGCCCAGGAATGCAGAATGGCAATAAAGCTAGTTGCAGCCAGTTCAATTTAGGAACTGGCCCAACTATCTTCACTCCCCTTAACTTGGGGGAAAGCCCAAATCCTGGATCAGGAGTTAGCTTAACTCAGGCAAGGACGCCATGGGGGTGATCCAACTTGCCCCTAGAGAATGTATTCATGAAATCTGCAAATAATCAGATCCACAAATGTCAGGATGTGGCCTTCGAGTTAAGAAAACACAGCCAGAGCCTCCTCCTTGCCTCGAAGACTCCTTCCTGACATCGGTGTGAATTATGGGTTGATAGGGGGAGCCATCTGGCAGAAGAGAATGCTTTGTTGATGTGGGAATGGAATGTAGCCACAACTTGTGATAAGGGGGGAAGAGGGGGGGGGGAAACCAAGGGGGATGTGTTGCTGGGCATTGGCGGGAAACCCTCAGATCTCTCTTTCTAAGTATCCTGTATAGACTGAATAAACCCGTGTTCAAGAAATTGCCCTTGTGAGCGTGGTTTTGTTCTAAGATCTGGCAGGAGCTGACAACAAAGGTCAAACCCACAAATGTGGAGGGCTGACTGTAGAAATAGATATTCTTAAAATATTGAATGCTGCAGCTTAGGGAGCTGGGTTTATTTAGTTTGGAGAAAAGAAAGCTAAATAGTGACATGTTTAAATATTTGAAAGTATACTGTAGATAGAGCAAGCTTATTTTTTAGTGCTCCAGAGACTAGGGCAAAAAGCAATAGATTCAAACTACAGGAAAAGAGATACCACTTAAATATTAGAAAGATTTTTTTGATGGTAAGAGTTCCGTGAACTGCTTAAATGTGTTACATTGTTAAATATAATTTTAATAAATTTAAATTATTTTTCACCATTTTGCATTTTAAATTATTTTAAAATGAATAAATGTTTTTTTCTGGAGTTTTTTTTATCATAATGCAACACTGTATCCAATTCTGGGCACCACAATTCAAAAAAGATATTGACAAGCTGAAACGTGTTGAGAAGAGGGCAACTGAAATGATCAAAGGTCTCGAGATCATGCCCTATGAGGAGCGCCTTAAAGAGTTATGTATGTTTAGCCTGCAGAAGAGACGGTGGAAAGGAGAATGATTGCCGTGTTTAAATACGTGAAAGGATGGCATAAGGAAGAGGGATTAGGCTTATTTACTCTATTCTCATTTTGATGCTTAATTCTTAAGTTTACTGTTATTATTGTGCATTACTCTGTATTTTTTGAGGTGTTATACTTATTGAAGGCATTGAATGTTTGCCTTTTTTTGTGTGTAAACCACCCTGAGTCCCTTCAAGGAGAGAAGGCAGTCTAGAAATAAAAAATTATTATTATTACTATATTGTTTTCTGCTGTCCTGGAGCAAAAAATCCCAGGACCTGACAACAGGTCCACACACAGACCTTTCCGTTCCAGGAAATGTTCCCACACCATCCTCACAGCCTTTCTTTGTAGCAGATCAAGATAGAGAGTTGACAGGACGTTTTTTTTAATTCACTCTGTTAAGCGCTGGACCTCATATGCACACATGCAAATATCTTAATGCACAGACAAGCAGATTTTTTATCTCTCTTCACCAAATCGTTAATTCAAGCTCTATTTAATATTTTCAAATTTAAAATAAATAGTTTCAAAGAATTCTAATTGCTTTCCACTTGTGCTTCCCTTGAGCCACTTGTGTGTCTGTAGCTCCCTGTTTTGACAGCCTGGATGGCTGTTTCAGGTTTTTAGAAAGTGCACAAGCGCATGACCAATCCACATGGGGAAGGAAAAGAAAGTACATGTTTTGCATGACTGCAGGGATATACAGTCATGTGAAGGTGTGCATTTTTCAGGTGGAATCGGGTTTTAAAGTGCACCTTTTAAACTTGTGATTTTCAGCTGTTAACATGATTCCATCCACACTTTGGCTAAACATCACGTAGCCACGCCCTCCCTTTTACTTTGGGGTGTTTAGCCATGTGAAGAAACCCCTAGGGCTTGGAGCAATGGGCTCAAATTACAGGAAAGGAGATTCCACCTAAACATTAGGAAGAACTTCCTGACTGCAAGAGCTGTTCAACAGTGGAACTCTCTGTCTCAGAGGCTTCCTTGGAAGCTTTTAAACAGAGACTGGATGACCATCTATCGGGAGTACTTTGATTGTGCTTTCCCTGCATGGCAGGGGGTTGCAGTAGATGGCCAATGTGGTCTCTTCAAACTCTATGATTCTACATTAAGTGCCTGTCTGAGGTTAATGAGTCTTATATGCTATGTTTTTGGCTGAAGATCTTCAGAGTGAGCTGGTCTCTATCATGTATACTCAAGAGAACTTATAAAATAAAAAATAATTCCAAAGTATCTGAAATCAAAATGAGATAGCAACACTGCCTCTAGAAAAGACAACACATATTGCTCTATTACACATAATTAAAACAACTGTCTTTCTGGTGTACAGTTTCCTTCAAAATTGGAAATATTCTCAAAAACAAATAACCATGAACTACTGAGAGCACAAGCTATTTAGGGCAAGAGCTGCGTCTTTGCTCTTGTTACTCGGCAAAGCATCATAAACATGACATTCCAGCTGGATCAAACAGAGGGTTCATCTAGTCCAGCATCCTGTTTCCAACAGTGGTCAGCCAGATGGCTCTGGAAACCTTGAAGTATGGGGTGAAAGCAAAAGCTTTCTTTCTAAATAAATATCCAAAAATCTGTTCAATGGTGTCTGGGTTTATTTATTTCTGATTTATGGCTTTTAAATCTTATGTTTTTAGATTTTAAATCTGAAATACAGACCCTGCCTCACTTGTTAGCAATCTTATATCAGCTATTCTGTGAGGTTTTTCAGACTGGTAAAAATGCTTTAAATAAATGACAAAAGTACAGTACAGGCAGTCTCCAGGTTACAAACATGTGATTTACAAATGACTGACAGTTAAAAATGGGACTGAGACAATAGGAAATCTATCTCTAGAAATAGAAATTTACTCCTGAAAAAGTTATCATAGGGGAAAGGGGTCTCCGTGGAAGCTTTCTCACTAATCCTTTTTTCCACAAGAAGACAAGGGTCACAGACAGCAAGACAAACACCACAGGGGCATTTTCCTTCCTTGTGCTATCCAATTCTTTTACACACACACACACACACACACACACACACATATATATATATATATATATATATATATATATATGACTGGAGTTACACTTTAAAAAGTATCTGTTCAGACTTACATACAAATTCAACTTGAAAACAAACCAACAGAACCTAATATGTTTGTAATTTGGGGACTGCCTGTACATGGCGCTAACATGGTTCAAGTCCAGTGATAGGAAACCAGTGACCCTCCAGATGTTGCTGAAGTACATCTTCTATCAGTTCCAACCAATGACGCAACTAGTCAATATGACACCATAGTTGTGGAATCTGTGGGGCCACAGATATTATTGTTGTTGTTGTTGTTGTTATTATTTCTTCTTACCTGCTTCTCCTCATGACTCAAGGTGGGTTACAACACTGTGAAAAACACACAATCATCTAAAAACATTCTAAAAAATACACATATTAAAACGTATTTCTACAAAATACACATAACAAAGAAACATAAGACACAAGTTTAAAATTTGTGATTAAAACTATCTGGGTAGGCCTACCTGAAGACTACAAATACTACAAATCCACTGGCAGATTATATTCCACAAATCTAATGGTTTTAACAATCCTCCATATCTCATATAAGTGATTTCTATAAGTTTCGCTAGACATTCTTAAAAGTTAAGAGTTCAAAATATTTCTCCATCTTCTCTTTAGGTGCCATTTCTTTGCCTCTTTAATATACAGGGTTAGTCAAAATGAATAGGCCAATAAGAAAATTAATTGTACCCGAATGTATGTTTACTGTAACCAAACCACAGCTACGTAGCGACAGATAAACTATCAAAGTTTTTTTTGAGCAACACACATGTACGTTAATGCCGCTAGGCGTCGCTAGGAGTCGCTGTTTTCAAAATGGCGGAATCAGGCAAAGAGAAGGCGTTTTGTGTGATGACATTTGCTAAAACAATGTCAGTAATTACGGTCCAGCGAGAATTTCGAGCCAAGTATGGCAAGGAACCACCTCATCGACATTCCATTGCGAGGTGGGTAAAGCAATTTGAGGAGACGGGCTGCTTATGCAAGGGTAAAACCACAGGACGACCGCGTGTCTCCGAAGACACAGTAGAATCCATTCGTGCATCCTTTCAACGAAGTCCCCAGAAGTCGACAAATCGTGTTTCCATGGAATTGAACGTTCCGCAAAAAACTGTGTGGCGCGTGTTATGCAAACGTTTGCAGTTCAAGCCGTATAAATTGCAAATGGTGCAGGCTTTGAAAAAAGGTGACTATTCGAAACGACACGAATTTTGCGAATCAATGCAGCGAAGACTAGAGGAGGAAGGCTTTGCCAACAGACTGGTCTTCAGTGACGAGGCAACGTTTCACCTGTGCGGGAAGGTCAATAGGCATAATCTCCGCTTTTGGGGATCTGAAAATCCTCATGCCGTATTGGAACATGTAAGGGATTCGCCGAAGGTAAACGTTTTCTGTGCAATAACCAACCGTCACGTGTTTGGCCCATTCTTTTTCGCGGAGAAAACCGTAACAGGCATAGTGTACGCTGACATGTTGTCTGAATGGTTGATGCCACAGTTAGAAAAGAAAGTGCCCGATTTCGTATTCCAACAGGACGGTGCCCCTCCGCATTGGCACAACAGTGTACCTCAACGAACACCTTCCCAGACGTTGGATTGGCCGTGCTGGAGTGATTGATCTTCCATTCCTCCTGTGGTCCCCCAGGTCCCCCGACCTCACACCATGCGACTTTTCTCTCTGGGGGTATGTGAAAGACACTGTGTTCCGACCTCCATTACCGCTGACCTTGGACGACTTAAAACAGCGCATATGTGCTGCATTCGATGCCATTACGTCGGATGTGCTGCAACGGATGTGGAATGAACTGGACTATCGCTTGGACGTCTGCCGTGTCACACGGGGCGCCCATATCGAACATCTCTGAAGGTGAGACAAAACTTTGATAATTTATCTGTCGATACGTAGCTGTAGTTTGGTTACAATAAACATACATTCGTCTAAAATTAATTTTCTTATTGGCCTATTCATTTTGACTAACCCTGTATAACATTTACCAATATAAGAATATTTGCAACTAAGACACAACATGGAAAAAAAGAGCATTACTAGTGCTCTTCCATTTGTTCTGTCATATTAGTAGCACTATAATATAGTTCACATACAGGAAAAATAATTTTGCATACTTAAATTGGTAAACAAATGTATTTGTAATGTAAAATATAGTGGTCGATCCCTATCTGACTGATTATCTTGATAATCTAGCATGGAAGCTTTGGTGCATATCATAGAATATCCATCAGAATAAAACCAGCTTTTGATAGCACCATCTTAAACATGCAGGAGGAAATCACTGAAACAACTGACTAATGGGAATTCTAAACTAGAAGTGCAATCAGTGTAATTTACCATCTTCTGTTAATTGCAATGATTACATTTATAGTTCAAACTGTAGAAACAGTAACACTTAATTACTAATATAAACAGTTGTGTAAATTATTTATCATTTTGGCTTCAATAATATGAAATTCTATTAAATATTTAAGCAACACAACAGGGTGTATCACTGCAGCAGTTAGGTATGTGTGCCCATGGATGAATGCCAAAAATAACACTTCAGGCTTGAATCAACACAGCAAAATCTCTTTTGCAGCACACAGTTTGATTAAAATATTTCTGAAACTGATTATCGTTACTTTTATTCCTTAATACCCAATAATCATACTATAACCCCAAAATGATCGACAGCAATTTTAAACCATTATGAGGAAGGAGATGTAGCAGTATGCTACCATTTTTATCTACAGGTTACAATTAAAAAGGAGTGTTAATATGTTTATCCATTAATCCACTACCTAGAAAATGTTGCTTCCCTAGAGTCTGTTCCTCCTTCTATCTTTCAAAGTGACTTCATCCTTTTTGTTTTGCTCTATTTGCCCTTAAAACTAAGATAAGAGTTAATGGAGTCAGCAAAACCTGGGGAGCCTTTTTCTACTGTCACTTGCACATTGTATGCATGTTAGCCGTTGCTGCAAGGTTAAAACAAAACATAGTTAAAATATGTTTTCAGCAACCCCATTTCATTTCTAATTCTCCATGGAAATATACTTCAGGATTTGCAGAGATTTCATCACTTTTCACTCAAATGCATTATTCTGTAAATGGAATGGTGGCTGGTACTGCCTTATAATATGTGTTCAAACTTTGAAGGTCACTGGAGCTCCCACAATAGTAAAGTAAAAGGTAAAGGTTTTCCCCTGACATTAACTCCGGTTGTGTCCGACTCTGGGGGTTGATTGATGTTCATCTTCATTTCTAAGCCGAAGAGCCACCGTTGTCCGTAGACACCTCCAAGGTCATGTGGCTGGCATGACTGCATGGAGTGCTCTTACCTTCCCACCGGAGCAGCATCTATTGATCTACTCTCATTTGCATGTTTTCAAACTGCTAGGTTGGCAGAAGCTGGGGCTAACAGCAGGAGCTCACGCCGCTCCTCAGATTCGAACCTGCGACCTTTCGGTTAACAAGTTCAGCAGCTTAGTGGTTTCACCCACTGCACCACCAGAGGCTCCACAATAGTAAATAATAATAACTTTATACTTATACCCTGCTACTATCTCCCCGGAGGGACTTGGGGCGGCTTACATATGGGACAAAATGCCCAACTAGGCAGGAGGTGTTTGCTATCACAAGATTATCAGCTACATAAAAATCTTAATACAAAACTTACATCAAATACACAAGAACCCCATGCCATAGCCAGAATCATAGGCCAAACATGCAAGGTACTGTTCCCACTTGCTAGGCAATGAGGAAAACAGTCATTCAGGACTACATGATGGACAAGCATATCTACTTGGTTAATATCGCTACAGCTGGATCTAAGATCCCCTATATTCCAGGTTCTGATCCCAGATTATCTGCTTTGAACTGGATTATATGGGTCTACACTGCCAAATAATCTGAGATAAGTGGATAAGCTGGGATCAGATCCTGAGATATAGGGCAATCTAATAGCTGGAGGAATGTGACTGAAATGGAAAGGTTAAATTTCTCCCTCCTTCAGCCACTTGTGCAGCAGCAGGCAAGACTTGGGGGCAGGAAGATGAGCTGTGTTGACATATATAATTAGAATCAAACCCAACAAACTGTAATGGTCTAATGTGACCCCATTGACTCAGGATATAAATGTTTCAGTTTTGAATGTATTTATCTAAAGATGGTGCCCAGGACACAACTAGAGTTCTGATGGGGGTTTAATGGAGTTTTACTATATAAGCCTCTATACAGAGACAGCCAAACCTTGTGGGGCTTATACAGTAAGCCCCTATTTAAAATGGCCACTGCAATCTCCCTACAGGGAGGTTTAAGAAGTAGGCCCTATTAAAATTACTGCCACCACTGTGCTTCACCTGAAGTGCACCAAATGGCAAATGCACCACATTCTTTGGATTTCATTGCATTGTTTCTGGGTGCTGCACAGGTAGAAAAATGTATAGAAGGAGGGGGGGGGCTGCCTTTCTTTCTCTGGTTTGGGAAAGGCAGGTATAATAAGGTGAGAGCACTTGTTGCCTCTGCCTTTTGTAACAGACTTTGCACTAGGTCCCTAACAGCAATAGGTTGCTTTCCTTGCTCTTCTCCCTCTCCCATTTGAAAAAACAGGTTCTGCTTTACTTCCTAAAATGTGAGTTCCTCATCAAAAGGTTCTTCCTTGAAGGAATAGTATTTCAATTTATTCCTTCCATCATCTTTTTGCTTTATCCTGATCAGATACAACAATTCAAAACAAACAAAATGGATTTATAATTGATAAACCTGAACTTGAAATTGTTCTAGACTCTGGAGATGACCACTTAATTGCTACGTTATATAAATTGTTGTTAAAATATGAAATAGAGGAGGAACAGGTACGGTTAAGTGGGGGAAATGCCAAATGCTGGAAATATTACTGAGAAAGTCTGCCACTCTTGCTTTGAAAATGTGCACTTTGTACTGTGCATTAAGGTTGGCATCACCTAAGCACTCTGCTTAATGTGTACTGTTGCTGTGAGAGAGGCTGGATGGGCAGGAATCTCATGTCAGTTCAGAACAAGAGGATCTGAAGTCTTATGTTCAACTTTTTGAGCAATTTGCAATTCATTGACCTCGATGTCCTCCACAGTAACTTAATCAAAGAAGAAGTCTTGCTATACTATGCAAAGTCTGAGAATTTGAGATAAATGTAAATGCCTTACTAACTACTTACTGCCTCAGACAGACAGCCTATAAAGTTGCATTTAAATTGGTCAATCTAGAGCCTCAGGAAGACATCCTCATTCTAGAATAGATCATCCACTTATGAAACCCCTTTTTTAATCAGGGCAGGGGAAGGAGATAATTCCCACTTGTGTCATTCCCACCATCGCTCCTATCTGACCACAATTTGAATGCCTTATCTGTGACATCAAAACACCTGCAGCCGTGTCTACACTTTCTTGATTAATCCAGGATAAACTGCTCCAAAGCTGCCCCAATACAGTCCAGGCCCAACCATAGAACATTTTGGCCATCCACAGGGACAGGCAGGTCGAGTGTGCATTGGGGCCAATCATGCATAGCTCTGTGCCAGAAGCTTGCTGGCAACATCATATTTTCAGGGCATATGGCTAGTCCAGCTGGTATGACTTCACCAGAGGAAACATCACCAGCAAGTCTCTGCCAAGGAGCTGCTTGTGGGCAGTGGCACAGCAGTAAGTTCATTGGAGGTATGCTCCAGGCCAATCCAGCTATTCACACCTCCAAAACTCTAGTAATTCCTGTTTTATCTTGAGCCACATTAACATGTAAATGCAGGTGCTTCTGCTAATAATGTATTTGTCTAAGACCACATGCTACTAGTCCCTGCAGATGATAGTCCCTACTCCTCATAGAAAGCCTTTGCCATCAGGGTTTTGAAGTTCATGTTGGCATCATGGTCAAGCATGAAATGATCAGTTTGTATTAATTTTCTTTTTGATTTCACATTAATCCGGATAGACAGATATGGAATCTTTTTGGATTCAGAGAGCCAACTATAATCTCTTGCCGGGCTAGCTGTTTTTTTGGACTTAAGAGTACATTTACACTGCAGAATTTATGCAGTTTGATATCACTTTGACTACAATAGTGCAATCCTGGAATTTGTAGTTTAGTGGGCACCAGCACACTTTGGCAGAGAAGGCTTGAGACTACAACTACCTTGATCCCATAGCATTGAGTCATGACAGCTAAAGTGGTGCCAAACTGCATAGATTCTATAGTGTAGACGCAGCCTTATTTACACGACTGCTCTACCTGTAGGTTTCAGTTCCAGCTCTGATTGTTCACCAAAGATTCCATTTCATGCTCTGCAGCTATGACACATTGCTATTTTTCATCTGGAAGCTTCAAACAAAACATGTAACTTCAGTAAGACAGGTAAAATTGCACGCAGTCAGCATGGAACACTGAACTCATAAATTATTTTTCTGTATAAATAAAACTATTTATGAAGTATCTTCAAAACAATGAAAGAGCATTAAGAACAGAATTTCATCATTTAGTACCCATGATGGATTTCCATCTACATATCACAAGACATTTTAACAAATTAAGCTTCTGGTTATTAAAAATGTTCTTCATTCACATTCAAACCACTACAATTTCATGCATGGGTGGAAACATATGATTACTTTAGATCTTATTGGACTGCAATGCTCTCCAACCCTGGTTGGCACAACCAAGGTTAAGGATCAATGTGGGTTACAATTCAATATCTGAAAAAGAGTATATTTCCCCATGCTTTCCAAAGTGACCACAAAACATATTTTTAAAGTGATGTTGCTTTCACTGTACTATACCTGTACAGTGAAAGCAACATCACACAAACACACAAACCATTTCCCATGCATTTTACATCAAACATACATGTGTTCCTTTCTGCCCTTGGCTTCCAAAATATGAATTGAATAGTTTGTTTGTCTATTAGAACTACTACCAGATTGCCAATATCCGCTGGATAATGGAGAAAGGCAGGGAGTTTCAGAAAAACATCTATTTCTGCTTCATTGACTATTCTAAAGCCTTTGACTGTGTGGATCATAATAAATTGTGGCAAGTTTTTGGTGGGATAGGCATACCAAGCCACCTTGTCTCTCTCCTGAGGAATCTGTACAAGGACCAAGTAGCAACAGTAAGAACTGACCACGGAACAACAGACTGGTTCAAGATTGGGAAAGGCGTACGGCAAGGCTGCATACTCTCACCCAACCTTTTTAACGTGTATGCAGAACATATCATGCGATGTGCAGGGCTTGATGAATGCAAAGCTGGGGTTCAAAATTGCTGGAAGAAACATTAACAACCTCAGATATGCAGATGACACCACTCTGATGGCTGAAAGCGAGGAGGAGCTGAGGAGCCTTCTAATCAAGGTGAAAGAAGAAAGCGCAAAAGCTGGGTTGCAGCTAAACATAAAAAAAAAAACCAAGATTATGGAAACAAGAATGATTGACAACTGGAAAATAGAGGGAGAAAATGTGGAGGCCGTGACAGACTTTGTATTTCTAGGTGCAAAGATTACTGCAGATGCAGACTGTGGCCAGGAAATCAGAAGACGTTTACTTCTTGGGAGGAGAGCAATGTCCAGTCTCGATAAAATAGTAAAGAGTAGAGACATCAGACTGGCAACAAAGATCCTCCTAGTCAAAGCCATGGTATTCCCTGCAGTAACCTACAGATGTGAGAGCTGGACCTTAGGGAAGGTTGAGCGAAGGAATGAACAAAAACAACAACCAGATAAATATATATTTCAAAGTGCTAGATATCAAAAGCAGAAGCTAAAGTTAAGGTACATACATGTATTGGGTATAGGAGAAAAGTGTACAGTCAAGAACACAAGATGGAGCAAATGTGCATGTATTGTTCTTTTCAGTCTGAGCCCAATAATTACAAAAACAGGATGGGGCCACCCTTAAGGAAAGTAAGTCATATAAAATTCAGATTGCCTGCTTTGAACTGAATTATATGGCAGTGAAGATCCAGCCTAAGGTGGATGCCTCCGGCAACAATTGCTAGACTGATTTGTAGTTTGACCAGCACTCTTTTGCAGAGAAGAGTAGAGAACTGTAACTCCTAAGATTCCATAGCAGAGCCATGGCAGGTAAAGTAGGGTCAAAGAGCATTAATTCTACAGTGCAGATGCACACTGGAAATAGTGCTGACTCTGGAGAATGAGCTTTTATGCAAGCACACTACATCATCTTTGCTAACTAAACTAAGAATATCCCTTCCGAAATAATAAAAGCAATTGGAAGTCAAGACTCAAAAACTGACTTGGTTGGTGTCTGATTGTGGCCTCATATACACTGCCATATAATGCAGTTTCTGAATCCAGATTATCTGCTTTGAACTGGATAATATGGCAGTGTAAACTGAGGGCCCTTCCAGACAGGCTCAAAATGTAGGACCTGTCTCATTTTTTACCTGAGGCATCCAAATAACGCCTCAGGTAAAAGCAAATTAATGCAGAGTAAACCAGGTTTTCCCAGTTTATTCCACATTTATTAAATACCTCTAAAGATTCTGACCTTAAACTAAGGTCTGGGTCTTTAGAGATGAGGGCCCTATGGGGACTGAATTCCAAGACTGCTTTCACAGTCCCGGGGGTCAGTCTCCACAGCCATCCTGCGCCTTTGGGCTCCCAAAAGCCCAGAGTAGTAAGATGGCACCCACTCCCTCCCTTCCAGCCCCCCATTTCACCCCCAAAACTTACCAGAGAGGTCTGGTGGCAACACAGCCCCCTTTATACAATCCTTCTTGTGCAAGAAAATGGCATGTCAGGAGGTGGGATAGATGAGAGATTTCCCTCCTCCCCCCTTCCAATGCATCATTTCCATGTGTCAGGAGGTCTCTCTGGAGAGGTCTGTGCTCCCCTCAGGTAAATTTTGAGGGGAGAATGGGGGGCATGAGGGGAGGGCTTGATGCCATCTGGTTTGACTTTTGTTTGACCTAGGATGGCATCTATCCACCCACCAAGGGAAAGCCCAAGGTTGTGGGAGGAGGTGGAGACACAAATCCAGGAGGAAGCGGGTTATTTCAACCCGCTTCCTCCTGGGTTTTAGGTAAGTGTAGAAGAACCCTTAGAACATAGAACTATAGAATCATCATCATCATCATCATCATTTAATAACTTTTTAATCGCCCTCCATCCAAGAATGCTCTAGGCGATTTACAGCTAAATTATAAAAGATAAAATGCATACATACTGTGCCGTTACGCCCAGACGCTTTAAAATAAAACTTTGACGTGCTGCTATCTATGTCTGGGCGAAACTGCTGGGATCTTTCTTTAGGCAGATTGAGCTTTCTGGAATAACTGAGTCCACTTCAATCTTAAACAATAAACAGGGTATTTATTTACGAAGTCCTGGTAGACTTGGCTCAGCTTATCAATATTACAACAATCAATGAATAATAAATTCCATCTATATTAATAAACTCTATATTCAGTTAATCTATCTATCTATCTATCTATCTATCTATCTATCTATAATCTATAGGTCTCAGTTAAACTAAATTACTCAATCTATCTATCTATAACTAAATTAAACTCAATTACTCAATTGTTTTTACAATGATATTTTCTGAGGTACCTTGTCTGCCAACAGCACATCATGGATTCTTTCTAAAACTGAAGGGGCAGGGAGACCTCCAAAATGGCTGCTGGAAACAGGGGCGGGCCCAAAGAGCCACTCTTTGGCCAATTATTGCAGAGGGCCTGAAAACTGACTTTCCTGCCTCTGGCTGCTAACTTTTTAGGCCTTTGCAGAGGCTGCAGAGGCCTAGGCGAAAGGCAAGGGGCAACCAATTTAAGCAACCCAAAAAGACAATAAACCCAGTCTCCTGGGAGACGGAACACTCCCCGCTTAAATTCTCCAGGATATGGGAATTTACCACTAAACATATACAAACTCCTTTGTATACATAACACTAAAACAGTAAAAACATTAAACACTATCCACGAGCAATACAAGATCGCTGATTGGTCTGTCCAGGTTAGACATTTTGTCCTTGTTGTAAGTCTTTAATTGAACTTTCCTGACCTTACCGTCAGGGCAAGGAAAGGTCTTTAGTATGATGCCCATAGGCCAAGCATGGTGGGGCAAGTCTTTGTCCTTTCATAGTAATAACAAACAAGCAACAATGCAATGCAACTATTGGGGGGTATGATAATGGGGTTTCTTACACACCTTAAGTTTAGCCTTAGCTAACCTTCCTCCCACTCCCAAAATACCCTCCCTAAAAGACTGGCTCTGGCCCCAATCAGGGAATTGTGCAGTTTGGCTGGAATGGAGACGTCCACTTCTTTTATGTTAGCCAGCTCCCTCTGGATGGCCAGGATGTGGTCCTGGGCACCTTTGCAATTGACCTTCTTCCCAGTTTTCAGGATTACCTCCGAGTTGCTATTTTCAATCAACTCTGCAATAACTTTCTGGAGGTACTTGGCACATTTTCCCACCTCGTTCTTAGGCCCGCGCAGCTGCACAATGTCGCTCTCTTGAGATGGGTCAGGGAAGTCAATGATGACCTCTGGGAACTTGCCACAGATCTCCCTGACCTTCTCGCCTTTCTGCCCAATGATCAGGTCTTTTATGTGTTCATTTTCCATGTGAACAGTCATTCCCAGCAGCTCCTTGCGAGCCAGCTGGACCCCTTGTGGGTCTCCCTCAATTCGGATCAGGTTGCTCTTCTCGTTGACGGGTGGGATGCGGACAGAGACTTTGTGCTGATCCTTGATGCGGTTGATGTTGGCTCCATTTTTCCCTATCAGATGACGGTGGAACCTCTGTTCATCCTTTGAGAGTGCTGTGTCTTCGTCCCTCTCAGAAACCTCAAAGATGGAGGAACGCTCTGGAGCTATTCCTTGGCAGCAGACTGAGATGTGGCTCAGGCAGCTGTGCATAAGTGTGGGACGTCCACCTTTAAGCACGTGTGCTTGTTTGGAGTCCAATGATGATGGAGGGTGCATCTTTTTTATGCACACTGGGCCTATAACTGTCCAGCCCAACGGCAGTAGTTGTGCAATAGGCGCACCTGGAGGTCCCTTAACTTGGTCGTTCACGCAGAACAAGCTCGGGCAGTCCACACCAAGCAAAAGGGCAATGTCCACATCTGGCCGAAAAGCTGGTATGGCATTCTTCAGCCTTCGCAGATGAGGATGGGCCTCCACAACTTCTTGGGTAACAATCTGCTTTTTGTTCCGAGGGATGGAGGAACACTCAATGAGGTCTGGCAACTTGAACTGTCTCTTTTGGTCGCAAGAGGAAACAACAAAACCGGAAGCTACACGACCCTGCAACTTCTTCCTTCCTACACACGTTGACATAGTGTAGTCGACCGTCTTGGTTTTAAGGTCAAACATTTGGAAGAACTCTGGAGTAGCCAGGGAAGCATCGCTCTGTGAGTCCAAAGCCACATAAAGTCTCTTTTTAAGCCAAGGGCTCTTGGCTGGATACACATCTGCCAGGCAGATGGGATGGCAGACTCTGAACTGATGCGCATCAGAGCACAACTCAGTGCAGGCAACTGTTGGAACATCTTCCTGCTTGTTGGTGGCTTCGGTAGGTGGCTTTTCCTTTGAAGATGTGTCCCCTTTGGTGTGGGAGACAGCGTTGGAGTTGTGCATTGCAGTGCAATGCTTGGGGCTGTTGCACCTTTCGCACTTGATGCTTTCTTTGCACATGGACGCAAAATGTGGAATTGCTCCACAGCACCTAAAACAGATGCCCTGCTTTTGGACTAACTGTTGTCCTTCTTTGTATGGCTTCTTGCCAAATTCCCGGCAGTTGGCCAAACTGTGGGGCTTCTGATGAATGGGACAGAGCACCTCTTTCACCTCCGACCTGGGTTCGTCATGTTGAGTTTCAACCGCCTTTACACTGATTGGTCTTTTGGCCTCTCTGGATGGTTTCTTGTCCACTTTAGGTGCCTTCTCTGGCTGGACCCCTTGGTACAAGGTGGGAAGGCCTGTCTGTGGATCGTTCCTTTCTCTGGCCGCTCTGGTGATGAACTGGACCAGATGAGAGAATGGAGGGTAAGCTTGAGCGTGGGCTTCTTTGTAGTTGAAAACTTCCTTCCCCCAGGATTCTTGAAGGGTGAAGGGAAGCTTACTCAGGATCTGCCGCTGAGACAGGTACTGATCGAGGCACTTGAGACCAGGCAGCTCTGGATTCTCCTTGGCCGACTCTAGCTCTGCCAGGAGGTCGCTGAGGTCCCACAAGAGCTTGAAGTCTTTGAGCTTCAAGGTTGGAAACCTTTGGAGCTTGTCCATAAGAGATGCTTCAATCTCTGTGCTGGCTCCGTACCGCTGCTCCAACCTGGCCCAGGCCTTTTCCAAGGCTTTGTCAGGATTGGCTACATGGGCTGCGTAGATCTTCTTAACTTGTGAAGATGAATTTGGCCCCAACCACGCAGCCAAAAGAGTCAATTCTTCCTCAGGCAGCAACATTAAGTCTCTGATTGCTCTCTGGAAGGTGACCTTCCAGAGAAGAAATTCCTCAGGCTTGTCCAAAAACTTTTCGACTCCCTTGTCTTTAAGGTCCCTTTTGGGGCTCCTGAAGATGGAAACAATCTGGGATTCAGGTGTCGACGGGAACAAGTGAGGCGTTGGCTGTTGTGGGGTGAAATCCCGCCGTGTTCCTTGTGTCGACTGTTGGCTCTTTGGAGGGATGACATTGCCTGCAGATGGACCGATGGCTCCCTGTGAAGTTGTCTGTAGGGCCCAATTGGTGCTAGGCCTTGATGCCCTGGTTGGCTGTCCTGGGATCTTAGTGGGAGGCACAGGCAACACGAGCAAGGATGAGCTCCCCGCTATGACACTCTGCTCTTCAGGGAACTCGGAGGCAACTTTAGGGGCCTGCTCTGGTAGAGGATAGAAGTCTTCATGTTCCTCATCCGAAGGCTGGCTGTTGATGCTGTTGAGGTGCGCAAGCACTTTAGAAGAAGGGTCCTGTGTTGGCAACTGACTTACATTTTCTTCTGTGAGTTGTCCACCCAGGACCTTAGCCAAAGTCTCAGCCTTTATCCTTTTGGCAGCAGCATCCATTTTTATTCTAAGCATCTCCAACTGACTTTGTTTTTGGGCCTGTTCTAATTGTATTTCACTTTGTCTTTGGGCCTGTTCAATTTGGAGTCGCTGTTCTTCTGCTTTAAAAAGGAGGGTGTGGTCAGCTATCTTGGCGTCAGCTTCTGCCTCTGCTATCTTACTTTGTAATTCAAAACGCGCAGTTTCTTTAATGTGCAATGCCGCTAGTGAGGAGATGACGCTTCCAGCAGTGGAAGACTTGTGGCTGTGCTTAGACAAAGCATGCTCCCTTATTCTAGATGCCTGGCTAGAAGGGCTGGACTTAAGGCTACATGAGGGACACTGTCTTTCTTTAGGCACAGGCCTTGGTTGAACAGATGGGGAAATGGATTCTAGGGCATCTAAAGTAGCCCTCACCCTATCTTCTTTCTCCCCAGTGTCGGCTAAGAGACCCACTATTTCTAACTCTGAGTCCTCTGCATTTATGCGTTCAACAACTTGAATTACCTTTGTCACCAAACCTTTCCAAAGACCGAAAGTTTTTTCAAGGTCTGACTTTAAAATGGATGGCACCTTTGTAATACCTAAGCTTTCTATCCTGGCTATCAATATTGTGATGCGCTCCCATGCTGAACTTAACTTCGCATGGAGGGATTCCTTTTCTTCCTCAAGTTGGGCTAGTAACTTGGCTGAAGGATGTTTAATTCTTTGGGGCCTCTTACTTTCTGCCTCAGCAGTAGGCATCTCACTTGCACCCTTTTGAGATTGCACAGACATTATGAACCCTTACAGCAATTAAATTACACAAAAGCAAACACAGTAAATAGCACAATGCACAGCAATTTAAACTTACAGTAAAGGCAAATGCAATATATGGCACAGTGTATAGTATTTAAACACAGCAATACGTTTCACTTTAAAAAACTACACTTTGCAGAAATCGAGACTTTTGGCGCCAAACTTTGGTGGGCAAACTGCAAAATGGCACCTGATACTTCCCCTGCAAAAACCAGGAAAAGAGGGAGGAACCTTCTTTGGTCGAATGACGCAAGTTGCTAAGATGGCGGCTTCACCAAATTTTCAAACACCTCGTGCTCCGTGGCTCCAAGGCTGGCTCTGGAGGGGAGGAAAGAAGAAACTCCTTCTCCCCGCTGTGAAGGGAGGTCACCACCGAAGGGCAAAGAGGCAAACCACCGCCGGCCGACTATTCCGGCCGAGATCCGGGTGAGCCACCGCTGGCCGACTATTCCAGCCGAGATCCTGGTGAGCCACCGCTGGCCGACTATTCCAGCCGAGATCCGGGTGAGCCACCGCTGGCCGACTATTCCAGCCAAGATCCGGGTGAGCCACCGCTGGCCGACTATTCCAGCCGAGATCCGGGTGAGCCACCGCTGGCCGACTATTCCAGCCGAGATCCTGGTGAGCTACCGCTGGCCGACTATTCCGGCCGAGATCCTGCAGCAGAGTTGCCAGGCCCGTCCGGATTCTGACCTGGTTCTGCTGGGCTCCACGCCTCTGTGCGAGCCAAAAGGACTGCCGCTGGAGCTCTGCGATTCAAGGCCTACCGCCGAAGAGCTCTGAGGGTAGCTGGGTTCTGCACAGCTGTGCAAACCCAGAGGCAGCCGCTGGGCCACGCGTGCACACGCGAGCCAAAGAGCAGGGGACAGCGAAGGCTGAGAGAATGGAGCCCCGCTCCTTCACTTTCTTTCAGTCTGGCAGCAAGCTTCACTGCAACAGACCAACTAAAACTAAAGTCTTTATGGCAGAACAGGCTAGCCTCAGGCGGAAAAAAACCCCGCTACCTATGTAAAAACTTTGCCGTTACGCCCAGACGCTTTAAAATAAAACTTTGATGTGCTGCTATCTATGTCTGGGCGAAACTGCTGGGATCTTTCTTTAGGCAGATTGAGCTTTCTGGAATAACTGAGTCCACTTCAATCTTAAACAATAAACAGGGTATTTATTTACGAAGTCCTGGTAGACTTGGCTCAGCTTATCAATATTACAACAATCAATGAATAATAAATTCCATCTATATTAATAAACTCTATATTCAGTTAATCTATCTATCTATCTATCTATCTATCTATAATCTATAGGTCTCAGTTAAACTAAATTACTCAATCTATCTATCTATAACTAAATTAAACTCAATTACTCAATTGTTTTTACAATGATATTTTCTGAGGTACCTTGTCTGCCAACAGCACATCATGGATTCTTTCTAAAACTGAAGGGGCAGGGAGACCTCCAAAATGGCTGCTGGAAACAGGGGCGGGCCCAAAGAGCCACTCTTTGGCCAATTATTGCAGAGGGCCTGAAAACTGACTTTCCTGCCTCTGGCTGCTAACTTTTTAGGCCTTTGCAGAGGCTGCAGAGGCCTAGGCGAAAGGCAAGGGGCAACCAATTTAAGCAACCCAAAAAGACAATAAACCCAGTCTCCTGGGAGACGGAACACATACAAAAATTAAAAATTAACAGAGATCGAATGCTCTAGTAAAAAGCCAGGTCAGAAGAGTCCTCATGGGTCACCTAGTCCAATTCCTCATTTTAAGCCTCTTCTATACTGCCATATAATCCCGACTATGAAAGCAGATAATCCACACTATCTGCTTTGAACATAATAAGCAAATATTATATGTGTCTACACTGCCATATAATCCAGTTCAAAGCAGATCATCTGGGATCTGATCCTGGGATATAGGCCAGTGCAAATCCAGCTTCAGACTAATGGTTGCATGTGTGTTCACAAAAAAAAAAAATCAAGGAAGGTAAACATTTCAAATAGATTACTGTGAATTTATTCCTGGCAAGTCATGGGCTGTAGGCTCTTATGATTATTCTCTTTCATATATCTTAAATTATGACTTCCTATATGACTCACCGCACTTAAGAAAATTATCCAAAATCAAAGGTAAATCATTCAACTGAGACTTTTGTGGTGTGTGACACAATGAAGTACAACCATTCTGTCTCTATAATTAAGATTTTGAAAGAACGATTCTATTAGTATTAATATTCTTACCTGAAAAGCATTTCAGTGGTTCACTGATTTGATGGGATATGGCTTTTTCAAATGGGTGCACGATAAATTCCATTTGAAATAGTTAAAATCTCTATTGTGTTTTCTTTACTTTCTAATGAAACCTGTGGGGAAGTAGGAGTATGGCACTTGCCAGCTTCTGAACTTTTGCTCCTGGTAAGTGCTGGCAATATTGTTATAGCCTACTTGGATGAAAAATGCAACTGAAAAGCTGAAGCATAGTGCTGAAATGAATAAGCAAATATGTTGAGAAATATAACTGGGCATTAAGATCAACAGACTCCAGGGAAGAATACCGGTATTTATTAAGAGGCATACATTCTTCCCTGCTAAAGCAAGAATAAAAGCAAGAACATTTTGTACACAAGCACAATGCACTGCAAGCAGCAGAACATTGTTTATTCACCCATACAAGCTTTGAACTGCTGCCCAAACCACTGTGCTCTGCTTAATAATTCCTCATAAAAATATGCCTCCAACATATGTGGCAGGCATTACATATGCCATACACCCCCAGGTTTCCTTTATCAACCCAATGACAGAATACTCTGCAATGAAAGGTACTGCAGATATGGATGTCCACTGAACTTAAAGGGGAAAGAGAAGACCTATGGGATCTACTCCCCTCAATGCCATGCAAATCGTTTACAAACACTAAATAGTTCTCATGCCTTCCAACAAGACCTAATTATCTGCTTTACATCACTGCGAAATGGGAACGCTAAGATTATCAACAAGTGTGTATGGCGTTTATATATTGTATGACTTATTCATGAAGCTTTCAATTAATCAGTGTTTATAAATTGCCTTGAAAGTTGGAAAACCTAGCAGATAGCATATCAAGGACAACGGCTTATAAATAAGGTAGATAAAATTGAATTCCGCAGGCGGTGCTGCCAGCATCTCTACCATTCTTTAGCTTCCAGTCATTTTGCAGGGTGTGTATTTGTCACAGCCACAGGACATAGATTTTCACTCCTCCACCTCTGCCCACTACAATAGGTTGTGTAAGCCAATATGAATGTTTAATGGTGAGCTTCTGATTTACTTCCGCTCCACCAGCAATAAACTTTAGTTCAACACACTGCTGGCATTACCTCAAAAGAAAATTAGGCAATTCGAGCAGTAATGACCAGTTAAACAAAGACTCCTGACATCAAAATTAGATGTTACCCTGGCAGTTTGGCATGTACTAACTTCATTCCCTGTAAAATATTCATAGCAATGAAGTCCCTAAAGGAGCTAAAGATGAGGCAAGATTTCTTTACTCAGAAGGATATCTAGTAGTTTTTGAAGCAGTGTGTTGGAGGGATCTCCTGAGAGACTTGTTAAAATCCCGCTACCAAAGTAAAAGAGAAGGCAAGATGATTTTCATACGACTGGCAGAGTGCCTACCTTTCCTTGAACATTGTTTATCCCTTGAGCATATGTAAGATATATTTCTTTACATGAAGTTTCCGATCTTCATAATGAAACCAATGCACCAATGGAAAGAACACAATATTTGGAAAAAAAAGCAGAATCCTCAGAAAAGCAATTGGGACAAGAAAAAATGCATACAACATTCTTCAGCATCTCTCATAATATTATCTTTCTATTTGAATGAAGGCATGCACGCCCTCCCAAGACTTTTGCTTCAGTTCAAAATTTATTCAATAAAATTCTAATCTTGTTTGCCACTAATTCATTATTTCTATCTTGCTTTCCTTTATTCTCCACTATTATTATTATTATTATTTGGCATTGAGAAAGTGCCACTCAGAGTGCTCAAGTGAGAGTGCCAATCTAACATAGCACAGCTGTAACGTCAACAGTTTGACTCTGCTTCTGATTGAATCAACTGCTTTTCTCACTGTCATTCAAACTAAGCCAAACTCTTCTTTGGCAGGAAATCCTATCTAATGTTCTAGCTGCACACTAGCTAGGTTGTTTTAAAAAATCTATTTTATTGGTCTACTTTAGGCTGCTTTTCTGATCTATCTGTCTTAGACATCAGTAGTACTCAGCCTGTGATCCTCCAAACCGGTGTTTCCCAACCTGTGGTCCGTGGACCACCTGTGATACCCAAGAACTAAAATATGGTCCTCAGCCTCACCATTACTACTCCGTTGCAACGCGAGCTATTGGTCTTGCAAAACCCTCTTATAGTGCCAAGGCAACAGGGATGTCAGGAGGGGAGAGTCTGACTACCCATGAAAGGCGCAACAACAAGCCTCCTGACTGCACCTTCTCCTCCTCCTTCCTCCTTCCCACTGAACGGAGCCTTTCCATGTGGTGCCTGGAAGCCTTAGTGCCTTCGTTTTTAGGCCTGTTCCTGGGGTTATTTGGGGTGCTGATTCGGAAAATTGCATTGGACAGACTTCATCAGCTCTAGATTATTAAATATGGTTTTCTGTGGGCAATTACTGGATGGCATACGTTCTGTATCAGAAACTAGAGCTGATGTGATCTCTCCAATGCAATTTTCTGAATCAGCACCCCAAATAACCAAACCGAATCTAAAGTTGACCAAAAATTATTCATAACCCTTTTGGTATTAATGCTGGAGAGGAGTCCCTGATCAAACTAGTCCCTGGTCGCAAAAAGTTGGGGACCACTGCTCCAGATGAACGACATGCCACAATGTAAACAATGACAGAGAAAAGGATAGAACTACTCAATGCCTTCTTTGCCTCAGCCTTCACTTAAAATAAAAATAGTGTTCAATCAGGGAGAAATGGAGCAGATGATGCAGCAGGGGAAATGCAACACAAATGAAGTAAAGGAGTAGTGCAAGTATACCTGGCTAATCTAAATAAACTATATCTAAAAGTATTAAAATAATTTTTTAAGTTTAAATAATTGGTTTATATGCTTTTGGTGTTATCTTTTATTGTATTGTATGTTTATTTTTTGTGTTGTTCCAGGTACATTGTGCCGTATGTAAGCCGCCCAGAGTCCCTTTGGGGAGATGAAGGCGGGGTACAAAAATTATTAGTAGTAGTAGCAGTAGTAGTATTAATGGGCAGATATAATCTCAGACCAACTGGCAATAATCTTTGAGAATTTTTCAAGAACAGAAGTCTCAGCAGACTGGAGGGCAAATGTCGCCCCCATTTTCAAAAGGATCCAAATGACTACCAGCCAGTCAGCCTGACAGAAATACCAGAAAAGATTCTGAAGCAGATCATTAGACAATCTGTAAGCACTGAGTTTTTCTCAGAAACAAGTCATACCAGATTAATCTTATCTCTTTAAAAAAAAAAGGAGTTACAAACTTGGTGGATGTCCCCTTGAGATGTAAGAATTACAGTGGGTATCCAATTGATTCTTACAGTGGACAGAACTCTTTTTATCACTGTGGAACAGGGAGAAGAATAATCTCCCCTCCTGCCATTCCCCAAATATATAATGTGGCTCTATGGTATCTGTGGGGATTTGGTTTCAGGACCTTCCATGGATACCAACATCCATGGAATGTTCCATTCTATATAAATGGTGGGGTAAACTGGAGTCCCTTATATAAAACGGAAAATCAAAGGGGGGGGTGGAATGGGGGGGGGGGTATTGTAAAGCCATGGATGGCTGAATCCATGGATACAGAAACCATGAATGTAGGGAGCCAACTGTTTGCTCAAAATCTGTGCCAGCACAGAGGAGCAGATCTGGGTAAGAAAATGTTATGTGACACCTGGTTCTATTGGATTTCACACCATGTTAGTTGAACAGTGAAGGAAATTAATGCATTCTTTCAATGTTATTCACTTTTCTAGCTTATTAAAATATTCCTTCTGACAAGTACAGTGATACAGCAACTCAAAGTGGCACTGAAGGTGCCATAACTACAACTGGAAATGAAACGATTATTGAAAGTATTCCCAAAAAAGTCTAAAAAATCTTCCCATATAAGAGAAAGAATGTAAGGATTAAATATTTCCAATATTGATTGTCCTTGAAAAATAATATCATAGTTTCATTTTTCAGAAAGAGTTCTTTCAAACAAACAAACAAAATAACCTCAAGGGATGACATTGCCCCTTTTCAAATCCAGACATGAACTTGTAAGAAATAAAGCCAGGTATGGAAAAAAAATTGATGAAAACTTGACACTGTTGGATGAGTTTGGGTAACTTCTTGTGACTCCTCCAGTAGTTACCTTTTGGAAAGCAAATATCTTTGGGCGGTTCTGTGCTCAATTTGGACTCTTTATCTAGAAGGTGTGTGCTATCCTTTACAGGTTCTGCCTGATTACTTCTCCTTTATAAGAAGATCTTATAAAGGGGCTACAAAGTGCAATCCTTGACATGTGAGTGTGGAGAGGAGCAAACCACTGACCACCTGCTGCAATGCAACCTGAGCCCTGCCACATGCACCATGGAGGACCTTCTTGCAGCAACACCAGAAGCACTCCAAGTGGCCAGATACTGGTCAAAGGACATTTAACCAACTACCAAACTCACAAATTTTGTATTCTGTATTTTGTATTTTTGTATTTTGTCTGTTTGTTTGTTTGCTTTGTTCTGTTAGAAATGTAACATAATTGACTGGTTGCTGATGACTCGATAGATAGATAAATAAATAAATAAATAAATAAGAAGATCTGTGAGCTTCTCCTCAGATTCCTCACTTGGTCAACTCAGACAGACTGTAAGACATGGCTTAAGATTACTATAAAACAGTATTCTTTCAAGAATTTTAACAGATACTATTTTCTCTTTCTTTGTGTATTGTGACTGCTTTGGAAATTTATCCAGTCCAACTGGGTGTCAGCATCTGCTAGGAGAGGTTTTCATGTATTTGTCCTGTGGAACTCTTATGTGAGTTGAGCTATTGCAAGTGACATATTAATTCTTTGAAAGAAAGACCTCACTTCCGCAACTGCTAAAATACAATCTTTTAAACTGGAATTGGGCAGTGTTAAGCAGTACGGTGTAACAATGCAGCCTTGCAGTGAAATGTTAGTATGAGTACAAGGACTGAATTGACATATAAATCTGCATTCCATGAGGACATAACAACTATTTATATTATAATTTATGTTAGAATAATACAGTCATCTGCAATAGCTCAACTGGAACAGATGCCCAGTGTTGACAATCCAATATGTATCAAACGAGGAAATCACCAAGAAAGTAATTCTAGAATAATTAGTTTACTTTTTGTTGAAATGTAGTAGACAGACACCCCAACCTGTTCTATATGAACCAGGGTGGCCCACATGGCTCAGTGATTCCCACTTGCTTCATGAAAAGGTAAACAAACTATGGAGCTCCATAGCTTTTTCATCATGATGGGCAAAAATAATCTGATACTCCTCTCTGACCTTCTTCTCTTGCAACAACCCAGAAGGAATACAAAGCAGGCAAGCTACTTGTGATGGCGCAAAACATTAATAAACCATGCTGCAAAGCTTTGTGGCTTGTTTAACTCATCAGACTGCAAACACCAATATTCTGCCCTGGCTTATCATGTTGTCCCAATTCACCCACAGTGTGTGTAGATGAATTGCACTAAAAAAATTTGTGCTTGTAGTGAAAAGCGATCTTTAAAACAGTATTTCAGTCTCAGTAAAAGCAACATCAAATAACCACTGGCAAAATGTGAACTGGCAGTTAAAGTAGTACATTAAGAAGAAAATGAGTTATTGCCTTCCAAACTACCAGGCAACTGAAATGACAAGACACTAAACACAACTGGCTTCTCCACAATTATTCTGCAGAATACTGGAAATGTTTATAGGCCCTGAGTCAGATCCATTAATAAAAAAAATACAATTCTGCTTTTTTTTAAAAAAAAAAAATGGATAATAGGATATCAGGGATTCTCAAACTTTTTCAGCCACTGAGCCCTTTTTGAGGCAAAAGCTTCTTGTGGAGCCCCACTAAATGTTTATATATTATATTATAAATTATGGTATAGTATAGTGTATATGATGTGTATATGTATGGGGGAAAAATACCAACATAAACTTAACATTTCAGTGGAAGACCCCACGGGCCATCCAGTCCAACCCCATAGTGCAGTGCAGGAAAAACACAATCAAAGCACCCCCAACAGATGGTCACACTGTCTTTGTAATTATTATTACCGAAATGCAACAATATTAGTATACAGCAAATGAGATCACTATGTTGGCTGAGCGGTGAGAGAGAAAATAGGGTTATGGAAGCAAGGAAGGCAAGGGGGAAAGGATCTGAGCAGAGAGGGGAAAAGGCATTTGGGGAGCAAGGGGGAAAGGCTTTTGGTGGCAAGGGAGGCAGAGAGAGGAGCAGGAAAGAGGAGGGAAAGCTTGGAGGAGGAGGAGGGGAGAATGAGAGAAACATGGAGCCTCTTAGTATGCTTTGAAGAGCCCCAAGGGTTCTGTGGAGCACACTTTGAGAACCACTGGGATAGGTGGTTTAAAACTTGGATTAAAAATTGTGCAAACTGGAATTAGAATAAATGAGAACTTCATATAACATTTTCTGCCAAGATATACATATATATTAAGGGAAAAGTAAATGTACCTAAAATCCTCTTGCCAATGTCAATATCCAAATATATTTCGTATTTAGAAAAGATCTTTAGACATTTTAGAAATCAGAAAAAAACTATTCAGCCCAGCACACTTGTCCTTTTCAGTTTACCCTAATCCTTTTTTCTTTTTCTTTTTTTTCTTTTTTTTTTTGGGGGGGGGGGGGGAAGGGTAAAGCTTTAATTCCTTCTTTATCCAGAAACTAATCTCTTAAACCCATTTAAGGCAACCAACACAAATCAATCACTAACATGTTGAATATGTTTATTACTCTTTAAAATATACTTATATTCCAAACTCTACAAACAAAATTCATGCAGCACTAATGCTCCATGTTATTATTAATAGTCAATCATCCCTTCAGGTCTGCATTTTTTGCAGGTATGGTTATTCATGGATTTGATTTAAATGTTTTCTCTAAGAATCTCTAGGTCCTCCATTGTGAGCCAATTGTCAACTTTCTCCAGTCATATTGGAGGATGTAGAAATTTTCTGAGAGGACACCTCTCTAGGAATCTCTGGGTCTTCCAGTGGAATTCTATGGTCAGCTTCCACAAGAAGTTCTGCTGGGAGTTCGCCACAGAATTGTCCTGGAGCTCTACAGAGAACACTTCTCTTGACATTTCTACGTCCTCCAGAGTTTCTATGGCATGCTTCAACCAGAAGCTTAAGACATAGAAGGCAACCACAGAGTCATGCTGGAAGAATTAGAAATTGCTAGAGAGGTGTTTTTTCAGGTTAAAAAAATAGTGATTTCTTCATTTGTGATTTTTCACTCTTACAAGGGTCCTACGCCTCAACGGCATGGCGTGTGGAGTGCTGACTGTACTACCAATGTGCTACTTCAAGAACATTCAAGTGCACTTGGGTATAAACAGGGTTAATTTCCTCTTCTGGTTACCAGTAGGAGTAAGATCTGTTTTATTTGTTGTTTTAGTCAGTCACAATGAGAAAACTCTTACTTACTACCTGCATTGATTACCTGATACCTGCTGTCTGCAAGATGCTTTTCCCAAGTCAAAATGTCATTTAAGAGTTCAGATTGCCATCTGCTCATTCTAGCCAGCACACAGAATCACAGAATTTAGCCAAAAGCCTGAAGACAAAAGCCTCCCCTCCTGTTTTCTCCTGGCACACTGAACTGTTTTTAAACAAGCACCAGAAGATGATATACAAGTGTTTACAAGGTGTTTGATAAATTCTTCTAAGTCCCATTAGTTGTTTATTATTTACTCCCTTCTGAATGCCCCTCTTTTCTCTGTTTCTTGTCCTCCCAATTCTCAAAGACAAATAGGAGGCAGAAAATATGTTGTGTAATTGGGAGATTTGTTGCTATAGTTTTCAGAATTTTTTACAGAAATATCTAATGATTCTATTATGTTCAACCATATTCAGACTATTCCTAGAACCAGCTTAAACAGTTTATTCCCATCCTCAAGTGGGCTTTTTTAATTCCAAGATATACTGGAAAAATATGTTCTCTTCTTCTCCTTGCTATTATTATTATTATTATTATTATTATTATTATTATTATTATTTAATATTTTTATTACTGTATTAAGAGTTCAGGGCTATTGGGCACTAGTAGAATGGCACTTTTGTACAACAACTCTACAACTATTTTTTTAAAAAAATCAATAAAAATTCAGAGGAGGGTGTTTACCTTTCTAATGATAGCACCTCTTCAGCAACCCATGCCCCAGTTTAAAAAAAATTAAAAGAGCAGAAGCCCTGAAAAAAAACCCTCCCCGAAAAAAACACCTGGCAAAATCCATGGAACAATATTGCAAGAATTAATGCTTCTCTAAACCAATCAGAATGTGACTTAAGATAACTGGAAGAGAGATTAAAATGGAAGAGGGAAGCAAAAGGCCCCATCTGCACTGCCATATAATGCAGTTTAAAACTGCATTATAGATAGATAGATAGATAGATAGATAGATAGATAGATAGATAGATAGAGATTCCGTGTCAGGAGCAACTTGAGAAACTGCAAGTCGCTTCTGGTGTGAGAGAATTGGCCATCGGCAAGGACGTTGCCCAGGAGACACCCAGATGTTTGATGTTTTACCATCCTTCTGGGAGGCTTCTCTCATATCCCCGCATAGGGAGCTGGAGCTGACAGAGGGAGCTCAACCCACTCTCCCTAAATTTGAACCACTGACCTGTCAGTCATCAGTCCTGCCAGCACAAGGGTGTAACCCACTGCGCCACCACAGGCATTGTATGATCAGTGCAACTAAAGTGCATTATAGGAGTCTCCACTAACCATATGCTGCAGTTTCAAACTGCATTATATGGCAGTCTATATGGAGCCAAGGACATTCATCAGGACCCACTCCATAGTGTACATTATTTCCATACTCTCCGTCTTTCATTGTCTGTTGATAGAGGAGCTTTCCAAATTTTCAACCAACAAAACTGTCACATAGTGAGACTCTTCTCACATTCACATATCTAATACACTTCCAAGTTTATTTCCCTTGAGTTAGTCCTTGAACACGATTAAGTGATGCTCATATATTTTCTATGTATGGCAAAATTAGCAAGTTGATAATCAAGCTACAACAGTTGTGCAGTGCAATAATTCTCTAGGACAACTGTACAAAGTGCCTTAAGACAGTTTGTTACATGCAAAGCCACCATGTACACAGGTTTGTAGCCAGTTTTCCATAAAACCAGTGGCTGCCAAGTATTTTGGGAACCAGCAGCAAAAGACTTTACTCTATTCCAAACAGGGTGCTGTGTTGTGTATGTTCTCTTTAAGCTGCCAACACCATCACATGGAGTGGCAGACGGACTTTGCCAAAACAGTGTCAGGTTGTACTCTTGTGCAACACAATCTTGTCGAGTGGAGGAGTTATATACTCACATACATCATTGTATATCCCTTGCTTAGGAGGGGAAGATTAAGGAAATACTTGCCAGGCTGGAGTAGAAATGATTTCCAGGCACTTACTGGTCTAAAGTGGAACAGAGAAGGATGCATTCATCTATATAGAAAGTCATTGACTATTTGTACCAAACCCAGCCAAAATCCTACATTCACCATATTCCCTAAACTGGTTATCTCATAAGGCAACACTGCTTTGGAAGATGGCAACCTGGAGAGGAAAATGATTAAGAGGGCATTCTCTGCTTCAAATTCAACTCCTCCAATGTCCTTTTTCTTACCCTGGGATTCTGCAAGGGTGAATATTTATCTAGAATGTTGCCCATCTCCAAAACAAGCCCTCGGTGACGCAGTGGGTTAAATCCTTTTGCCAGCGGGACTAAAGACCGACAGGTCGCAGGTTGGAATATGGGAAGAGTGTGGATGAGCTCCCTCTGTCAGCTTCAGCTCCCCAAGCGGGGACATGAGAGAAGCCTCCCACAAGGATGGTAACACATCAAAACATCCTGGCATCCCCTGGGCGATGTCCTTGCAGACTGCCAATTCTCTCATACCAGAAGTGACTTTCAGTTTCTCAAGTCGCTCCTGACATTGAAAAAAAAACTAGCAAAACATTAGGCATTCTACCATTCTTTGGTTGCTCCAGATTATTTCCTCCTGAAATTGCTTTTTCTAACTATAATGGGTTATCAGGGCCTCTTAGTCATAATGTGCCCTAGTCAATGCCATAAGGACACCTCACCACCAACACAACTCTTCTCCTCTTCCTCTTGCCTTGCAGCTCTCCTAAAAACTGGCTCCAAGTGTTTCCCAGACCAGTGGAGCAAGTTTTGAAGTCCACAGAGGCTCCAGAAGAATTACTACATCCCAATCCTACTGACAGAAGAATTTCCATCAGCAAAATTGTCCAGTGGATCCTTTTGCCACATGTAACTTGGCTCTGGGTTTTCCACATCAAGCTATCCCTTATTTAAAATTGTTTTTTCTTCTTCTGTAGCCTCATGACAAAACCAAAACTTTATTTTTACTGCAACTGGGGTGAATCTCTCCAATAAAGTAGATGGCTTTAAACAAGTTAAAACATCCAGAACACGTTCTGTGTTGGATGGCAAAAAATGAAAAGAGAAAGAACTAAGAAGTGGAAATGCTTATTGAGAATCAAAGAACACTAAACAAAAGCAGGCAAAAAAATTGTGGCATTCTAATGCAATCATTTTATTAAGGTCCACACCTTTTCTATTATATGTCATAATTATATGCAATCAACATTCTTATCTCCCTCTTTTCCATTACGTTGCTACTCTTTGAAATAAAGACATGCATCTAACTATTTCCATCTGTCACAAAAATTAAACAGAAATCAAAAGAAGAGGCAAATCTGGCTTATAATGGTTTCTTTTAAATGGGTTTTTCAGAGCTTTAGCGGTATGGAGATTGAAACAATTCAACTTCTTTTGTTCATTTCAAAACAAAGAACCACTATTTGATAATAGGCTTCTCCCAAGGATACTTTACCAGTTTACTCTGCTTTCCATTTTTTGTATTAAGCAAGTTCCACTTTTCTGGTAACATTTGCAATTTGCAAAAGCAAAAACAAAACTTTCTTTGTAGGGTTTGTTCCCCTTCTGATTCAATAAATTCTTTACATAAGGTATATTTCTTTATTTTATAAACTTCCTATGTCAAGTAAATAGTCTTTTATTCAACTGACTGATTCTGTAATCTGTTTTCTACTGTGTTTAAGGAACACACTTTAAATATTGATAGTAAGTAATCACACCATTCCAGACCCTGCACATAAATTGCCAAGATGGAAGACACTTCATTTGTATAAAGGCTTAAAATGCTACCAGACTGTGTAACAGCACTGAATGTTAACACTTTTCATTCATTTTTTAATTGTATACTACAGTAAAGGTTTCCCCTGATATTAAGTCCAGCCGTGTCTAACTCTGAGGATGGTGGTCATCTCCATTTCTAAGACGAAGAGTCGGCGTTGCCTGTAGACGCCTCCAAGGCCATGTGGCCAGCATGACTGCATGGAGTGTCATTACCTTCCCGCAGAAGTAGTACCTATTGATCTATTCACACTTGCATGTTTTCAAACTGCTAGGTTGGCAGAAGCTGGGCCTAACAGCGGGAGCTCACCCTGCTCCCCACATTTGAACTGCCAACTTTTCTGTCAACAGTTGTGTTACCCCAAAAAAACAACTAGTATACACAGTAGAAGAGCATGTATGTGAAAAGGAATTCACAGGATATTACATTATGAGGTCTATCTGCTCCCCTAACCCTGTGTTACAGTGTAAAAACACAAAAGTACTTGAATATCAACTCCAGGTCTGAAAACATATTCTCTGAAAGGTTAAAAGGCATTAACTATACGGAGACAGGTGTATGAGTGCTAAATGCATCTGTAATTCAAACCTGCTTTCTCCAAGATATCATTTCAAAAGGAATGGGGCAGAAATGCAAAAAACCAAAAACCAAAACCCTGTCAATACACTTTGAAAAGACATCAAGTATTGCACAGTGTGATTTAATGGACTTCTATGTTAACAACTACAAATGGTGAACAGATAAGAGAATTGCTGACAAATTCTAGTAGCTTAGGTGGACATAATGCACAAAACAGTTTATATATAGTCCAACAAGGGAAATCTGTTGGACTTTAAATGAAGTTCAATGGGGACAAATACTCTACTTGGGCAGAAAATATGAAATACAAAGATACAGAATGGGGACCATGGATTGACAGCAATATGTGTGAAAAAGATCTTGGAGTCCTTATGGATAACAAGTTAAACAGGAGCCAACAATGCGATGCAGCAGCTAAAAAAAGCCAATAGGATTTTGGCCTGTATAAGTAGGAGTACAGTGTCTAGATCCAGAGAAGTCATGCTACTCCTCTATTCAGCCTTGGTCAGACCACTGTGTCAATTCTGGGCACTGCAATTTAAGGGAAATGCTGACAAGGGAATGTGTCCAGAGAAGTCTGGAGATCAAGCCCTATGAAGAGTGGCTTAAAGAGCTAGGCATGTAGGTCCTGCAGAAGAGAAGGCTGAGAGGAAACAAGATGAGGGTCGCGTATAAATAAGTGAAGGGAAGTCATACGGAGGATGGAGCAAGCTTGTTTTCTGCTGCCCTGGAGACTAGACGCAGAACAATGGCTTCAAACTACAGGAAAGGAGATTCCACCCGAACATGAGGAAGAACTTCCTAACTGTGAGAGCTGCTCAGCAGTGGAACTCTCTGCCCCAGGAGTGTGGTGGAGGCTCCTTCTTTGGAGACTTTTAAATAGAGGCTGGAAAGTTACCTCCACAAGAAGAAATAACATTTTGTGCAGATGATATATAAGAGGAGTGGCTCAGGGTGAGGGGAACATGGTGGTGAGGGATAGAAAATATGTATAAGCGTAAAAATAACAGTAGATGCCAAATGTATTATGGATTGTACTGAATAGTATGTGTCTGCTATACAACAAATGATGTATAAAAAATGTATTGAATTATGATAAAATAAATACAAATATATATATTTTAAAATAAATAAACAGAGGCTGGATAGCCACCTGTCAGGAGTGCTTTGAATACGATTTTCCTGCTTCTTGGCGAGGAATTGGACTGGATGGACCACAAGGTCTCTTCCAACTCAAGGATTCTATGATTCTATGGTAGAAAGCAACTTCTACACGTGGGTTTATTTGAGTGATCAAGATCCAAACACTTTTTCGTGTGGAGTGGGTCCCCAATGAGCAGTTAGATCCGTCTTGTGCAAACTTTGATCTTTCAAGTGCTTTGGACTTCGACTTCAACAATTCCTAACAGCTATTAGAAATTGTGGGAGTTGGGAATCCAAAACAGCTAGAGGGTTGAAGTTTGCCCATGACTGACCTAGATCTTGAACAAGATCAGTATATAATAATACCACCCTTCAATTTAAAAAAAATTGTTTGCCCCTCTAGCAAAGATGCATACTAAGGAGTACAACACAAAGAACATTAATTAAATGGGAGTTAATAAAAAGTAATGGGTACTAAAGACTTCCTTTTTGAAATAGGGGTAGAGCAGGCCTGGGCAAACTTCGGCCCTCCAGGTGTTTTGGACTTCAACTCCCACAATTCCTAACAGCCTGCTGGCTGTTAGGAATTATGGGAGTTGGAGTCCAAACACCTGGAGGGCCCAAGCTTGCCCAGGCCTGCACTAGAACACACAATGGCTTTGCTCTCATTTTGCAGGGATTTAAGCAACCTCTGTTTTCTCCTTGCAGGCGATACAAGAACCACAGATATGAACAATGAACCGAAAAGTTCACCAGCGAGGAGGGAATCGTCCGATTATAATGTACAGGGAACTCCTTCCCGAAGGCAGAGGAAGTATTCCAGGCTCCCCCAGACTTTCGGAGCAAGAAATTCCTGTCAGATCCACACACTTCTGAAACAAAAGCTAACCATGTTTGAAGGGCCATCTATAGCAGCCGGCAGAAACCTTGGTTACCACAGAAACAAGAGGGAGGCTGGCTTTCCCTTCCTTCTCGCTCCCTTTCTTCTCGCATGGGGTTGCCATTCAACAATAGATGGGCTGTGGATATTAATCAAAGAGATACTATAAAAAAAAACAACACCCAGAATGCAAAATCCATCAAATTAGTTCATTTTCTGTACCAAACACCATGTCAAGCTATGTATGAAAGTGAATAAAATTTCCACAGCCAGCGTGAGGCTTAATAATGGACTCCAATGGAAAGAACTTAAGGTTTGCAAACAGGGATGCCACTTTGTACAGAAAAGGGGACTATGATGAACCATAACTTAGCCAAATTACATCCAGCCAGATCCATACTATTTGCCCTGTCATACAGGATGTGACTGCATGGAGTGCTTCATAGGTTAATAATACTCAATAGAAAACTGCACCGGGTTGGTTATTATTTCCGTGCATTTCAAACGTGCACCTTCCCCCCCCCCCCCCCCGCCGCCAAAGCTATATCATGATGCTCAGATTTGAACTTTTCTCTTACTTCCCAAGATAGAAATAAGATAAGGAACCCAACCCTTTGAAATGGAGCAGCCAATCAAGAGGATGAGAAGCAAAATGTGAGGAGTCAACAAATGGTCATTGTTCCACTACATCAGGCATGGGCCAACTTGGGACCTCCCTCCAGGTATTTTGGACTTCAACTCCCACAATTCCTAACAGCCTCAGCCCCTTTCCTTTTAATCATAATATTATAATAACTTTGTTTTTGCATCTCGCCACCATCTTCCCACAGGGACTCGGGGTGGCTTACATGGGGACCAAGCCCAGTCTGCCAGAAATTAAAATATTCAAATACAAAACATCATAAAAACATAATAATAAACAATCAAACCACCAAAACAACCAATAGCCTAAACTAGATGTCATATACTGAGGTGTGAGGCGAGGCAGGGGCTTGTGCAAAACAGTGACAAGGGCAGGGCTGATAAAAAAAGTGTGGGAACCAGATGATAAGTATGGGCTAAACGGGCCAAGTCTATTTGTGTAGTACAACTAAAAGGCAGGGACAATGGTAAAGTGCAGGAGCCAGATATTAAATTGTGGCTGGAGGGGCCAAAATTATCTAGTGAACAAAAGCACATTGGAACATCCAAGTTTTTGGCTTTTTGTGGAAAGTGGACAGGGTGACCACCAATCTAATCTCCCTGGGGAGACAGTTCCAGAGCTGAAGGGCCACCACTGAAAAGACCCTCTCCTTTGTCCCCACCAACCGTGCTTGTGATGGAGGTGGGAGCGAGAAAAGGGCCTCCCCAGCAGATCTTTGAGCCCACACAGGTTCATAGGGGAAGATGCAATTGCAAAGATAGGCAGGACCGAACTATTTAGGGTAGTGGTTCGCAACCTTTTTTTGACCAGGGACCACTTCACCAAGGATCACTTGAACAGGGGCCACTTCGACCAGGGACTACTTTGATCAGGGACCACTCTCCAACATTAGTACTAAAAAGGTTACGAATCAATTTTTTGTCAACTTTAGAGTCAATTTGGAGTGCTGATTCAGAATATTACATTGGATAGACCACATCAGCTCTAGCTTCTGATACAGAACATAAGCCATGGTTAGCAACAAGAAAGGAGTGGCAAGCGGTGTGAAAGGAAATAAATAAAATAAAATAAAGAGGAAGGAGGGCCAGATTTTTGTCCTCATGGCCCAGTGATGGTCCCTGACCCACAGGTTAAGAACCACTCCGTTAAGGCTTTGTAGGTGATAACCTGCACCTTGAATTGGGGCCGGAAACTTATCTGCAGCCTGCATACCGGCATTTCTTTGAAGCCTAAGGAATACATTCCATTCTCTCTTTCTTTGACACTCCCAAGTGCTACAGAAAGATGAGGAATGATTCCCAGCTTATGATGGAGGCTGATCCCGAAAGACCAATCGCGAGGAAGACAGGGTGGGCAGCCCAGAAGGCGGTCAACTTTGGTGACAGTGAAGACCTCCCCGCTCTGCTTCCTCCAAGAGGTCACCAGGTGGGCCATGGCTTGCCCTCCTCACCTGCTCCGGGGACACAATGGCCCATCCCTCCCTCCTCCCCCCCCCCCCTCTTTCCAGCTGCCGCCTTGCTCCAGAGAGCGCTCCCCGGCGAAGACAATGAGCTGCAAAGGCAAAGGCAGCGGCGTTGGGGGCCTCTTCTTCTGCTTACCTTGGACGCGGTGGCAGAGGACGAAGAGGAGCCCGAGCAGCATGGCAGCCCTGGAGAGCGGGCCCCTGGCCTGGGCCGCCTTGCCCGCCTCTTCTTCCTCCTCCTTCTCCGGCGTGCGGAGGCCCCGCGGGCCCCTCAGGCGCGGCTCGGGGGGCTCCGGAGCCATTGGAGGGGCGCTGCGCCTCGGTCATGCCCCCCGGGGGCCCCTCGCCGCCGCCGCCACCACGGCCCCGCCACCGCCGCCGCCGCCGCCGCCTCCCGCCATAGTCCTCGCGCCTCCCAGGTGCGCCAACGCGGGCGGAGCGGGAGCGAGAGCAGGAGGATGCGGCTGGTGCCTTTGCCGATGCTGCTGCTGCTGCTGCTGCTGCTGCTGCGAGGCGCTGCAGAGACAGACGCCGCCTCACCGCCGCTGCCGCCTCCCCTTTTCCCCGCTCTGCCGCCCGCCTCGTGCTTGGCGCCTCTTCCCTCGCCGTCGACAAAGGAGTCACGTCGCCGCCGCCGCCTCTTCCTCCTCCTCTTTTCTTCTCCCCAAAGCCGGCGGGAAAGGAGGGGGAGACGTCTCTTCCTCGACCCCCCCCCTCTCTCTCTCTCTCCTGCGAGAGAGATCAGCCAGCGGCCACCTTCCAAAGGGAATCCACGCTACAGGACCCAAGCATCTGCCACTAGAGCGCCCTTTCCTTCCTTCCTTCCTTCCTTCCTGCCTGCCTGCCTGCCTGCCTGCCTGCCTGCCTGCCTGCCTGCCTTCCTTCCTTCCTTCCTTCCTTCCTTCCTTCCTTCCTTCCTTCCTTCCTTCCCCAAAGGGAAATTGCCCTTGCCGAAGCCCACCTGAAGCCCTTCAGAGCTTTAGGCTAGTTAGCCCCGTCTCCACGGCTATATAATCCAGTTCCTGAATCCACATTATCTGCCTTGATCCAAAATGGGGCCTCTCTGGAAATTCATCCCTCCCCCTTGAAAATATCTACACAGGCTTTTGAGAGAGATACAAGGAGCACCCGGTGGCGCAGTGGGTTAAACCCTTGTGTTGACAGGATTGAAGACCCACAGGTCGGAGGTTTGAATAGAGAGGTGAGCTCCCTCTATCAGCTCCAGCTCCCCAGGCAGGGACATGAGAGAAACTTTCCCCAAGGATGGTAAAACATCAAACACCCGGGCGTCTCCTGGACAATGTCCTCGCAGACCAACAATTCTCTCACACCTGAAGCAACTTGCAGTTTCTCAAGTCACTCCTGACACAATAAATAAAAATTGTAATGTTCATTTGTGGGATTAGCAGAACTCAAAAACAACTAGACGAATTTACACCAAATTTCGACACAATACACTTATCAGGCCAATGAGTGACCATCACCCATAAAAACACTGAAAAACACAGAGGAAGGGACTTAAAAAGCCAAAAAAAAGCAAAAAGATGCTACAGCACATGTGCAAAAACAAATCCCCCCGGCACACAATTAGCATGCAATAGCAATATGGGACCAGAGTAAAGAGAGGGGCCAAGAGGACAGTGCCATCTTGTCTTCAGTGTCATCAATTGGGAGCCCATCCCCCCAGCACCAACTGCTCCTTTCGGACCAGAGTAAAGAGAGGGGTCCAGGAAGATGTTGTATTTATTTTATTTATTGCATTGTATATTACTTGTCAGCTGCTCCAAGTCCCCTTCAGGGTGAGAAGGGCGGCATATAAATGTCATAAATAAATAAAATATCCACACTCTTTTCCGGACTATAGCTCCCAGCATCCCCTAGACCAGGCCCTTTCGGAGAGGAGGAAGATCCAAATGCACTGCTTCTAAGCTGCAAGCTTTCTTCTCACGGGATTTCTTGGAGAGCATCCCAATTCCTGCAAATTTCCAATTTCCTGTTCCTGGAGTGCAACTCCCAGCAATCGTCCAGATAGATAGATTAGATAGAGATATAGATAGGTAGGTAGATTGATCGATCTGCTGGGAATTGCAGTCCAAGAATAGGTAGAGAAGGAAGAAAGGGGAGAAAGCGGAAGGGAAAGAAGGGGGGGGGGGGGACAGAAGAACAAGAGAAGGAAGGAAGGAGAGAAAGAGGGTGGGAAGGTTGACCACAGCAACGCGTGGTGGGTACAGCTAGTGTGTGTGTGTCTATATATATATATAGACACACACACATGTATATATGCATGTTTGTGTATATATATATGTAAAAGTGAGAGAGATACAGTTCTCAAATACACAAAAGGAAATCGTTGTTATGTACCTAACACTCCACTATGTGGAAAAGAGCAAACCACAGACCACCTATTACAATGCAGTCCACATGCTGGCCTTCACAGTTAGGCTAGGCAGTCCCATATCCACTGCTATATAATCCAGTTTCTGAATCCACATTATCTGCTTTGATCCTGAAAATTCATCCCTTCCCTTGAAAACATCTACAGGCTTGTGAGAGAGAGAGACAATGCTCAAATACACAAAGAAAATCGTTATGTACCTAGAGGGTTTTTATATATATTAGGGCACTGGGTGGAGAAGAGCAAACCACAGACCAAGGCCTTTAATTTAAGATCTACAGAGACACTTTCAGGAACACCTCAGCAAGCAAGAGTCCAAAAGTGGCAGGCTAAAACCCAGAAGTCTGGGTGACTTGGAAGACATGAACACACTGCACCCTGGCACCACGAGATATAGAGCCAAACTTAAGAAATGGGGCTACAATGTGGAGTCCACGACATGCAAGTGTGCAGTAGAGCAAACCACAGACCACCTACTACAATGCAACCTGAGCCCTGCCACATGCACAATGCAGGACCTTTTCACAACAACACCAGAGACACTCCAAGTGGCCAGCTACTGGTCAAAGGACATTTAGTATAATGCCAAGTTTTTATACACTGCTACATAATCCAGTTTCTGGAGCCCCCGGTGATGTAATGAGTTAAACCCTTGTGCCGGCAGAACTGCTGATGGACAGGTCAGCGGTTCTAATCCAGGGAGAGCGGATTGAGCTCCGTCTGTCAGCTTCAGCTCCTCATGCGAGTGTGGAGAGAGCAAACCACTGACCACCTGCTGCAATGCAACCTGAGCCCTGCTACATGCACAATGGAGGACCTTCTTGCAGCAACACCGGAAGCACTCCAAGTGGCCAAATACTGGTCAAAGGACATTTAACCAACTACCAAACTCACAAGTTTTGTATTTGTCTGTTTGCTTTGTTTTGTTAGAAATGTAATATAATGGACTGGTTGCTCTGACACGACAAATAAAAAATAAAGCTCCTCATGCGGAGACATGAAAGAAGCCTCCCAAGGATGATAAAACATCAAACATCCGGGTGTTTCCTGGGTAATGTCCTCGCAGATGGCCAATTCGTTAACACCAGAAGCAACTTGCAGTTTCTCAAGACGCTCCTGACACAAAAGAAAATCCAGTTTCTGAATCCACGTTATCTATGTTGATCCAAAATGGGTCCTCTCTGAAAATTAATCCCTCCCCTTGAAAACCTTTACAAGATTGGAGAAAGAGAGACAGTCCTCAAATACACAAAAGGAAATTGTTGTTATGTGCCTAGGGATGGTTTTTAATATTAAGGCCCTGTGTTATGTTGTTTCTAACATAATTTTATTTGAATGGGTCCTCTCTGGAAAAATCCTTCCTTGCCCCCAAAAATATATAAACATTCCTCTGCAGGCTTGCGAGGCACTGAGGCAGTTTCTCAATCATTGTGAAGTACCAAACTCTACACAGGTAAAGGTAACGGTTTCCCCTTGACATTAATTTCAGTCACTCTGGGGTGGTGCTCATCTCAGTTTCTAAGCCGAAGAGCTTGCGTTGTCCATAGACACTTGCAAGGTTATGTGGCCAGCATGACTGCATGGAGTGCCGTTCGTTACCTTCCCACAGAAGCGGTACCTATTGATCTCACATTTGCATGTTTTCAAACTGCTAGGTTGGCAGAAGCTGGGGCTAACAATGGGAGCTCACCCTGCTCCCCGGATTCGAAAGGCCGACCTTTCGATCAACAAGTTCAGCAACTCAGCAGTTTGACCCGCTGCACCACCGGGGCCTCCTCAAAAGCTCTCCCATAAATATCTTGTTTCTATTTCATGCTCTCAGGAGACAAACTTTAAAATAGTCTTCTTTGAAATAACATGTTTGTTTTCCTCACAACTTCATGTATTTAAATATACAGGCACATTTCTTTTTAGTTTAAACTTTTTGTTTTGTGTCTTCAACTTTCAGTCTTTATCAGTCTCTTCAACACTTTACAGCCCTATACAACTCTCCTTTTATAACGGTCTGCTTCCAACTGTCACCTTCAACGGTCTTCCCTCAACTGACTGTGTTCTAAACAGTGTCACATGGTCTGTAGTCCCTCCCACAACTTCAAAAACATAGAATTAGGAAAAACTGCATACCAAAGAACATATATACACTTCAGCACTGAAACAGCATATTATAAACAGACAAATCGTTAAACAGAGGAGGCTTGAAAAGGCTGCTTATTTCCAACATGCAGCACACATTTAAATCAAGTAAACACAGTACAATAAGTTGTGGCGCAGTGGATTAGCAGTCAGCTGCATTAAATCACCACTGATCGAAAGATCATGGGTTTGAAGCCAGCCTGAGTCGGAGTAAGCCCCTGATGATTTGTCTAGCTTGCTGTCAACCTTTGCAGCCTGAAAGACAGTTGCATCTGTTAAGTAGGAAATTTAGATACCACTTATGCAGGAGGGCTAATTTAACTAATATATGATGCCATAAAAATCTCCAGCAGTGGGCGAAAGAATGAGGAAGCACTTAATCAAGGACTCAGGAACCCCCGGTGGCGCAGTGGGTTAAACCCCTGTGCCAGCAGGACTGACGGCAGATGAGCTCCCTCTATCAACTCCAGCTCCTCATACGGGGACATGAGAGAAGCCTCCCACAAGGATGATAAAAACATCAAATCATCCAGGCGTCCCCTAGGCAACGTTCTTGCAGACAGCCAATTCTCTCACACCAGAAGTGACTTGCAGTTTCTCAAGTCGCTCCTGACACCACAAAAAAAATAATCAAGGACTCAGTGCCACCAGTAGACCATGATGCGGCAGCTCCCCCAGTGGCAGGAATTTGAACATACCCTCATGAAGCTTACATTGCCTTTGTGTTTGTCTATATATGTTGTGTGTCAACGGTATTGAATGTTTGCCGTGTATATGTGCACTGTAATCTGCCCTGGAATATAAATACTGTAAATAAATAGACAAATAAATAAATGCAAAGCTTGTATTAAAAATTCCCCCAAAAAGTATCAAATAAAAGCGCTGGAGCTTGAGCACCTCAATGATGTCATGAGCGAAACCGTGAAGGGCCACCCAAGACGGGACGGTCGTGGCAGAGAGGTCAGACCAAGCGTGATCCCTGGGGAAGGCAACGGCAAACCACCCCAGTATCCTTGCCAAGAAAACTAAATGGACCAGTACAACCAGAGATATGTCGGTATGCCATTGGAAGATGGGACTCCCAGGTCGGAAGATGGCCAAAATGCTACTGGGGAGGAGCAGAGGATAAGTTCAACTAGCCCCAGATGTGATGACGCAGCTAGCTCAAAGCCGAAAGGAAGGCTAGCGGCCGACGGTACTGGAGGTGAACGACGAATCCGATGCTCTAAAGATCAACACACCATAGGAACCTGGAATGTAAGATCTATGAGCCAGGGCAAGTTGGATGTTGTTATTGGTGAGATGTCAAGACTAAAGATAGACATTCTTGGGGTCAGCGAACTGAAATGGACTGGAATGGGCCACTTCACATCAGATGACCACCAGATCTACTACTGCGGACAAGAGGAACATCGAAGAAATGGAGTAGCCTTCATAATTAATAAGAAATTCGCTAAAGCGGTGCTTGGATACAACCCAAAAAATGACAGAATGATCTCAATTCGAGTGCAAGGAAAGCCTTTCAACATCACAGTGATCCAAATATACGCCCCAACCACAGCTGCTGAAGAAGCAGAAGTAGATCAGTTCTATGAGGATCTGCAGGACCTACTGGATAATACACCAAAAAGAGACATTATTTTCATTACAGGAGACTGGAATGCCAAGGTGGGAAGTCAAATGACAACTGGGATCACAGGCAAGCATGGTCTGGGAGAACAAAATGAAGCGGGACGCAGGCTGATAGAATTCTGCCAGGAAAACTCGCTGTGTATAACAAACACTCTCTTCCAACAACCTAAAAGACGGCTTTATACATGGACCTCACCAGATGGTCAGCACCGAAATCAGATTGACTACATCCTATGCAGCCAAAGGTGGTGGACATCCATCCAGTCGGTGAAAACAAGACCTGGGGCTGACTGTAGCTCAGATCACGAACTTCTTATTGCCCAATTTAGAATAAAACTAAAGAGATCAGGGAAAATACACAGACCAGTTAGATATGATCTCACTAACATTCCTAGCGAATATACAGTGGAAGTGAAGAACAGATTTGAAGGACTAGATTTAGTAAACAGAGTCCCAGAAGAACTATGGACAGAAGTCCGAGACATTGTTCAGGAGACGGCAACAAAGTACATTCCAAAGAAAAAGAAAACCAAGAAGGCAAAATGGTTGTCTGATGAGACACTGGAAGTAGCCCAAGAAAGGAGGGAAGCCAAAGGAAACAGGGATAAGGGGAGATATGCCCAGTTAAATGCGCAATTCCAGAGGTTAGCCAGAAGAGATAAGGAACTATTTTTAAATAAGCAATGCATGGAAGTGGAAGAAGACAACAGAATAGGAAGGACAAGAGACCTCTTCCAGAAAATTAGAAACATTGGAGGTAAATTTCAGGCAAAATTTGGTATGATAAGAAACAAAGATGGCAGGGACCTAACAGAAGCTGAAGAGATCAAGAGAAGGTGGCGAGACTATACAGAAGATCTGTATAGGAAGGATAATAATATCGAGGATAGTTTTGACGGTGTGGTGAATGAATTAGAACCAGACATCCTGAGGAGTGAGGTTGAATGGGCCTTAAGAAGCATTGCTAACAACAAGGCAGCAGGAGACGACGGGATCCCAGCTGAACTGTTTAAAATCTTAAAAGATGATGCTGTCAAGGTGATGCATGCCATTTGCCAGCAAATATGGAAAACACAGGAATGGCCATCAGACTGGAAAAAATCAACTTATATCCCCATACCAAAAAAGGGAAATGCGAAAGACTGCTCAAACTTCCGTACAGTGGCCCTTATTTCTCATGCCAGTAAGGTAATGCTCAAGATCCTGCAAGGAAGACTCCAGCAATACATGGAGCGAGAGTTGCCAGATGTTCAAGCTGGGTTTAGAAAAGGCAGAGGAACGAGAGACCAGATTGCCAACATCCGCTGGATAATGGAGAAATGCAGGGAGTTTCAGAAAAACATCTACTTCTGCTTCATTGACTATTCTAAAGCCTTTGACTGTGTGGATCATAATAAATTGTGGCAAGTTCTTAGTGGGATGGGCATCCCAAGCCACCTTGTCTCTCTCCTGAGGAATCTGTATAAGGACCAAGTAGCAACAGTCAGAACTGACCACGGAACAACAGACTGGTTCAAGATTGGGAAAGGCGTACGGCAAGGCTGCATCCTCTCACCCAACCTTTTTAACTTGTATGCAGAACACATCATGCGATGTGCGGGGCTGGATGAATGCAAAGCTGGGGTGAAAATTGCTGGAAGAAACATTAACAACCTCAGATATGCAGATGACACCACTCTGATGGCCGAAAGCGAGGAGGAGCTGAGGAGCCTTCTAATCAAGGTGAAAGAAGAAAGCGCAAAAGCCGGGTTGCAGCTAAATGTAAAAAAAACCAAGATTATGGCAACAAGAATGATAGACAACTGGAAAATAGAGGGAGAAACCGTGGAGGCCGTGACAGACTTTGTATTTCTAGGTGCAAAGATTACTGCAGATGCAGACTGTAGCCAGGAAATCAGAAGACGCTTACTTCTTGGGAGGAGAGCAATGTCCAGTCTCGATAAAATAGTAAAGAGTAGAGACATCAGACTGGCAACAAAGATCCGCCTAGTCAAAGCCATGGTATTCCCTGTAGTAACCTACGGATGTGAGAGCTGGACCTTAGGGAAGGCTGAGCGAAGGAAGATCGATGCTTTTGAGCTGTGGTGTTGGAGGAAAGTGCTGAGAGTGCCTTGGACTGCGAGAAGATCCAACCAGTCCATCCTCCAGGAAATAAAGCCCGGCTGCTCACTGGAGGGAAAGATACTAGAGACAAAGTTGAAGTACTTTGGCCACATCATGAGGAGACAGGAAAACCTAGAGAAGACAATTATGCTGGGGAAAGTGGAAGGCAAAAGGAAGAGGGGCCGACCAAGGGCAAGATGGATGGATGGCATCCTTGAAGTGACTGGACTGACCTTGAGGGAGCTGAGGGTGGTAACGGCCGACAGGGAACTCTGGCGTGGGCTGGTCCATGAGGTCACGAAGAGTCGGAGACGACTGAACGAATGAACAACAACAATTGTAAAAACCCAAATCTTTAAAACCTATTTGAAAGTCAGGAGAGGGAAAATGAACTTTTCTGGCAGGGAGTTTCCACAGTAACTAAGCCAGCATTAACAGGGTCCTTCCTTTTGTGTCTCAGTGGTTTGTGTTAATAGTTGTACAGTTTCAGATAGGTACACAGGGTCTCTCAAATAACTTAGTTCCAAGCAGTTTTAAGCATTCAAAGTGGCTAACCAGCACTTTGAATGGGGTTGCACTGGAGTTGGCAACCAGTGTCATTGACATGCACGAATATCTGAGAAGCTGCATTCTGCAGCCATTGAAGTTTCTAAGATTGTTCTAAGATGGTTGCTTCACATAGCATAGTTTATGGTAGCCCAACTCCAAATGTCAATAATGTATGCACAACTTTAGTAATGTTTGCTTCCTACTAATAGAGCAGGCATGGGCAAACTTCGGCTCTCCGGTTGTTTTGGACTTCAACTCCCACAATTCCTAACAGCCTACCAAAACATCTGGAGTTTTCCCATGCCTGGGATGGAGGCTCAGTTGGAAAATCCGTTGAAAGAATCATAGAACCATACAGTTGGAAGATACCTCGTGGGCCATCCAGTCCAACCCCTTGCCAAGAAGCATTCAAAGCATCCCCGACAGATGACCATCCAGCCTCTGTTTAAAAGCCTCCAAAGAAAGAGCCTCCACCACACTCTGGGGCAGAGAGTTCCACTGCTGAACAGCTCTCACAGTCAGGAAGTTCTTCCTAATTCCAGATGGAATCTCCTTTCTTGTAGTTTGAAGCCATTGTTCCGCGTCCTAATCTCCAGGAAAGCAGAAAACAAGCTTGCTCCCTCCTCCCTATGACTTCCTGTCACATATTTATATATGGCTATTATGTCTCTTCTCAGCCTTCTCTTCTTCAGGTTAAACATACCCAGCTCTTTAAGCCACTCCTCATAGGGCTTGTTCTCCAGACCCTTGATCATTTTAGTCGCCCTTCTCTGGACACATTCCAGCTTGTTGACATCTCTCTTCCAATTGTGGTGCCCAGAATTGGACACAGTATTCCAGATGTGGTCTAACCAAAGCAGAATAGAGGGGTAGCATGACTTCCCTGGATCTAGACACTATACTCCTATTGATGCAGGCCAAAATGTCCGCTTTCTCACCAGCAAAGGCATCAAATCCAGGAGAACCCTCCAAACTGCACATCTAAACATAACCCCATCCAACATCAACTTACTCTTCTATCCAGTTCTGATTATTTGCTCACCCACCTTTTCCTAATCTGCTTTTTCGAGGTTGAGCCTCATATTGCTCACCTTCATCAACCCACCAGGTGACTGTGCAAGACTCGAAGAGTGTATTTATACTGTAGAATTAATACAGTTTGACACCACTTCCACTGCCTTGGCTCAATGCTACGGAATGATGAGAACTGCAGTTTTATCAAGGCCATTCACCTTCTTTTCTAAAGTGCTGCTGCCTCACCAAACTACATATTTCAGGATTCCATAGCACTGAGACATGGCAGTTGAAGTGATATCAAACTGCATGAATTCTACAATGTAGAACCAAACTAAGGCTACTGGATGGAAAGATGGTGTCAAAGTATGTATCATAAGCATCGTAATGGATCCATATTTCTAGGGAACCTCCTCTAGCAATTTAATATTGGTGTGATAAATTTGCACAGAGGGCATCTCATAGGTCAATAGAAGAGAACGGTCACGGCAAAGGAGTTAATGAAAAACCCCTCATTCTTAACACTTGCAGTCTCCAGTCTATTTGAGGATGTCAGGTCAAGCGTATGCCCTCAAAATGCCAGTGGGTGTCTTCATGACCATAAAGTCCTGTGTTGATCTTGATAAAAAGGTGTTGGCACTGACACTGAGATTCTCCAGAGCCAACAAGCTGATGGTTCTCATCCATCAACTGTGAGTAAAGTATGCCAGGAGCCATTCACATTATAGAGCTGACATTCTGCTTGAACTCCCATAGTTATGCCCCAATAGCATCCCCTGGGCAGCTAAACCAGGAAATCCCAATTTCCCCCACCCACAAAGGGCAAACCAAGAACGGGCAACTTGGAAGTCCCTGAATAGACTTAGGGGTGGAGTGGGCAGATCAAAAAACAACCTGGCAAAATGGCACTACCTAAAAGAATCCTCCACCTTGTGTGACTGTGGAGCAGAACAAACAACTGTGCATCTGTATGCTTGTCCACAATGTCCTGCCTCATGTACAGAGAAAGAATTGTTTAAAGCTATAGACAATGTGGTTGCTGTTGCTTGTTTTGGGTCAAAAAATATTTAGCTGCTTGTACTCCTTCAATTTTTATCAGTTTTATACTTATTTATGCAGTGCTTTTGATATGAAATAATAAATCCTGGGGCTGGTGATTTAGGGAGGGTCATTTAAATATTTCAACCAGAGAGCTCTAATGCCTCCGCAAGCTACAAATCTCAGGTATGCCATATTATTTAATGTATTATTTACAATATTTATATACCGCTTTTCTCACCCCTGGGATGACTTAAAGTGGTTTACACAGAGATGCCAACTAGTTGTCACCATCTGCTCACTCACAGAAAGTCATTTTTAATAAGCCTCAGCACTATAAGAGGGTTTTGCAAGACCAGTCGCTCTCGTTCCAATGGTGTACGACTTGTTTCAGACTTCTGCTTTTTACATCTTAGTGTATTGAGACCTCTCTCTGCTTGTGTGTGTCAGGAGAAATGTAGCGCTTGGAGATTCATAGTAACAGTGAGGCTGCAGACGATATTCTAGTTCATGCTGACCACCTGTGGCCTATGGACCATATGTTGGGCACCACTGGTTTAAAGCAAGGTGTGTACCATTCACACCTTGTTTTAGGTTATAGGTTAAAGTACATTTTAAAATAAAGTAAGTGGCCTACTGTTTTCACTGAATGGAATGGGTGTCCATTAGCTAAGGTTTGAAGAAGTGGTGAGCAATGGGGTAGTGGTGTACCTTGGACTTTACAGCTTCCCATCCTTAATCTAGTGCCCAGATTTTCTTCCCCTACTCCCTCCCCTCATCAACCCTTTTCATGTATCCTTTTGTTAGGGGAGCTCACAGAAATACAGAAGAGCATCCAAAAATACAAACAGGATACTTAATAGTTGAGCATTCAGTTCACAAGAAGCAGAGCATGAAGTGTTGTGTTCGGAAGCTTAGGAGGCAAAGATGCAGAGTTCAATCTTTAAAGTTACAAAAGGTTTATTTACAAAAACAGTAACTACATTTCTTAATAGCAAAGAACTGGATCTGAGCTACTATCAAACCCCATATCTCTAGGGTTCAAAAGAGAGGGGAAAATCTTCAAGCACTGCATCTCTCCTGACATATTCCAGCAGAGAGAGGTCTCAATACACTAAGATGTAAAAAGCAGAAGTCCAAAACAAAGTCATGCACCTGCAAAGTATCCATTCTACATAACCAATCAGAATGAGAGCAGAAAAGAGAACAAATAAATACATCCCAACTGTAATACAGGAGTGGGGTGGGAGGGATTCCCCCAGCCTATTCTAAAACAATATGCTCCTCATTGAGGACTGCAGACTTGGGCAGCATGGGGTTGAATTCCAAAACATTTAAGAGCAGGGAGTTTCTTAATATTAATCTTAATATTAATCTGGAGATGGGTTTGTTTGTTTGTTTGTTTGTTGGGGGGGGGGGTTGGCTAAAGAGAGAAGCTGCCGAATTGATACCTAGTGAAAGAAAGCTGAACTGTGTAGAGACTGTATATGTTTTAATTGAGCCAAAATGAGCTGACAAGCAAGAACAGTCTGGACACTATCTGCTAACATATGGACATACACACAATGTGCCCCGCTGTTATCTATAATGTTCTGCATTTCCTCAAAACTGTCCCTAACACAATTTATTTTGCTTGTTTCCTAAGGGAAATAATACTGTATTTATTGTATAAATAAAAGAGGAAAGTGTGCAATCTGTTCCTCTCCTTGGAAGGCCTGCCTTCAAATAGCAAAGGACTATATCTTCCACTGTCCTTTGGGCATTGGCCATGTTGATTGGATGGTGGGAACTGGAGGGCGTCAGGTTGGGAATAGTTAGTTTATGTGGTGGAGGAAATAAGATTTTGGAATAGCCAAAGAGCTCTTAAATTTATTGCCCATAGTTCTTGCATTAAAAATTCTTACTACCTTGCTCTTAATTTTTCTTCTGGCACAGCACATAATATAAATTTCAACATTTGAATGATTGGGGATACTCTTTGGAAGCAGGAGGACACTTTCTAAAAAGTCAGAGAAGGAAGGGAAGTGCAACAAACAAGAAAGGCATATGACAAAATTGTAGAAAAGGACATAAAAGCTCTATTGATTATTTACAAGTTTTACAAATTCATAAAATAATGTGAAGAATTAAGATAATAGTGGCACTTTTCAAAACAATTTATCATATATATGTTAATCATATAGATGCTGTAACCCACCTCGAGCTGTGAGAAGAGGTGACCGAGAAATTAAATTATTATTATTATTATTATTGTATATTTGGCTGACATTCTGCCTGAGGTTATGATAAATTATTGTAAATGTATTTATTTATTTATTTGTTGTAAATTTATTTATTTATTTATTTATTTGGTGCGGCCTCACAGCAAGCACCATTCGGTGCCATCACAATCATAAAAACATTCAACAAATTCATTAAAACATAAAAACATTCAACAAATTCATTAAAACGAACATTAAAGAAACAGATGTTAAAAGCATGCCAGTTAAAATCAAAGTCCAGGTCAGTTCATTGTCGCTTTGAATTGCTTACGTCTTCTTCACACTTGCTGCTATTCAGTGATCAAATGCTTGGTCCCACAACCAAGTCTTGAGTTTCCTTCTAAAGGACAGGAGGGAGGTGGCCAATCTGATGTCCCTGGGGAGGGAATTCCACAGACTGGGGGCCACTGCTGAGAAGGTCCTGTCCCTCGTCCCCACCAATCGCATTTACAAAGACAGTGGGATCGAGAGCAGGGCCTCTTCAGATGATCTTAAACTTCGTGATGGTTCGTAACAGGAGATACGTTCAGACAGGTAGTCTGGGCCAGAACCTTTAGTTCTGTAAACGAGAATATATTTTAGGACTCACAATTAGTGTTTACATTGTATCTCCCCACTCTACATTTCTGGCAACAACAACAACAACAACAACAACAGCAATGATAATAATGTATTTGCTACCCAGCTAGACCACAAGGAAGATTGAGCGAAGAAAGACAGATGCTTCTGAACTGTTGTGCTGGAGGAAAATTTTGAGGGTGCCTTGGACTGCAAGAAGATTAAACCAGTCCATGCTCCAGGAAATAAAGCCTGGCTGCTCACTGGAAGGAAAGATATAAGAGGCAAAGATGAAGTACTTTGGCGGGGGAAATGGGAGGAAAAAGGAAGAGGGGCCGACCAAGGGAAAGATGGATGGTTGGTATCCTTGAAGTGACTGGCTTGACTCTGAAGGAGCTGGGGGTGGTGAAGGCCGACAGGGAGCTCTGGTGTGGCCTGGTCTATGAGGTCACAAAGAGTTGGAAGCAACTAAATTAATAAACAACAACAACAAACAACAACTTGCTACTTATCTCTCTAAACAGCTCGAAACCAAGTACAACAGGATCAAAACATACGAACATAAAATCCATACAATAAAATACATAGATACAAACACATAATTATAAAAATATACACCAAACACAGGGTACAAAGTCGACATATAGCTGTAATAGAAATTCAAAACTAATGATTCAGAGTTGACTGGGTAGGTCTGCCAGAAGAGATAGGCATTTAATTTTGTTTTAAATTCCGACAGCTCATTTAGCTGTCATTGTAAAGCATTGGGGCGACCGATGGAAAGGTACTCTGCATGACGGTCACCAGTCAGTTTCTGGCTGATTGGAGTAAACGCCCCATAGAGAACCTTAGTGGATTGTACAGAGGAAGGCAATATTCTAGGTAACCTGGACTCAAACTATGTAGGGCTTTAAAGGTCAAAACCAACACTTTGTACTTTGCCCAGGAACTAATTGGCAACTAGTGGGGTGACTTTAATATGCGTGTAATACGCTGACTCCTAGGTGTTCCTGTAACCAGTCTGGCCACTGTGTTTTGAAGTAATAGAAGTTTCTGAACTTAGTACAGAGATAACACAATGTAAAATATAATAAGCCTACATGAAATAAAAATCCAACCTGAATTTGGACAATTGACACTGCAAATTTACTTAAGCCTCCCCCCCCCCTGCCATTTTCTTACCACATGATAAAGAAACTCCAATGGAGGGAGTTGTAGAAACAACCACAAGAACAAATTGTTTCTACCATCGCAATCTACATAGACTGTTAGTACAGAGCCCTCTGGTGGTATTCAAAGGGCATTCCACTCTATTATTTGATAAATTTAATGTTGAATTGGTTATTTTTTCCAGGGACAGATTGATTTCGGATTATGATTTAGTGTGAAAATCTGAATTGAGTGGTCAGAATATGCTTTGCTGATAAGCATGCCTGATCCAAAAGCTACACTGTTTTCTGCTAGTGTAGCTACCGGAAAGATATCAAACACAGTTCTAATTTATAGGAATGTACATGCTAGGGCCATGTTAATTTATTTATTTACTACATTTATACCCTGTCCTCTCTCACCCCGACTCAGAGCAGCTTACAAGTTATATGTACATACAATATATTATTAGCATAGCACAATATTAGCATTATACAGTATATTACTATATTGTACTATACCACTATATTGCAATATTATTAGTAATATTATATGTAATATATAATATATAATTAATATTATTATATTGTATTATTAGTAGTATTATAATGTATTACATTATTATCAATATTATATGTATATACAATATATTATATTATTAGCATAGAACAATATTAGTATTATATAGTACCCCAACTGATGGCACAGGAGACAAGGTGGAACTGTTTTCCTGGCTTCCCCTCTTCAATCTCGCCCCAGAGCGGCAGCTGGTGCTTAATTTTTGATTCAATTGCTGGGAGCATTGCCCTTGCCCTAGTGACAGGTAAGACTTAGCAAGTGTGTATAAGTAAGTTGAGTGGGCAGTGCTCTGGGTTCAAGAATGTTCACCTGAGAGTGGATAACCGGAACAGCTTGGGGATTCTGCTGGTGTACCATCCACCCCGCTGCACAGCAGTCCCCCTGCCAGAGCTAGTGGGGGTGGTCTCTGACGTGCCATTGATTACACTGTATAACATAACATTTGGACCTGCCTATAATCTGTACATATGCAGACTATCACTGCAAGGGTTTTTGGAGCTAAAACTCTTGTACTATTTATTGGACCAAAAAAAATGTGAATGAAGAGAAACATTGTTAGGTAACTTTCAAAAACATTTTGGAGTAACTAGGATGAAGGAAAGGGGATCATAATAATATGATATAAAAATATTGGCAGAAACATACAAGAGTGGGAGGTGGTCAAGACCCCCATTTACGACCCAGAAAACAAAAATAACAAAAGATCTACTCTACTTTTTCCCCAAACAGAATCCTCTTATAAATAACATTCACCTTCTCTATAGAACAAAATCCAAGGTCTGTTTCAAGATATTGGTTTTCTGATAAATGACTCACATAAGGAGTATCTGTTTTGTTTGTATGTTATGTATTTCTTGAGAGGTCTGTTTGTTTTTCTCAAATAAATCTTTAGGCACTTTCATTGATGATGTAGATAAGAAAACTATACAGGCCAGCATGAACTTTAAAATCTGCAGCGAGATTTGTCTCGGTCCCACCATCTTCACAGGCTTAATTGGTGCAGAAATGGGAAAGCCTTCTCCACAAGCTGTAGAACAACCTTCTATGAGAACTCCATCTGGCCACCTTCCTATGTTTTTCCCAACAGGTGAAGTCCTTTTCATCCAGACAAGTCTTTATTTAAATTATATAGCAATAGTGTGAAGTGTTAAGCTATATTTTATATTTTAAAATATGTTATTAGTAATTATCTTTTAAGTGTATTTTACATTTTAGAACCAGTTTAAATAATATTGGACGGAATTCTGTTAGTTCCAACTAGCATAGACCCATTGGATTAGTGGCTGAAGAGTGTGTCAACAGAAAGGTAAATTAATTAATTTACCAGTCCAGAATAAGAACAGAATAAGTTCTTATAAATTATTTAGTCCAGAATAAGATCAGAATTCTGGCTAATATTAACTACTTCTTTTGTAATTTTTGTAAAATAAAACTTTGTTTTATCTTCTTTTAATCCCAGAATACCTTGAATCCCAGAAAAGTGGCATATTCTATCCAATCACTAAATCAGGGGTTTTCAAACTTTTAAAGCAGAGGGCCAGTGCACTGTTCCTCAGACTGTTGGGGGTCCAGATTATATTTTGAGAAAAACATGGACAAATTCCTATGCACACTGCAGATATATTATTTGTACTGCAAAAAAAATGAAATAACAATACAGTATTTAAAATGATGAACTATTTTAATCAACATAAACTTAGCAGTATTTCAATAGGAATGGTGGGCCTGCTTTTGGCTGATCAGATAGTCAATTCAGATTGTTGTTGTTGTGTGATGTAAAGTTGTTTCAGACTTAGGGTGACCCTAAGTCTAAAGTTTAGACCAGGGACCAAGTAAATGACCTTGAAGGGCCACATCTGGCCCACGGGCCTTAGAGAACCCCTGCGCTAAATAATAAATCATAAATGAAAATTAAGTGTGAAGTAGTGTAAATAGTACCACTGTTGGAAGTGTACCTGAAGTAGACCATAAATCCACAGGAATGATGTGCTGTAAATCTGGTTATATGTTTTTAGATGTGTGTTTCTGTTCTTTGAAACTGCTCCACACCAAAATTTCCTTAATGTTTCTAATTCTTAAAGGAAATCCCAAACCACAAACCAATGTTTTAATAAAACCCTGCAAACTTTATTAATCATGTGATTGAAGATAAAATCATTTGTGATTGTTGGACTGCAGGGGTTTTTTTAGAAGTTCAGAACATGGTAATGGAGACATCATGTGCAGACCTCAAAACATAACCTCGTCAGGGATACCCTCGGTCCCTGATTCGTTTTGTCAATATACTGGTTTCATTTAAACTGCCAATAATTTTTTCTTCTTCTCAAACTTGAAATAATTATTGGTCTAAGTTGTTTCAGCTAGGGAGGCACCCTCGTACAGCCCATGTTGCTTTCCTTCTGGTTTAGGCTCCCATTTTGCCCTCTGGCAGATTTTGAAACTGAGGGGAGTAGTGCATTAGATGTGGATTAGATGAGATGGGTGGGTTTCCTGCCAGGTTTCTCATTATGACTGAATCTCTACACAAGTGCAAGAGAGCAACTGTGTGAGGCACAGAGATTACAAAGAACATTTATTTTATCCCCTCAAAACATCTTGAGCTGGAAAACAACTGCAGATGTCTTGCAGTGAAAATCTCAATGTGATATTTTTCTCATTGTGTTCACATTTCAAATCTATTTGAACAAATGCTCATGCCAGTCAATGTTACCGCACTGCTGGTCACTCCACAGAACCAACATAAAAATGGAAAGATCCTGGAAGCATGTCCCTTCCCACTGTTTTAATACCCTGCCACCCTCAAATATGCACCCTCCGGAGTTCAAATAATAGCTCTCATCCCCTCCAACCATTGGTCATGCTAGCAATGTAGCGAGTAGGGAGGACACAGAGATAAGTTCTTATAGCTTCAGTGAGTGCGTTAGTCGTTCGTTCTTGTTCCTGTCTGTCTACTGATGGTGTATGCTGTATATTCGAGCGGCATAGTAAAGCTAAATATCTGTTTTCTACTGAAGTGTCACACGTCCATTTCTTCAGAGCTTCAAAAGCTTCTGCAGCACTCTGACATAGCAAACGTTAATGGGAATTGTAGAACATTAGAGTGCACCTGTTTGGGGAAATCAGTTTAATCCATCCTGCCATCTAGTGACGTAAAGCAATAAAAAACATGGGTCATCTCACAGTTAGCCCTCCATATTTGTGGGTTTGATGTTTGCAGATTTGATTAATAACTTCTCTCTAGGATTCTCTAGCTCCTCCAGTTTGCCTTGAGGACCTAGACATTCCTAGAGAAAACACTTATCTAGGAATCTCCAGGTCTTCTGGCATGATTCCAAGATCAACATCTGACATACCTTTGTATTTCTAAATAAGTGGTAGCTCAGGTTAAAAAAGGGTTAGTCACATTTCCTCCGCTTTCAAGAGGGTATTGAATTCAGATACTGCATTTTTTAAAAGGTGAGTGTAGTGAATATTTGCAGATCCTAGACACTTCATGTTTCCCAACTAATTTTTGAATGAGAAAGGAAAAATGTGGCTACATGGAAAACAAATTGTAAACAAGATTACGAATCACAGGGCTTTAAATTCCGATTTCTCGGCCTTGTAAAACTTAAGCCGACATATGGTAGCCTGATCTTATTTTAGTTTTTTTTGTTGTTGCCTTAATGGATTTTAACGTAATAATCCTATGCAAATGAACTGCAAGCGTAGGCTACCTTCTCCCAGAGTATCAACGTTTTATAGTTTTTGCTTTTCTCAGATACATATACCTTTGCACTCTTTCTCCCTGAATGGATACAATTCATCCTTAAGACAAAGGATGTTCACATTACATTTTCAGTGACGTACTTATGCTCAGAATGCTACATTTCTACAGACTAGCCAAAGCAGTGGTTCTCAACCTGTGGGTTCCCAGGTGTTTTGGCCTACAACTCCCAAAAATCCCAGCCAGTTTACCAGCTGTTAAGATTTCTGGGAGTTGAAGGCCCAAATATCTGGGGACCCACAAGTTGGGAACCACTAATCTAAAGAATAGAGACTCCAGAGGCTCTGGAGCATTACACTGTTATTAAAGCCTAATTATTCATGCTGGAATCATACCATGTAATGATTAAGACTGGTGGCCTGAATCTTCCTCGCTAAACCTTTAAACACAACTCGTATGTGTTAGAATTCAATGGTAACAGCTAGATGTTTAGCTTTCATCTATTTCAATAAAAAATAAAAAGTCAACAAATTCAATTTGCTGCAATATATATTTTAATTCAAAGTGAATCTTGACAGTAATACACCATAAATTCTTATTTTGACACTCACCAAAATAGTCACCTGGAAAACCCGCTTTTTGTGACAAAGTACAGAAGGCTTGGTCACATTTAAATCACTGAGAACTAGAGAGAAATACTATCGCAAACTGTAGGAAACATTACATCCATAAAAATTTTCCCAGTCCTCTTATTGTAATATTGCACAGTGCAATTGCTACATGGCAAACTAGTGTAGCACAGAAATCAAGAACAAAAAAGCCACAAGTCTACAAATAATTGTTAAAACTGTAACAGTTCAAACTTAATAACCAAATCTCTATCATTAGTACTAAACAAATCTTTCTATAGCTTGCAGTGTGATTTTCGCTCTTACTTAACACAAACCAAGTTAAAATTAGCAGTAAATACAGAATATTTAAAAATTAAAAACAAAATAATTAGTTAATACAGTAGTATAATTGATCAATAACACACCCTGAATTAAAGTTAAAAACAGAATACAAGGAATATAAAAACCGATCTCCAAATTAAAAACCATATGCAATTTTGATATCGTGCAGTGTTTTATTTAAAAGGCATTAGAACAATGAGATATACAGGTGTATTTGTCTGGTATTATTTTGAGTGCAGATTTAGACTTTTGCCTAGTCTCATTCTCTGCAGACAGAGCCTTGGTCCTCCAAAGCCACAGCCACGAAACCAAAGTATTCACAGAGCAAAGGTTTCAAAGTGAAACTGTGGACTATAGCCTCAGAGACAGAAAAAGATTTGAACTTTCACTTCAACTCTCATTACAGAATCGGCTGCAGAGTAGCACTTTATGCTCAGTCTTGGTGGTGCCAGATCTCATTTATAGTTTCTCAAAAGAAAAAAAAAACCCTACTTACTGTTTTACAATATGTTAGGTGTCACAGGCTTCATTTGGAGTATACAGATAAAAGAGGTCTCATGTTTAACCTGGCACTATGTGCCAAAATACATTAGCTTTATTTCCTAAACACAGTTTAAAAGCACAGTAAATATTTTAGAGAAAGAAAGATCCAAGTAATGAAGACAATCTTTGTTTTGTTTTGTTATTCTTATAGAAAAGTAACATAACTTCTGATGTGTTCCTAGTTCCTAGTGAGTCCAATGCCAGCAATGGAGGCAGCACCAAGAAATTTCATTCTCAACACCAAAAAGTTATCAAAAAACAGGGATTTGCTGAAATCACAAATGTCAAGGAGCATGACAAATCTACTTGATTAGTTCAATTTCCTCTGCCTAAGCTTCAGAATATGCTGAAACAATTTAACCAGGTTACTCGAGTTTCTAAGAGATACATGCACACATTTGTACTTATACAAAATGCATAAAATAATTTATGAGAAATGACTGAAGTTGAAGTCCAGAGCATTCCATTATGCCCAAGGCTGTTATGTGCATCCAGTAGTACTTTCTACTCTTCTCATTTGAATAGCAGCTCTCCCATGTCATAACACAAACTAGTCTTAAGCTTCCCAAGCTTAAGTGATTTGCTATATATGTTGGGGGAGACAAAAGAAATAAAAGGAAGGAAGGAAGGAAGGAAGGAAGGAAGGAAGGAAGGAAGGAAGGAAGACAGAAAGCAAGCAAGCAATGTCTCGTTAGCCATGAAGAGCTCTGGCTCTCTGACTGTGGCCCAAGAGCTGTTGGAAAGGTTTATTTCCATGTTCTGCCTTAAAATGGTCTGGGGTTTATACAGTAATACTGTTGTAATTAAGTTATTATAAGTAAATCAAATATAGGCACGTTTATTTCACTCAGACATTCATTAAATAAAACACTGCTTGTGTTAATGGAGCAAAGAAAAATTCAATCAGCTATTAGACTGAAAAGGCTACAACCCTTTGCACTCTGTCCGTAGAAGTAAGCCCCACTGATCTAGGTGGAGTTTACTTTGAAGGAAGCAGGTTTAGGATTGGGCCTGAAAGAAACCCTTTGCACTCCTATTCCAGTCTATGTTGCAAAAACTGTATTCCAGAAACATAAAAAAAGTTTAGTAGTTGTAAGTGTCTGCACAATGTGGCTACGCATACATAAAAATTAAATTACAAGGATACATCCACATTATATGCAATGATAGGTAATGGAGATAAAATACTGATGCAAATAACACACCCCAAATTAACATATGCAATTATCTTTCATCATTTACAGTATAGTAGTTACAACACTCCAAACATGAAAGCAAACAAAACAAAAATCAACCCCTCTATTTCCATTTCATGTAATTAGACTTGTACAGAAATTAGAAGGCTAAGAACTAGTTAAACCACTTAATTTCACAGCTATCTGAAGTGGCAATCATTATATAGCAGCTTATCTATGATACATTCAAGATAAATGATACAATTTATTATTTGCCTCATAAGCTAGATCACAGCCTCACTTTAATACCTTCCTTGAAACCCATCCTAGCACTACAGTATACTTGAGGTCTATGAAAAAAGTAGCTACCTTTTATAGGAAATGGATGATTAAGTCTTTGGTGCTGCAAAAGCAATTTCATTTGAACAAGAACAAAAACACAGAAAAGATGCACTTCCTACAGAAAAAAAATGCATGTAATTTGTTGTCCCTGACGGAATGTATTAAATAAGAAGAAACAGAAAATCTCCAAAAGGCTAGAACAAATACTACAATGTAAAAAGGCTAAAATCTCTCCCATGCATAAATGAAAAATTGCACACAAAGTACTCACATCTTTTCAAGCATCAATAGTAAATATTCCACTAATATTTATTAAATACTGCATGGTTTGCTCAAGCTAAGATGAAACCACAGCATGAATCAATGAGCATTTTGCTTTTATTTTCTTTCATAATCTAGCCAAGTCATGCCTACTGCACCTCTAAACAGGTTATTAAATCCAGTTGGACATAAACACTTTGAAAATAAACTACCTAGATTGTATTGCAGTTCCACTGAATAGTATAAAATATTGTTTTTTATTCAACAGCTACTGAATAAACTTTTCCTAAGTACTACAAAATGGTCTTCTCAAAGCTGATCATTCTGGGGGAAAATATCAGACAGCAGAATTCAGCTACAGCAAAACATGCTGCCCTCTAGATAAAGAAATCACACTCAGTACTAAACTCATACCACACAAAACTAAAAAAAGAAAAGAAAAAGATAAGTGAGCACGCAATACTCTACCAAATAATCAGCAAATCTGAATGTTAAGTGCTGCAGTCCTCAACATTTATAATATAGTAACATTAACAACTTCAAATATTTAAGGCACTATGTGTGGGAACTGTTTACAATGCAGCTGAGATTATTAGGACACCAACATTTAAGAGCAAATTTCTAGGCAACTTTATTTTTGCCCATGCAAAAGACACATGCAATGTGAAAAACAGCGCAATCTTTTTAGATAAGTGACTCGACACTGAACATCAAGATACATAATACAAACAAGTTACTCATACATGATACTGATGACACATGTGCATCTGTTGCTCTAAATCTGTATACTCAATGGCTTCCCAAACGTAGACGTGTCTCACACTAGTTAGAAGGCAATTTTATAAAAAAATAGTAGGAGCAAAACTGGATTTCTGCTCCCATAAGTCACCTGTCTGGAGTTACTCTATAAGAAGATAACATGACTAAAGACAAATTTATACCAAATGTGCAAAAACACATTAAAAGTGAGTTAAAGCTCAAGGTTGTTTAAATTGCACCCAAGTCTAACATGATTAAAAAAAATAATTTTCTTGTGCCATGGCTAATATTTATTAAATACCATGTTCTCCTCTCAAACCAAATGTATGCATCACTGAGTTTCATCAGCATGCTGTTAACATGAGTCTCACAGAAATGGATACTGGCTGAGTTTTGTTGGGCTCAGTGGAAATCCTGTATAAGCAGGGGATGCAATGTAAGAATGTGGTGGAAAAATTGGTTTGTAGTGAGTCTGATGAATGGTGGGGGAAGGCAGCAGTCGGGGGTTTATGCCCACCGGGACCTGGTGAACTAGGCCACCGTGATGAGAGATACTGTAAGTGGGATGCTGTAATATCGGTCTTGAGGTACATGGAGAGGCCAGAATGTGGGCAACCGGGGCAGCAGTACTCAAGGGTGCAGAGGATGGATAAGGTAGAAGAGCAGGCTGTCCTCCAAGATGGGTACTTCCAGCCAAATGTGCATGGACCGAACTATGAGTGGGACTTCCGTGTTGAATAGTGAATGCATGGCTGGCAACATTTGCTGGGATGTACGTCTGCTGCCTCCAGTGACCACAGTTTCCATTCCACTCCTGAGTCCCACCTCCAAAGTGTTGAACCTGTATTGAGAGAAAATACAATTACAGCTTCCTACATACAGACAGGCTCCCCACCAATGATGCTTGAAACATTTTGGGGAAGCGGTTTCTTCCTGCCATGTACAGGGTCTCCCCTCCAAATCAAAACACAAAAATTGCCTTATGGACCAAATCAAGAGGTTATAGCTCCAAACATGGTCGACCAGTTGGATGCTTCTGAGAAGATGATAAATATGGCATGTTACACTTTTGATCTCCAACATCAGAGGCATACCATCTTGCTTTTAGCTATCATAGCCAAAAGGCATTTCTAGACTGAATTACACGGACTCTATCTTGTTAATGCCAAAGGCCTTCAAGTTGTTTTTGACTTATGGTTGGGCCCTAAAGCAAACTTATCATGGTTTTCTAGACAGGATTTCTTTAGTGGGGTTTAGCTTTACCTGGCTCTATTTAAATCCACATCTACTACTAATCAATTCCTAAACAGGTCACCATGTCTTCCTCTTTTGTGGAAGTGACTTTGGGCTCTCAAACACTATGACAGAGGAGTGCAAACTCTGGTTGGTTCTACTAAATTGCTATTGCTTCAAATACACAGTTGAAGACAATGGCTTACCTGACATTAGATGACTGCCCTACCTATGCAAGTAGAAACCTAACCACTAAGTGATGAACTAGTTACGTGAAATATTAACATGATGACTACACAAAATAGTTTTGATCTGGATCAAGATCAGCAGAGGGACCAGCAACACCAAGGAAATAGGTGTATTTACAAAGTACTTGACATAATAAGATATCTACACAGGTTAAATGAATACATATATAAAACAGAACTTAAAATATAAATTAAAAACATAATAGCAGCAAACAAACAAATGAAGAAAAAAGTTGTTACCAACCATGGAAAATCTACATTAATAAATAGTTTAGCAGACAGTTAAAATTCACATAGTGTGAGTGGATAGAAGGCTGGTCCACAGTTGAATGCCACCCCTGAAATCCCCCTCTTCGTGATGTTTTCTGACAGTCATCTACTGGCAGCCACTGGCAAGATCTCAGTCCCACAAACAAAAGGAGGGGGGGAAAACCATTTGTGCTAAAGCATTTTTCTGTCTATTATGAACCTACTGACAATCAATTTCATTGGCTGGCCCCAACTTCTAATACTGCTAAAAGCACTATTGAGCTATGTGGAGACTAGAAGAAGTAATATGTATCTTCTTCTAGTCTCTCCGCATATTTCACTTATTCTAACAAAGGGGAAAAAAGAAGGTGACAGACTCTGGAAGCTCTTGGAATGAAAGGCAAGCGAATAATGATCGATCACTGGAAACGAGTGGTTTATTCTGTCTTTCCAAAATCTTAAGAAGACAGTTCTAAAGTTTCCCGCTCACACACCCCGTATATATGAGTCCTTAATTCCCATCTCCTTTTATTGGGCAAACTCTGTTCCTACAGTGGTTCTACTGCAGTTTCGAATTCCTAAAAAAACAGATAGTCTTATCTATACTACATTCCACATCCATCTTCCCAACCTTCCCCAACCTCCCCCTCTTTATGACAGGGAAACGAAGCAGCCAGTTCCAGGCTGATACAACCATCCTGACAGAAGGGGTGTGAGTATCAAGAACTATGAGCAAAATAGTTCATATTTCAAAATAAAATATCCACTTACTTTTCTTCTTGATAAAACCCAGCTTCTCCCCTTACATGCATACTGAATATATGGAAAACATTTCTTTTTTATTATCATCTACAGAAAACTGTGGTGTATTTGTGAATATGACTACAAGAAGATTGCAAATCATGGAAGTTCCACCCAAATGGATCGATTTGTGCAGGTGCAATACTCTTGCACACAAACTTGTTTTCTGCTGCTCCAGAGACTAATATATGAAGCAACAGATTCAAACTACAGGAAAAGAGATTCTACCTAAAAACTTCCTGACAGAGTTGTTCAACAGTGGAATACGCTGCCTCAAGTTGTGGTGCAGTTTCCCTCTTTGGATGTTTTTATACAGAGGCTGGATTGTGTGTCCCTGCATGGCAGGAGTTTGGACTGAATTGTCTTTGTGGTCTCTCCGAATGCCATTATTCTATGATTCCTACACAGTTCAATGAACAAGGTCTCAAACAGATGCACAGTCTGACCAGCAGATAATGCATTTTTGTGTAAGCTGCAAAGCTTTGCAAGCATTGGGAGCTTTAGAGCAGCCTCATAGAATACCACTGAACATAGAATACCCTTGATAATACCTATTGACATCTTTTATTGGACTATTTCCAATACCTACAACAAGCTACAGTGGCAGGACATTAGATATGTAGGTTCAAAACTACTAAAAGTACTCATAACTACTTAAAAGCTATGTTGTGAAGGCAAAAAAGAAGCATTTATATCATGTAGTTGATTGTTTATCCACATCAGGAAGTTGCTTTGTCAAATTCTGTATGAACCTGCATATAATTTCTAAAAGAAATCCCGCCTAGTGCACTATAATGGTCCCTCCCTCAGCAAACCTGAAGGTTTTTCTTTGGATAATTTTTGATTACAATCATTACTTGCAAAAGGGATCACTAAGCCAGATGAAATAGACAGCTGAATTGACTTGAATTCTGTGTGTATGGCAGGTTCAAAATAAGATCCAAATCACACTTGAAGTATTAAATGTATATTTGCACAATGATATTTCCATACATACCTGACTGAGGTTTGAGTGCTGCTGGTGGAATGCTGATGCCAACTTGCGCTGACGGTTACCCAAGCCAGAAGGATGGTTCATTTTTACACGGGTAGGTCTACGTTTTACAAGTGGCTGGCAGGTGTTAACTAGGAAAACAAACAAGTCAACAAACCGTTGTTTGCTAAAGAACTGCTTCTGATTTTTTTTTGCTTTACCCAAAAGCCACATTATAGAATTTTGGGGGTTTGGAGAGGAGGGGGGAAACCATATATCCCTATTCATTATTAGTTTGAAAAGTTTGCACCACACAAAATTGTCTGGCACAGATGCTACAAATAAAGAGCTCTACATAAAGACTGAATGACTCACTGATATAGCAGACTTCTTACCTCCAATCCCTCACAAAGCATTCTAAAGATTTGTGGGATCTTCCTTCACAACACAGTTGTGCTGAGGAGGAGGGCTATCAGGCAGAGAAGGAGCACAGGACACTCTCACAAATCTCAATTACCTGCATTTGTGATCTGCGCATCTGCATTTAACCTATTCTGTATCCTCATTGGTGGCACAACTACAGTGCGGACTGCTGGTTTGGCTTCCAGGTTAGCCGAGCTTCTAGTTTCTGGGTTTTCAGTGGTGTCTTCCGGAAAACCATTTTCTAGGAATGGACTGTCATGACCTGAAGAGTCTGAACTCGGAGAGCAATCCACAGTATCACAGCCGCTTTCTTGTTCATCATCTGACATGCTACAGTAATAAAAAAGCACTGCTGTGAATTCTATGTTCTGTTAGTTACAGCACAACTAACAATATACACAAAAATGTTTCATCTTTTGGGGGACGATGACAAGTGGCACTGTATGAACAAATGATATGAACATCTCCAACATGAGTTTCAAATTCCCCAACAGATTTGCTCAAGAGATGCTAATCTCTCACAAGGCTTTATTCCCTGCAAGACCATATTCAATGACAAACACAAGTTTAACTCTGTGTAACTTCAAGCAGCTTTAGATTTCTGTAAATCAGGAGTCAGCAGATCATTAAACTTGGCTATTAACTGCTAGCTAATTTTAGATGGACTGAAGGAAAGCCATTAATGCAGCCAAGAGGCTTCAACTGGAGAAGAGAAGCCTGTGGCTCTGCTGCCATAAGGTCCCCTCTGTGTGATGCTCTCCCAGCAGTCAGCTCTTTCCAGCCAGTTCACAGGCTTGATCAGCTGCAGCCTCCGTTCAAAATAGCCCTTCTTCCTAGCAACTGTAATACTGCTCTCAACTAACTTAATCTATCGTAAATGATGTCATCTTGTAGCCAAAGCCGATTGGCTCCCTGGCTAAGTTACTGTTACTAGGGAGGGAATGGCTGCTTTTACATACAAAAAAGTGACACCAACTTTGAAGCCAACCATGGCCAGTGGTTGGAGTCACACAGATTTTTAACTCAACATCTTGTGATGGAGAAGATCTTAATCGTGCAAAAGAATGTTAACTAAAGAACATTGGGCTCAGGCCTTGTAATCTGTTCCATCTTTATAATTAGGGTAGCTGAGTTGCCATGGCAATCGTTGTCAGGGCAGCAAGGTAATTTTACAGTGTTATCTTTAACTGATCACAAATCCAAAAATCACAACTGAAGAAAAGGTGCTCATTTTAGTTGTTTCTGACAGCTCTTTGAAGACTAGCTTCACAGTGTTGGAAGGGATCCCAAGGATCAACTATCCAAAACCCCTGTGCCAGTGAAGGAAATCACAGCTGAAGAATCCTAGCAGGCAGCAACCCATTTCTGTTAAAAAATCTCCAAAGGAGTCCACTGCTGGTTATTCATTCTGATTATTCCACTGGCACATAGGTTCCTCCTAATGTTCAGGAAGAATTTTCTTTCCTGTAATTTAAATCCATAGGCAGAAAACAACAACAACACTTTATTTCTAGATCTATAAAATACATACTAGACCTATAAAATACATACATTCCTTCTACCCCACAACAACTCAGTTATGCAACAATGGCGATCATAAACTCCCTGAGAGGGAATATGATAGCCATTTCCCAAAAACCTTGGTTCCCAGAATATCTACCATTTTGATTGCCCTCCTGGGACAGATGCCAGCTTAATGGTATCCTTCTTAAAATGTGGTGACCAGAACTAGAGAAAGTACTCCAGGTACTTGTTTACATTGGTATTCAGGAACCACTGACATGATTATTTGTACCCCTTAAAAGATTGGTTTTGACAACATACTTTAAGTACATCTATATTTATCATCATAGATTATGCATGACCAATCTATCCAAACAGTGGTGCTGAGCTGACATAGCTGGCAAGACCTCAGTATTTTGGAGATTAAACCTGGCAGGCCACACACAGCTCTCTAAGGCTTCTCCCGCAACAGTCTGCCTACCTTAACTGAAACCCCAAAAGGCCTAGTGTCAGAGAAATACAAAGTGATATCGAAAAAGTTCAGGCACACAAAGAAATGGGGAGTCTTCATTTCGAAATGATTTTAGGAAACCGCCTTTAAGAGGGATCTCATAGTACATGGCTGCACAGGGGCCACATCTGCATGACAGTTGGACTAGATAGCCCCTGCAGACTCTTTCAACTCTATGATTCTATGAATAGGAAGCTGAAATTCAGGATACTCATAAGCAGCCCATCCCTTCATTCTTTACTCCTCCCTTCATTCAAGTGGAATACAAACGCTCAAATCCTCCACACCTGACAAGAAGGTAATTAAATGTTAAACTCTATCATTTTATTCCTCCTTGTAGGTTAGAAGTTACTAAGAAAGTGTTTCCTATGGGTGCATATCATTCATAGCACATTAAGCCAGGACTACCAATTTTGTGTTACAGGCAAATTAGTGTACTGATTTTAAAAATTAAATTCCTTCATGTTTATTACCTGTTAGGTCTCTTACAAGGAGATGGGCTGGACTGTCCAGAAGAGCTAGTACTCAAAGTGCTGTCAGGACTGCTTAGGGAACACACACGGTCAATATTTAGCGTACTCTGGCAGGCTTCACAATCTAGGTTACCTTTACATCTGGAAGAAAGAATGAGAGATATAGATATTTTAAAAGTTGTGACCACCAACATTCATTCAATGTATTCTTACTAAACATCAATAGTAAGCATTAACTGGATGAATTTAATACTAAGAGTACATTTGGCTCTAACACAAAGGCATGCTTACTAGGCTGTGATGGATCTCTTGCTTGTTTAACTATGGAAATATATTTCCACTAGTACCCCAACACAAAGCTAGCATAGAATCCAACCACTTAACATAATAATAACAACAACAACAACAACAACAACAACAACAACAACAACAATTTATTTATATACCACCCTATCTCCCCAAAGGGACTCAGGGCGGTTTCCAACATATAAGGCAAAACATTCTATTGCCAAGAAGAAAATTATACAAACAGATTAAAATGAAAACATCATAAAATACAAAAATCATACTAGAATGCCACAATAAAAATTTAAACCAATTGCAATTATAACTCCATCAGACAAGGGACAATAAAACCAATGGCTAATTTTCAGTGGTCTGTACCAAAAGACACCTGTGTGAGTGGAAAGACTCTCTGGCATGCAAGGGAGAACCCCAAATTTGTGTGATTTTCCCATTCCAGCATCAAACCACAAGCAGCAAGCCCTCAACCCTCAAAAAGTAATCTTCAAGGAGCACAGGGGACGGCACCAAGAAAGTTCCATTCCGTAAGTGACATGCATCTTATGAAAACATTTGGACACGGTTCTTCAGCTTGTACTTGGTTAATCAACACATACAGCAAATATGTACCTACAAATAGTTCCGCTTACACTCCACTTCCTTTAATTACACACCAAGCCCTTATTGCTTATGCACACAACAGCCATAAATAATACAACGAAAAACTGATTCAACTGGTAGGTGGGATGAAACAGAAAATAAAAACATTGAACCAAGGTTTTTGTTTGACTTCTTGCTTTAAAGGCATTTTAGCAATGCCACATTATTTAGGAAGTTATGCCACTGGAAACACAGCAATGACTTTACAATTGCAGCATATCACTTAGGTACATAGACGAAAGGAAGTACGTACTCTGCCACTGAATGCTTTTGTGCCACATCCTCTTCATCTGTGTCACTGCTAATAGTGATCACACTGACTGCTGGACTTGGGGAATCTGCAATGATGATAGCCTGGCGCTGTTTGTTTGAAACAGATGAATCAGCGTTCTTCTGGACAGATGGTTTGCAACAGTTGCTTTCCTGACCCTCTGAGTTATGATTGTCCTGTGTTTCCACACAACTTACTTTTTCACCAGTTTTCACATTAAATATCTTTGGAGACATAAATGCTGAATTTTGGATATTGGTATTTTGTAACACATTACTCCTGTGAAGAAGAGATCTATTTAGACACGTCACAAAGATGTTTGTTATGAAGCAAAGCTCATAACATTTATTCAGTTGCCCCTCCCCAAATTAAAGTAGAACATAAACTTGGAAACATCAATGAATATAAATCAACACATGAAACATAAAACAATGCACATACAGGTAACACTGAAATGTTGTTTTCCAGAGCAATCGTGGAAAACCTTCCAGGTAGTTATTGCATATCACAAGCAAGGTTCAGATGCTGCAATGCAAGGTTCAAAGTTGGATTTACCAATGAAATGTAGTACAATATGCTGAAGGTACCATTCTCTTATAAAAAGGAAAGAAGAAATGAAGAAATGCTGGCTTGGACACCATAGACATTTTTGAATGAGATTCAAAATCCACTGAAAATGCACCAGGAACTGTGTTCACTGAATTCAGTGGACATGAATCAGGGGATTACTTAACACAGTTCACCACTGTAACTGCCCTTCCCGGTCTTTCTCCGTTACTGAAATGTCCCATACCTTTGTAAATAACTTCTGTAGTGATGGGGCACATTTTCTCCACAGAGCACTTAAAGTGTTTCTTGCTGCCAGCAAAAGAAAGACTATTCTTAATACTATTCTAAGTCATATCATGACCACTATTACACAATGTCTCTATGTTCAATATTTCAAATTTGACAAGTCCTCATGCACATCAATTTTGGAACAACTAACTAGCTAACTGATTTTAACATAACCAAAGCAAATTGTATTTCTGCAGAGACACAGACAAACTATTATTACAAAAGGGGCAAATTATAGAGCAGCAAATGCTACTTTTCATTATTATCATTATCATCATCAGGTTCCATTTCTTTGACTTTAATCAATACATTTCTAAACAATTTTACTCTAATACAATATTTAATGTTTGAAAAAAAATGTTCTCTACACACTTGGGTGTTTCAACAATTTGGTGAGCATGCATGTTTATAATACAATGTCCTTTTGTAAAAAGGATTCATACATTAAGAATTTTTCATTTAAATCAGGTACAAATGCTACAGAATACTAACCTGTTCTGGCACACTTTATTTCTTTTGGTTGGTGTGGGCTGAGGCCAGACGACATGAGCAATGCCCACACTGATTGGTTGAGGAGCAGATAAAGTAATCTGATTGGTTAAGAGAGACTGGGTCATCACGGAGTTGTAATGGTTGCAACGAGGCAGCATCTTCCTGAGTAGGGCAGAGAATTCTCATTTTAATCATTCTGAGCAACCGGTTTGGTTTTGGGCAAAATCTGCTGTAAAAAAAATTTTAAACAACCATTTCAGCTTACCCCCAGTCTCCAAGTGCCTGTGGGCCAGCCACAGAATCAGAAGCCAGTGTTGTTGCAGGAGCCACAGGGGTTATTTGTTGCCATGTAGGAAGCAATATCTGCTGAGCTCTATTAGACCAGGTCTGTTGTTAAAAAAAAGACATTACCATGAAAATTATGTCCTATACATGAAGCTTTCTTATACTAAATCAGATTTTGGTCAATTCAGACTAACATTGCAAAACCCATGGTGAGTATGAGGCTTCACATTTAGTAAACAGGTCACATTTTGTTGGACTAGAAAAGGTGGCAACTTTATTGTTTACAGTTGAACAAGCACAATCCAGATCTAGGCATTGATCTAACAATTTATCAGTCATCCAGTAAACCTGCTGGGAATGACCAATGCAGAGATTTATGTGGGCAGAAGTCACTAGGGTTCCTATGATGCAGGCGTGGGCAAGTTTTGACTCTCCAGGTGTTTAGGACTTCAACTCCCACAATTGAGTTAAAGTCCAAAACACCTGGAGGGCTGAAGTTTGCCCATGCCTGATCTAACGCCCAGGAATGAATCACAGCTGAATGCAACCCATTTGCCAACACTTCCAAGGCCCCTTAAAAGTACCCCTCATACTGAATATGGTGGGCCCATCTCCTCTCAAACTGACTCATGTGCCAAAATTGCCCAAAATTTGTGACAAGCAGTGCTAACAATATGATGCCACTAACAAAACAAATTTTTACACAAAATGCAAATACTGAGGGAAGATGGGAAGAAAAGATGATTAAAGGAAGTTTCCTGCCAGTATGGTGAAGGCAGCAGTTTATATAGGCTGGAAGTGGACCTGAGTGAAGTCTTCATTTGTTCCCCAAACTTGCTCTCTGTCAGTTAACAAGGCTCCTTCTGATAGATTGGCCTTCCTACTCCAGGAGGCATTGGCATCTGGGAAAAACAGCACCCGGAACAGGGTATCCATCCTTGCTTTGCCCACAACTGTGATTTAATATGTTAGGAGCAACACTTATCAGAATAGACTGGCAATAATTATAAAAACACTCTAAGGTTTTATATAAGAAGCCACATAAATTTTGTTAGCTTAGATTCTTTTATCGAGGGGAATTGTGTAGGGAAACCACATCTTTTGTCAGTGAACTGCAGCCCTCAACACGGATATGTTTTTTAAACCAAAATAGTCTTTACCATTCTGAAAATATGAGCTCTGCAGTAGCAAACAAAACACCATACCTGAGAAAGAACTCCTCTAATCTGGAGTGGCTGTAGAGTTGGGGCCTGTGTCACCAATGGCACTGCATTATCTACTCTTATAGAGTATCCATTGGGCTTCCCATGATTAGCAGGTATTCCTAATTAAGAAACAGAAACAAAGGTAAGCTTGTATCCAACAAAATAATGATAATATCACACAATTCAGATCGTATATGTGGAACTAAAATTTAATCACATGAATTATACTTTTTCCACTTTAGACTTTCCAATCTGACACCAGTTCTATACATGGAAATGTTGATTCACAGCAATTCAGTTGATATAAGAGGTCTGTACTGGGCTTTCCACTTTTTACTAATCTGCACTCCTATGCAGGTACTTTCAAGAACAGAAATGTGGTTCTTCTGAAGGAGCGTTTTAACATATTCCCAATGAGAACCATTTCCTCTACAAGCTATTATTGGCACAAAAATATGAAGAGCAGGTTCAGATTTAATTTTTGACTTCTTTTTCTTCCTCCATAGTTAAACAGTAATTTGAGGAAGTAATTTACATTGGAGAGAAAACAAGCGAGGGAAGGCTTAAGTATCTTCAAAAGAACACCTCTGCCTCTGTATTTATAGAAACCACCTAGGTTTTGTTTTTGTTTTTTTAAAAACCCTCATCAATTATCTCCCACATTACATTTAGCTTGTTCCTGCACTGATCACTAAGCCATTCATAAGCAACCAGAGCATGTCAATACATTTGTCCCACTCCTTATACTTCATGAGCCTTCCACTCCACCCCTTGACTGTGAAGAGAGAATGAGATAAACCATGGATAATGCTAGCCAGTTTTCTTTGAAACAAACCCACTGCAGGCCAAACAGAGCAACAAAAAATGTTGCATCATCAGTCTTGAGGCTACTTGTTTCTCTATTTCCCTCAGAGGCAGGTGACAGTAACATGAGTGTCAAAACCAGCACTTAAACAATGAACTGAGATAAAGCATAACATACAGCACCAGAAAGAGGATTTCACCAGAAAACTGTGAAACAGTCTGTGTTGACAGTATCAAATAGGCCCTTCAATCATCAACTAGATCCTTTTCAGTCCTGGGATTAAGCAACCAACATGTGTTGCAACTCTTTTGAAGCGAGTCTTATCAGAATGAGACGCTGCTTAAACTTGATATTAACAAACATTCCACAAAGTCTATACCAGTTTAACCCCACCCTCCTCAGGGAGACTGATAAAAATAAAGGTGCATAACAGAAATTTTGTCAGACGTAAAAGTAAACCATAGTCAAAAAGGCAGACTTGGGAAAAAATTCTATTTGGGTATATGAACCAGACAACATGTGTCAAGGGCTAACAGACAAAAGAAAAGCTAGACAATGACAAGTCCACAAATCTTCTAGTTCTGCTCCACGTGGTGAGCATTGGAGTAAGTGCAGGCTAAAGTACAACCTCTTAAAATATACTACAGTAAATGTTCTTAAAAGAAAAGCATGGAGGTTAGTTGGTCAAAGAACACATTTTAAAATATTTTGAACAGCATCTTTACACATTAAGTTTTTCCCTCATTGTGATACCAGAGTGGTGATGATTTTTTAAATTGAAATGTATGCATTAATGAAATGGCAGGTTGCACTGAATAACTGGTCAGTCTAGGAAGAAATTCTACATGCATCAGAAATACAAGTGCCAATACATTTATGAAATATTTTACAGGTTAAGCATTCCCTTTCAGGAAATCCAAATACTCCTAAATCCAAAATTGTCCACATAGGTGGCTGAGGTAATGATACCTTTCGTTTCTGATAATTCATTGTACATACTGATAGTCTTCAGGTTATGTGTAGATGTATATGAAACAAATGAATATTGTGTTTTATGTTTCAACTTAGGTCTCATCTCTAGGTTATCTCATTATGTATATGATGCAAATGCAGGTATTCCAAATCCAAACATAATCCCAAATCCAAAACACTTCTGGTCCCAAGAATTTTGGATAAGGGAAGTTCAACCTGTACCAGTGTAGTGCTGAAACCGCAATTTAAGACATGGGTAAGGAAACAAATTTATCTTCAGCCATTTGTTGAACTCCAACTCTTAGCAGCCCTAGTCAGGAGAGTTCAAAGATTGTGGAAGTTTGAAGTCCCACATCATCTCAAGGGACAAAGGGTTCCCCACCATTAAAAAATATATATCCTCTACTCATTTCACACATCATAAGAATGAGTAACATCAGTGTCATTGAATTAGGAGAGGATATACAGTAACCTTCCACAGAGGTTAGTGAAACCTGCGAAAGTAGGTAATTTTTTTATACCTGACAAAACATTTCTCTGGGAATCTATAGGCCATCAAGGGACTTGAGGACCTAGAGATTTTCAAACCCCTAGGGGGCATTACGTTTCGTGCAACAAAAGGGATGAAACAAAAATGAAACAAAAGAAACAAATACCATGCACATCACTAGTTTCCACAGACTGAAAGACATGTGTAATTATTGATGTATATCTTAGGGGTGTTTTTCAAGAAAGACTCTATGCATTCACAGAAAATTTTAATTTAGTGGAAAATCTTGCCAGCTCTTCCTTCCACTTCCACCCTTTCATCACTATAATTTCCAGAGGGCCACTTGATTCCAAAACAAGTTTTCAGTGGGCACAAGAAGCTCACAGTAGTCTACAGGGAGTTAAAAACATTACCTCTCCTTTTTTAGCAGGACAGCACAATTTCATTGAAAAGTTGTTATAGGTTGGATTAATCTCAAGGACTAAGCCAACAAATTTTAATAAACGAAAAGTTGTTTTTCTGATAAAGCTAAATATAAAAAATCAACTCAAACCTTGAATAGCAGGGGGACATATAATCAGTGTTTGATGAAAAGCATCACTGCAACCAAACTGAGCAGCTCCTGCCTGTAGTGGTATTCCATGGGGCAAAACCGAATGGGTAGATGCAGCTAATGCCTGAAACGATAGGTATATCATAAATTAACAAAAAAAAAATCCTGCACTTTTCAGATTAAATTTAAAATGCATGTTAAATTGTATTAACTTGATAAATGTTTCGTTTTACTGTGTTGATTTTCAACCACAAAATCTTTCAAGATTCTTAGTTGTAAAGTTATACAAATATTTCCTGTTCCTCACTGTGCACCAGCAAACTTGACTAGGTAGATGAGGATCAATTTATTTAGAACATGGTAGCAAATGTAATATTTGACCACATGAGGGCACTATAATAAAATATTTTGGGAATATAGAAGGTGTTCAGATTTACTATTCTGAAATGTTCCCATGAGCAGTTCTAGAAAAGGATCACAACTCAGCAAGTTTTCAGATCTGCATTAGGGAAGAGCGAAAGATGAACCACAGTTTAAGCCTTCTTCAAGCCTGGCTTTACCCATGTTGGCCAATGAGAAAGTGGAGAGAAGCATCAAAAAGTTACAGAGTTTAGAAGGAAAGTATTACATATCAGAGTGCTACAATAACACCTCCACAAATGACAGTTTTTTTGCCATATCCCAGACAGAACTTTCACATATTCATTCATGGAATGATTTGTATTGTCCTCTTTATTTGATGAATAATGTGAACTATGATATTAATTTGCTTACTTTTTAACACATTTACCATAATTAATATTTACCCAATTTTTGATTCAGATGGACCTTCAAAATGACTTGCATGTTGTAATATGCACGTAGGATTACAATGAGAAAACATGCAGGTAAAACCAAATATGTATTTTCCCCACGCCTATGCCTTGAGATAGCTGTTTCCTGATTCATTACTTTGTGTTGATCTATAGGGAAGGGGAGTACAAGACCTTAATTATGAAGTACCCACGTGATTTCGAACTGCTCCCATTTTGGCAAAGTTAGCTGTCAGGCTTGGTGCATTACTTGAGGCAACTGGTCGCAGGTGTGCTGTTTTATTGCGGTTATTCGTATCATACGAATTTGATCGATATTTGCAAACGTCCATGATATGAAAACAGGATTTCACTCTAATGATAAAATGGAGGAGAAGAAAAATGAGTTGTGAGATGGGATAAAAACAAAAGGGATGTACAGCGTATTAGCTCAATAGAATAAAATACAATTTGCACTGCACCTTCTAGTTCTAGCCACTGGAATAGGCACAGGGCAATTTAGAGACTGGTTTGCAACAAAAATTATGTAATTATGGGTTGAAATACACATACTGGGTACATGAAGGCAAGCTCATACTTGTTCAAGAAGTCTTCAATTTAGACTAGTGACTTCCTTATTTACCTAGTCATTCCTGATATCCATGTCTTATCAAACTATTACAAGTTAAACATGAGCCAACAATGTGATGTGGCGGCAAAAAAAGCCAATGGGATTTTGGCCTGCATCAATAGGAGCATAGTGTCTAGATCTAAGGAAGTAATGCTACCCCTCTATTCTGCTTTGGTTAGACCACATCTGGAATATTGTGTCCAATTCTGGGCACCACAATTCAAGAGAGATATTGACAAGCTGGAATGTGTCCAGAGGAGGGCGACTAAAATGATCAAGGGTCTGGAGAACAAGCCCTATGAGGAGCGGCTTAGGGAACTGGGCATGTTTAGCCTGAAGAAGAGATGGCTGAGAGGAGATATGATAGCCATGTATAAATATGTGAGAGGAAGCCACAGGGAGGAGGGAGCAAGCTTGTTTTCTGCTTCCTTGGAGACTAGGACGCGGAACAATGGCTTCAAACTACAAGAGAGGAGATTCTATCTGAACATTAGGAAGAACTTCCTGACTGTGAGAGCCGTTCAGCAGTGGAACTCTCTGCCCCGGAGTGTGGTGGAGGCTCCTTCTTTGGAAGCTTTTAAGCAGAGGCTGGATGGCCATTTGTCAGGGGTGATTTGAATGCAATATTCCTGCTTCTTGGCAGGGGGTTGGACTGGATGGCCCATGAGGTCTCTTCCAACTCTTTGATTCTATGATTCTTGATTCTATTATATTTGAAAACAACAAGGAGCAAACCCTCTAGCATCTTGACCCCCTATAATTACTGTGCATTTTTCTTCTTTTGGTTATAAAGAATATATGGAAAAATAATAACTGAAATTGGTTAAGTGAACAGGAAGTTCTGACATGTACAGAACAAGTTCACACTTCAGCAGTTCAGTTATGAAACACGCAAGTCTGTATTATGAAATCAAGTGGATTGCAAACACTTTGTTTTGACTCTGCTAAGTCATTCTGCTCCTCATTTAAATAGATATTAATACAGCCAGCCCCCAAGTTATGAACAAGATAGGTTCTATGGGTTTGTTCCTAAGCTGAATTTGTATGTAAGTCAGAACAGGTACTTTTAAAGGGTAACTCCAGCCAAATATATACTGGATATATATCAGCTTTGGACAGCATGCAGAAGGGTTAACACCCCTGTGGCGTTTGTTTTGCTATCTGTGCCCATTCAGAAGATTTCACCTCACTTTCTGTCCCTGTGATATTTGGATTTTGAAAAAAATTGACTCGATGTGGAAACAAGGATTGGTGATAAAGCTTCAACGGGGACACCTTTCCCGCGAAATAACTCTTTCAGGAGTGAACTTCCCTTCTGAGGGGTAGATTTATCTCACTTCCTGTTGTCTCACCCCCCTTCTTAACTATGAGTTGTTTGTTGTAACTCACATGTTTGTAACTCGGGGACTGCACCAATATTACCAATATATTATGTATTGCATGCTGCAGCAAAGCTTAACGATAAGTTAACAGCAGAAATCTGCTACTGTGCTTTGTGTAAGTAATTTGGACTGCAAAATCAGGGTAAAGACTGAAAAATGTTAAGTAAATCTACTACATGGTTGCAGGTCAACAAGGAACATATGTCTGAATGTTCCTGCATATAAAAAAAACTGTATAAAGGAAGCTCAAAGAAATTTGAGGGCCATCTTTTCCCACCAAACTAAGTTTCAAACATGCAACCCTACTACTCTTTGAGTGGATATGCTACCTTGACATTTTTTGAAAATTTCAGTATTGCAAAAAAAGTAATCATACCTGTATATTAATAATGGAAAAAAACATATTTTACACATATGTATTATAAACACAATTTAACTGATCACATAAACTCAACAAGCACAAATACAAACGTGTTGTCAAAGGCTTTCATAGCCGGAATCACTGAGTTGCTGTAAGTTTTTTGGGCTGTATGGCCATGTTCCAGAAGTGTTCCCTCCTGACGTTTCGCCTGCATCTATGGCAGGCATCCTCAGAGGTTGTGAGGTCTGTTGGAAACCAGGAAAATTGGGTTTATATATCTGTGGAATGTCCAGGGTGGGAGAAAGAACTCTTGTCTGTTGGAGGTAGAAGTGAATGTTTCTGTTGGCCACCTTGATTAGAATTTAATGGCTTAGCAGTTTTCAAGGTGTGGGTTCTTACTGCCTGGGGGCATCCTTTGTTGAGAGATGATTAGCTGGCCCTGATTGTTTCTTGTCTGGAGCTCCCTGTCTTTATTTACCAGTATTTTTTAAAAAAACCTCTAAAATCATAACAGTAAATAAAGAACAAAACTCAAAGGACACCAAATCACCTATCAACAAAAGATTCCCCCAGTAACAAGCCCACACATATAAAACTGTCAGGCCATCAAATGCTAATCAATTGAAACATTCACACCTAGCTCCAACAGACAAGAGTTCTTTCTCTCACCCTGGACTTTCCACAGATATACAGACCCAATTTTCCTAGTGTGTAACAGACCTCACAACCTCTGAGGACGGCTGCCACAGATGCAGGCGAAACATCAGGAGAGAATGCTTCTAGAACATGGCCATACAGCCCGAAAAACCTACAACAACCCAGCTAGAAGATCCCGATGTAAAAGAACTAGAAAAATAAAAAAAATCCACCCATCCCCTAGAATCTGGAAATGATGATGAAGAGGGAGTTAACAGTTGAGTACTAAAGTAAATGAACCCTGATAATATGTGCCAGGATTCAGTTTGGGAGATATACCTATGTGCAGTGTCCCTTATATGTATGGATATTCTTTTTCAGGCACTGCAAAGGTTGGTTTCAAACAGGAAAATAGAGGAACAGAGTTGAACGTTTGGCATACTGACTCTGCAGCCGTGACGACTACTACTTTTCTTTAATCTATGTAAAGTCTCCTTTCAATGAAAGCTGCATTTAGATTGCATGCAATGTCAACTGCAGCATGATAAAACACACATGTATACACATACTTGTGTACAGGCAGAGGCTACAGCTTCTGTAACTCTGGCTTTGAGATAATCTTCATCAACCTAGGCCAGAACCATATGACACACTAAACATAGCAACACAAGAACATGGAACCCATTCAAAAATGGCCAATCAAAGATTATTTTTACACAACATACTGGTTGCTATGGGGAAAATCAAAGAGATGCTTCATGGTCACAAAGGGATGGTTCAGTGTGTCAACCGGAGTGATTCTTAAGTCAGCATCTATCAACAGCATTTTCCTCAACAAGCTGACAAATTCTCTTCTATCTGCTTTCTCTGCCAACTGGTCACTTTCTTCCAAATCCATCACCATGTTCACCTGGTGTTGAAAAATTAAACGTATTAAAACAATATGGCATTTTTCATTCATCTTTATGATAATTTCCATTTTTATTAGAGCATTTATAATCCATTGTGTTGTGATAAATCATAATCATAGTAGCTCTTAACAAAAATATAAAATGAACCATTTAAAAACCTTTTGAACAAAGTAAGCAATAATAATACATTGCCAAACTCAACAATCAGGGGGGGAAACATAAGAAAATAGCAAACAGTGGAATTAGAGTCTACATTTCTATCAATAGCCCCTTTTAGGAACTCTCTACAATATTGAGGATAATAGAAATGGTAAGGAAAACTGAGGCTGAAATTTTACATACCCTTAGAATATACGTTGCAAAGATTCAACACAAAAATATGAAAAAAAACAATTGTGCTACAAATGTGATGTAAAATATTTACATTTTTAGAATATTAGAATAAAAAGATGATGTATTAGAAAACTCAAAATAATGAACACTGCCAAGTATCAAGTATCCTTCTCCCAACGGACTCAATGTAACAGTGGCAGTAGGCTGTTCATTGTAGTCCCTGAACTGAGAGGAAAATGTCTTTTCTATCTTATCTACAATTCAACCCCCGCCCCCACCAACCCACTCAATTAAACACATTTATATCAAATACCCAACATGTATATACTCACATGCACTATTTCATCCAAACTGTTGAAAATGTACTTTCGAGCCTCTTTAGATTTCATCCCTGTCTCTCCTTCATGCTCTTCCAATGTCTTCAGGAATTTAAGTGGGGGAAAGGTTTATACATTATTGTGAGCATACTGGAAAATTAATCCTGTTAACAACACTAATGGGACCCTACAGGAAGCACTAATGTGTTTTTTTCTTTGGTGTTGTAAAAATGTAGCAGTCTTTTGCAACTATGATGATGATATATTCTGAAAGAAATGTGCTACATTTTTGTTCTGTATATATAAATGGCCCCAACACTGAATTAGTTACACAGTTACCATTAAATGCTAAATTAGGAGAGCTAGCAATAAGTAATGGCAAATTCTACAATAATTAAAAATGTAGTTTTGGTGTATTTGAGAGAAATAAGATTCATTTTACATTTGTGCCCTGTATTCACATGAATAACAATTCTCAGTTTCAGATCTAATCAAAACAAGTGGGAACTAAAGTAAGCTTGTAAGGTAGTTGCGAAGAATGACCAAAAGAATGCATATAAATGTATGAATATTGGATGCATTTCAAAGGGCACAATTGGTGCTGCTTTCTCACCAGTTTTTTTTACTTCTAATAAAAGGTCCATTAGTAATATATGTATATCAATAAGCAAGACAGCATGTTATTTCAGACATATAACTCCAGATATATGTATGAATAGCAGAAAAGGGGGACACAGAAAGAGCCTCCTTGAAGACTGAGTAAATACAGTCAGGCATTCCCTGGGCAACGTTTCTTGTAAACGGCCATTCTTTCCAACCCAAAAGCATTGCATTGCTTTCCAACTTATGCAATGATTTTGATATGAAATAAATAAATAAATAAAGCAGAAAATTTGGCTTCATATCATCATCATCATCATTTAATTATTTATTAATCGCCCTCCATCCAAGATGCTCTAGGCGATTTACAAGCTAAAATTGAAAAGGATAAAAATACATACATACAGATATTGATAAAATGAACAAAGATCAAAAGCTCTAGTAAAAAGCCAGGTCTTAAGTCCATGATGGTGAACCTATGACACGCATGTCAGCATTGACACGCATGGCTATTTTTGATTACACGCAGACACATGTGGCCACATACAGAGGAAGACATCTTATAAGAGCCAATCTAATTCAATCCTTAAATTTGTAAAAGGCTCTACAAATTTAACATATGCACGTTTGAGCATTGTTCACTCCATAACTCAGCATGGATTATACATTTTTCTTATTTAAACTATAAATACTGCAAAATTATGGGTTTTTTTCTTGACGTGACACTCCACCCAAGTTATGCTCAGGTTTTTGGCAAATTTTGACACACCAAGCTCAAAAGGTTGCCTATCACTGTCTTAAGTGCTAGGGTAAAAGGCCCTAACTCACGAATGGCTCTCATATAGGGCGGCAAGGAATTCCACAAAGTAAGGGCAGAAATAGAAAAAGCTCTGCGTCTGGTCCTTTCCAAGTGCACTTCTCTAGGACCGGGTATATAAAGTAAGTCACGTTGAGATGGTCATTGCGACCTCCGATGATGGGAGAATGAGAGACAGTCCCTAAGATACGATGGACCCTGGCCGTAAAGAATGTTAAAGGTCAGAACTAGCATCTTATATAGACCACGGCAATCAGTTGGAAGCCAATGCAAATGCCGCAACACTGGTGTTATATGGCATTTCATGGGTGTTCTTGTGAGTAGCCTGGCTGCCACATTCTGAACAATACGGAGCTTTCGGGTCATAGACATCGGAAGGCCAACATACAGGGCGTTGCAATAGTCCAGCCTAGATGTCACCGTGGCATGGATAACTGTTGCCAGAGCCTCATCAGATAGGTAGGGTGCCAATTGCCTCGCTTGTCGTAGATGGAAAAAGGCCTGTTTGCTGGCAGCAGCGACCTGAGCTTCCATTGTCAGCTGCTAATCCAAAACGACACCCAAGCTCTTAATGGTAGGTGAAGGAGATAAGGCAGCATTTCTGAATTATGCTCACTTCCTGTGACACAACTTGGCTCTGACCCAGGTCTCCAACTCCTCTATTTCAAATTTTGCCACGTATAACAATAGAATATAGAGATCTTTATCTCTTGTAAGAGATGAGAGGCAGGAAAATTATTAATGCAAGGAAAGTGTATACAAAAACTAGTCAGAGCAAACAAATTAGATTTTTTTAAACCAGCTTTCATACAAATTGCAGTCATGTTAGAATCAAGGAACAGCCAGGAAAACGAATTTCAAGAAAATTCTTGAAAGTGAAATGGACTAGCACAGTATCACAATGCATATAGTGGATTTCTAAATTTGTTATTGTGTGCATTCACAAGTTGTTTCTAACTTACGGCAACCCTATGCTGACCATATCATGGGGTTTTCTTGTCAAGATTTGGTGTTTTTTGGGGAGGGGGGTGGAGCTCATCTCATACAGAAAATACTAAACTATGCTCTCAATTCTGGCTGAGATGTAGTTCTTCCTTAGAGCATACAGATGTCAACATGGAACATAGAAGCTCTTTGACTTCCTTATTACTCTTCTTACTTTTAATCTCCAGCTAGAATATGGTGCATCTGTTTCTTTACAGAAAAATCGTGTGGTCTTTGTTCCAATGTTCAGCAACTGTTCTGCAGGCAAGCCTTGTGTTTGCGAAATATAACGAATCTGGAGAGGTTAAAAAACAATAACTGACATTTTGATTGTGCATTTACACATTTATTTACACATCTTGTGGTTAATATGATTTGTTCAATATTACAAAATTTGGAGGACACAAGTTGATTACTGTTTAAGATCATTAACAAAACTATTCTGTCCAAGATAAACAAAAAATTACATCCAGATAGCGTATGGGAGATACTAAAATATAACTGGTATGGAAAAACCTACTCTGCAAGTCATATCCTGTAATTTGCCTAAAACTTTTTTAAAAAATCCTAATTGCACTTTATGAAAATTGTCTACATATAGTCAGCTTAGGTTGGTTGCTGGTCAACCAACCACCTACCTAGTACTTGACCATTGTCAAATATTAAGTCAAGTATGGCTTTGTGAAGGTGGCAATCTGCCTTTTAATTTTCAATCTGTAATCAAGTATTGGGAAACACATTACACTGGCAGTAGCCAAGGTGAGCCTAGCAACATCACCAACAACTTCAGAAAGCTAAAAAAAAACCCCACAATAAGAATCTATGGCAACTGCAACTGCCCATAACAGTACCTTCCAATCTGTAGGTCATGACACCAGTACAAGTGAGTTCCAGGTTTTATGCATTTTCTGTTGCAAAATCCCCCTAAAAGTTTCCCTGCATGAGAATCCTATTCACATAAGTCGTAAAGTTGATTTTACAGAGAATGAGCAAATCACTGAACTGTCACATGATGGGATTCTCAAAGATAACATTTTGGAAATACGATTATTCATGTCATGGCTTGATGCTACCACTGACTGTCATGAGCTTGCTTTATAGCAGTCTCTTTGCTGTTGCCATTTTCTACTACATTTCTTTGCAAGAAAGCTTTTTCAGAAATGAAAATGAAAAATAAGGAAGGTTATCTAGCAATAATGGTCTGAGACTGTATCTGACAACTATCAAACTGTGCACTGACCTACTTCTAGGCAAAACAGAAGCTGCAAACTCAGTCACCACTCTGATATCTGCCAGGAAGGACATTATTTTGTTTTAAACAAATATATCCTTCATTCATTATGTCTCACACTCTTTATGTTTTTCAAATACATTTAAAATCATAGTTTATAGGTTAAAAACACCTCATAATCAGAAAGTTGGTGTTCCCACTTTCACATAAAAATCCATGTGCACATTATTTGTGAATACTGCAGATTTTCACTGAATTCCACATTAAGAGCATCATCAAATAATATTTGTCTGGATGCCTCTAATAATGGTTATTGCAGGATTTAAGCTAAAATGAATTAAAGTGATGCCTGAAGGTCCAAAGTTCATGCGATAAATGGTGTGCTATAATAAACAAAAATGGATTTTTGGGGTTCCCTGCCAAAAAGCTAGAAACCTCCAGCCTATAATGCCCATGGCATTATCCTGCTCACTGCAGAAATAAATGGCCAATTAACTCACTATCTGTTATTCTGCACTGTAAAGTTCCTGTGGACTTGGGGCTAAAGAAACAGTCACCATTGATCAAATGGAAGATACTAGGTTGAAGTATAAAAATGTCAAACACAGCTGTATGCAGTATATTGAATTACAGAGAAATGGGAAAAGTCAAACTTTTTTTTATCACTGAAAGACAGTTAAGACAACTGTGTAGGTAGCTGCTGTGAAATTACCCTTAAACACAAGGCATACAATAATACTAAATCTGACTCAAAAGCACTATTAAAATCATATACACAATATATTTCAGTGGTGGTACACATACCTTTCTTACACTGAACCCCATACGGTAAAATTACAGGAATTTAAATCTCTATCTAATCAGGTAAATTAAAGAATTTCAAATTATGAGTAAAACTTTCTTCTACCTGGTCATATTCAAGGGCTCCTGGATACAGTGGCCAACCGAGGAACAGTTCAGCAATCACACAGCCCAGTGACCACATGTCTATGGCTTCACAAAACGGCAAACCCAATATGATTTCTGGTGCTCTAAAAATAGAAGAGGCATGGTTACCACATATATTATGCAAAATAACCAGACTAAAAACTGACATTTTATAGGTAGAATATGAATTATTTTTAAAAGTCATTTCCTCCTCTTTTTTGTGATATTTAAGAACAATCCCTCCTAAGTTGCCTAAACAACCAGCTCTGAATAGTACCCTAGCTCTCCAAAGCAGTTTATGTGAGTAGACATGGAGCTGGGACATGTGTCCCTGTCTGGTTCCACTAGTGGAAGCTATTCCATCAGCAGAGTTATCCCACTGGGTCCTGGACTAGATTTGACTCATGAACCCACAAATGATCTTCAGATATTCCAGAAGCAGGCATGTTCCAGATTCCCAAGGATCTTCCAGATGACTTCTAGTTGCTCAAGAATTGAGGAGAAGCCCCATCATAGTCAAGAATGCTTTGGGAAATGGAAAGAGATCTTGCTATTTTAGGGTACCTAATGACTTGCCACTAAATTTCATGAACACACAGAAAGTTGAAGATAACTAGCAGAGCGCATACAATGTGAAACGAAAATGTTAAGAAAACACAATGTTCTAATAAATCATGGGAACAAAAAGGCTAGGACACAGATATTATTTTGACTGACAGACTATCCAGACTATGCTTGGAGATGAGGAAAAATAGTCCTGCCCACTGAAAGACCACCACATTGTCAGACTCCTTTCTACCTGGCTCACATTGCAAAGAGGAGATTGGCTCCCCATGCCTTCTTTTAGGAGAACAAGAGAACTTAGTTGGTTCTTGAGTCTCCTCCGGGGTGAAAAAGATGGAATAGAAATGTCATAAATAAATTAATAAATACTTGTAGGAACTTCAAGTGCTGCCTGATTCCTGCCAATTATCATTCCAGTGGAACAGTGCACAGGGGTAAGAATTCCCATTAACTCCTAACATTAATTTACGTGCTGCTCAGCCTTCCCAACTGGGAACACATGGTGAGGAATTGCCTCCTTCCAGGAGGCTGGACTTTTGACAGCCAATCTTGGCTGCTAGGGTTATTCTGGCCATGAGGTAACTCTCACTAAAGTAAAAAAAATATTCACTATTAATAGACATTTATGTGTGTCTACAATATGTGAGACTGCTTCAAAATTATACCATAACCATAAGCAATACTGTAGCACCTCTGAGAGTACATCTATACTGCAGAATGAATGCAATTTGATATCACTTTAACTGCCATGACTCAATGCTATGAAATCCTGAGAACCGTTGTTTTAGAAGGTTTTTTGCCGCCGCCTCCTCACCAAACTACACCTCCCAGGATTTTATAGCATTCAGTTGTAATAGTTAACATGATGTCAAACTGCATTAATTCTTCAGTGTAGATGCAATCTGAGACTTAGAGAGAAAACCTGATAACATATGTTTTCATAGACTAAAGTCTACGTCTTAACTCTATATTGTGAAAATCACTATCATTCATGTTTAAATAGGAAACGGGAGACTATAAGACCAAAACATCTTTCACAGAAAAACTGAAGGTCTTCAAGGTTTAAACTTAAGGCCAATCATTATCATTAATTCATTATGGCAACAAAACAACTGTAAATTATTTCTTTCTCATAACAAAAATAATTGTACTACAGAACAACTCTAGAAAATATTATTGCACAATATAAATTGGCAAGCTATGAAAGGAAAGAAATGTGTCTAATGTGATCAGAAAGTTGCATAAAAACCTGCAGCATTGCTTCCCATAAATTAGTGAACATGTGTACTGTCAAAAATGTTAAGGAACAAAGAATGAAATGACCAGAGAAATAAATGATTTTTTTTATTTTAGTTTATATCCAAGCACACGTCACTCATTACTGCTGCTGTGTATCCTCAAGTTGTTTTCAGCTTATGAAGACCCCCGTGGTACACCTATCATAGGGTTTTCTTGGCAATATCTGTTCCGAAAGGGTTTTGCCTTGAAGTGTAGAATACAAACTCTCGGGGATCAGAGTTTGCATCCCCACTCATTCATAGAACCCACCTTGGCTAAGTAACACTCTTCAGACTTATCTAAGGTCGATTTCATGGGTGAATCGGGGTTCAAAATCCGGACCACAAGAGTCATAGTCCAGCACTTAAAACAATGACTCCAATGCTGCAGGTTTTTATGCAACTTTACCAATGCCAATACCAAACAGGATCTAAAATTATAATTTTACATTCTCAGATTGTGTTTCAAAAAATAAAATTGTTTCTTCAGGTTAAAAGGATATCAAAGCCAACATTTCATATTTCTTCAGATTTGCATGATTTCTAGAAATACATATAGAGACTTTCAACACTATATATCTATCTTCTAAAAGGGTATGACAATCGCAGTGAAGAAGAGTCCCATGAAGAGCCAAAAACAGTAAGCATCAAAATTTCTCTGTTGCGGTATTTTTACATGTTGAACTCCAATAACTTAAATATTTCTGAAATGATGAAACGACTATTTTTAGCATGGACTTCACTAAGACATTGTCGTAAAAAAAAAAAAAAGCAGAAAAGGGCTAACACAAAGCAAAGTTTTTCTAGTTTAAAGGGCCACATTAGAAATACCTCAGGTCACTATTCTAAAGCAAGCCCTGAATCATATACCAAACCTCTACAGATCAAGACAACAAGCTTGCCAGATTTCACTTGACATTAAGCTATGGGTAGCTCCCATCCAATCCCATCATTTTAAAGTATCAAGAATGGTACATACCACACCTAGTTGCAAGAGAGGTACTACTGTTAGCAACACAACAAAAACACTAGTGTTGCCGGGGAGTTTACACAACAAATTAGTTTTGCTTTGTATTTTTCATAAGGGCATTGCATGGACTGGAGCTGGGAAAATCTTCAGTTGTTGTTGAACTAGAACAGTTAGCCGAGTCAATAGTGATGGATAACAAGAACTTGGCTGTAGAGTGTATGCATGTGCACACGGAAACACATACACACAGATGGATAATAAAAACGCCAAACATGTATAATCTAATTCCTAGGTTAATCCTGACTAGTCTCAACAGACAGTTCATTGAGATGAGAAAGCAAGCTGCAAGAAGAAAAAATGTCTGATCTTTCACCATAATTTCTATGTTGGGTGTAGAAAAAGCACTTTGCCAGGCCCTGTTTCGTTTTCCTAGGAAATCTACATACTGGATGCATCAGCAGTTGAGCTCCCTCCTGAAAGCCAAGTACAGAAGAAGATGACTGTGAGCAGAGGTAAGGAAAGCTCCTTTCCTTCATCATGATCCTTCTGACTTTCTGTGCCGGACATACAAGAGGAACAGGCAAGCAAACGCTACTTTCAAAATGTTTTCTCTGCTTCTTAATATTTTTTCTATAAAAACAGTTCCCAAGTCATTGACATACATACGACTCATAGTTAAGGATGGAAGTGAGACAAACAGGAAGTGAGAGGAAATCTACTTCTAAGAAAGTAAATTCACTCCTGAAATATTTATCATGGTATAAAGGGGTCTCCACCGAAGCTTTCTTGCCAATCTTTGTTTTCACAACAAGCCAAAATTTTCCAAATCCAATTTTCACAAGGACAGAAAGTGAGGTGAAATCTTCTGAACAGGGAGCAACTGGAGCAACTCTTGAAATAATTTTCAAGTCTCAGGGATGCCTGCATAAAAATTATATCTCCTACATTAAAAGGAGGGTTTTCCCTCCTAACCATTATCTCCTCTAGTGACAGCTTGTGGGACCCTTCTTGAAAAACCCTACATTAGAAAATAAATATATATCATGTGCACAAGGGGAAGCATGGCTGGTAGATGGCTGGTAAATAATGGCTAGAGAAGAGTATTCATCATGTCAACAGGGATCTGATGACATTAGGAGGCACCTATGACTGGTGTCAAGGGCCACTGCCACAGTCTCTACCATTACTTGACTCTAGGTAGAGCTACAGAATGGTTCTACTCCCCGCATTCCTTCCATATGTAACTAGTGCTGAGGAAAGGCCCCAGTGGTTCTGTCCTCCTGTGTCCCTGACTTTGTGCTGTGCTTCAGACATAAGCAATGCCTCAACACAAAATGAGTACAGGCATAAGATAGGATTGGGGCTTGCCAATCATAAATATTAGTTTGTTACAAAGGCCAGCAAAAAAAATTGAGGCTCACGTTTGGCTCTAATGCCAACAAGCAAATACCCTTTGTACTTTATTCACAGACTAGTAATTAATTTTCACAGCAGATCCAGATCAAATCCAGAATTCCCAGCATTTGTACTACATATCTGTGCAATCTACACAGTGAGATGAGACCTTTAAAAGAAACAAAGTAGTAAAACATGATAATTTGTTAATCACTATGTAAATCAAGACACATCTCTCACTCCAGTCATTTGTCATGTTTTGCTCACAGGTGTCACCAATTAGCAGCTGTGGAGATCGAATGGAATGTTTTAAAGAGCGGAACCAAGGTGGATGGGGAACTGAACTGAAATGCCCATCACCTCTTTACCACAGCTGCTACTTTGATGATCCGCTCCATTTCCAAAACTAAGCTGGAGTTTTTTACTGGGCTGCGCTCCCTGGATTCAGCCTTGTGTATGCTCTTAAAACCCACTCTGGAATGCTCAAGAGCCCTCACACATGGCATGGGAAACAGAACTGCAGGGGAAAGAAAGGTTTATCCCAAAGCAGGCATGAACACCTTGGGTTAACTGAGCATCATTACTTTAAGGGGTATCAAGCCACTGGTGGTCCTGATCCTGTAGTTTCAATCCTCGCCACAGGCAGGAAGAGATGGGGACATAATCTTTGTACGAGTGGTTTTGTTTTTTGGGCCATAGTAAACAAATTATACAAACTGAACGTCTGGCACAGATTAACTGGAGACAACAGTCACTATAACTAGATAACAAAAATTGCTTGAAAAAAGCATTTATCCACATGTCACATTTTTTCCTGTGCTGAGACTCAAAGACAGCCTACAAAATTTAAAACCAATATAGTTAAAATATATACCATACAAAAGTTAAAATATAATTAATCAATAGAATTAATAGCAAACATTTTCTATTTTAAAAAGAAAAACAATTACTATATACAAGACTGCACGAGTCAGGAAATTTTTATCTTAAAAAAATGTGTAATCTTGGAGTTCATGGGCCAGCAGGCAACTTCAAGGCATAAACAAACACACACTATTTCAAGGTACAGTACTATTCTGCTTTCAATTATGTTATGTATCACAAGCTCACAGGACTGAGAGAACTGAGAAAATAACATTTTGCTAGAATTCAAACATTGTTCAAAATGTCCATTCCATACTTGATTTCTTTCACTACATTTTTTATTATTATTATTATTATTATTATTATTATTATTATTACAGTTACTTTTACCCCGCCCTTCTCAACCCCCTAGGGGGGACTCAGGGCGGCTTACAAAAAAGGCACTATTCGATGCCTACATAGAGTACATATACATATAAAACAACAATCAGCATTTATCACAATTAAACAGTTAACAATAGCACAATCATTAAAAACTAATCACAAACTCAGCGTGCGTTGTCCAAAGTTCCTTAATTCCATTCCATTTGTCAATTCCATTCTATCGCCACGCCCTTTTTCATCTGCCAGGTTGTCCGAATGCCTGATCCCAAATCCATGTTTTCAATTTTTTCCTGAAGGAAAGGAGGGATGTCGCTGATCTAATTTCCCCGGGGAGTGAGTTCCACAGGTGAGGGGCCACCACCGAGAAGGTCCTGCTACTCATCCCCGCCAATCTCACTTGTGATAGGGGCGGGGTTGTGAGCAGGGCCTCCTCAGAAGACCTCAAATTCCGAGGTGGGACATAGCGGGAGATCTGTTCGGACAGATACACTGGGCCGAAACCGTATAGAGTTTTGTAGGTTAAAACCAGCACTTTGAATTGTGCTCGGAATTGGATCGGCAGCCAGTGGAGCTGACATAACAGGGGGGTGGTATGCTCCCTGTATGATGCTCCTGTTAGTACTCTGTCTGCCTCCCGCTGGACTAGTTGAAGTTTCCGAACAGTCTTCAAAGGCAACCGCACTTAGAGTGCGTTGCAGTAATCCAATCGGGATGTAACAAGAGCATGGACCACCGTGGCCAGATCTGACCTCCCAAGGTACAGGCGCAGCTGGTGCACAAGTTTTAATAAATTTATCCATTGTTTCTCCCAAAATATACAGATGTCATCTTTCCAAGAGAGATGTATATGAGTGTAGATCATCTACATATTGTGATTCTATTACACATTGAGAATAATTATGAGGGCATTTCAACTGTTTATTGAAAAGATAGTAAACAAAAATAATGTATTATTATGTCAATCAAATGCAGGAATATAACATAATGAAAATAAATTGCAGAAAGCATTAGAATCAGGTCTCCCTCTTGGTTCATCATCTTGCACTATCATCAGGAGGCATTTGGAAAATCTGAATGTGCTCTTATTCTGAATCAGTGTTTTTAAGATATGTGGACCAATAAACGATGATTAACTTTTGTTTGTTTCAAACATGCACACTGTGCCATAGTTAACATACTATGACAGTCAAACATGAGAACAATAACTCAAAGTTCACCTATTAAGGTCCCATTATTTCAGAAAGTGAAAAGAGCAAACACATCTAAGCCTGGAATTTTATATTTATAAAAGAGAACAGAACATTGGTTTTTATCATGAATGTTCCTTTTCTGCAGTTATGGGGAGGAAATTCTTATGTTGGATCTTGCTCTTCCATTCTCCTCTTAGGAAGGGCTTTATTTAGTGTCAATCATTCTTTCTATCCTAAGTAGGAGTGTCAACCTCCTTTCCACGTGGGAGAATGAAAAAGCAAGAAAAATATACACACAACCAGAAGTTTCAAAGTGAAGAACATCACCAAACAGTCATGCCCTATTAGTGCTAAAGGAGCTGGGAAAGGGGGGTGGCTCTCCCACGTATGGTGGAAAGAATGATAGACATTAAACAAAGCCCTGCCTATGAAGACCAAAAGTAAATAGTGCTCCCCACACAATGGGAAAAATTGTAGCGAATTAATTTCCTCTTCTTTCCGAATATAAATATACAAATAATTATATTGCAACATGTTCATAGTGAAAACAATGTAACTTTCACTAGATTCTGTCCATTTTTTGGTCTATTATTTTGATAACATCAGGCTCTGAAGGAAAGTCTGCTATCTATCTAAAGAAAAAGAAAAAAAGAACACGCGTATTTTAATAAAACTCCTTTGTTATAAAGCCATCTACGTCACCAATGTGTACTACAGTTCTTTTCATTTTGCTTTGCACCTTACACTTTTCCACCTGTCCTCTTGGTTCTTAAACTGCTTTTTCCTCATTATTGTTTTGAAAAGATAAGTTGACAAAGAAAATAGAAAACAAAGGATTGACATATTGCAGCTGCTGAGCAGATAACAAGCATGTACAATACTGCATATGTTAGTTACTCAGATCTATTCCAGGAGAAATGTAAGCAGACGTGTTTCTGTGGCCTTTGTATACTCCCCTCTACTGCTTCCTGTTTTCAAGTCATTGAAGATAAGCAAATCATGGCAGACACAAGACTAGGTGACTTTGCTGCAGTTATTTTGACTCAAAAGGAAAATATTACTTCATTCAACAGGTTGATCTGCCTTGCAAATAAGATCTACACAGAGATAACATAATCTTCTGCTTTGAGCACTAAATGAAAGAGGATAGAATTCCTGCTGACATCTGCAAAGACATTACAAATTATCTCAACATACTGAGCTGCCTTAAACTGAATCACACAACTTCTTATATTCCAAATGGTAACATGTCTTTTCCAGCCCGCCACAACAATCCTTTCTATTGGAGGCGATGAGGACATCTATCTACACTGTCACAGATCTGTATCCACACACACATATATACAGATACGTACATACCAGTTAAGTTATTACCTACAGATAAGTACCTGTGAACCCAAGTGTACCCAAAATTCCTCCATATACAGACAATACATATTTACAATATATTGCTGTATTTGTATGTGCCTGTTTAAGTAATTTTTATATACTAAATTATGTTTACATGTTTGAATGTCATTTTGCAGGCAATGATTTCATCCACATGACTACAGTATTTCCCTAGGAACAGTTCTTCACTTAGCTGGATTAGCACACCATTGATAGCTGGATTGCACTGCTAAGAGATACTGTTAAGTCATCATTTCCAGAACAACCCCATCAAGCTCTTTTCTCTATTCAATATGCATAGCTATTACAACAGCTTATCATGAAATTGCTCTGTAAATGCAGTTTAAACCTTGCTCCAACGAATATTCAAGAGATGCATGACTCAGAACTAGCTAATTAAATCAAATTCAACTGTTCGTCAACAATTACAAAGGGCATAACATAGAGATACAGAATCCATAACCAGAAAACAGGAAGAATTAAGCATGTTTAGGCTGCAACAAAAGCAGTGACACCTTACATACTATGGATTTCATAGAGCAGTGTGAGATTTAAGAAGCAATACATTCATAATTTTTAAAAGGAAACACTTCTGGGAGTCTTCTGGGAAACCAATTTGGAAAAGCTCACACTTTACCTAAGAGTTCTCCAAAGCTTGGAAAGATCCAACTTAGGGCAACTCCACCACTGCACACCACCTGGACCTGCTACTCTGAATGTCATTTACAGTTAAACTCAGCCTTACTGAGTCAGGAATGGGAAAAGAACAGAAATTAAGAAAACTGACTTAAGATTATTTCCTGATTTTTCATGCTTTGCTTGACATGCCCAGCCTTCTTTGTTAATTCCTTTTAAAGAGAAATGCCAGAAATCCACACATCATTCATAAAACAGTCTTTGTGGAGGATTTGCATTATCAGAAATTTGCACTTTATGGGGAAAAGCCATTATCAGTAGGATGAATACAGAAACACCGAATCTCCTGTTTGATTTTGTCAACCCTTCAGCAATTGAATCAATTGATCAACTATGTGACCTCACTACCTCTGAGGATGCTTGCCATAGATGCAGGCGAAACGTCAGGAGAAATGCCTCTAGAACATGGCCCTATAGCCCGAAAAAACCTACAAGAACCTATGTGTAGGACTATCAATTGGATTGAGGTCTGTTCATTTATTTCATTTGCTCTGATGCCGATTGCTTCTTGGGGAATGCGGGGGAAGCCTGTTCATAGAGCAGGGCCACGACTCACAGTTTTTTACGTGCCTGAGGGATAAAAGGAGAGGCAAATGTAGCAGGACTGCAACATGTGACCTTCCCCAGGGCATAGCAAACACATGGTATGCCTGTTCTTAATGGGCAGTTTAGCCCACAGGCTGCACACCTCTTTTAGTGGAAGACATTACTGGCCTGAGCAATAAGGACCGTCCAAAGCAATCCATTGATAAAAAGAGTAGCCAAAAACAGTCCAGGTCAGAAAACAAGAGGAAAGTGTAGTCAGAAAAAACAGACCGAGTCAAAGAAGCAGAGATAAGTCTAAGCAATGGTAAAAGCTAGTCACAAAGAGAGAAAGGTTCAGTGTACTAAAGAAACTGAGGCAGCAGACTAAAGCCCCTCCCACTGGCTATATACTTCCTTGGGGAGTGTGGAGGCTTCCGCCAAAATGTATCTTTAAACGTTCTATTTATTTATTTTTATTTATTTATTTACTGTGCTTATATACCACTGTTCTCAGCCCGGGGGCGACTCACAGCGGTGTACAACATAGAGAGGATAGGGTGCAAATTACAAGACACAATCTAAATTCAAACTAGCAGTATCAAAAAACATCGTCATCAACAACATCAACAATATCAATATCAATAATACAAAAATACAAAAAGTCATTCGCGTCGTCTCATCGTTAAACCACAATCCAATATCATTTTCCGTTGTTCCATTCCTGTCGTCATTACCAATTATTGCACTTCTTGTTCGAACGCCTTCTAGAATGTTCTAGAACATTCCGAATTGACTGCACAGGTGCAGGAAATATCATATGTGCAATTTTGACAGACTACGAAGAAGGAAGAGTAGAGTATGACAACAATGCAGTATATTCTAGTCTCACAGTGTAGGAAAGATTTTTTTAAATGAAAATGTAGTACTGGCTGTCCCCAAGTTACAAACATTTGACTTAGAAATTAGGGTGAGACAACAGGAGGTGAGCAAAATCTATCCCTCGGAAAGGAAATTTACTCCTGAAAAACTTATCATGGGCAAAAGGTATCACAACTGAAACTTCTTCTCACCACAATCCAATTTTTTCAAAATCCAATTATCACAGGACAGAAACTGAGCTTAAATCTTCTAAACAGGGGCAAAGATAGCAAAACAAACACCACGGGGATGTTAACCTTTCCCTATGCTATCCAAAGATAAATAGATACTACGAAGGCTGGAGTTACACTTTAAAATATTCCTGTTGCGACTTACATACAAATTCAAGAAGAACAAACCTACAGAACCTATCTTGTTTGCAATTTGGGGACTGCCTGTATAGCAACTGAGTTGGAATTGCAAGCTGAAGGAAATTATCAGGGACAAAAATCAGCGTTGTCAGTCATAAATGGAAAACTATCCAGAGAAAAGGCGCACCTGCTAGGATACATGCAAGATGTCTCTTACAAATTTCCCAGCTCCATAAACCTGCGATCAAAAGACACCAAACTTTCAGTCACCAGATTTACTTGAAATCAAGGACTTGTTATAAATGTATATACTTCTCTCCCTACACTTCACCAGAAGAAACATGCCTGCATTTCATAGCTATTACATGCATGGTCCTCCTAGTTTAAGTGTATTTGCATATCTTACAGCTGTTAAATCGTCTGAATTCTCTAAACTATTTTCTCTAATAATACAGCCTTCTTAAAAGGTGCAAGTCAGACATTTTGTCTTCTCAGAATACAGTACCAGTGAATTCCAAATTACCACTGTCAGTTATGAACAGTTCCTCCTTGACACCTCTATAAACATAGCAACAAACAACTGTAATCAATTCCATTCTTTTCACTACTCTGTCCCTGCACTCAAAACACACATATATTGAAGATGAAAATGTTGCTGTTCATACGTTCAGTTGTTTCCGACTCTTCGTGATCTCATGGACCAGCCCACGTCAGAGCTCCCTGTCGGCCGTCACCACCCCCAGCTCCTTCAAGGTCAGTCCAGTCACTTCAAGGATGCCATCCATCCATCTTGCCCTTGGTCGGCCCCTCTTCCTTTTGCCTTCCACTTTCCCCAGCATAATTGTCTTCTCAAGGCTTTGCTGTCTCCTCATGATGTGTCCAAAGTACTTCAACTTTGTCTCTAGTATCCTTCCCTCCAGTGAGCAGCCGGGCTTTATTTCCTGGAGGATGGACTGGTTGGATCTTCTCGCAGTCCAAGGCACTCTCAGAACTTTCCTCCAACACCACAGTTCAAAAGCATCTATCTTCCTTCGCTCAGCCTTCCCTAAGGTCCAGCTCTCACATCTGTAGGTGACTACAGGGAATACCATGGATTTGACTAGGCGGATCTTTGTTGCCTCTTTGATGTCTCTACTCTTTACTATTTTATTGAGATTGGACATTGCTCTCCTCCCAAGAAGTAAGCGTCTTCTGATTTCCTGGCCACAGTCTGCATCTGCAGTAATCTTTGCGCCTAGAAATACAAAGTCTGTCACGCCCTCCACGTTTTCTCCCTCTATTTCCCAGTTGTCAATCATTCTTGTTGCCATAATCTTGGTTTTTTTGATGTTTAGCTGCAACCCAGCTTTTGCGCTTTCTTCTTTCGCCTTGATTAGAAGGCTTCTCAGCTCCTCCTCGCTTTCGGCCATCAGAGTGGTGTCATCTGCATATCTGAGGTTGTTAATGTTTCTTCCAGCAATTTTTACCCCAGCTTTGCATTCAAGATTAAAATACTACAGAATATTTTACTGAACCTATGACAGCATGTTGGAATTTTTTTGGTAGTGCACAGTGAGCAGGCAGTTTCCTCCCACATCCTAAACCCACCTGACAGCATTTGATCTGGGTAAAGGAAGAAGAGAGAGACAAAGATAACACTAGAGACTTAATTCTTCTCTAGCCGCCTTTGTTTTATTCTATCTGCAACTTATTGCTGCCTTTTCAGTTAAAGAGAGGTAAAACAAACTAAGAAAATATCATACTGTTTACTCTTTTTGCTATCAGCAGTCTTTGATATTTCTAACATTATATTTTTCTCACTGAATTATAAATTGTAATAAGAATTCCGGGCTCACTCTACTCATGGCCAGAATCGACATGTTGACAATACAAGATGCAACAAAATAAAATCAAATCAAATCTTCACTAGGCCAACCATAATGCATAATGCAAAAATCTTCACTATGCCAACCATAATGCATATATCACAGTAGCTTTTGAAACATATTGGCTTCTTCATCAGGCACAGATGCAGAAAAACACTAGGGAGAAAAACAGTGGCGTCAGTATCAGATTTTCATCTTGCTTACAATGGTTTCTAAGGTACTATTTAAGAAAGCCTTGAGGAAAGTTGAAGCAGTAAAAGAAATGCAATAAAATGTCCTTTTCTGGTGGTTTTATGCACAGATTGGTCGAATAGAATAATATTCTGCAAACAAAATACTTTAGGTGCAAATAGCCTTGTGATATACAAGAACAGCGTGGCATAGTTATTTTTCTAAACTACATCTGCTACAATCACACCTCAAGTGAGCATTGGCCACAGATCATTCTAGCAGGGGGATTTGGAGATTTGTAAACCAAGGAAGTAACATTTCAGAGACAAGCAATTATGATATTTTTATAGCTATGACTGATAGTATGTAATTTGTGATCCATTTCTATAATGCTATGGCCACTGACAAGTGTACCAGAATCGCTTCATCAAGGAGGAAAGGAGAACTACACCTAACACTGTAGTTACTATACAGCATGTCTTCTTCTAGAACACATTAATGTTCATGTTCACTCATTATCACTACAGAAGAGGAGCAGATACTTGAAGGCTGCACGTCCATGACTGCAGAAGAACTATATTGTGGATATGTGTGAGAGGTCTATATAGCAAGGATTACATATGCAACATGAAAACACACCATTGAAAGAAATTGCCAGTGAAAACAGGATTTTCAGATTTCAGGACTTCTTAGAAAAAATCTCATTTGCCCAAAATATTTTTGCATGAAAATCATTGGGGTTTTTTTAAAAGAAAAATATGGTTTACAATGGAAAAGAAATGTTTTTCAGCACGAAACAATCTAGCAATAAAAACCTTCTAAGTGTCTAGAATCTTTGTATAATATACAAAAAGATTAATCTCATCCCACAGGGTGTACTTTTAAATCTTTTCATTTTTATATTTTAGAACAGAACAGAACAAGTAAAGATTTATGTTTTTACCAACTGGCAACATCAGGGTGGGTTGTATGCATTCCAATATCAGTGTCAACAAAACAAAATGGCATTTCTCTATTTGCCATCATACACTACCAAGCTATGGCTGACAGTATGTAATTTCTTGTTACATAATTAACACATTTCAAAACATATTCCTCTCAAGCAAACTGCCACAAAAAGGGAAACTCCTTATAAATAGTTAATAACTTCAAGTAATCACTAAATCAGCCCATGAAAAAAATCATACTATAGGTATTTACATAACATATTTTCTCAAAAATACATTAAAGTATTAGTCTATAAATATATTTTATCTCAAAAAGTGTTTTCAATGTTTCTAATAAATTTTTTTTATCTAAGACCTATAATTAAATTTAGAAAGATGAAAAATCAGCACCATAATCTGGTGGGGAGGGGAGATCAGGTCTGAAACAGCAATGGTGGATTTCCTTAAACGCCCATAATATTGCTTTCCATTTGGACACACAATACAAAAGTCCAAGAGCAAGAACTGCAAACAGACACTCCATAGAAGTATGCAGAGACAGATTTATAAATAGAAACAGATAGGCCAACCTTTTTTCAATCCAAAAATAGCTTTCTCACAAGGGAACTCTATCTATTAGGAAGGCATGGTTTGAAGATAAGGGAACTCTGCAAAAATATACAATACTGATAGAAGCTCCATCCGTTTACAGTGGTCAACAGATACTAACAGATTTTGACACATCTATCCTCTTTTCAATTTGCCTATTTCCCCTCGAGTAAACTAGAGGGAAAGCACCACTGAAATCTATACATTAATTTTATAATGCATGAAATTACTCTCTTTCTATCTGCCTTAAATTTATTGAAAGTCAACTTCAGAATAAATAGCAGTTTGACACTGTGAAAAAGGCAAAACGGGTATCTCCCCTGATACTCCATAGATATTCATAATTGTGTAAACCTTCATTATTCTTCCCTTTCTCCAAATTAACAGTCAGTCTAATTTTCCTTTAGTCATGATTACTTTTGCTATCCTTAGTACCTTTCTTCTGTTTCTTTTTAAAGTTTGTTTACAGTTTCACCAACTATTTACAACTGATTCTAGCACTGATTATGTTTTCACACAAACAGGAGTTTCCAAACACTGAGAAGGTATTTACAACTACTAATAATTGTGTGGCCTGAACATTTATAATTCAAAAGACAATGTCAGACCTCAAGCCTAATTCCAGTAGCCAGTCTTAAGAAGAGCAGATCCATGGAATCAGTGGAATATGCACAAGTCCTGATTTACCAAGTTTCCACTGATTTAATAGGTCTACTCTAACAGGGATTGGCCACTGGATTCAGACCTAAATATTCAGATGTATAGTTAGTTCAGATTTTTTTAACACAACTAGTAATAGTAATTGACTGAATTTTGAAATGTACATTTTCTTTAACCAATGTTAGTTTAATAAATGATTAACTTACTACAATCCTAGAAACATGTACCCAGATTTTTGTTTTACCCCAGATTTTTTCTTTACATCACATAAACATGCATATAAATGTGCCATACCTATCAGATATTGTCATTATGGTATTGTTTTCTAATGCTTCTTTATAGTTGAAACAATGGTATCTTAGACTGTTCTGTGTTACACTGGAGGTTTACAAAACTCAGTTAAAAAATAGAATTTATTCACTTACCTCACCACTACAGATGTTATTTATATAGGATCACATGGTATTGTCTTTTAGAAGGTTTATTTGAACATCAACCATACAATCTAGTCCGCATAGTAATATTCTCAAAATAATTACAAGTAAAAACTGTGCCACTTTTTCCTCAACACATTTTACTATGGACAAAACCCAGGCTGACAAGTCCTTAATTTTGTGATTTCTAGAACATCCTATTTTAAAAATGATATTATGTTGGCTAACGTCCAATCCTCAGCAAAGGATTTCAAGAAAGAAACATATTTTAGTCATAAGATTAACATATCCAAAGGTCTCCATTAGCAACGCAGTAACAGTGATTTTGTCAAAGAAAATTATGAAGCATTCAGGAGTAGATGAGATCTCTAGTTTTTGCCACTGCTGCATTCCCTCAAGTCTAGGGACCCTTCTAGACTGGCCCTATCTGATCCCAGGTTTTCTATTTGTCCCAGATTATCTAGCAATGCGGACTCATATAATCTAGTTTAAAACAGAAAACCTGGGGTCAGATCCTGGGATATAGGGCCTGTCTGGAAGGACCCGAAGACATACTGTTCCCTCAGATAAATCTCTAAAAATTGGGTTTGTCCTAGAATCATGGGTGCTTTTATGCACACATACACACACACCTTTTTTCTGTTGGTGATTCTGAAATTAGTGTGCATCTTACAATCAATGATGGTATATTTTCATAACTAAGCAAGCAGAGGCATACAAACCAAGAATAAGCATTTTAAAAAATATATTGCATCACTGTATCCGAGTATATTGAATTGGTCTCTTCTGACACTATTTCCGCTCTCTGCTTCACGCATTTAAAGATGATACTGCACATTTCTGCTGAAACTGATATATTAGTACAATAGAAGCTGATTTTTCTTTTCCATGCCACTTGTGGTATCATTGTTGTTCTGTGCACCATGCCCTCAAGTGGTGAATCTATCACAGGGTTTTCTTGGCAATATTTGTTCAAAGAGAGTTTGCCTTTGCCTTTCTGTGAATTTCAGAGAGTATGGCTTGACCAAGGTAAGCAAGGGCCCTTCCACACAGCTCTATATCACAGAATACCAAGGCAGAAAAATCCCACATTATCTGAGTGTAGGCTCGCATAACCCAGTTCAAAGCAGATATTCTGGGATATAGGGCTCTGTGGAAGGGCCCCCAGTGGGTTTCTATGGCTTAGTGGGATTTGAACTTAGGCCTCCAGAATCATAGTCCAATGCTCAAATAACTATACCCTGCTGGCTCTCTCTGCTCTATTTTCTTTTAAGGACTAATGGAAAATTTCAGGCCTAGGATCATACTTAGCCCCATGAGCTTGCCTAAATGACAATACCCACTGCTTTCAGATAATTCTTCCCAGTCCTGTTCCATTATCCAGGCCGACCCCAAAAGAGGGCCTTGAAAGAGAAGGGCAGTCCATTTTATGGAGGGGGGGGGAGTAGCTGAAGGAGGAAAATCAGTTCCCCCATTTCACTGGTCATTCCCTCCCACACCCCATACACATACACTTCCTATGTCATAAATGAGGCTTATTTCCATGACGGCGATATGGGTAGGGGGAATAGGACAACAGGTAGAAATAGTTTTACTCCTTCAACCCCCCTCAAAGAGACTATCTTTCTCTGTCTAGGCCCCCTTTTGGCCTACTGTAATAAGTTGAAATCACTCTATAAATTTACTTACTAAAAGTAAAAGCTTTAACCTAAAATACGCTGGGTTTGGAATCCTATACTTTTGCCTTTAGTGCAGCCCACTACCACAATGTGGTCCCTGAAACCTCTCTGAAATTCCATTTGGCATTCAGCAGAAAGAGGTTGCTTCTTGCTTTGTAGCAATGATGGCCAAAGTGTGACATTCAGATGATGTTAAACTAGAATTCCTACCAACTCCCATCCATATACCAATGCTGAGAAATACTGAAAGATCTTCCACAACATGGAGAGCCTCAGCGATCATTTCCACTTTAAAGCCAAAGACATAAAGTATGTTTATCTGCCATATCAGCAATAAAAGATCCGGTGGAAGATCTGCATTGGGGCAGAGCAAAGGAGAATCAAGAGTTCTCATATCCTCATAACCTGCGATAGCCAGTTATTCTTGCTCTCATTCTCAGCCACTGAGTAAAGGGGTGTTTTTCAATCCATTGTCAAACCTTAGGGTACACCTACATGGGGTATTTACATTGGGAGTGATGTGAAGTGAAATACTTTGGATCAGCACCAGAGGGATCTGCATGCCAGTAGCAGGATGGAGTCCACACCAGCAAGCAGTGCCAAACATGGGGCAGCGCCACTGGACAGACAGCTTTGCCATCACTGTCCTGTACCCAGCACAGTGGTGAATATAGGGTATGAAACTGTCTGTGGCGATCGCTTGTAGCTAGTGCTAATGCTGGCAGAAGCATCAGCACAACTACAAGGGGGAGGGGGGAGAGGGCAATGAGCAATGACCACAAGCAATTTTGTGTGCCATCCTGTCTTTTGGTTGCATGAGCTCAGGGAAAGTGGAATGGCTATGTATATAAGTAACAGCTGATTCCAAATCAGAACCAGGTCCAATGGTTTAGATGTGGCCAAAGTGTGGGTGATGGGCAAGACTGTGCTAAGCATTCTTGCTAGGCATCAAGGCAAACTGGCTTTGTGCATCATATGGATGTCTCAAAATTCATTCATTACCACCCCAATTCATTTGGACTGTGTAGCTAATTCCAAGAGCACTGTTCATTTCTGGTAAATGAGAAATAGATTATTATCATATATTTTGTTTTTGGGAAAGAAAGAAGCAGGTGAGCTCCCAAGTGAAAGCAAAGTTAGCAACGAAACACAGAGAAAATACATGTTAGCTATGTTTAAAGTACCCCTATCTAAATTCTCCTGGGTCAGCAAAACCTACTCCAAAGTGCTCTTCCAGACAGAAAAGTCTTAATAAAAATTGATAGGAGAGTTTCTAAAAACCAACCCACTTATTCAGAACTTTTAGTAAATTCCTATTAGCAGAACTGATGCCAGAAAAGTTCCATTTCTGTACCAAAACAATAAGTATAATATGCAACATCACAACAATTAAACCCTCTAGAATGTGAAAAGTTAAAAAGGTGTCCGTTCAAATTCCCTGCTTGAACAGGAAAATAACTGCCAAATACTAAAAATGTAAAATAACTGCCAAGCAGCCACTTGCTTAGCAATTACAATTCACAGTTTGTTTACATCTACACCAGCCAGCTCAGCCAGTTTACATTTTCAGTTTTGGATTAAAAAACAAAAACGTAAAAACCAACCACCTCCCCTGCCAGAGGGAAGGGAAGAACAACAACAACACAACATCTTGTGGGCTGAATTTCTCAGATGAAATGCAGCCTGTTATCTTAACAAGATGCCTTTATTTGTGCAGTAGCCCCAGCCTCTTCCCTGACAGTAACTGGGCTTATAAGCACAGCAGCTGACTTTGGGCATGCTGACCTTGACCAAATGAACGTACTTAGCAGCATGTACTTCTGGCTTATTTCACTGCAGCACTGAAACAGCCTCACCATCTATAGTAGTCAACTGTTTCTGGCCACCACCCCCTGCCTATTTTAAGATATCCACCACAACATTTCGGTGATGCACAGTTCAAAGTGATAGAATAACATCTGTGGCCACATTCCAGCCCAACTTGTTTACAGAAGAATCTTGTTCTTGTTCCCATGAACTGCTTCTTTCATCAATGAGGAGATTATTCTTGCTGGAACTAAACAATACTTTTCACATCTCAAATGTGGTTTTATGCTTTTTAATTTGTTTTAAATTGCCATACTGCTTAAATACACCTGAGACTGTTTAAATTCTCTTTTACTGTTTCAACATTTTAAATGGTTTAAAATTGCTTAAGCTGATTTTATTGCCCTGCAATAAAATAGAAATAATTTAATTAATCACACTATTTCACAATTATTTCATGAAGAACAACTAGGTCAAGGTACATGAAAAATATTCACTTATAAAAAAAACCCACTAAATTAAACAGGCATGAGATAGGATGGAGAAAATGTAGAGTAGCACTGGGTTGCTGTGAGTTTTCTGGGCTATATGGCCATGTTCCTGAAACATTCCCTCCTGACATTTCGCCCACATCTATGGCAGGCATCCTCAGAGGTTGTGAGGTATATTGGAAACTAGGCAAGGGAGGTTTATATATCTGTGGAAGGCCCAGGGTGGGAAAGGGAACTCTTGTCATAGATGCCATTGATGTGAGAATGCTTCTGGAACATGGCCATACAACCTGGAAAACTCTCAGCAACCCAGTTATTCTGGCCATGAAAGCCTTCGACAACATATTGTAGAGTAGCACTTTATTATTTGCAGAATTATATAGAGCATGCGATGTTTATTGATTATTTGTTATTTCCTATATTTATACCCTGCTCTTCTCACCCCGGAGGGGACTCAGAACAGCTTACAGTTGACCACTTCAGTGGCACACTGCACACAGATAGCGTCTAGGATATAACACATTAAAACATATGGAATCATAGACTTGGAAGAGATCTCATGGGCCATCCAGTCCAATCCCATGCCAAGAAGCAGGAAGATTGCATTCAAAGCACTCCCGAAAGATGGCCATCCAGCCTCTGTTTAAAAGCTTCCAAAGAAGGAGCCTCCACCACACTCTGGGGCAGAGAATTCCACTGCTGAACAGCTCTCACAGTCAGGAAGTTCTTCCTAATGTTCAGATGGAATCTCCTTTTTTGTAGTTTGAAGCCATTGTTCTGCGTCCTAGTCTCCAGGGCAGCAGAAAACATATAAACATATAAATACAATAAAATGATTAAAACTGTTATATATATTTAATTTATATAAATATATGTTTCTAAATATATTTTGGTTCTAAAATGTAAGTATGGTTTGCTTACCTGTAACCATGTTTCTCCACTGTGGTCACCTGTGATTTGCACATATGGCAAAACTTGCACATGCGCAGACAGCTTTGGATTCTTCTAGAATATATTTCATACATTTTTAGGTGGTAGCCTCGCCCACTCTCCCCAAAGAGCATATATAGCCAATGGGAGGAGCTACTGCTTCCGAACTTCCACCACACATAGCAACCAGAAGGACTGATGCATGACAACACCAGGGAGGATGGGCGGGGATGTGCGAGTTCACAGGTGACCACTCGGAGAAATATGGTTACAGGTAAGCAATCCATACTTCTCCATTGTGGTCAATTGTGAATCGCACATATAGTAGATTTGTGAGCTACTGGCCTTGGTTGGTGGGCGTCATGCCACTGCAGAGAAGAGGACTGCCCTTCCAAATGCAGCGTCTCTCTCGGAGGAAGTATCCAACATGTAGTGAGAGACAAAAGTAAGCAGCGTGTATCAAGCAGCGGCACGGCAAACAGCATCCAACAATACGCCCCTCAGGAAGGCTGTGGAGGTAGCCACCGACCTGGTGGGGTGACCCTTCAGCTGTTGAGGAGGGTCCCGGTCTGCCAGATGATATGCCAGGTGAGTTGTAGACATGATACAAGAGGACAGACATTGCAAAGTCATTGGAAGGCCACTGGCATCTTTCCAAAAATCCCCCAAACAACTTGGGGGATTTTCCTATTCCTGCAGTACTATTGACATAAGAAGCTAAGGCCCTAAGAACTTCCAGTAAGTGAAGACTCTGCTCTAAAGGTGAAGATGGCTTCTGAAAAAATGCAGGTAGAACTAACTTTTCGGACATATGAAAATGGGTGGCCACCTTAGGGAGACAGGCAAAATCAGTGCGAAGCACCACCTTATCTCTATGGAATCTAAGATAAGGTTCTTCCGATCTAAGGGCACAAAGCTCACTAGCAGGCCCAGCAGAAGTTATTGCTACCAGAAAGGCCATTTTCCAGGACAGGTATGACATGTCCGTTGTAGCCAGCAGTTCAAAGGGAGTAAACCCCATGCAAACAGAGCAGGACTGGGGCAAATGTCCCTATCCCAAGCACAAGAGGCACCGGGAGTGGCCATCATTGTCTGGGAATTTAGCAGAGCAGGAAACACAATGTTTAAAAGCTGTAGTAGCTGACATCTTGAAAAAAAGAATATACAAGATAGTAGAGGTACTTAAGCAATCTAGTCCAGTAAACAGTCCAAGTCAAGAGTGGGGCAGAGAGGAAGTGAAAGGCAGTCCAGAGCCAAAACTACTAAGGCAGTCCAATAGGAAAAAGCTAGTCAATGAAGAGAAGATTCCTTGGCTGCTGCAAGAGCAGCAGATGAAAAGAACTGAAGCAGTAGCCCCTCCCACTAGCTATATATGTTCTATTGGGAGAGTGGGCGGTGCTACCACCTAAAATGTCTGAAATATATTCTAGAAGATTCCGAAGCTGTCTGTGCATGTGCAGGATTTACCATATGTGCGAATTCACAGTTGACCACAATGGAGAAATGAAGATTTCAACTTAGATAAATGAAAATATCTGCTTAAAATGATTATGCTCTAACATGTGTTGAACTTTATCTTTGAAAAATCTTCAGCTTAACAGAACCACGAGTTCTCTCTAAATTCTAGAGACATGTTTAAAACCAAACTATCCAACAAATTGTAGGAAAAAAATTATCTTCCATATACATCTGTTGGTATAGAACAATAAGATCATTCATTATTAAAATCATCAACCATTTGTATGGTATGTCATCCTTGGTCTAATAAAGAACTCGAAAATACTCGTCACAAGCCAGGTATTGAAGAATTAGCAGTTGTAGTAACCAATAATTTCCAAAATACTACAGGGTTGCAATTCAAACATATAGTTCATTATTTTATAACAATCGCAGCAACTGGGAATTAGCATAATTTTCTCCATGCTGGAATACCGGGGGGAGGGGGAGCCTATTCTCCCATTGTTTCAAGTTCAACAGACTACTACACAACTCATATACTACAAATATTTTATATGCAGTATCATGAAACAAATAAGGACTACAAATCATGTGTTGTTGTAGGTTTTTCCGGGCTATATGGCCATGTTCTGGAGGCAATTTTCCGGGCTATATGGCCATGTTCTGGAGGCAAAAATCATGTGCCTAAAGTATAGGAAGAGCTCCATCACATCCCTTTGCTTGATATAAATTTCATGCATACTAAGTTGTGGAAGCAGCCCTCTGACAACAAGACTGAAAGGAGATAACCAGATTGCTGTTCAGCATTCAATAGCTATCTTAGTTAAGACTCCCTCCACTTTCAAGTACTCTCCTTTGCATATGGTAAAATGTATTACTACTATATATAGTACTCAAGAGATAAAGACATGCCTAAAACAAGGACAATTGGGAATCCCATTTGTTTCCCTCTACCTTACAGCTACTTGAAAATTAATCAATTTAAACAGATGCCACATATTCCCAGAAGCATTTAATCAGAAAAAGAGTCAGGAGACTTGAGAGTTTTTGTATGTATTTGTGCTCATAGGTTGCCTATTGCCTTATGGCGCCCCCATGGATTTCACAGGATTTTCTTAGGGAAAGAATACTCCGATATAGTTTTGACAGTCCCTCTGAAATATGCAACAATTTGAAAATTATTCACAGAAGTGTAATGGTAAATACACGAGTATCTGCTTCAGAATGTAAAGGAATTACACTGTATGTGTATCTTTCCAGCCATTAATATCTACCAAGGAAGCAGCACACATGTGGGGATTTGGGGGAGAAGGAGAAATATGTATGGTTGTAGAATGCCCTGTTCCTGGAAGTCTGAATGGTGTCAACAATGGATTCATTTTGATGCCCAGTTAAATTTTCATTTCACTAGAGCTTTTGATACTTAGTAGTCTAATTTCAGTTTGGGACTACTATATTCTGAGTTTTAGTTTTATCCTGTTCAATTGCTTTATTTTTATTTATTTTTTTACATTATACAATTTTTTGTCTGTTGTCATCATTGCTAAAACCTTCAGATATGGGAAAGGGCAGAAATATTTGACTTGCTTAATTATCAAATTTAGAAATGCAAGAGCTCATCAGGGAACCACTAAAGCCTTGCCCTCAAACAAAAAAGAGATAATATATAGTAATGATTATATTTAATTGTACATCTTATTTTTCTGGCATTTATATTTAATATTGTATTTTAAATTTTAATCAGTGACATACAAAACACCAACTGTTAATAAAAATCACTCTACAGCATATGCTTGTAATCCTGGGAGTGAGATCTGTGGTATTTTCTTCTAATTCAATAGGTTTAACATAAAACACATGAAGCTTCAGTGAACAGTTGGAACCACTTGAAATGCAACACTTCGGTTTTGAAGATAAATGAAAACACAACGATGCTAGTGCAGCAAGAAACCAAAGCAATGGAAATAATCAACCTCTGCATAATTACTGTTTATTCATTCTTTGACTTCTTCTATGTAAACCTATAATAAACCACAGTAAAACCTAAAACCTCATTATATTCTCCACCAATTATCTGTGGCCTGAGAGACCTTCTGCTGAGAAAAGGGTCAGTTTTGCTTCTCTGTGTTTCTGCATCTACTACACCACTATGGTGTTGCGCCATATGTTTAGGATGGAAACAGCACAAAGTTGTCACTTTAGTTGTTCATGCAGGGACATGAGAGAAGCCTCCCACAGGATGGTAAAATATCCAGGTATCTCCTGGGAATGTCCTTGCAGACGGCCAGTTCTCTCACACTAGAAGCGACTTGCAGTTTCTCAACCTTGCTATCTTTCTTTTCTCATTTCTTCATTTTTTATTTGACTGAATACGGCTTTCCTCTAAGGAATTCGAAGTAGCATTCATGAGTATCCTATTTTTAACTCTATACTTTAAGTAATTCAAAATTGGAATCAGAATAGACACCTGCATGTTATCTATATTAACCGTTGCAGTAGTTAATGTTAATAAAACGTTTTGATTGTTTTATTTCTTTTTCACAAGCTTGAGCCAGCAAATAAACTTACACCTTAAGGATTTAAATTCCAAAATACCTAAATTAATGGCTGCATCAATACTTTCAAGAAAATCCAACACATTTAGAACAGAATAGAAAAAAAATCACATATTTTCAGAAAAACATGTGTGCATTAATTGATTATGTATCACACCACTGTAAACTGAATAATATGCAACATCAACAGTCAGTTTTCTAACTCATCCCTACTACTGCCCCACAATGTGCACACAGAAAGAAATATTTTGAATATCATTTTACCAAATCTATAATTGTTCCAAAGATATGTATTACAACCAGCATGCCTATCTTTTGATTAAACCCATTAAAAATACAGCCAAAAAGCAGACAGGCAGGAAAGTCAGTACAAGCCAGGTGTTCCCAGATTATTTTTCACAGCACAACTGAAAAAAGACCAAAATATCCTTGCTGGCTAGGTTTAATGTTCCTCAAAGAGTCGAGGGCAAAACAGCCTCCACTTGTTCCATCAAATAAACTCATGGCTGAAGGAAAGGTGTATAATTTGTCATCCATTTACTCTCATGTATGTGTATGTACTTTCAAGTTGCCTAGTTACTCTATGAATTTCACAGGGTTTTCCTAGGTAAAGAGTACATAAAATACTCCCTCTAAAATATGATCTACAACTCCTGGTATTCATTGGAGGTAGCCCATCCAAGTGCTAACCAGGGCAAACCTTGCTAGGGCCTTTAAGCCTTTTTCTTCTCACAGGATGCCTCAAATGTGGATTTTCTCATATTCAGCACATCAACAATTTTACTCCTTTACTACAAAGTTATATCAGACTGCATAAAAAGAATTACAAAGCAGTAAAACAAAGTACAATGTCTGTAATAAAATCAAACTGACATACAATATTATGACAGATTTATTAAAACAATAAAAGAGATGAGGCCTAACCAGATATAACCACATGATAAATTTAGGTAATTCATGATTTAACTCCTTATATAATAAAAGGAAACTTAAGTGTGAGATAAATTGTCAGCTTGTATGCTGCAGAAATTTTAGGCCTTAACTTGTATTTCAGAACAGCAGGCAACATGCCCCACAATCTTCCACAGCACAAATAACACACACAACATGCACATCCACTATTTACTTCCCGCTTTAAGAAAATGTTCTCTCACACACAAACACAAAGCTCTTACATAAAAACCATGTACAAATAGAAACCTAATTCTCATTTTCACCTGCCCGTTGACTTGTTTCACAGGCCTACTTAACTCTTTTCATTGCTCATCACAAACCTCCTCAGTTCATTCTCATTTCATGCCTTATACAACTGCAATCTCCAAGAAGCAAGAGAATCTGTCCTCTCCCTTACTCCCTTTTTAACTTTGCTTGTCAGCAGCTGAACACTTCAAAGAAAAGTCCTGGTCACCAGTTGCTTTGCTTCATGTTAATATTTCTGAGTAAAGAGACCAGTAAAAGAAAGTGTCCACCAGAAATACTAGCATATACTGTGGGCCCTCATTATGCACTGGGTTTGATTCCAGGACTCCCTGTGGATAAGATAATCAGTTGATACGCAAATTCCATTATTTACAATGGCAAAGTAAAATGGCATCCCTTATATGAAATGGTGAAATCAAAGTTTGCCATTTGGATTTTTCTTAATCATCATCATCATCATCATCATCATCATCTTTATTTATACCCCACTACCATCTCCCCCAACGGGGACGCGGAGCGGCTTACACGGGGCCAAGCCTGAACAACAAATTACAATACAAAAATATTCTTCCCAAATATTTTGAAGCCATGGTTGGCTGAATCCATGGATTCAAAACTTGTGGATACAGAGGGATGGCTGTATGAACGTACTGCCTTCCAGAACAGGAATCCTTTAATTTTCCAGTATCACACTAAAGTTTCGCTTACCTAGTCTTGGGTGAAGAACCAAAAAACTCTAACACTTTGCTTCATAGAACAAATTCTTCACAAAACAATTTAAATACAATTCCTTTAGTGACTTAGCAAAGCATAATTATATATAGATATTGCAGAAAAGTAAAAGCTAAAAAAAATAGCAACCATAAGCTAGAATTAGAATAGGAAGACACATACCTGTAGTACCGAGACTGCAAATACGTTGAACAGACAGTCTTTGATACATGGCTAGCAGACCCAAAGTCAATCACCTTAACTCTGTAAGGCTGCCGGACTGGATCTACTAACATAATATTTTCTGGTTTGAGGTCAGCATGTATTAAACCAAGACTTTTTAGTTTTTTCAGTGCAGTGGCCACCTGTTGCAGTATAGGCCGTATTACTTTTAGGTGAAGAGGACTAAATTTGTTTTGTTTCAGAAAGTCATATAAATTCTGTTCCAACATCTCAAAAACTAAGCAAGTATGGTTCCGATGCTGAAAACACTCATACGCTCTCACAAAATTAAACTCATCAGCATTCTCTGTACTTAGTCGTGCTAATATGCTCACTTCTATTTGTCCTTGACGTGCATAAGACGGATGGTTCTTTAGAATTTTGATTGCCACTATTTCATTCGTCTCTCTTTTCCAGCACTTTACTACTTGTCCAAAAGTCCCTCGCCCAAGGAAATCAAGAACCTCGTAAGTACTTTTCACAGAGCATAAGACCTCATGATGCACTAACTGATAATCGCCATCTCCACTGGTACTACTTGGTTTCGAAGTTGCAGTCGTCACAACCGTCACTGGGTTTCCCAAGTTTGTTTGCAACATTGCAGGTAATATAGGCAGTTCATCAACAATCTGCATTGTGTCACTCTGACTCTCCAAGTCTTCACTCTTACGCTTCAGTCCACATCGCTGGGGGCGGTCCAAGATTGTTAGATCTTCCTGCGTGCCAGGCCAAGGTTCTTCCACTTGAGGTTGCTGCGCCTGCACTGCTAGTATCTTGGTAGCACCTGCAATATTTTTTAAAGCCACAGCACTGGTCTGCAACAAACAAGGATCTCTTCGAGGTCTGTCAAAAAGATTTGTAGCCTGCAAAAAAGTACCAATCCTACTGGGAGGCTGAGCGATTCCAAAATGTTTACCATTCACATAGATCTGCGGGTAGGTTTTCTCGTGGTACACACAACTACTTGGCTCCACTTTTAGTTTCTTCACACTACAAAAGGCACTTGACTGAGTTTGATAAACATATGGTGGATAGACCAAGACTTGTGAGGCCATACCTGAAGCAGGAAAGAAAAAGGAAAAATCAGTATAGGTTATATTCAGAGTCTTTCACAAAATGTTCACTTCTATATCAACACTTAAGTTTAAATTTTTACATGTGGTCAATCTGTCTATTCTGCATATGCAAACATACAAATCCTTTTGTTCAACAGATTTAAACAATCATGCTACTGTATAATTTACACTGTCAATACATTTGCTTCAGTATATCCCTCTGCACTAATCCTTGCAAGGTAACTGTTGGCTTAGTGCAAGATTAAGACATCTTAAAACTAAAACTGTACATCTCATTCTGAATGTTTACCTTTGATGAGCTACTTCTTCAAGGTACTAAAATAATAACACTGAAAACTACAGTACAGTAGTATTACCATGATATAGGCAGTCCCCAAGTTATGAACAAGATAGGTTCTGCAGGTTTGCTCTGGAGTTGAATTTGGATGTAAGTCAGAACAGGGTAAAGCCACACACACACATATATACATACAGCTTTGGAAGGCACAAGGAAGGGTTAACACCCCTGTGGTGTTTGTTTTGCTGTATGTGCCCCTGTTCTGAATATTTCACCTCATTTTCTGTCCCTATGATAAATGAATTTTTGAAAAATTTGACTTGTTCTGGAAAAAGGAATTGGTGATAAAGTTTCAGTGGGAACACCTTTTCCCCATGATAACTCTTTCAGGATTCTCAAGTATTTAATAATATCCATGTGGAATATTATGAATGAATTCATTTATTTCAGTACATTTACACTATACATTACCATGGATAAATTTAATTATTTAAGCAAAAAATGCATTTAGTCAAAGCTTATCAATTATAATCTGTTTTCTGTAAAAGCATACTACTATGATGTCATTGATAGTTTTATGTTACTGTTGTTTTATGTTAGGTTTCCATGTTTTGTAGGGCATTGAATTTTACTGTAAATTTATTGGAAACCACTTTGAGTCCCCCTAGGGGTGAAAAAGTGGTATATAAAATAAGTAAGTTAATAAATACTGTAAGTGAAGTTTGCTAAAAAAAAAATACTATGCTATCAGCCCTCCATAGCCACAGATTCAACCCTCCACAGCTTGATTTTTTTATTACAAAGGAACTGATTTTTCCATTTTTATATAAAAGACACCTTTTTAATATACTACTGTATCTAATGAGACTTGAGAATTGATTGATTTTCATATACTTAGGAGGTTCCCAGTAGACACCAAAGGCTCACTATATTCAAAAGGAAACGAAGTATACAGATTGCTTTATTTGTGAGCTGACGAACATATAGTTTTGCTGGGAAATAAGTAAATACAACTGGGTCTGAATAGAAAAACAGGGCTGTGTGTTGGCACCTTTCTTTTTTGTTTTTAGACTAGATCCACGTGACTATCCTAGAGCAGATTAATATAGAGTGTAGCAGGCAGCCAAGCTTCAGTTGGCCTGTGTACTAGGGGGAGGGAAATGGGGTTTAGTAATAAGACATGTGCGGCTGTTACAACACTGCTAAAGTTGAACAGGGTCAAATATACTGCTCTGAATTCCATGTAAGAATTGCGAGGAAAGCTTCTCTCCCTGACAGCTTTCTGAAATTTCTTAATACCTCCTTTTTGTGCTCACATCTCTGAGTTAATTATACTATAAAACTGTCTGACAATAGCATAATGGTTAACTACACTTAGGACACCAGGGAGAAAGAGAAACTCAAACTGTCTATTGTATTTCTATACCAATTCCCTAAGTGGCCAGATGACTTCAAAAATTTTGGCTGTTCTTGCCTGCAATGCCAAGGAAATGATTACAAATAAAAACATACAGTAAATTATTTACACTCCTTCAGTTCCCTAAAATTTAGACCCAAGAAGGCTAGAGTTGTGGTCTTCAGGATTTGAAAAGAGCAGAACTGTGAAGGTCTACTTACAACAGTGCCAAGGAGGTCAATATTACAGACTAATGGTTTGCCCAGCCTAGAAGCCAAGAAGAAATTTAGACAGAAGAGCTTCCTTTCTAAGAATTCATCACCTAGGCCAGGGGTCCCCAAACTAAGGCCTGTGGACCAGATACAGACCTCCAAGATCATTTATCTGGCCCCCACCCTAAACTTTGGGCTTAGAGTTGCCCAAAGTCTGAAATGACTTGAAGGCACACAAAACAATCCTAATTATTTCATCAGCCAAAAGCAGGTCCACACTTCCCACTGAAATACTGGCAAGTTTATATTGATTTAAATTGTTCTTCATTTTAAATATTGTATTGTTCTTTCAATTTTTTTGCACTTTAAATAAGATATGTGCAGCGTGCATAGGAACTCACTCATGCTTTTTTCAAACTGTAGTCCAGCACCCAACAGTCTGAGGGACTGTGCATCCCTCTGCTTAAAAAGTTTGAGGACCCCTGATCTAGACTCTTAATATATATATATATATATATATATATATATATATATATACACACACACACATATATATATAGTTCAAGAAATAGTTTTCTAAGATCTACAGAGACACTCACTGGAACACCTCAGCAAGAGAGAGTCCAAAAGTGGCAGGCTCAAACCCAGAACCTCAACCAATGGCTGATACCAAATGAGAAACTCCCCGCTGGGCACACAGAAGACTGGGCGACTTGGAAGGTGCTGAACAGACTGCGCTCTGGCACAAGATGCAGAGCCAACCTTAAGAAATGGGGCTACAAAGTGGAATCGACGACATGCGAGTGTGGAGAAGAGCAAACCACTGACCACCTGCTGCAATGCAACCTGAGCCCTGCTACATGCACAATGGAGGACCTTCTTGCGGCAACACCAGTGGCCAGATACTGGTCAAAGGACATTTAATCAAGTACCAAGCTTGCAAACTTTGTGTTTTTTATCTGTTTGTTTGTTTTGTTCTGTTAGAAATGTAATACAATGGTCTGGTTGCCCCTGACACGATAAATAAATAAACACACACATATATATATACACATACACACCCTGTTTCCCCAAAAATAAGACTTACCCTGAAAATAAGCCCTAGCATGATTTTTCAAGATTTTTGAGGATGCTCAAAATATAAGCCCACTTCAAAAATAAGCCTAGTTACAATTAAATAAAATATATAAATATGGGGAAAATGACATACCCCGAAAATGAGCCCTAACACATCTTATTTTCAGGAAAACATGATAACTAGCTGGGACTACATCCCAGTGAAGTAAATGGTGGTTACTTCTGACATGTATAGGATTGTGCAGTTTAACCTCCTTGCTAGTAAACAGATGTATTAATCAATACAATGTAAATACTAATTGCAAAAGGCAATTGAACACAGTGATGAGAACTTCTCATTCACATTTTTCAAAGTTGCTTGTTCAACATGTTTTCCCAAGCAAGATGCCCCTCAACACCTATGATTTTTAAAGATTCCAAATAGAGTAACTTCAAAAGTACATAATACTGTAACTGAATAATAAAAAATCATAGGCAATGGGGATGGCAATAAGATAATTTGGTTTATATTCTTGCATGGCAAGGAATTAGACTAGATGGCTCTTGTGTTGTATTCCAACCCTTCCCTGGAAAACTCAAGCCAAAGTTTTCTCTTAATGATACCTAAGCTGCAATTATTTGTAAATGTGAATAAACTGAACCATATGGCTGGTCTGCTAATCTCTGGGCCACCGACAGATCTGAGGATAGCTGCCAAAGCTGCTCTGCCCTGTAAGAAATGAGCCTTCATATGACCTTCAAGCCCTGTCAAACTTACAAGTACAGAAAAGAGAAAGATACAGTTGACTTACAATGCTTTTATTTATTTAAACACTATTGTAATATTGGTATGATAAAAGAAAGAGGTAGGTAAAGTCTAGAATTATTCTTTTTCTACAATATAATGTAAAAAAATAATCCTGAGTCATATGCAGAAAATCAATTGATAATATTAGCAGGATTGACAGCAATTGGAAAATAGACTGAAATAATTGGATGAAAAAGAGAAATGAAAAGATGGGTTTACAATATCAGCATCAAGATTTCATAAATGGAAGATTCTGTTAATCTGAATTTCCATTATGTTTGAACCAGAGGGGTTAGGGTCTCTACAGCTGCCAAGTGTTTTTTTTAAAGGAGGGAGAAAAAAAAAACAGAAGGGGGAAGGGGCTTGGAAAATCATGTCTTGAAAAGGTTCAGGTGATTCCTCAAGCTGCTAGGTCTCCATTACTGACATGGCTCAGAGATAGGCATTTTAAAAGACAGCTTAGATAAAGCTAGTCTCAGCCATTATGCATGTGCTGGATGATCAGGTGTAACAACACCAGAAAGTTGGTTTGCTCTACCAGTGAATAGGTCTCAGCCTATATCTACAAAGACCTTTATTTAAGACTACTTCACATCAAGCAACTAACCAAAATAGTACAACAAAACAAAATATATTTGTTTTGTAAATACTGCATTTTTTCCCTTTCTGTTACTGGTGCTGTCAGAAAATATCACAAGTATGGTTATGCATTTACTGAAATCTAACTGCTTTATCTTTTCAGATATATTACTTCAAAACCAAGAGCAACAAGTTACCTGAGATTATGTTTGTTTTCTTCACAGAGGTCAACTTGTTACTATAAACTGTCACAAAGGCATGAGGCTTAGTTGTAGTCTGTCTGTTCTCTTATTTGTCTTTCTCTGCCTAAATCAAACACACAGCTTTCCTTTACAACTATGCAACTGTTTTATAAAGCAAGAGACAACTATAGGTTGTTGCTGCTCTTGACAATTAGAAGAACTATTATTTTTGCAGTCTATCTACAAATGGACAGTAGTTAAGAAAAGGCTGGAAATAGTTAACAGTTTTTTTAATAGACAAAGAAATAAGGCAACCATTTCCGAGCAATTTAAGGCTAACTTGATTTGGAGCTGGACAAAAATACTAAAGCAACCTTCCAAACATTTTGTACATCAGTGATGTCTTGAATCTTTGTAAATTGTTAATTTTTAGACAACTGCAAAGAATCTAGCAATCAGTAAATCAAGAGTAATAATTCATCTACTATAAAATATGGAATAACTGCTTTAACATATTGCCAATAAGCATACTACAATAATAGCATATGGGAAAAGAGCACTCATACAATACTATATAACACACAAACATGTTTATTTACTGTATCAGTTTAGAATAAGAACACAGAACATGTAGAGCCATACACTACTTTGGTTACTGACTTTGAAGCAACAAACTTAGGGAAATTAAAGATGAAATAGTTTAACTCTTATATATATCACATCATTTTGCTGTCAGAATTAAGCATAAAATAACCCTTCTTTTACATAGTATAATAGAATGTAAGTTAAGTGCTAGTTAATCAGATGAGGATCTCTCTTTGGTCCAATATCCTGTGTCCATCCAAATGTTTCCAAGTCTCTACCAACAGGTCATGAAAGCAACAACCATATTCTGTTTGTTCCCTAGCAACTGATACTTACACTGCATCTAAACATGTAGGTTTCTTTTAGCTATCACTGTTAACAGGCCTACCTTCCATGAATGTGCCTAATCCCTTATAAAGCCACCTAATCACTGGCCTCTGTAGAAAATTCCACAAGTTAATTACACACTGTTTCATGGAGTGCTTTCTTTATCTGTCCTGAAGCTAATTCATTTTACTGCATGGCGAATCCTTTCCTAAATCTCCATCATGCTCTCCTATACTGAAGTCTATGCATTCTTACATTTCCCTTTAAAGCAAGTGTTTCCTAACTTCTGACTGAATTTCCTCTTCATTGTTCCTAGCAATTTCATACTCTTTTCCAGAACAGTACACATAATCTAAAAATTAGCTATACCAACCCTCATATTCAGTTTTCCCAATAATCGCAAGCAGAATTTCATTTTTTTCTGATCATAGTAAGTTATCTGATAGATTAGTTCCTTTAAACATATATGCAAAGGTGTGTGGGTATAAAATGCTAATCAGTTGCTGACGAATTATATATTAAAATGTAACTTCAAGGTGGAAATACAGAATAACCACCAATAGTCATGATTTTACACAAATCATAACACTATGTTCCCTCCTCTTGAATCAAGCCATTGATACATCATAGTTTGACCCCCATATATACAGGGGATGCATTATAAGACACACATACAGTGTAATAACTGAGACTGTAGATAATAACATTTTGACTATACTTGGCCTGGAAACATACCATAGAACAGCAGTGGTGGAGGACCTAGAGAGGCCCACAGACATTTCAGGTGAAAATATTTTTTGAAATTTTAGATATTGACACAATGGTTAAGATGCTCAAATTGTACTGTTTATCTCAATTGGCTTTGGCCTTCCAATGATTTAAGCAGAAATTCTTTCTTAGCTTTGAAGATCTTTTTAACTCAAGATATCAAAATTAAAACTTGGGCATTCCGCGTTTGAAACATACTCTTTTTCTGAGCTGTGCCCCATTAAGTTTGAACAAAACTAAAATTCTTTAATAGTAATGTCTAGCCCATGTGAACATTATTTAAAACAGAAATCCACATACTATAAATTAGTCTTGCTATGTCTAAGATTTATCTCTCCTAGAAGTAGCTTAGCAAAAGCACAATCATTACATTCATATTTTCATAGTGATTAAACCATGTGATACTAATATGACTTTAGTCATAATTAAATAGGATGAACCCTCTTCATCTTTTGTTGCTAGGCAATAAATAGGCATGCAACTCTGGGTATTTGTTCAAAATTAAGGTTAAAAAAGAATGTATAAAAGGAACACATATGACCTATATCTGAATATATTCAGGCAGGACTAGCAAACTTGTTCTAATACAATTTATTATTTAATGAATGCTGTTAGGTGGTCCCCATGCTGTCATTGTTAGAATTAGACACTGTGAACAATCATATCAAACAGCTGAGAATAATCAAGGTACATCATACAGAGGCCTATGTATAACTGTTTTATTTAGAGGAATCATGTTTTTGCCTCAGAAAAGTGAAACACAATTTCAAACTATATCTGATAAAAGTAAAGTGATGACTTTAAATCTAGGTCTACTGCAATCCTTTAAAATTGAGGGGGGGTGTGCCTTTTTTAAAGGGGCACATAGGAAATTGATGCTCAAACTTTAGCCTATTTGTTTTTTCCAGAAGTATCTGTATACTTCCTCATACTTCAATACTAATTTGAAGACAATTGCTTGGCGTGTTGAAAGATGTTATGAGGCAATTAAGACTCAATTATGTATTCTGCTTCCTATACACACCCAAGTATCCTATATATCAAAAGAGATAGCCGTTCCCTGTGTGTTTGAGCTTCCATTTTCTCACATACAAGAGCTTTTGTAGTACATTTTAATGGTAACTTTCTCTAGGTTAACAGCATGAAAACTATGAGGTGAATTAAATGCAAATCTGAATTCTATTTTATGTAACAGTGCAGAAATGTAAAGACTGGAGTGTCAATCAACACAAAAAGTTGCATTACAAACCTGAGGAAATACTAGTATACAAAGTTAATCTGCTTAAAGTAGATAATGTTATCCAACCCAAGTTGCCCTAATCTAAACTCCAAACTATAAGAGCATCATAATTCAAAACAGAACTAATCAGTAACTGCAAATCCTCAGACAAATAAATACCAAATAAGGTAGGTATGAAGAGAACAGACCCTGACTCACCAGACAGAAATTCTGAGACAGATATAGGTCAGCAGACCCTGTCTCAAGAATCCCACAATTTACAAGCTAATCCAAAGGCAAATACTTTGCAGTCCACTCAAAGGAAAAGGACATGGAAATTTAGACAAGAGAAAAATTAGGTGATGTCTGTGTGTAAGTTAGATAGCAATATAAGAACACATTGGCCAAAATGATTATTTTAAAATCTTTCTACAAAGCTACTACAAATCAATTTTGCATCACAATTCTGTTCCCTTCTCTAGGTTTATGAAAGGGAGATACCAGAGGAAAGAAGAGATATCACCAGTTATAAAATAGCCACACTGAGTTGATTTAAAACACATTTTTTCTGGAAGTAACTAAATACTTTGTCTGGCAAAAAGTGATAGAATACATTACAATATGTTTTGATTACATATATTATTTATGGGATAAAGTGTCTAAAACAGTGATTTCCAAACTCTGTTCTGCAGAACTCTAGCATTCCACAAAAAATCTTTAAAATCTAATTTAAAACTGATTTTAAAATAAAACCCCATGAGACCATCCATTTGATCGCCTCTAACGAATGAGAGGTACTGGTTATCTCCACACACCTAAAGGTAATGGTTTCCTCTTGACGTTAAGTCTAGTCATGTCAGACTCTGGGTGATGGTGCTCATCTCCATTTCTAAGCCGAAGAGCTGGCATTGTCCGTAGACGCCTCTAAGGTAATGTGGCCGCCATGACTGCATGAAGTGCCGTTACCTTCCCACCAGAGCATTACCTATTAATCTATTCACATCTTCTGCTAGGTTGGCAGAAGCTCCAAACACCTACTTGCCAACAAAATGCATTTTATAATAGCCCAGCATTTTAGACCCACACCACCTATCCAGGGAAAGTGCATGGAAGCTCCAAGAAAAGTTCCTTGCAACACACGCTAGAGTGCTCTTGACTTTTCTAGCAACATCCAGAAGGTTTTTTGTCTTATAAATATTAACATACCACTACTCCCTTCATTCAGGTCAGTTCAGGGCAATCTCATGTTTGTAGTTATACTTACAATATGATCTCTTTATTTCCAAACGTGCTACGTTGCACTAAGGCAATAGGAGTAGATCAGTGGTTCTCAACCTGTGGGTCCCCAGGTGTTTTGGCCTGCAACTCCCAGAAATCCCAGACAGTTTACCAGCTGTTAGGATTTCTGGGAGTTAAAGACCAAAACATCTGGGGACCCACAGATTGAGAACCACTGGAGTAGATGAAAGAAGGCAAAAACTTTGTGGGTTCACAATGCTTAGTAAAAAAAAAAAAAACTGGGTTAGAGTTAGGTTTCTGTGGGGAACATGTCTTCTGAAGGGTTCCATAGCCAGAAAGGTTTGGGAACCACTAGTCTAAAACTAGCAGATATTTTGTTCAATCTAGAAATTGCGAATGACTAGAACTGTTTAATGCAATTTTTTGTTTCTGCAAGTGCTAATTATAATGGGTGCAAAGAGCAGCAAAATATTCTGGAGAGCAACAACCAAGGTCACAATACGGTACCCGTGTTGGTGGAATTGTATTCATGGCAACTCTCAGCAAAAATCTGACCTAGGCTGGCAGAACTACAAATGGAGTTAAATATCCGTTTCCAGACTCCATTCTCTTCCCACATCTATCTCAAGATCAAACTAGATATTACATGGGAGATGTGTCCTCTAACTGTATGTCAAGGTGGGTTTTTTTAAAGCTACTCAGAGCTGATCAGACATAGAAGATGGCCTAGCCCTTTGCCTGCCAGTTGTTTTTTATACAACCTGTTTATGATTTTCTATCTCTGAGTCAAAAGATAAGGATCAAGAGAATGGAGGCAATCTTCTAAATGGAAAACATCAGAAAGCTAAAGGTTAAGCAGCTCCTTCATTTTACCATTCCTTTCATCCTAACTGCAACCTCTCATTTACTTTTCCGTTATGTTTTCTCCAGGACACTTACATCCACATAGTTTACTTTAGGCCTTTCAGAACAAGCTATTTTGGGAAAGGGGGATTTTTCAGAAAAATGAAAGGAAAGAATTATTACTCATAATTCATCTAGAAAAAAAATTAAAAAGTCATTCTCTTTCTTCCTCACAACTCTTAATAATCACTACAAGATAGGAGAATCCTTTTAAAGCTGCAAAAATATTTATAACAGCAGACAAATTTTTATGCATTTGATCTATTTGCTTTTGTAAATGTACTTAGAGCAGAGCAAAAAAGACATACCTGTTAACACAAATTATTTTCTACAGAGAAATAAGGGGGGATCAAAATTCTTCTGAGACACACTCCAGTCTAGGCCTGTTATACCTGCCTTCATTTTTGCTGCAGGGAAAGCAGTTCAAGGCATGTCAAAGCAGATAAATTCCAAGCAGCACATGCAGGAGAACATAGTATTAAACCATACACACACAAAAGTATCTGCTGCTATGGGCAAATCAGAAAAGGGGAAGAAGTTATTTGTGCGAATAACTATGCTGTTAGTAGGTTTATGAGAATTCAACACTTTTTTACCAACAGCCAAAAGTTCCAACTGCCATTTAAGCATATCACCACAGAAAACATGTTAATATGGTAGATTTTGTGCCACAGAAACCCAATTTGGTATATCACCAATTAGTATATTACCAAGACATTCGCTGGAACATCTTCAAAAGAGTCCAAGAGTGGCAGGCACAAACCCAGGACCTCAACCAATGGCTGATACCAAATGAGAGACTCCCCGCTGGGCACACAGAAGACTGGGCGACTTGGAAGGTGCTGAACAGACTGCGCTCTGGCACAAGATGCAGAGCCAACCTTAAGAAATGGGGCTACAAAGTGGAATCCACGACATGCGAGTGTGGAGAAGAGCAAACCACTGACCACCTGCTGCAATGCAACCTGAGCCCTGCTACATGCACAATGGAGGACCTTCTTGCGGCAACACCAGAGGCACTCCAAGTGGCCAGATACTGGTCAAATGGCATTTAATGAACTACCAAGCTTGCAAACTTTGTGTTTTGTCTGTTTGTTTTGTTCTGTTAGAAATGTTATACAATTGTCTGGTTGCCCTGACATGATAAATAAATTACCAATTAAAGGTATATATTTAAGATTTTTTCAGCTTTACCTTGTTCAAAAGTACATATTAAAAACATTAAACACTAAGAAAAATTTAACTAGTAGGAAGGCATTTTAAAGTGTTCCAGAACATGGAAAGGTCCATCAAGAGAATCAGTCAAGGTAGTATGACGGAGTCATGATAGAGTTCTACATAAACTGCTGCATAATATAAGAGTACCTTTTAACATACTTGGTGTTCACAGCTGACAACATGAAATCCTATATCAAACACCATGGTACTGTCCATTTTCATTTACAACCTGTGCATTCAATGTCATCACACTATAACAGATGTTTGGGCAAGGCTACAAGCTGCTCAATTACTCAGAGATAGTAGGAGTGTAACTTTCCTGCCCTCCTCCATAACAACTGGCCTTCAATTTCTTTTGATTCCCAAATAAAAATAGGATAGGATGGTCTACCCCGTTAAAAAGAACTGCATATTTTCAGGCAACTAATATTTGCTAATAAGCACAGTCTATATGTAAAACCAAAAGAGAAAAAAACTGACAGGTTTAATTATTACGTGGAAACAAACCAACATGTTTCAGTTTGGTACAAATTACAGTAAAGGACTATCAATCTTTAGTTTTTAAAAGCTGAATATTCAAATTAAACACACTGGAACTTTCCTGATTGGCTGGCTCACGAGTCATGCTTTCCATTCTCAAAGCTCAGTCTGTTTATTCTTCAAGTACATTCTAGTAACCGTATCTCCTTATGACTGTTGCATTTATAAACAATTATAATATGAGAGCAACCAGTTTCCAACAAAGACTCTATACCTCTGCCCTCCTTCCAAGAATGTATGTCTGTTTCATTTTAAGTTATACAGTTGCTAAACTTACTCTAGAACAAGTTTTAACTTTCTGGTTTAAAATCTCCAAAAACTGAATTTATCAAAACTAAAAAGGGAACGGTGTGAAGTAGAGGTACAATCACTCAATGTTAAAGTATTGTTAAGCAGAACAATTGTCTTAAATTATTACTTAGAAAGTAACACAACATGATTTGACTTGGCCTCGAGAAGGTAATTAGAGAAAGATATAATTATCTCTTAAATTAAAGAGGGAAAAAATACTGTAGACAAAACAAGAAGCAGAGGTTTCTACTACAAGAAACCAAAGAAAACATGGTAAGAAACTTCTTGCCTTGCAGCCAAAGAATTATATCCTCAAGAAAATTGAGTAAGGAATTGTGTGTACAATGGAAAAGTAAAATAATGTTTATTTTTTTAACAGAAATACTTTGGAGGATTTTGTCAGCAAGTACATTTTTAGGGAGGTGGGAATATTTGTGAACACAGTCCCAATCAAGAAAGGTTCCCCAAATCACACCCTCACTCCCACTCCACCAAGCTAGAGAGAAACAAATTGGAAAGGAGAATATTGAAGTGAAAACTGACAAGACAGGAAAATAATTAAGAATCCCTTTCTGCCCCCTCCCCCAACATGTGTAGTCTGTCCTCAGCTGCAATGGTTTTAAGAGAATACAAAAAAAAGGAATCATACCCCTCTACTGCTCCGTCCAATTATCTGTCCTTACTTCTCCATTATTCCAAGGATTTTAGCCATCAAGCATATCATCCCACCTAGTGTCTTCTTGAAAAAAGGTGAAAAACAGAGAACCTTAATTTTAGAATTGTTTTTCAATCTAATCAGACACAAAATTCAGTATTGAAATACTCTTTGAAGTAGTATAAAGATGCTACTTGACAGTAATAATAGACATCTATTTTTTATTCCAGCATGTTCAGAAAATATAGGTCAGAAAACTAAAAAATTAATTCAATATCAAATTGTCGCTTTTTTGACAATTTATATAATACTGGTGACATCATACATTTCTCTTGCATTAAGGAAGTCCTACTTTAAATACTGAGACCAGTAGGGGACATGATTTTTCTATTTAAAGGTATCCTACATTAAAGAAAGATGAACTAAAAATATCCATAAATACGTTTGTGCCAGAGTCCTCCCCATGTTATGCTCTTCTCTGGCTTTTGAACTGCCACCTACTTCCCCTGTGGATGTCATTAGCATATTTTAGTGATTACCATTGTACACAAGTGCCTCAGATTCCCATGCTTACATCATCGACAACCCATTACACAACAAAGACTCTTCAAATACCCTAAAGACTAAAACAATTATTATGGTTTGTATATGAGTAATGTTTTTTGCCTCTTTTAGTTGACTTAATCACCGCAATGTACCTTTTGGATTTTGCTATGGCTTACACAATCATGGAATAAAGACTGTTATGTCATAATAAATGTTTTTAAGGTGCCACAAGACTGCTATTTTGATATCACAGTGCAATATAGCCAAGTCTCTGAAAACAGGTGCTAGTTTAAAAAGATCTGAAGTACGAAAAGCAAGTGTTTCAGAATGCAATCCTTATGAGGAGCAAGCCCTACTGAACTCAATGGGCTTACTCCTGAAAAACCACATATATGTAGATTTACTCATAAAAAGTAGAGAAGGTCATGCATGTGTGCCCCGGTGTGGTATTTTTCCACTGAATCACAATCTTTTTAAAAGAACATGCTCATTCAGAAATTCATCTTCTACCAGAGCCTTGACCTAAATATATATTTGCTAATCTGCTTGCTTACTGACACTTCTATCAAAATTAGGCACCATAACAACTTTGTCACAGAATTTGTTTTCTAACACCACTTGGAAAATGTCTCCAACAAGCTAGAAATCTAAATATATCAGAACATTACTCCTTAGCATGTTCATGAATTCACAATTCACAACAAATGTTATACTGCAGTTTTATTTAACATGTTAGCTATATTTAACATGCTAACTACTTTACTATGAGGAGGCTGAGCAGCATAGCTTTCTAATTAGCCTAAGTAGAGCTATAAAGAGGTTTCAGGGTTGTTGTTTTTAATCTCCACAAAAACCTCCCAGTAGTCCATTTTAAACAAAGATTCCAACGATCTACCAACATGTGTTATTTAAAAGACTAATAAACTAGATATTAACAGAATAAAACAAAAAAAACCCCAATGATTTAGAGTACACTCAGTGCACAGTCATTGCTTAATATAAGTGCATTTACAAAATTAGCTACATGCATATCCCAGTATCTGGTTTCACAAGGCACATGAGAATAAGACACCAACATCTGTGGCCAAGAGAGCCCAACATCTAACTTATAAAACACACACAAAGTGCCTGTCCAAAATCACACTTATTCAAATTAGCATGTCTAGAGGGGGGTGGAAATTGAATTTTAAGTCTCAGAATTTTAAAGAAATTAAAAGCATTTTCTTCAAAGTAACACTGAAGACAATTAGTTATCAATTTAACTATCTTACACAACAGAGCTGCTATAGTTGTTACTTCGTATCAAAGCATTGCATACAAAGGTATAAAACTGATAAAAATAGGAACACAAGCAACTAAATTTTTTGACCCAAATTAATAAAATAGTTATTAATAAAAATATTAAATTATTATATTAAAAGCACCCCTATGCCCAGATAGAAATCATATGTTTATCTGCTTAACAACTTCAGCAGCAATATACCTTAACTTCAAAAAGTTAATGTCCCAAATTAATATAAAAGCTAGTCATCTAGCAATCAAAAACTATAAACCCAACTGCCTTATAGTGCAAATAGTAACGTTCCAATACATCTTTCCATTCTGGACAAAATCAATATGAATGGAGGGGGAGGGGATCTGAGACCAACCTAACCACCAGTATTTCGCTTCCAAGAGTCCTAATCTATCAATTGTAGTCAAACTCCACCTCAGTTTTAAGTCACCTTCACTCTGAACGACTGCCAGTCCCAAGCGATGCCTCCGTGTACCATTTTAAGTTTGCTTTTGCCCCACTGATGTGGAAATAAATATTACTTTCCCGAAACAAGAGAGGCAGATTACCTCTGAGTCCCCAAGGGAAGCAATGACCCCCTGAAACAAGAGCAGCCTGCGACCACGCCTTCCTGCTGCCCCAGCAAGTTGCAAGCCGAGCAGCCGGGTCACATTTCTTCTTTCATACACAGGGATCCTAAAGGTTAGATTTACACAGCTCATCTAGCAAAAGGCCAGGCAAAGTGGGGAGGGGGGGGGGAAGCTTGTGAAGCGTGTGGAAGCAACTGAGAGACACACAAAAGAGAAATTTCTGGTTGCCGAAGGCCAAAGAACGCCCCAGAAAGTGACAATGGGAAAAGGGAGCAGAACTATTTATAATATACTCCACTGTTTGTTGGTAGCAGGAAGCGTCGCTTGCTTCCTGGTTCAACTAACTTTGTACAGTGAGGAAGAGGGAGGGAATTGTTTAAGAAAATGGAGATATGCCCCTCCAGAGCAAAAGTTACAGCTTTTTCAATGAGACATCAACTTTGGGATGAGTTCAGTATATGACTCTTTTGGTCTCTTCCAAATCTAGAATCTATGATATGAAAGGTTCAAGTCTACCCTAGAAGCCATGTTTTTCCCTCAGGTCCCCTCCTCCTCCTAAGAAGCATCTACTACATTATAGATGTAATGGGAATTTCCACATGACTTTAGTTGCCTATGGTTTTGAGGTTTTCAGCCTTCTGAACCAGAGTGCTAGGGCCTCACCAAACTACAACTCCCATATTTCCATACCACTGGGCCATGGCAGTTAGTGGGATCAAACTGTACCCCTTGTTCACTGGGGCATCAGCTTCAGGCCTGGGGTGAGTTAAGGGCCAGAGCTAGGCTGATTTCTAACCTCTAGAAAGAAACCTCCAGGGCTGAAGTCTACCTTGGAAACCATGTCTTTATCTCAGATACGCCAGTCCAGAGCTTCCCAAATTTCTTCCACTTGCGACCCCTTTCTGCCTGGGAAATTTTTAAATGGCCTCAGATACATTGGTATGTAAAATAGATATACAAATCAAACATCTACTGAAAATAAATCAGCATTTGCAAGGCTGATTTCTCTTTTTGTGGAGTACAAACCTGTTAGCCATGCAAAGGCCATGGTAAACACTGCACATTGTTGTTAACAGGTTTGTGTAAATGGGCGACATTCAGAAACCTTTTACTGTTGCCAAATTTTTCGTGATCTCAACACCAAGCCAAAGGGACCCCATGGGGACTCAGGACTCAGTTTAAGAAGCAGTGCCCTAGTCCTAGATTCAACAAGGATCTCAAAAGCATTCTGCACATGCTCAGGACTCCGCTACTGGATCTCACAATCCCTGGATTCCTGCCAGGGCCCTACTGTTATGGAATGATGGGAGTTGTAGTTTGACAAGGTCTTTCGCCTTCTGTGCCAAAGAACGCTGGTGCCTCACCAAACCACAGCTCCAATGACTCCACAGCATTGAGCCATGGCAGCCAAAAGTGGTGTCGAACTGCACAAATAAACAACTCCCATGACTCCACAGCATGACAGAGTGATACCTGAACTCTACAAGGTAGATCAGGCACGGGCAAACTTTGGCTTTCCAGGCATTTTGGACTTCAACACCCACAATTCCTAACAGCCGACTGTTACAAATTGTGGATGTTGAAGTCCAAAATGCCCAGAGAGCTGAAGTTTGTCCATGCCTGAGATAGATGCACCCTTCGTCCTAGATTCATGGAAGATCTCAAAAGCACTCTGCACATGCTCTGATCCGTCCCAGTGACCAGATGGGAAGTAGGTTTCTTGCGAATCTACAAACCCCATGATCCTATAACAGGCATGGGCAAGCTTACCCCCCCCCCTTTCCGATGTTTTTCCAACTCGCACAATTCCTAACAGTCTCAGGCCCTTCCTCTCCCCCCTCAACTCCTTAAGTGAGGAAAGGAAAAGGCCTGAGGCTGTTAGGAATAGTGAAAGTTGAACTCCATAACACTTGGAGGGCCCAAGCTTGCCCATGAGGGGGAAAAGGAAGGGGCCTGAGGTGGTTAGGAATGGTGGGAGTTCAAGTCCAAAATCACCTGGAGGGCCCAAATTTGCCCATTTAGGAGGGAAAGGAAGTGACTTGAGGCTGTTAGGATTGTGGTAGTTGAAGTCCAAAACACCTGGAGGGAGGGCCCAAGCTTGCCCACGGGGTGGGGGAAGGGAGCTTGAGGCTGCCAGGAATGGTGGGAGTTGAAGTCCAAAGCACCTGGAGAGCCCAAGCTTGCCCATGGGGGGGGGGGGGGAGGAAGAGGCTTGAGGCTGCCAGGAATGGTGGGAGTTGAAGTCCAAAGCACCTGGAGGGAGGGCCCAAGCTTGTCCTATAGCATGAGTGCCTGGCAGTTTAAAGTGGTGTCAAAACACTTTCCAGCCAGCAAGAGGGGCTGCCAAGTACAGCCCGTCCTCGAGAGGCGTCCCAAAAAAGGGCCAAGCGAAGAGATCCAGGCAGCAGCAGCAGCAGCAGCAGCGGATCCCTCCCGCCTCTCTCCCCGTCATTTTCTGGGAAAACGCAGCCAGGCTCCTTTCCCAGAAGAGAACGCTGTGGAGGGAGGCAGCGAGGGAAGAAGACAGGGCACAGGCCTAGCGGGGCGGGGGCGCGGGGGGCGGAGAAGGCCCTCAAGTTCCTGTTTATCATCTTCTCCGGCGGCTCACTCCCCAAACCCTGGCGCCTTCCTCGAGGCGGCTTGGGAACGGCTCTCAACGGTCGGAGTCTTCTCCTTCCTGCCTGCCTGCCTTCCTTCCTCGGGTTGTGGCTCACCTTCACAGAGCGGGCGGCAGCAGGAGCAGCGCCACAGTCCCCCCTGCGCCTGCCGAGGCCACCATGCCCGGGGAGCGGCCCCTACAAGCCCAGGCCGGGCTCAGCCTCCTCCTCGGCCCGCCGCCTCCGCCTCAGCCGCTGCCATCTTGCCCCGGCGGCCGCGAGGGAAGCCGCCCCGCGCCGCGCGCTCAGCCCCTCCTCAGGCCTCCGCCTCATCTTCCTCCTTCCCGCGAAGGAAGGAAGGAAGGCAGGAAAGAAGGCGGCGCGCCGGGCACCGCCCACTCCCCGCTTCCGCAAGCCGCCTCAGCCCCGCTCCGGCATGGCCAGTCGGGCCCGTCCCCAAACGGCGGGGCCCCACCGAGAGGAGAAGAGAGGCGCAGCCCAGCCAAGGCGCCCTCTTCCGCCACAACAGCGCCCCCTGGAGGCCAAAGGAGGCGCCCCGCCCTCTCGCAGGGGACAGAAAAGGCGCCTCTCGCCCCAGGCCTTACGTCAGGCACGGGCAAACCTGGGCCCTCCCTCCCTCCTGGTGTTTTGGACTCCAACGCCCACCATTCCTAGCAACCTCAACCCCCTTTTTGGACTCCAACGCCCACCATTCCTAGCAACCTCAACCCCCTTTTTGGACTCCAACGCCCACCATTCCTAGCAACCTCACCCCCCTTTTTGGACTTCAACTCCCACCATTCCTAGCAACCTCACCCCCCTTTTTGGACTCCAACTCCCACCATTCCTAGCAACCTCACCCCCCTTTTTGGACTCCAACTCCCACCATTCCTAGCAACCTCACCCCCCTTCCTTTCCTCCCTCATGGGCAAACTTGAGCCCTCCAGGTGTTTTGGACGCCAACTCCCACCATTCTTAACAGCCCTCATGGGCAAACTTGGGCCCTCCAGGTGTTTTTGACTTCAACTCCCACCGTTCTTAACAGCCTCAGGCCCTTTATTTTCCTCGCTTAAGCGGCTGACTGGGGAAAGGAAGGGGACTGAGACTGTTAGGAATAGTGGGAGTTGAAGTCCAAAACACCTGGAGGGCCCAAGTTTGCCCATGCCTGTCTTATAGGATCATGGGGTTTGTAGTTTGGCAAGGAACCTGCAGAGCATGTGCAGAGTGCTTTCGAGATCTTCCATGAATCTAGGACAGAGGGTGCATCTATTTCAGGCATGGGCAAACTTTGGCCAGCCCTTTAGGCATTTTGGACTTCAACATCCACAATTCCTAATAGCCAGCTGTTAGGAATTGTGGATGTTGAAGTCTAAAATGACTGGAGGGTGACTGAAGTTTGCCCGTGCCTGATCTACCTTGTAGAGTTCAGGCATCACTCTGTCATGCTGTGGACTCATGGGAGTTGTAGTTTATTTGTGCAGTTTGACACCACCTTTGACTGCCATGGCTCAATTCCATGGGAGTTGTGGTTCGGTGAGGCACCAGCGTTCTTTGGCACAGAAGGTGAAAGACCTTGTAAATCTACAACTCCCATGATTCCATAACAGCTGCACCCTGGATTGTGAGATTTAGTAGCAGAGTCCTCCTGGTCATATGCAGAGTGCTTTTGAGATCCTTGTTGAATCTAGGATTAGGGTACTGTTTCTGAAACCGAGTCCTGAGCCCCCATGGGGTCCCTTTGACTCATTGTTGAGATCATGAAAAGTTTGGCAACAGTTAAAGGTTTCTGAATGCCGCCCATTTACACAAACCTATTAGCAACAATATGCAGTGTTTACCATAGACTTTGCAGGAAATTCTTCAGTTGTCCTCTACAAAACAGAAGCTGAAGAAATCAAGAGAAGGTGATGAGACCATACAGAAGATCTGTATAGGAAGGATAATAATATCGAGGATAGTTTTGACGGTGTGGTGAATGAATTAGAACCAGACATCCTGAGGAGTGAGGTTGAATGGGCCTTAAGAAGCATTGCTAACAACAAGGCAGCAGAAGACGACGGGATCCCAGCTGAACTGTTTAAAATTGTAAAAGATGATGCTGTCAAGGTGATGCATGCCATATGCCAGCAAATATGGAAAACACAAGAATGGCCATCAGACTGCAAAAAAAAATCAATTTATATTCCCATACCAAAAAAGGGAAATGCAAAAGACTGCTCAAACTTCCGTACAGTGGCCCTTATTTCTCATGCCAGTAAGATAATGCTCAAGATCCTGCAAGGAAGACTCCGGCAATACATGGAGCGAGAGTTGCCAGATGTTCAAGCTGGGTTTAGAAAAGGCAGAGGAACGAGAGACCGAATTGCCAATATCCGCTGGATAATGGAGAAAGGCAGGGAGTTTCAGAAAAACATCTACTTCTGCTTCATTGACTATTCTAAAGCCTTTGACTGTGTGGATCATAATAAATTGTGGCAAGTTCTTGGTGGGATGGGCATACCAAGCCACCTTGTCTCTCTCCTGAGGAATCTGTACAAGGACCAAGTAGCAACAGTCAGAACTGACCACGGAACAACAGACTGGTTCAAGATTGGGAAAGGCGTACGGCAAGGCTGCATACTCTCACCCAACCTTTTTAACGTGTATGCAGAACACATCATGCGATGTGCGGGGCTGGATGAATGCAAAGCTGGGGTGAAAATTGCTGGAAGAAACATTAACAACCTCAGATATGCAGATGACACCACTTCGATGGCCGAAAGCGAGGAGGAGCTGAGGAGCCTTCTAATCAAGGTGAAAGAAGAAAGCACAAAAGCCGGGTTGCAGCTAAACATCAAAACAACCAAGATTATGGCAACAAGAATTATTGACAACTGGAAAATAGAGGGAGAAAATGTGGAGGCCGTGACAGACTTTGTATTTCTAGGTGCAAAGATTACTGCAGATGCAGACTGTGGCCAGGAAATCAGAAGACGCTTACTTCTTGGGAGGAGAGCAATGTCCAGTCTCGATAAAATCGTAAAGAGTAGAGACATCAGACTGGCAACAAAGATCCGCCTAGTCAAAGCCATGGTATTCCCTGTAGTAACCTACGGATGTGAGAGCTGGACCTTAGGGAAGGCTGAGCGAAGGAAGATAGATGCTTTTGAACTGTGGTGTTGGAGGAAAGTTCTGAGAGTGCCTTGGACTGCGAGAAGATCCAACCAGTCCATCCTCCAGGAAATAAAGCCCGGCTGCTCACTGGAGGGAAGGATACTAGAGACAAAGTTGAAGTACTTTGGCCACATCATGAGGAGACAACAAAGTCTAGAGAAGACAATTATGCTGGGGAAAGTAGAAGGTAAAAGGAAGAGGGGCCGACCAAGGGCAAGATGGATGGGTGGCATCCTTGAAGTGACTGGACTGACCTTGAAGGAGCTGGGGGTGGTGACGGCCGACAGGGAATTCTGGCGTGGGCTGGTCCATGAGGTCACGAAAAGTTGGAGACGACTGAACGAATGAACAACAACAACTCCACAAAAAGGGAATCATCTGTTGTAAATTTTAAGTGGCTGGGGGGGGGGGGGGAGGAAGTGGCCTGAGGCTGTTAGGAATAGTGGGAGTTGGAGTCCAAAATACCTGGAGGGGGCCCAAGTTTGCCCATGCCTGCCTTTGCTCTGGGCCAGAGCGAAGAGAGGGGAGGCCAGGGGACAGCACCATCTTGTCTCCTGCATTTGCCATCCGTTGGGGACCCCTCCCCCAGCACCAACTGCTGCTCTGGGCCAGAGCGAAGAGAGGGGGGGCCAGGGGACAGTTCCCCCTTGTCTCCTGTGCTATTCTAATAATATGTTATAATATAATATATTGTATATACATATAATATTTATAATATTGTAATGTAATGCAATATAATACTACTACTAATAATATGATATTATAATTAGATATTTTTATTACATGTAATATTACTAATAATATTACAGTATAATTGATATAGTGCAATATAGCAATATTTAAAACTGATATTGTACAATGTTAATCATATATTGTATGTATATATACCTTGTAAGCCGCTCTGAGTCCCCTTCGGGGTGAGAAGGGCGGCATATAAATGTCGTAAATAAATAAATAATGTGCACAGAATCTTTGGTAATAATTCCAAGCAAACCAGCTCCACCACATCCACAGGCAGCCCCCAAGTTACAAACGCCCAACTTACAAATGACTCTTAGTTAAGAACAGGGGTGAGACAACAGTAAGTGAGAAGAATCTACCCCTCTGAAGGGGAACTCACTCCTGGAAGAGAGTGAGATAGCAGGGGAGGCCCTTCTCATTTCCACCACCGTCTCAAGCACGGTTGCAGAGGATGAGAGAAGGCCTTCTCCGTAGTGCAATGGTTCCCAACCTTCTTTTGTCCATGAACCAGTTGACCGGGGACCACTTTGACTAGGGACCACTCTCCAACATTAGTACCAAAAGGGTTATGAATCAGTTTTTGGTCAACTTTAAATTCAGTTTGGTTATTTGGGGTGCTGATACAGAAAATTGCATTTTCTGAAACCGTGTGGTTTCAAAGCAACACTGGAGTAATGGTGAAGCCACAGACCATATTTTCATTCTTGTGGGCCACTGATAGTCCACAGACCACTGCTGTAGTGGCTCCCCAGCTCTGGAATACCCCCCTCCCAAAGAGATTAGGATAGCCCCCACCCTTGACTCCTTCTGATTCAGCCTAAAAATATGGATTTTTAAGCAGGCTTTGGTCTTGAGTAGGCTGAAATGGGCTGATATGATATTGACAATTTGGCATTTTAGTTGTGATTTGAAGGCAGCTAGTTTCAATTACAGACAGTCTGCTTTTTAAATTTTGTTTTTATTTTATGTGATGTGTTAATAGTGATTTTTTATAACTTTTGTGTGCTATTCTTTTTATACTCATGTACTGTTTATGTTATATACCACACTTGTAGTGCCTTGAAAGCCGCCCCAAGTCACTTGGCGGGATATAAATAAAGTTTATTATTATATTATTATTTGTCATGGGGGAGAAGGGTCTCTGCTGAAGCTTTCTCACCAATCCTTGTTTCCACAACATAATTTTTCAAAATTATCCCAAGGACAGAAAGTGAGGTGGGATCTTCTGAACAAGGTCACAGGCAGAAAAATATACCAGCGTGGTGTTAACCCTTCCTTATGCTATCCAAAACTTTAAGAAGATATTATTTGGCTAGAGTTACACTTTAAAAAGGGGGCCGCGATGATGCAGCGGGTTAAACCACTAAGCTGCAGAATTTGCTGACTGGAAGGTTGGTGGTTTAAATCCGTGGAACAGGGTGAGCTCCTGTTGCTAGCCCCAGCTTCTAGCCCCTAGCTGTTTGAAAACATGTAAATGTAAGTAGATTAATAGGTGCCGCTTCAGTGGGAAGGTAATGGCACTCCATGCAGTCATGCTGGCCACATGACCTTGGAGGTGTCTATGGATAACTCTGGCTCTTCGAAATGGAGATGAGCACCAACCCCCAGAGTCAGAATTGACTAGACTTCATGTCAAGGGTAAACCTTTTTCTTTACATAGAAAGAGAAACATGCCAAGAGGAAGTAGAAAAACTCAATGCTGGTGGACAGCAAAATATATTTAAAGATGAGCCTAAGGCTAACCTTAAAAACTTGAATAAACACTGAGAACTAGGAAGCCCTGGCCCTTGAGCGTTCTACCTGGAGGTCAGCTGTTACCAGCAGTGCTGTGAAATTCAAAGAGGCACAAATTGAGGGCAAGAAGGAAAAATGTGCCAAGAGGAAGTAGGCAAATCAAGCAAACCCTTTTCAGGACCGCCTTCCATCTGGAAATCTACATCCTAAATACAAAAGGCCATGCAGATCCCGAATAGGTCTCCCCAGTCACTTACGGACCTATCACTGAGACTCTACTCATGGAAGATGGTCCTACCTGGCCACGAGGGATTGCCCATGATGCCCTCACTCTAAAGCCCCATCTGCACCACTGATTCCCGACCTCAAATGGGATCCCCATAGCTCAATGTTGGCATCCTGAAAAATTTGGCAACAGTAAACGGTTTCTGAAAACCGCCCAGTGGCTGTTTTTAGATATTTACACAAATCTGTTGTGCAGTGGATTCTGCAGAAGATGCTTCAACTGTAATTCATAAAAAGGTAAATCGGCCTGTTAAACAAGCCTTGCAAATGCTGATTAATTATCAGTAAATCTTTTATTTTTATACCAATTTTATATACCTAGAGTCACGTAAAATTTTCTCAGGCCAAAAGGAGTTGCGAGTAGAAAAATTTAAGAACCTCTGATCTAATTGACCATTTAATGCCAAACAACAAACTTCATCACGTGTATTACTACATTCATATCTCGCACTAAAGCCCCATCTACACTAACTGTTTAATAATGCCAGGGAACAAACTTTATTACTATACTAAGATATAGACCCAGCACTGCCTAGGTATGCATTTTCTTCATGACTCTGTTTCTCCTTCCTCAGTTTCTCTCATATACCTTCTCTCGCCCTCTTGTCTTTCTTTCCCTCTTTTCCTCTCTTTTCCTTTCCTTTCCCTTCTTTTTCTGTCATTCTCTCCCAGTATTTTTTTCCTTTCCTTTCTCTTCCTTGCCTCCTTTTTTCTTCCTTCCCCTTCTTCTCCCTTTCTATTTCCTTCTTTCTCTCCCCATACCTTTCTCCTTTCTCTTCTTTCCCTTATTTTTCTTTCTTAACCTTTCCTCTTTCTTTCTTTCTTTCTTTCTTTCTTTCTTTCCTTCTTTCCTTCCTTCTCCGCATACACACAGTACCTAGCAGCAGCCAATCCATAAGCTTGGTTTCTGATGCTCCAAAGATTAGAGTTTATCTACACAGTTGCAGTTTGACCCCACTTTAACTACCGTAATCCAACGGTATGGGAGTTGTAGTTTTACAAAGGCTTTGGCTTTTCCTGCCAAAGAGTGCTGGTTCCTTACCAAACTACAAATCCCATGATCCCATAGCATTAAACTATGGCAGTTAAAATGGTGTCAAAGAGTATTCCACCAAATGCAGCCTAAGACAGGGAACGGTGGATTCAAACGGCAGGAAAAGAGGTTCCACATAACTTCTTGGTGGTAAACATTAGGAAGATTTTTTTCCTCTTTCTTTGTGCATCCATATATGCATTTTAGATTGTACACCATTAAGAAGACCCAGATTTTGGTTGCATTGCTGTAAAGTGCTACGTACATTTCATGGTGCTATATAAATAAGGATGATGATGATGAGTGCAGTTTGATGGTGGAATGCACTGCCTTGGAGTGTGGTGGAGTCTTATTCAACTGTAGTGACCTTTCTCATGAAGAAGATGCAGTGAATCATGGGAAATAAAAAAAAACACATAAAATGCAGGGCTTGCTTTAAAAATACTTAATGGCTTTGCTGTCCACTACAACGCTTTCCCTCTCAACAAGCTGCTCGCTATCTCAGACAAATGTTCCATGTCTCTCACATGTCTGACCTTTGTCTACATAACAAAGTCCTTTAGCCCTTGTCTGAGAGCCCTTCAAATAATGGCCAAACATTAATAGCTATACAGAAAGGGTTAATTTGTATTACTGACTTTGTTAGATAGAGGCCCCGTACAGCCAGCTATGGGGAACTGAATTGCAGGTCGGGTTAGTCTGGGTAGAATGAGTTGTTTAGAGGCTTAACTCTACCTCTGACTGTGAGAGGATATTGGACAACATTAGGAATGTATACCATCTGCTGTATCATTCACCACCGAAAAAGGTTATCTTGTGGCATTAACATATGCCAGTGTTCAACATCAACCAAACTTTGGGAGGCCTGAAACCATGCCCACTTCCAGAACAGAACGTCTTTACATGAATTATTTTACTGCAATTTTATATTGGTTGTAGTATCCTTATAGTTTATGTTTTATGTAATTGATTATGTTGTTGTTTATGTTTGGATTTTATTTATTATATTGCGTTGCTGGGCTTGGCCTCATGTAAGCTGCCCCGAGTCCCCATTGGGGAGATGATGGCAGGGTACAAATAAAGATTATTATTATTATTATTATTATTACATTCAGAGGCATTCCTCATGTGACGTTTCTTGCCTTAAGGTGAATGACAGCATCATAGACTCCAGACCTTTTGCAAAATTGGATGCCTTTCCTTTCAAGACAGCAATCTTACTAGCTGCCACCTGAGTTCAATAGGAATCCATACTGATCCAGTCAACAGTCCTTCAAATCTCAAAGATCCATCAGCCCTAGTCAGCATTGCCAGTGTTAAAGGATGGTGAAAGTTGCAGTTTAACACATGGAAACCTAACACATTTTCTATTACTGACTTACCTCCAAGATTTCTTCAAATTTGATTCAAGGATTATTTATACTGAACAAAAGGAACATACATCCAGATCACATATTGCACATTCAGACAAGTACCTCTGAGCACCATTATCATACAAACAGGTAACCATTTTATGTCATATTCTCAGTCAATGCCTCTTTATACTGCTTGTGCTGACAGTGCTGACAATCCTTCATACATATATGCATAACCAAATGTAATAAGGCAATGTACTTGTATGCAGAGTGGTTGTGGACAATTCCTGCAAACAAATATGGACTGTGAAATGGACCTGAGGGTAGTTAATTGGCTAAAAGATTGATTGATATTTCCCTTTCTGCATCCATCATCCTTTCATCATTGGTGACAAAGGTGCTCTGATCCACATTAGCCATATAAAGTATAGGAGCACAATCTTGTGTATCGGCAAAGAATTGACAAAAGGTATTCTAACAATATTTGGGGAGGGTCTTGTTGATAATTTTGTCTGTTTAAGTCACATATTTCTCTGACATGGATCGTCAAGTAGTGATCACAGATCCAAATGATCATGTGGATATGAAAATTGTGTAAAGAAAAGGCACTCCTAGTGAGCACAAGGGAGAGGGATGATCTGCAGCAGAGCCTTGAGCCATGTAGGATGCTTCTCCAAAAAACACAGATCTCTGTGGAGCCTAGGAATTGGAAGTTGCTGCTGAAAGCAGGAAATGAAAAACCCTGTTGCTCAAGCATAAGCAGAGACTTGCAGTTCTCTGAACCCCAGCTGTTGTGCTGAAAGCTGTTATTGTACACGCTCCTTGTGCAGCAGAGAGCCAGCCACTGGAACATTGCATCAACCCACTTTTATTACCCATAAACCACTTCCTATAGCCACCACCCCTTCTTCCAAAGCACATACGCAGTTCAACTCAGCGGGCCTTGATCCTGCCAACAGATTGCCAAATAGGAGATTTATATAAGTCTGCAATCCAGTCAACAATTTAAGCATTTTAAAAAATTAATATAGCAGCTCTTAAGGATTCTAAGAAAATCCTGTAAAAGCTCCTTTGTTATTCTCATTCAGTGAATGCGTAGCATACTATAAATGGTTTACCAAATGATTATTATACCTTGTTTTCTAAAGAAAGTTAATGAGTAACCCTGTTCGTGTGCGTACATTTATAGGTTGGAAGGAAGTTTGGTAAATGTCCACTATGTCAGAAAATAGCTCCTGAGGTGTTTTAAGCCATCATAAATGAAATTAACTACCCACTGAAAGCCATTTCTGTGCCTTTGTTTGCAAAACAAAAATTATGTAAAGAGTGCACAGCTTCAAACAGTAACATTTGTAGAGCTTGCCTTGCACGAAAACACCAATTCTCTACATTAACAGGTTTAAAACAAAACTAGCTTTACAAGTTTCTTTTCAGGTATGAAAACAACCAAGGTTAGCACAGAGAGATATCTCCTCCACCCCACTGTCTAACATTTAGATTGTTATTGCAACATCCATTTCTGCAAAGCCTTTAGGATTTCATGTACATACTAATTTTAACAAGGCAACATGGCAAAAACAGTATTTAAATTAAGAACCATTCATCCCAAGATGATAATATATCACACTGTATGGCTTACATTGTAAGCCCACTAGGAACAAAGCCAGACTTACAGAGTAAAATTATGTCAGGACCCAAGAAAATCTGTGACTTCTGTTGCGCTGGCAGAACAATTTCCAAATTCACAATGTGCACAACTGTTCCTCTTGAAGTCAATGAAAGAAAAAATCAAAGAAAGTTATGCCTTCAACAGAAATATGGTTATAAAAGGTATAAAGTATGCTCCTTCTCTAGTAACGGGCCCAGTAACTGTTCCAGCTGTTTGTTTTGTGTTTTCGTATTGTTTGTTTCATTCGAATGGCACAAAATGGTACACCTCCTTCTAGTACTGAAATGTCAGTGAAATGAAAGGAAAGTGGGAACAGTAACTGGTCGCCTGATTTTCAGCACTAGGCTGCAGACCTGGCAGGCGCAGGAGTTTTGGGCCTGCAAGCCAAACACACACTCTCCTTAGAAAGAGTGTCTGCGTGTGGCGTGCAGAACCAGAAAGCACCCATGCCTGCCAGTGCCTAAAATTGAGGAGAAGGGGAGTGTGGGAAGCCCACCCATTGTCATCAATGGGATGAAAATATTCATCTTTTTGGAACTGGGATGAAAAACCTAATTTGGAATGGCACCCATTTTTGGGAGAGGCACTCAAAAATGAAAATGGGGTCTTACAAATGAAACAAACAGAAACGGATAGAGCTCCTATACAAATGCACACAACTATCCTTCTCTATGGTGTCCTCCTAAGACGTTTTGCTGCATGACAATGACAACCCTTACCCTGCACGTAAAGATTCTAACATAAAACATCTTTCTATCTCATTCCTGAAAGATTTGTGGTATACAGTGGCTTAAACCCAACTCTGGTTTATGTAAATTTCAATCAATTGAATTTATGTAACTGGGGTTTAACATATTCCATGCATTTTGATTGGTCTGTTAGAGCTGGGTCTAACATTATATCTAATCTAGTATATTTTACAGTTTTTATTCTTTGTTTTTCTGTTTGGACGATTCAGTCACATATTACTATGCTGAACAAATAGATCAACCCCTCCAGTTTAGTATCATCTGGTACTTTAGGCACTTTCAAGCCAAAAGAACCAAATTCAGAGAGGGATCGTAAGGAGAAAGGACATGGTGAGTCATAAGAGTCCAAAGTATGGAAACAGAATAAGCTAATGTAAGTGAGAATTAATAAATCCCATTCATTATATTGAATCTTCTCTCGTTACTTAAAACTGAATCCAATTTAATTTATCTCACACTTTTTATTGCTTATTTTTCTGTTTTAGTGGTTCATACTATCAGGACTACAGTATCATAACATTTCCAGACTTGCTCAAAAGCTAGTAGATAATTAAATCAGGCTAGTGTATATAGAGCCCAACCTAGATAAGTTATACATCATTAGTGGTCAAGGCTTCTTGGGAAGGGAGAAATGAATTTTAATTGTGCCAAGGCTTTTCCATAATGTCATAATTACTTGTTATTTTCAACAGAGTATGAATAATAACAATAAAAAATAGTTCCTCTGCCACTCTGTCAACCTATGATCTGTCCCAAAGTTTTCTGATGATGTTTGCCTTCAGGAATTATTCAAGTTGGATCTTTCATCAGAATGGAATGATGCACAGTTGAAATACAATTTTGGAAAGTGAGATCACCTGGAACATGTCCACGAACAGGTTTTCTTTTATACTTGATCTCACAGTAGATTGAATTACTTTGAAATATACTTGTGCCAAGTTAATATGAAAGCTTAAACTGGGATCATTCTTGAATGTAAACACTGGAAAAGGGATAAAAGGCTTGCTAAATCATTTAAAGTCTGATTCTGCAAATTACAGAGTTCTCATTCAAGATCTCCTTCATTTCCATGAAGGCTGATAGACAGTCCTGCAAATCAGTATACAGAAGGCCTACTTTGTTCAGAGTTTTGATATAACCTACTTTGTTCATTATCAGAATGCGAAGAGGAAATTCTAGAAACTCCATCAGTGGTGTGTCATTCATTTAAGAATGGCATAAGAGCCCAAAAAAGAAAATGTAATTTATGTGTTTGAAGGAAGGCGTAAGTAAAGTAAAGCAATATGTTACTGTTTTTTAGGTGGGAGGTTATTAGATTCCTGTGTCTGGCATAATAGACCTCTAATTATAAAAGTAAGCAAACACCCAGTGCCAAGTAGGAGTGTATGCTAATGCCCATTATTTTTCACATTCAGACCCTTTTGAAGTGCTAATCACTTTATAGGAAGGAAGGGTCACAGCCAAGACAGAACATGTTGAAACAGCAATTAATAGGTGTAAATTAAGATATAAGCTCCTCCCCTCCCCCTTTCTCCATCTCTTCCCCGAAAAACATTTTGTACAAGAAGACCACAAGGCACCTCCTCTAACAGATTGTTGTTGTTTTTGGGGGGCTTTTTGTATTCTAATGGGTTTTTTTCCCTGTCAAACCCTGAATTCAGGCATTTGCATCTAGCAATTTGATATGGAAACTGGATCCCAAAAGAACAGGTGGAGAATTCTTCAGACATACAGGCAAATTTCTCTTTGTGAAGAACATCTCACATTTGTTGTCTCCTGACCTCCACATCTTTCTTTGACTTTGTGAAGTCCCACCTGCTCATACTTTTCAAGTATGGAAGACCAGAAAGGTCTTTACTAAATGGTGGAGGAAATTTTGTAAGATGCTGTTCAATCTTTTGTATGATTTTTTTTGGAAATGTGATATAGTTGACTACATCCAATGGGGATTACTCATAAATAAAGAGTGAACAATGTGCTGCCTTCCAAAAGTTGTCCGATTACAATTTCCATTAACAGAGCCAGTATAACCACTGTTGCAAATGCTGGGAGTTGCAGCCAGCAACATCGTCCCTCTCCTAGATAGATATGTGTATGGTTGCAGACATGCAGTATGTCAGAGTGAGACCCTCCGGTCTGGCACAGCGGACTTGAGGTTTCCAAAATACACAGGCTCAATTACCACACAGCATTCTTCTTCGGTTTCAAAATAATAAGCTTTACTGGAAGCATCTATATACAAGCGACTACATGTTGATGAGGAAAGATGGCGACTGACAAAGTACAGGACTAAACACACAGACAAAGAAACATCCTGCCCTTCTGTCTTATCTGTCTTCTAGCCGGTTAACTCCCTTTTCTTCTCAGGGCTGTTATCTCAGTCTCAAGGACTTTACTCTCTGGCCTATAACAATAATAATCTACTACAAGAACGAACATGACTGAAACCATCTTGAATTACATTATTAACACATTTAAAAACATACATGAAATAACTGCAATTATCCTGACACAGCATACCCAATTTCAAGGATGAAACCACTGACATCCACCATAACTTAGGACAACTATATCAGTGGAAGTTCCACTCCATTTACATTTGTTCCAAATGATCTGCTTGGTTAAAAGCTGAAGTTCTGGATAGGATATTTTGACATGTTCAGCAATTGTGTACTAAATCCTTAGTCTTCCTGGGTTATCAAATTTCAAATACAGCATTGCCCAATTGGATCCCGGAGGCTATAAATGCCTCTATGAGAGAGACAAATTTACTACAGTGGAGGTTAAACATTTCACATCTCTTTCTTCTTCTGGTTCACCATTCAGCCACCACATTCCTAGCTCCTATAGTAGAATTCCTTCATATCCAAAGGTTCTGCTGTTTATCGCCAGATGACTGACTGGAAAGAGCTATTTGATCCTGGAGAGCAAGATGACCTTGCATAGATAACTGAAGCCTGGTTAACTGAAGAGAAAGGGGTCAACTTGACCACATTATGCCCACCAGGTTCCCAGGCACAGTAGAAGGCAAGATCTGATAACTGGGGAGGAAGAGTCATAGTGATCTGACAATCTCCAAGACTTGAGTGTATACACCTGGCAACAGGCAACAATTAGACATGATAGGGATGCTGTAGGTGTACCATCAACCCCACAACTCAACTGTCTCCCTGCCCAACATGTTGAAGGTAGTGTTACCAGCAGCATTTCCATCTTGTCTAAATTAAGCCTCTTTCTATTCATCTGCATCTAGTCAGCCAACAAAAGCTACTGGGTCAGTCCTGTACAGTTATTGTAAGCCACTTTAGTTTACCTTTGGGAGAAAGGTGGGATATAAATAAAATTTAAAGAATTAAACAGAACTTCCCACAAGCTTGAGAGCCCTCCCCACATCCATCTCAACTGCCACTGCCCTGGCTCTGGACAGAGCGAAGAACCGGCAATATCTGCTGGACTTAATCCCTTCACCTATTGCAATTCCCTTCTCCTTGTGTGTTGTTTCTCATTAAATTGTAAGCCTAAGGACAGAATATGATCACTTTACAATTTGTAACCCACTTTGAAATCCTTTGTGGCTGAAGAGTGGGGTGTAATTACTACTATAAAATAAAATTTAAATGAATATTGTCATTATGTTATTTTTTGTTCCTTTGAATAAATAAAATGCATTTAAAAATGAAATACATCAAAATGTTACATGCCCCCAAAAGCATGTTTGCCCCAAAATTATAAAGAAAAATAACAGTTACTAAGGGCAGCTGCTGACTTAGAATACAGTGCATCCTCTCTGAGTTTTATTCTACATATTACAAGAATTGCCCAAGTTTCTTAACTCATTTGGAGCTAAAATTCAGTACCTTCAACAACACCTTCAAAACTGGTATTAAAAATCTAGAACAGATTAAGCAAGTACCGTACATTCACGGAAATCACTGGGTTGCCACAGTTAAAAATTATTCATCACATAGGAAGAATAAATTATTTTGGAAAAATGCCATGATTATGTCCTCATCACTCAGAAAAGGCAATTTCCTTCCAATTGTGAAGCTCTAAACAGCATACAAAGGTGAGAGACAATCCAGGAGCAAGGAAAACAGTCACAGGCTCAGAGGATCAATGTGCTTAGCTGCTTACTTTTTCAGAAAAAAATAATATAATGATGTGCTGAATCTACCTGTAATGGAGTAAAGTTGTGTATGCCTCTGCTCAGTTATAGATAGCTTTAGAGGGTAAAGGTTGTTGGGGGTTGTAAATGTAAATAAATAGAAGCTTTACACTGATTCTGAACTAGAATATACCCTGCAGTATAATAATGTGTTACTCAGATTTGTAAATGTAACTTTACTTCAGTTCAAACAGAGCAACAATATATACAGCAGTCTTTCTGAATTCTTACAGATAACAGAGGGAATGAACAGTCTTTAGAAATGATCATGCTTCAGAGAGTTGGCAGCCATTTCCTTCCTGGCTGTTTCCAGTCAGCACTCTCTTCACTCTCTCTGGTGAAAATGGCAGTTAAAACTGTTTCTCTCAGCAGCAAGCTAAGGGCAGTAGCTAATCAGAATTCTGTCTCCTGCCATGCTCAGCCAATCAGCTGCCGACATATGCCTTTCCAGTCAACCCATCACATAATGGTGCCTTTTTACAAATCCCCACAAAGGTTTCCCCTTGACATTAAGTCTAGTCGTATTTGACTGGGGGGGGGGGGTGCTCATCTCCACTTCCAAGCGAAGAGCCAGCATTGTCCACAGACACTTCCAAGGTCATGTGGGCATGACTGCATAGAGCGCTGTTAGCTTCCCCCTGAAGCAGTACCTATTGATCTACTCGCATTTGCATGTTTTCAGACTGCTAGGTTGGCAGAAGCTGGAGCTAACAGCAGGAATCTCAGTGATTTAACCTGCTGTGCCGCCGGGGGCTTCGCTTTAGAGCGTAGTGATATTAATTCTTCTAAAAATTAACTTTCCAAACACTCCCACTTGAATACCCTAATTCAGGGATTCCTGAAGAAAATGGGAACTTCCTAATAGGAGTGGGGTATCTCCATCTAATCCACTCTCTTCTCTTGCAAACAAGACCCAAAATGTTTTGCATTGCTCCAAGCAGATATGGAAACAGTTCACTTGTCTGAAATCTTATCCACAATTTATTGTTGAAGGTTCTCATGACCAGAATCAATGGAGTGTTGTGTTATTTCCGGGCTGTATGGCTGTGTTCTAGCAGCATTTTTTCCTGACATTTCGCCTGCATCTGTAGCTGGCATAACTTTAACTGAAAGATGTATGACTCATTGCTGCGTAAACAAGCATAAACTCTAACAATAGCTAAACTGAAGTAGGGTAAGTTGGATTTTTTTTTTAAGGTTTTGATACACTAGGGCAAAATAAACTGGCCAGGCTGTGGTGTAAAAGCTTGTGAATTTGTGGCTGACATGACATGACTATAACTGTTTTAATCATGTTGCTAAACCCAAGTGCAGTAATTCAGCAGTTGCTATGCATAGAGGTGAAAAAAGGGGTTCTCTCCTTCATGCAACTATATATTGCTGAAGGCAGTCAAAAATCATGTTAAAAGAAATATATAGGAATAATGAAAATCACCTACATGAAGACATGTATAAGTGTGTTGAAATCACCATAACACATCTTGCCTTTCCTAAACCTATTTCTTATTAATTGCATGTTATTGACCAGGTCTGAATCCGCTTAATTTTGAGACCACGCTCATATTTATTTAAAGTATGTATATAACATCTCACAATAGGTCCTAAGGCAATGAACAAATAAAAGACAATAAAAAGAATAACAAGATAAAAATATTAAAATACTTTTTTTTCTAGAAGTAGTCTAAAACATTCACAGTCTAAAACATTAAAAGAGCTCTTTCAAGCACTGAATGCCCCGTGGAACAGCACTGTTTTGCCTGCCTGTCAGATGGGGCCAATCTAACTTCCTTTGCTAGTGGGTTCCACAGTCAAGCGGCTGCTACAGAGAAAATCCTGTTAAATATAGCCATTAATCTAACTTCATGAGGCGTTGAGACATACAATAGTGCCTCCTCTGATCATCTCAAATTTCTGGCAAGTTAATATAGGAGGAAGTGGTCTTTCAGATATCCTGAACCCAAGTCATTTAGGACTTTATAGGTTGACACTAGCACTTTGATGGGGGGGGGGGGGAGGCTAGGGTGGAGGGTTTCCCATGTGACTGCCCAGGGGCCTCCTGCCAAAAGGAAGGTTTCACACGCGACGACCCAGGGTAGGTTTGCTCCTACGTTGAATTTGTATGTAAGTCGGAACAGGTATATTTTTAAGTGTAACTCTATTGTTTAGCTTTGGATAGCACAGAGAAGGGTTAACACCCTTGTGGTGTTTGTTTTGCTCTCTGTGCTTCTGTTGAGAAAATTTCACCTCACTTTTTATCCCTGTGATAATTGAAAATTTAAGTTTGTTGTGGAAACAAGGATTGGTGATAAAGCTTAAGTTGGGACACCCTTCCCCCATAGTAACACTTTCAAGAATGAATTTCCCTTCCTAGGGTTAGATTTTTCTCACTTACTTTTATCTCACACAAACCCCCTCCTTGCCCCCGTCCTTAACTAGGAGGAGGAGGAGGAGGAGGAGGAGGAGGAGGAGGAGGAGGAGGAGAAGAAGAAGAAGAAGAAGAAGAAGAAGAAGAAGAAGAAGAAGAGGAAGAAGAAGAAGAAGAAGTTTATTTTTCTACCCCGCCTCCATCTCCCCAAGGGGACTCGAGTGGCTTACATGGGGTCAAGTCCATGCAACATACAGATTAAAAGCAAAGACAACCGAAAAATACAAATTTAAATAGCACAAGCAGCATAACAGTAATAAACAAGTATCAAACAACAGCAAACCAAAAGGCCAACATACAAATTGATTAAAGGGTAAATAGTTCAATAAGGTGGATAGGAACATAAATGGCACAGAAGATATCACGGAAACAGAGCAATTAAACAGGATCAGGATCATCTCAGTTTAACTTACATATATGAATAATTATGTAATATAGGAATTCAGGTTAAATGGTGAAAACAGGGTCATTTGTAAGTTAGTTATTTGTAACTCAGGAACTGCCTGTAATTTACTTTTCTAGGGACTTCATCTCATGTAATCTTTATCTTCTCTCAGTTTCTCTGCGCTGCCCAAACGGGATCCCACAGAAGCAATCACATGACAAAAGGCCACATCCAGTGGTTGCTTGTGGGACTCTGTTGCAGCAGAACAGGGAAATGGAGGGAAGACTCTATTTTCAGGAGTCAGGTGCTACTCTACTCCTAATGACAGAAGCTGGATGGAATTGGGAGAAGGCGGGGAAGGGACGTGGTACGGTGACCATCCCTGAAGACGGAATGGCACAATAGGGAATGAAAGATGACGATTCCCTCTGCTTTCCCCCACTTTCCTCGCTTTCATTTAATGAGGTCCAAGATCTCAGTGCAGATCAACCTATGGATACAGACTGTGTAATAAGTCTCACTGTGTTCAGTGCAGCATGGATAAGACTGAAACTTTAATCACATATATTTTGAAGCTAGGAAAATTACTTAGCAAATACTTTAAATCCTTTTCTGTGAATAACAAAGGGTATCATCCATTTATTATTCTTGTTTATCCTGTGTGAAAGACTTTTAAAGTAAATATTATGAGGCAATGTTCATCATAGTACGGACCTGTGTTTCCTTCCAGTCATGCTTGTTATTTTACACCAAGGAAACATGACTGTCAGCAGTAGTTTCATTAACTGCCTAGACAAAATAAAATATAGCAGCCCACTCTTAGTAATGAGAAACTCAGCAGAAAGGATCATATCACAAAAACAATAGCAGAAGATTTCTATTACAGTACACAAAATCCTTTATAACCTGTTTGCCATCTCCTGTTAAACAAAGGGGACAAGATAGGGTTACATATCAACTTTAGCTAACTCAAGGTTTTGTGTAGATGTGTTCCAATGTGTATTTTTAAATTCTGGGTAGGTGGATGTTTTTAATATATATGTATTAATATTCATATGTGCTCTCCTTTTATAGACATTCATTGATTTAATAGAAAGGGAACTACAGTACCTTATTTACTACAAATCTCCTTCTAAAGCACCAACAATTCTATGAATGGATAGTAATTGTTCTGCATTTGTATCTTTCAGTCAGAAATTAGTAATCTTTCTTAAAAACTTTTAGAATACATTGTTGAATTAATGCAATTTGACACCACTTTATCTTAATTGACTAAATGCTATGGAATCATGGGAGCTGTAGTTTTACAATATCTTTAACTCCTTTCTGAAATAGTGCTAATGCCTCACCAAAATAAAAGGCCCAGGATTCTATTGCATTAACTCATAAAAATTAGAGTGGCGTTGAGATCGAATTTAGACTAGGACCATGGATACAGAGGAACCATGCCCGGTGAGCGTTCATGCTAAAGCCCAAAGATTCCGACTGAAGAACACACTCACCAGGTGAAGATGGCCACAGAGGTTTATTAGCAATCAGGTCAGAGTGGCTGGAATAAAGGCAGTTTGACACAAGTTTACCTGCCATGATTTAATGCTGTGGAATCCTGGGAGTTGAAATTTTACAAGGGTTTTAGTCATATCTGCCAAAGATTTTTGGTGCCTCACCAAACTACAGATCCCAGGATTCCATAGCATTAAGCCATTGCAATTAAAGTGGTGTCAAACTTTATTAATTCTACAGTGCAGATGCACCCTTAGATACAAAGATATCTTTAAAAGTTCTGTTCACTTTTTAAAGTCTTGTTCACTTTACAACAGAAATAAAGATCTATCTCTTCTGGTAGACCTACCCAATCAACTCTGAATCATGAATGTTGAATTTACATTCTATTAGGGCTTTATGTTGATTTTGTATCCTGTGTCTGGTGTATGTTTTTATAATGATGTGTTTTTATCTATGTGTTAGGAGCCCCCGGTGGCGCAGTGGGTTAAACCCCTGTGCCGGCAGGACTGAAGGCCGACAGGCCACAGGTTCAAATCCGGGAGTGGTGGATGAGCTCCCTCTATCAGCTCCAGCTCCTCATGTGGGGACATGAGAGAAGCCTTCCACAAGGATTATTTAAAAAACCAAATCATCTGGGCGTCCCCTGGGCAATGTCCTTGCAGACGGCCAATTCTCTCACACCAGAAGCGACTTGCAGTTTCTCAAGCTGCTCCTGACACAACAAAAAAAGTGTTTTATTTTATGTATTTTTTAGGTTCATATGTTTGACTCTGTTATACAAGGTGTTAGGAGAGGCGGGTAATAAAATTTATTATTATTATGATAATGATTATTATCATTATTAATGGCTGATCTAGCCTCCAAAAACTGGATCAGTGAGGTGTTATAAAGATCAGAAAAGGTTTATCCACTCATCTTGGATAAGTCATGTATTATTCTGTCCAGGAACAGCTACATCTGGGACACCAACGGAAACTTTTGATACCAATGCAAATCTCTCATATAATTTGCTCTGTACATAAACACTGAACTCCAGAGTTGGGGTGAAGATTGAAAACTGTGTACACTATGTGGTTAATATCACATATCCTGCCAACCCTCCTCCCCCAAATTGCAAATCAAGAGATGTTTATGCTTTGTTGCAGACTTACACAATAACAATGTTGTGTAAGTGGGATAGAGAAGAAGGCTGTGGAAAGCAAAACAGTATGTGTAGATGTGGGATGTAGAGGGAAAGTGCCCACCACAGGCAAGTTAGTATAATTACCTGTCATAATAGCAGTTGCCTTTAATGTTCTATCATCTAGAGAGTTCTAATCATGGACAAGGATATGATGATCCCAGACACCGCAAAGACTGCCTTTGCTCCCAATGAGAGCTTCATCTAAAATTAATCTTGCGGCTGTTGCTGCTTCTTTTGGCACATGGAGGCAGAAGGAAGGACACAGACAGAGAATGGTAATTAAACAGATTTTTTCTAAAAGATGTGGGGGGTAGGGAGGGTGCATTTAATCCAGTAAAAAAATACGTGAGAAATAGAAAAGCAGTGGTTTGCCCTCATTGTTTTGACAGCTTTTAGATTCATTACCTTCCAGCATTCCAAACTGTGCTTAAAATGCTAGAGTGGTTGTAATTTTCCCAACACAGCAGAATTTTCCATAACAGGCTGAAACAACATGAGCTACTACAGAAAGAATGTAACCCTTCCAGACCAACTATTTTCACTATACAACTGAACACATTTTTTTTAAAAGAGGAAACAAAAATTAACTGCCTAGAAAAAGACAACAGTAACAAAGTCCTATATTTCTCTCCCATCCTCCCAAATTAATGATCCTTTACAGACAAATGGAAAAGTGAGACTGCAACCTAGCTTGGGAATCAATTAAGATGTTAAATTCCTCTCATATTTTATTGATCTGCTCTCCATGCATTGTTGATCATGCTCTCCAGGAATCTCTACCTAATAATGCCAAGTTTCACTTGAACCTGTTCACATGTCTCCTACCACTGATGTATAATATTAGTAGCTATACAGTCTGTGATAACATGAAAGGATCCTATGTGGTTTTACACTGTGCAATTTTATTTTTCCCCTCTGCTGATTGTTTTGCATATCTACTTCCGTCATCATTGTTTTATAGTACAGCTGTTGCATTTCACACAGTATTTTAAGCACATTGCATAGTGCCCAAAACATTCAGTTAGTGGGCTGTTGAATAATAAAATAAAAATACATGCAGAGTTGTGTACACAGAGCTTATCTATGTGAGGTGATGTCCTATATAAATTATGAGCCATGCACATGTAGAAGAGCTGTTTGTGCTGACGGCCCTTTTCATGACTACTAAATGTACAATGGTGTGTATATTTACCATATTTGATAATGTACAGATGGATTCAAGTAAATCCTCTAGTGCCATTCACAACACATGAGCAACCTTGTGGACATGGTTTAGAATCTATGTTGGACTATAGATGAAAATCTGGCATCATCTGCAGCATGCAATGTGATAAGGGCTGCAGTCGATGTCATAGTACAAATGAAGCTGCATCAATTTTGTATGTAAAATATTTGAACCATTAAAGGTATTGTGTTCAGAAATGACATCTATGCACGATGCATAAACCTTCAGTATTTTTTAGTTTGTGTTTGCTTTAAGTATTCATTCACCCAAAAGAGAGAATGGGGGAATGCTATTAAGTTAGCTTAGAGAACACAGAAGATACTTCATCTCTGGAAAAAGAAAAAAAAAAACACCTCTGGCCTAGATGAGAGAGACAATATAGCTACTACTTTTTCAGTATTTGCCTTCTTAATATATATCTAGAAGATAAAGGTTAAGAGTGTCCAGAATTGCTAAGCCCTGCCTCCTGTGGTAAACCAGTCTAACTACAGCCTCACAAGGAAGAACATTCCAGTTCTGATCAAAGGCTCAATCTACACTGCCATATAATGCAGTTTGAAACAGGTTGATATGGTCAGTGCAGACTCATATAATGTAGTTCAGTTGCATTATATGAGTTTTCACTGACCATATACCAGTAATACAGTTTCAAATTGCATTATACAGCAGTGTAGATGGGGCCTCTCTTGCCATTGCCTCCTTCAGAGGAAGAGGAAATGGGTGTGAAATGTCCCACCTTACTGGTTTTTTCCTGGCTTGAGAAACAGGTCTACCTGATTTCTGGTTCCTGTGTTTGCTCTCACATAGCTTGTGTTTCTCATATGACTCTTTCATCTTGACTTGTTGGTCATAAGGAGGGACTGATCCTAATTATTCTTTGACCCCAATTCCCATATCCTGACACACTCCACATTACTTTCCATGGCGTAGCCCTGATGGATAACACTGACTGCAAAGTGATTTTGTCTTTTGTCAAGAAGCATAGCTCTATACATAACTGATAGGCATTTGTATTGCCATTGATTCATATGGCCCAAATTGTGGCTCCAAATTCTACAACTGCACTTGGCATTTTATTTGTAGGATGTAGGAGGTTTAAAGCAGACATTTTTGTTTTTAGGTCTTACTTATTTCCCTGTAGTATCTCTTGCCGAATATCACTGTTGAAATATTATCAGTTCAACTCCAGATAGCTAACTTAATCCATATTCTTTATATTGTATACAAAAGTAATAAATATGGAAAGTGAAGAGCTCAAACCATCCCTAGCTTCTTAAAGTATCCTTCTACCACTCTCCTTGGTGCCTTTTTATCCAGGATCACACATTATCCATTTTGTAAACAGATGGAACCAAGGACACACAGGTGGCTAAATGGAAGCACAAATGGAAAGCAATTTCTATGAGAACTCTTTGCAACCATTCCTTTGTTCTCATATTTATGAAATTAAACAGAGATTTAATTTACATAGTGGGCATCAGCACAGCAGGCAAGTGCCCCCAAAGGGAAGTGGGGTTTAAGAGGGCAAAGGTAAAGGCAGCAGGAGGGTTGGGAGACATAATGACAAGATATCTGCTTGTGTGCACATTCGTATATACGCACCAGCGCTTATGAGGTGCAGCACATTTTGGGGAGTCAATAAAAAAAATGAAAAGAAAACTTCAGGCAGATGTCCCACTTCCATCTTGCAGATTTCTAAAAGCCACTACAAATGAACCTGTCAGGACTCTGGGGGACTATTTGCCAGGTTTGACAGCTCCGTGTTTGGACTTGATTTCGGGTACTGTGTTTTTTAAACCCCCTTCTTTGTCATGCATTATGAAGCTGTTTGGAAGGGCCCTAAGTCTGCCAGCCCCATTACCTCTACAGGCCGAATTCTCACAAATAGATTTAAAACCTTGACTGGTATGAACAAACAGGTACCTATTCATTGATCTATTGTTCACTTTTTTCCTTGTTGATATTAATAATAGCTCAGCATTAAACAGAAATCCCAAAGCTTATTTCTTGTGCTGAAATCCCATTTGTTTTCTTGATTCCATATGCATGCACAGCTACATATGGAGAGAGGTCCTTCTCACTGTTTCTGAACTTGTGGCCAGCATTTGAATTCCTGGTGCAGTATGCAATATGCAATATGACTCTGGAACTTGGCCAAGGAAATGCAGGTCTTTAAAAGACGTTACTTTTCTTTATCTATGTTAAGGGCTCAAGAATGTGTTAATTAAGAAATCTAAAATAAGTAAACGTTGTGTGCATCTTTCATTAATGCATCTTTCATTTACTGTGCATTCCATTACCCCACATCTGGAATTCCAAAATCTGAAATATTTCAAAATTTGAAATCATCCACATGGGTGGCTAAGATAGTGACAGCGTTGGTTTCCGATGGTTCAATGAACACAAAGACATCAGAGAATATTACAAATTATTATATATAATTACCTTCAGACTATATGTATAAGGTTTATATAAAACCTGAATGAATTTCATGCCCTAGCTCCAAGATAGTTCATTTTGACCTTGCATAATGCCCACCAAGAGATAGATTTGCCCTTCCATCATAAATATACTGGGGGTTTTTCAAACCAGTATGTATATCATACAAATCCATGACCAATGTATGTTTTTTATTAGATGTATATTCAGTCACCACATATAATTGATAACATATGCATTTCACACATTCCTCCCTATATGAGTTTGCACACAAAGTGGACTATAACTTGCTGTATTTCTATTTGACGTATACATGTGCTTTATTAGTGAATGTAAACCAGACTAATAGGTTGTGACAGGGAAAAGACATTTATAGGAACAAGCAATGAGGAAAAAACACCAGGAAGAAACTAGATCTAAGTAATGACTAATCAAACCTAAGAGGATTTACCCAATTAATCCTGTGGTGAGCAGCTATCCAGATTGCTCCTGTCTCCCTCCATATCTATTACTTACCAGTTACCACCTGCTGGCTCTCTAGACACAAATATATCTTGCAGGAAGTCAGGTTTTAATTAAATATATTTCAATTGCCTGTGTAGGAAAGCGGTCAAGATATTAAAATAAATTGAAGTCTCCCATAACCACACTCTCACTCGCTGGATGGTGTACATTTGCTTGACATCTTTTGCTCCGTGTTAGAGATACTGTCAAATGCAACTGGGCCTGATAAGCAATTTCTTCTCTGTGTTTTAAAGTAAGGATGTAATGTTTAATGTATATATACTGGGGGGAGGGAGATAGTACCAGCCAAAGCAAATCAGCAGTAGCAGGTGACAGTCGTATATAGTTTTACGGTCTAAGTAAAGCAAACCTGTGAAGAGCATTAAAGAAATAGATTAAGTGTTTTATAAGCTACTGCTTGCCTACACTGGCCAGCTGAAGGCTTTAAATAATTTAATCCCTAGAGCAACTGCCAGCCCCAACTGGTACACTGAAACAAGGCCTGAATTCAGACCGAATCCAAACAGGTGTTGTCTAATAGTGCTTCCTTATCCCAGCTACGGATCAATCCTTGTGCTATCAAAAACACTATACTATTCACTTTCTGCAATATTTATTAGGAACCACCATTTGCACATGCATGTGCACAACTCAGTTATCTTCCTTTGCTGCTTTCGACTACACCAGTGAACCATCTTATATTTGAATTTATTTAGAGATGGGTGCCTCGATCAGTGAAAGTTCATTCATATAGTTAAACAATCTGTCGATACTTAACTTCTCGATAAATATTAGGGATGTGAAAATAATTCATTTTGACTCCTTTTTACTGCCTGCCTGGTTCACAATTTTAGACTGCAGACTTCAGTTTGTACCATAGAGCCTACATGTCCGATGCAAGGCTATGAATGTGTATAAAATGCATGCCTTTAAAAACTACTCTGTTTGCAAAGTCTTAAATCGTTTTTGTACTGCCGCATGTAATATTGACCTGTATTATAGTGTGTAATTAAAGTGTTTCTTCATAGTTTTTAGGTATACATTAGAGTCTCACTTATCCAACCTTCACTCATCCAATGTTCTGTATTATCCAGTGCAGTCTGTCTCCCGTCTGGATCCACAGCTGTTTCAATACATTGTGATGTTTTGGTACTAAGTTCATAAATACAGTAATTACTACATAATGTTACTGTATATTGAACTGCTTTTTCTGATGATTTGTTGTAAAGCATTATGTTTCGGTGCTTAATTTGTAAAATCATAATTTAATTGGACATTGAATAGGCTTTTCCTTGATCCCTCCTTATTATCCAACATTTTCGCTTATCCAACATTCTGCTAGCCCATTTATGTTGGATAAGCGAGACTCTACTGTATTACCTTGAGATCCATTGAGAGAGCATAAAATTGCAGACCATCCATTCCTAGAATAAATATATAACACAGACGCGATACCCTTCTCCCCCAATTAACAAGGATTCCTCTGAGCACAGGCCAAACTCTTTTGTATAATCATAATATTTTTATTTGCAGTGCCACTTTTGTAACTTAGCTTTATCACTTAGTTTTATACATAACCTAATTTTGTGGTTCAATTCAGTTACATTTAGCACAAACAAGTAATAACAGCATGTAAGCAAAGTGTGCTGTTAATACATTATTGACCGATCTTCTAAATATACATTTAAATATACACAATTTCACTCCACAATTTCATTGATGGAATAGGTATGAAATAGCAGGACAAATAAAGGCTTAAAACCTTATAGTTAATACTAATTGCTGTTAGACATTGTTGGTCCTGAAAAGGCTGTTACACATTGTTGGCCCTGATCCTCAGCAGAGATACAGATCCGGGCATTGGTCAAACCCATTCACCCAACCTACCTGCTCAGTAGCACTGGAATGACAAATGTGGGAATCCACTTCAAAATGAGGGTAGGCCATCGGGAAGTGAGGTGGAGCCATTTTCCCATAAGCTTGTTGTCCACATCCTCAAGGTCCTGGGCACTGAGGAAACAGCCTTGACCATTGGAACATGGAGCCCATCTGCACTGCATCTCCAACCATGATTTGCAACTAGGAAACTCTGTTCAATATCTTTCCACAAGAGCACCAGCTCTGTCATTTTAAGTATGCATGTGCCACAGTTGATTCCCATCGCCTTCAGCTATTGAGTAAGTGGATCAAGATTGCAGCAATTATTTATTTGTATAAATACACATTTACATACATTAAACTATTTTCATCTCATAGAATGAAAAAATTGGAAGAGACCACAAGAGGCATCCAGTCCAGCCCCTACCATGCAGGAAAACACAATCAAAACACTCCTGACAAGTGACTATCCAGACTCAGCTTTAAAACCTCACACAAGAAGATTCAACTACCTTCCAAGGCAGTATATTCCACTGCTGAACCGCTGTTACCTACAGGATGTTTTCCCTAAAGTTTCAGTGGAACCTTTTTTCTGCAATTTGAGTCCATTGTTCTGTGTCCAATGACATCATCATAAAGCCCTGGTGAAGCATCTCGCTTCACCGGGCTTCTGGGCAGGAAAGAGGGAGCTATGGGTCGAATCTGTCATCCCACAGATCACTCTCTGTGACATTTTTCCCCTCACATGGGGAAAGTGTCGCCATTGCAAAGAGGTCCCGTGTTGCCGGGGAAGCATCTGGTGACACTTGCACCCCAGTTGAGGGCGGGGTTTCCACAGGAAGCCCCCTTGCATCATCTGATGGGCAGTGAGCCCATCGGTCCTCCAGATGGGGTGGAAGCGTCCTAGAAAGCTAAAATCACCTTGTCTGATGAGGTGGAAAGTCTCTAGAGCAGCATAAAACAAGCTTGCCCCTCCTAAATATGACATCTTTTAAAATATTTAAACATAGCTATTATGTCTCCTCTCAACTCTTTCTTCTTCAGGCTAAACATACCCAGCTTCCTAAGCTGCTCTCCGTAAGGCTTGGCTTCCAGAACTTACCTTTTCTTTTTCTTTTTCTTTTTATTTTTATTTTTTTTTGTGTGCCTTTCTCTGGATATTATGTTCTAGGTTGGGGGAAGGGTTGGCGAAGTTATTTTCCATGGTAGGTACATCATAAAGGGAATTTTACATTGGCATATCATAATCTGTCCTGATCTGATGACCACCTCCCAATGGTTTTGTCTTTTGGAAAGCATTTTCTGGGCTGACACAGAAAATTCAGACCAAGGTACTATAGGAATGAATTAGGAGAGTACAAAATGTGACCTGGAAAAAATCCAAGAACAGTGATGCAGTTTTGCAATACAGTACTGTGTTTTGAAAAGGGCTGTAGTTGTTTGAGTACTGAATCAGAAACCCTGGTTTTATCATGACACAATGTCTTTGGCAGTACAGAGAATAAGAAATTGATTTGTCTATTATCATTGTTTTTGTTTGGTGCCCCATTGACAAGTTTATTCAGCCCAAGGGGTGGAGCTGCAGAAGGGTGCCATAACATTCACTAGTTTTGTCAGATGTCATCTGGGGCATGAGAAATCCCAGGGGTGCAGGCTTTGTTCCCCTTGCAAAGATTGCAGGATCATAGAGCCTTCAAATTGGAAGGAACTTAAAGTGTCATCTAGCATGAACCACTGTTGGTGCAAGAATTCACTGCTCAAATACCCCGGAAAGATGACCATGTACAACAAATGAAAGCCCAGTGCTTCCTGAAGTGGCTTATCCCACTATTGAACAGCTTTTTCTTAATGTTTAGTTAAAATCTTCTTCTTGCAAAGTAAATACACAGGTCTAGATCTCATCCTCTAAAGCAGCAGAAAGCCAGTTTACTCCATCTTCTACATGACAGCTCTTCAGATATGTTTCACACTACCACTCAGTCTGTACATCTGCAGGATAAAGATACTTATATTTCTCTCAACAATTTCTCATACAACTTGGTTTCCAGATCTTTTACAGTCTTGGCTACCCTCCAGATATGTCCTCCGGAGATTGTTGGCATTTTGTAGTACTTCAGCTTGTTTACAAAAACAGTAGCCTTGAGGCATAGGTGGAAACATAGGTTGGACACTTCAACTAAGAAACGTATAGGCTCATGTAAGATCTCCAGGGAGAGACAGTTAAGAGTACAAAAAGCTGTTTGATTAAGAGAATGCAAATTCAACCCTCTTTATCTCCTCAATGGTCACACCTCTAAGTTTCTGACTCACCACAAATTACATGATGCCTAGTTAGGTGGATGCAGGCATGGCCCTTATCACATATTCCCTAACCATTTAGAAGTAATGGGAATTACTTCAAAATGTTTAGAATTGAGACCCATCATAAGGATATCCTGTAAAAATGGGAAATCTAAGTGGGGGAAACTTAATACATTACATATATTAATAATCTGCTGGAAAAAGCTTTAGTGCTTAGAACAAATGATCCCATCATCACAGTTACTCTTCTATTGTATTCTACATGCAAGCCACCCAGAGTTTAAAATGTGGTTGTTTTTAACTACCAGTAAAATATAATGTTCATTTTTTAGTCTTTCTACCCATCACGTGGCAGGTGTTAACCAACGTATGCCGAACACTGCTTCACACCCAGAGCTTGCAGAACCAGTTTCCCATCCATTTGATATTGTTTAGTTGCTATCTATCCATTTCTAACCTCTGTTTTAGTAATAATTGCCTTATGTATAGCTGGAAACTGAAACGCTAGCAGACCTGAATGGCACAGGTAGCAAGTGATCTGCAATTTGGCCGGTCAGATTTAGTCAAAGCTTTTTATTAGATGGGCAGATGCATGACACGCAAAACCACATGAGGCAGGTGGTCATTGTTCAAAGTGACAGGGAAGAAGATTAGCCTTGAGATCTGAGGTCTCTCAGGCAAACAGGAAGAATTGGCAGATCTGCACAGATGGCCTTGCTTCTTTAAACTGAAATCTCTTCACTTACTCTGGCAGTCCTGCATAGTGTTCACAGTTTAAACGTACCACTCAACAGCACTCTATATTTGTTTTTCTATTTTCCTGCTGAGGAAAAAGCCACACCAGCTATGGTCAACTCCACAGGGGTCCATTCCAGCACTGACAGTGTACATCCATCAACAACCACGTAACCCATGTAAAAAATAACAACCAAGTGGTTGACAGCAAATCTATGCCCAATATTCTGCCTACACATGTCTTTCCCATTCTTCCTCTTCTCTTATTGGACACGTTTAGTACAAATTCAGCTTTGTAGCTGAGCAAAGAAAAAAAAACTTTTTGAAGACTTTTTGAAGAAAGTCAAAAAAGAAGAAAGAAACCTTTTGAAGACTTTCCTCTTGCATTTCAATTGCTTACAAAGCATTCAACATTAATCTAAGAAGGAGAAAAGCTCCTGCAAGCTCTATCCAGGTTCCCTTTTCCTATGAAAAGAGATAAAAGGCATACCACTGTGTTTGATTTTTTCGTTATGTTGTTTTGCACTGTTTATTTTACTTGAATGTTTTATTTATTCCATTGTGATGTTATTTCTTGTTGATCTGTATTTTATTTTGCTGTAATGTATCATCGGGCTTGGCCTCATGTAAGCCGCTCTGAGTCCCCTTTGGGGAGATGGGGGTGGGGTATAAATACAGATTATTATTATTATTATTATTATTATTAGTAGTAGTAGTAGTAGTAGTATTAGTATTATTATTATTATTATTTATATACCAGTTGAAAATGGTTAAAAGATGCTGTTTGCTCTCTCTCTCTCTAGATGATATTTAATTACTCATACAACTGCATACCCTAGTTCAGTGGTTCTCAATCTGTGGGTCCCCAGGTGTTTTGGCCTACAACTCCCAGAAATCCCAGCCAGTTTACCAACTGTTAGGGAGATGAAGGTGTAAACAGCTGGGGACCCACAGGTTGAGAACCACTGCCCTAGTTGCAGGCCTCGTTCTTTAGGGCAAGGAAGAGCAAAATGTGACTCTAGGGTACATGGGGCCCCATAGAGATATACATATTCACCCATATTCCTGTGATGCCTAAGCGATTCTGGGAGCCATAATCCCCCCCCCCCCAAATCAAAATCCTGGCTATGGGTCTGCACAGAAGTAAGCCCCATTTAGATCAACTATACTTACTACTGTGCATGTGTGTCTAAAACTGTACTATAAAGCAGAGCTGGAAAGCATGCATCTTTCAAGACGTTGTAGATTCAGGTCCTAGAGATGCCAGTCAGGATAGCCAGTGATCAAGAATGCTGGGTATTATAGTTCAACATCTGGGAGGCTGCATAACCTTCCTCTGTGACTGTTTCATTGTACTGTTTACATGGCAGCTCTATTCACATCTACTCAAAGAGTACTATTGTGTTCACTGGGTCAGTGTGCACAGGATCACAGCCTTAGCTCTATTCATTTAAAACCCTCAAAATTAATTCTAAAAATAGTTATAATAAGAGATGTTCAATGCTCACTTTAACATGAAATATTCCTGCATTTCCCCTTTTCTTTATGGCCCATTTTGTCAGAATTTGTATTCTTCCTGTGTTTAAGATTAAACACACTTCGTTCTATTTTTAGACATGGTGAGATTACTTATCATGCCACATTCAGGAGAGTTAACAGTCTCTGTTAATTTAAATTATTTGTCCAATTAAGAATGTGTGAGAGTTGTTGGCAGGGTGCTTTCCTTTTGAACAAATTACCACTACTCCCCAAATCTTTTTGATTCTAATCTCACATAAACTCTTAGTTCTCCATACCGGAAGGCTTAAAATTATACAAATTAACTAGGTTTTAGTTTTAGGCTTTTGTTAGCTGATTTGAGTACCTTCATTTTAAAAACAGTATTTGTGGGGTTTTTAAAAATCAGAATCAGAATGTGGAACCACAACACTTCACTGAAACTTGTGTGTCTCAGTTTTGCCACCACTCTTTCCATCTTGAGTTGCCATTGCCAAACCATCCCAACTTCCCTCTTACAATTCATTTGTGCAGCCCCCAAAGCCCATCTACCATGTTTTAAAATAAACAGAGAAAGAGGGAGCATGAAGAAATCCCGGGACAAATAGGTCTGTATGTAAATCTCTTCTGAAGTCCTGGGATTTTTTGCCCCTGATTAACACCCGTGATTTGCTGCTGTCTGGAAGTGTCCTCAGCTTGAAGGAGTCCAGAGGAATAGGGTGACAAAAAGGATGAAAGGTCTGGAGACCATGAATAATCCCTCTGAGGAGCATCTTAAAGAACTGGGTCTGTTTAGCCTGAAGAAGAGAAGGCTGACTAGCGACATGTATAAATATGTGAAAGGATGTCATAAGGATGAGGGAGATGGCATCCTCTCTGCTACCCTGGAGACAGGAACTCAATGGAGCAATGGGTTTAAATTACAGGGGAGGAGATTCCACCTGAACATTAGGAAGAACTTCCTTACCCTAGGAAGAGCTGTTCAGCAGTGGAACTCTCTGCCTCAGAGTCTGGTGGAAGCTCCTTCCTTGGAAAGTTTTAATCAGAGGATGGATGGCCTCCTGTCAGAGATACTTTGATTGTGCTTTTCCTGAAGGACTAGATGTCCCACATGGTTTCTTCCAACTACAATAATAAAACTTTATTTATATTCCGCTCTGTCTCCCCAAAGGGACTCACAGAATCATATTATCGTATGATTCTATGAAGAGAGAAGAAACATATTACTGGAACCCTCCAGGAAGTGCTGTTTATCTTTAAATCATAATGTACATTCCAGAGCCTGTTTAGATGAAAAATGGGGCAGCATTTTTTTACAGGTCACAACCATAGCATGTCTGTACTTAGCAGTTGCTCGTTTGTTTGCCTAAGATCTTAAGCATAGCATGCATTAATGTAATTTCCTGTTTGCTGGTTTTAGCCATATCTTCTCTCTTCCTGCACCAGTTCATCTGCTGATTGTCTGAGTTTGTTCATCCTCCATTTTTTAGTCTGCAGTTCTTTCTGTTTCCACCATATTGGAAGACACACATTACAGGGGCTCTGACCAAGAGATTATTATAAAAACTTTAATATGTGTAACTAATACTACTTTGTGTATTACTACCAAGAAGACAAAGTCTGGTTCATTTTTTGGCCAGGCCCTGTGTATGTGGGGTGAAAGGGCAGGACTGGTTCTTGTTCACCTTTGGTTATCTCTTTTTTCCTTCATCTACAACCGTGGCGTCATTAGGGTTGGTATCACCCAGTGTGGTAACTCATGTTGTCACCACCCTGGACCTCTTACCATATCGAATATTTAGTAATATTTTGCACCTATATTACTTATAAATTGTTACTCAAAATTTGACAACTCAACGGCTATCAAAGAAACCCAGCAACCACAAATACAGTGTGTACTTGAGGTGCATGTGGATGAAAACACATAATTTGAAGCATAATTGTAATGGGGAATAATAATAATAGTTGTGACCAGTGCGTAGGTACATTGGAAAGTACAAAAAGTAATGCAGCATAGAGTTTTACCCTTTAGCTATATTGTCACAATACATGTAAGCTGGGATTACAAAAATGTATCCATAAATATAAATAACACCCAGGGTATTTCATTTTTTAAATATCTATAATATTATAAAAACAGCATGAAAAACATGCTGAATGGGCATGATCTTAAAGATATTGTAACTTATTTTATTTGAAAAAGGAAAAGGAAATAAGCAAATTGGGTACACCAAAATGTTTTACTAATATATAGTTGAACAATTCCATCCTTTCTCTCTCTCTCTCTCTCTCTCTCTCTATATATATATATATATATATACACACACATATACAAGTTAGAACTTTTAATTTCTATTTGTTTTATATGTAATAAATGTATGCAATGTATTTTTCCCAGCATTTTTATTGGAAAAAAAGAATAGCCTATTTGAACAGATAATAATTGTCTGTTGTAGGCATACATTATAATAACATCTTTCTATATTATCTATTCTCCTTCTTTACACATTCATTCATATTACATTTTTTATTTTTCTCCCACCACCCTTCCCTACCCCTCCCACCCCTTTCTCTCTATATCTTTACTTTTTACCACGAACACAACTTTTGAAACCTTTGTACAATACCTGTGCTGGCTTCACCTTCTTCTACCCATTTCATATATGTTGCCCATTTCTCTTTAATTTCTTCTATTTTGTCCTCCTGTGAATCTTCTTGGGTTATACATGCAATAATATCTGATTGGACTTGTTCAAATAAATAATTATTCCAATTTTCCAAATTCAATTTTTTCATCTCCCCACCCCCAGGCTATTACTGCCTTTCCTGCTAAAATCATTGCTTCAAATAAGTCTTGGTTCTTCGCAGCAATGTTTTTATTCCCTGTAATTGCCATTAACATAAATTCCAGATTGACTTGGATTGGTATTTTGAATAGTTTCCCAATTTTTCTAATTATCTTATTCCAAAAAGTTTTTGCATTTAAACAGTCCCACCACGTATGTGCATACCAGCCTTTCTCTACTTTACAGTGCCAACACATTGGGCTTAATCCTGTTCCCATATTTGGTAATTGCGTCCTGTACCATTTCCAGATGAATTTCCTTTCTAATTCTTTATATTTTTCCATTTTAATTTTATTTACCCCTTTTTAAAATTGTTTTGTAAGTGTCCCTTCCTTCTGGCATTTATTTTGTAATGTTCTGACTATATATCCATCGTATTTTATCATTGTTTTATATAATTCTCCTACTAAACATTTCATTGTCTTCTGTCCTTTCGTAAATATGTTTTCAAGCACCCTTTCGTTGCCTAAACATTCTCCATATTTTCCCTGTTTAAGTTTGTTATATAGGCCTAATACTTTTATCCAATTTTTATTTCCCATTTTTTCTATTATCCTGTTCATGGAAATCAGTTGGCCATTTATATCGTAAATGTATGCAATGTAGACTATCCTCTGCATGTGTGGAAATGCTATGTATGATAAAAGGTCTGCAAACTTGGAACCTGCCTAGAAGTCAGCATAATACTGCCTATAACTAAAACACTCTTCTTTTGCTTTCTTTAAACTACCTTTAAAGTGCTTGGTTAAGACTTTCCCAACCTGATTTTTCCCAGATGTACTGGAACACAGTTTTCACCATCCCCAGACAGCATGAAAAATAGGCACATTTGGAACCACATGGTTTGTAAGACACTGTTCTAAGAATGTTAAAATTTAAAACTGCCTATCCTACAGGCTTTTTTATGCTGAAGGTTTCATTATTAAAATATATCTTTTTACTCAGCCTCTTAAAAGGCAAAAACAAGCAAGTTTGGCAGCTAATACAGGTGGGAGGATTATGAGTTGAGAAAATAGTTAATGCCATTTTTAGACTTCTTTTGATTTTTAAAAAGTGCCAGAGAAGTTAGCATGGGACTGTGGCAGTTCAATTGTTTACATAATCAGTAGTCAAGAAACATTTGTATATGACACAACAATCATGAGTAGTGTGTATGTGACTATGTCACTGAATGTATAAAGATTCTTAACTGTTTAGTCTCAATTTTTTGACTGGCTTTGATGACGAACACGAATTTAAGGGGCCCTACCAAGGCAGAGGCCAACCAGACCCATAAAAGAGGATCCGAACACCTGGCAAGATGGAAAGCACCCAGAAAGATTTTCCCTAAATTTCCCAATAAATCTCACCAAGTTGAAGAGGAAGCCACCAAGTTGTTTACTTCATTCGAGCTGGAACGGTTGTCAACCGCAATCATTTGCCCAGGAGCCAACATGACTCACAAGGGAAAATATCACTGTTTTTATAGGAAATACAGAACTGTCAAATTCAAATTTCCTGCTTCCGCCCCCCCCCCCCCCTTTGCTGGCTTCTCGCTGATTGGTTGGAGTCATCAGCTGGCTGGGAGGCGCGGTTAGCAAAGCTGCGCCTTATCCAATCAGGGGGCTAGCCTCGCTTTGGCTTCACAGCCAATGGGAAGAGAGGAGGCAGGCCAGGCAGGAAACAATGAAAGGACAAAAAGATGGAAGGATTAAAATGACTAATGTTTGTCCAATTGGTCAGCGATAGCTTAAGCCCTTGAGATGGCCAGAAGTATTGTTTAAATATTTTGAAAATAACATTTTTGTCTAGCTCAGGGGCTAGATTCTTTGTTGTCCTTCCGTCCTGGATATGGGATTCATTGATGAAGTTTGTGGTTGGTTTTGGCCAGTTGGGTTGACACAATGGAAAAAGGCTGTGGTGACAGGAAAACATCCTTTGTGTTGAGTGATTAAAACATCCATAGGTCTTATCTTTCCAGATGGTCTAGCCTTTTGCCTTCCAATATCTGGTCGATAGGCACCATTTATTTATTGTCCCTGCAATGTGTTTCTGGTTGAGTTCTTTGTTTAGGGATTTACTGGCTCAGGAAATTGGGAAATGCTTCCTGGAGCCATGAGGCACTAGATTCATGAAGAAGAAGGTGGTTTTTTTCTTTAATTTTTCAGAATATAAACATACTTACATATAATGATATGGGGAATGGAACATACAAGGAATTCATAAGGGATAAATCATGCAAAGTCAAAGGAGGAACCATGTCAGCCTTCCCTCCCTCCAAAGTCCATCAAAAATTCATAAAGATTGGTGAAAATCTTAAAAATCCATAGGGGTTTGGCACGAGAGTTCCCAAGAGTTCTAAAGTCCTTCAAAAGTTGATTAAAGTTCCAAACAGTTCATGAAAGTTCATAGAGGGCTTTGAAAAGTTCATAAAAGTTCATGGGGAGCAATTGGAGTCAATGGGAGCACGGAGATGTCAGAATCCACTTACTAGGGTGGAGAAAACTACAAATCCAATTTCATCCAAGGGGGCAGAGTGGCTTGCCAGGGGTCCAGAGGGGTGACCAAAGCAGGTTCCCCAGGGTTGGCAGGCTTCTGGACATACATGAGATGGAGGCACGAACATTGTAGCAGCATGGAGCCATGGATTGAAGTCAGCTGGTCCCCACATGAGGTTTTTTTGAGATAAAAATGTTTTTCCGGGGACGCAGGGGTCTGTAATGCAAAAAGTGAGATAGCAGGTAGTCTTAAAATTAGTCTAGGAAAAAATTGGCACCGGTTTGGAGTCGATCAATTGACCCGTAGATATGGGGACCCAGTAGGTCTCTGTATCCACAGTTCAAAGGAACGCAGTTTCGGCCTCCCCGGGACACTGTAAGAGCGTCCCAAGTGAGCCAGCAGTGATCTGCAGCTCGGGAAAGGAAAGGTTCGTGCTTGAGTGTTAAATGTAGTAAAGGACACAATGTATCACTATGGAGAGGAAAAGTTGCAAGCAAAGGATACTTTTATTGGGGGATTGTTACAATGTCAGGGCAAGTCTATGGGGGGAGAGAAAAAGAGAAGGCAGAAAAATGACTTTCGGTTGAAGCTGCTGCTGGAGCCACAGTCCCTCTATTGTTGGTTCAACCAGATGTCCAGGAACTGCGGAACTCCCTGCTGCAGTTCTGATCAGCTTGAAAGCAGGGGCTTGTGGGCTCGACCTCAGTTTTAGATTGAAAAATAAACTACTGTATATGGATAGGAAGCTCTTTCAGTAAAATGGTTTCTCATCTGCAGGCTCCTGTCAACTAAACTATGTCAGTGCAAGTTAATGGAAAAAGTGGAGCTGTTTGTGATTGTATGATTTGCATATTCAATAGTGTATCCGTCATTTTGTTTCAAGTGCAAAAATATCTATGTTCTGCAATTTTAAAAGCTCTCCAAGGCCTACTAGAGTAAGAAATTGCTTGTGACCACCTCGTGGCTGAAAGCCATGGTCTTCATTACCCATCAATCCACTTACCAAGCCAGTGACTCTACAAATCATAATTTCGTTGCTCTCTTTCTAGAAATACTGCTGTCTGTAAAATTAACCAAAGACACTGAAAGCAATCCTGAAAGTTATTTTTGAAACAGCTTTCAAAAATGGATTTGAGCTGCAGTGATTCATCTGAAAAGAAATATGTAGGACAAAAGGCATCTTAGACACTTAACTGTAAATAGAACACTACGTCTTCCTTTAGGAACACAGGCATTTATATGTACATCAATTCATTCACTGGTCTAAAAATAAAAAGGGAACAATATTCTACTTTCTATAAATGTAGTCACTTTGGAAACCCAGTCATGGCCTATATTATGTCTCAGGAATCAAAGTAAGACATAGTTTGTTGCACTTTACATGAAGTCACCAAGACTTATGAGGAAATGATCCTACGTTCCTTTAACATGGAATCAACTCAGTATCTGGCAGATTTCCATGATATACTTTTATGGACTCCAAGAGTGGATCCAATGTTATCACCTTTGTGTCACTACCACCCCTTAACTCTGACACGTTTGTTTGTACCAAAATAGATATTGTACAGAAATAGTAACCACATTTGTGTTGAAACAAAGGCAGGCAACTTATAAACTTCTGCATGCATAAACCTCTTGGATTTTTTTTTTTTTTTTGTAAAGTGTTAGGAATCTGTTCAGACATTTGATAAAGCAATCTGATACTTCTCTGGCAATCTACTGTTTGGGAAAGTGAGGAAATGCAAAAAATAGAAGTGATTGCAAGATGAAGGTTGCGCCACACTCACTACTGACATGTGGCCTCCAACAGCATACATCCAAGGCAACATGGCGTTCAACAAAAATAATTTTTCCCACTGCAGTTTAGAAAGAGGTTTAGGGTTTTCACCTATAATGCTATAGTGGTGCTTCAACAAACTACAACCACTGGGATTCCATAAGATGCAGCCATCGCACTTAACGGGAATCTTAGTGCCATAATTCAATTGTCTGAAATGGTCCCTGGTCAAAGCACTTTTGTTTTTTGAAATCAAAATCAAAATCAAACTTCTTTCTTTTTGCCATGGCCTCTCTGTTTATCTCTCTCTCTCTGCCTCTCTCTCTCTCTGTCTCACACACACACACAAACACACACGCACACACATACAGGCTGCTTGCTCAGAAGATATCAAATACAGGTCAAGTAAGCACAGAAAGACTACTGTAACTTGCAAGCAAGTATTTAGATTTCTAAGCCCCCCCCCCCCCCCCCAAGGCAGAGGTAGGTGTGCTTATATTAGGCTATGACATTCTGAACAGTATCAGCTGTTCAATATTGTTTACAATAATTAAGAATGTCAATATAAAGAAAATACAGAATCGTAACTGTTTTGACAGCTTGCTCTTCAAACCAAAAATCTTTTTTCTTCCATGATCAAAGTATGAAGACTGCCCAAGTGGCAAGGATTCTTTTTCATCATGTTCTTGACAACCTGTGTATTTCCTTTTCAACAACAATATCTCTCTTTTAAATGTTTTAATTCCAGTTGAGATTTGGGTCAAGTGGGAAATGAATCCAGGAGATACTTGGATGGTAATGCGTTATGGCATTTATTTTATTGATGTCTGCCTGGCAAAAGATAATATTTTGTATGTAAGATTACTTGGCCAATAAGAGAGTAGCAATGTGTGAGAGCAAAACATTTTTTGTGGATTTGCCCTCCACTTAGTAGGCATTTAAGGCAATATACAATAGCAAGATCCAAAACATTATCGGAAGAAATAAAAAAATTAACGTATTTTCTGCACAATTAAAATAACATATAAAAACTAAAAGGTGACATGAGAAGTTGAAAGCAACATTAACTACTCCTAAAAGCTTGATGGAAAAACCTTGTCTTTGTTGTCTGAAGTATCGTAAACAGAGGGCCAGTCTAGTTTTCTTGGAGCGATGGGGGAAAACCTGTTGAAACTCTCCATAGACTTACCCTCTAGAATATGGGTCCTTAACCTTTTTGATTCCATGGACACCTTTGCCATTCAGGTGAACACTAGGGACCCATTCTCAGAATGTAATGGCAGATAGCTTTATGACACTCAATGTGAAAATGTTCAACTTGTGCTCCTATACCTCAAAAGATCAAAGACAACTCTCAGGAAATCTCTTTTTTTCTGTTTGTGACCTATTCTGTGTTTCCAGATGGCCAACTATGCTACACAATAGTTTGTACACAACAGGACTGTGATCCCATGTTGGGTCTAACAACTACCATAATGGATGAGTATAAGCAATTTTTTAAGATATGCAACAACTGCAATGTGATATGAAATTAATACTATTGTAATTTATTGCATCAATTTATAAGTGAAAGAAATGCTAGATATCAGCTAGAAGTCAGATAAATAGAGATAATAAGCTGACTTTTTAAAATTCAATCTCATTGACCCCTTGAAATCTTTCCACTGGCTCCCAAGGTTTAGAACCACTATAATAATAAAAAATCCCATTGCATTTTAAGAATTTTATAATTTTCAATTTTTATAATTTTATTAATGAGATTTTAACTCACAGTTATTGTACTTATGCCATTGTATTTATACTTATGCATTGTTGTCTGAATGTTGGACTTGGAGTGCTTCTGTGAGCCGCACCGAGTCCCTTTGGGGAGATGATGGCATGGTACAAATAAATATTATTATTAATAATATTTAAAGTGCTGTTCTTGGAACAGGAAAGCCCAAGCTAAAATCTCTTTGTGAGCATGGAATTTACAATGTGACCTGGGGCTATCACTATCTTTTAGTAAACTTATGTTACAGGGTTGATGAAGGGATTAATAAGAAGGAGGGAAAGTGTGCATGTACATTTCTTTGTTGTTGTTAACAATGGTGTGTCCCTTTCTCTGAGGCAGAGAATGTGATTTCAATGCAGTGGATTTCTAGGGCTAAGAGAGGATTTGAACCCTGGTCTCCTGGATTCCTAGTCCAACACTTACAACTTCATCACACTAGAGAATTAAACCACTAAACTATGGTGGTTCTCTGTGGATTCCTAGTGCAGTACAAATAAAAGAAAAAAAGATCAACATTTTGCACAGGTAGATCACTTCTTAGCTTATAGCAAAAACAAACAAAACACAACACAATTTTATCCCATTTTATATTATCATTTTAAATTTCTTCATGAAACCACATATGTACTAAAACATGTTATTCTGGAATGAGAAGAAACCTCAGTAATTGCACGAGGGATTTAAGAAGCCAAGGTTGTCTATTTTAAACAGCCAAGTAGGCTGTGTTAATATTTTAAGACTTTTAACAGCATATTTTAAAAAATATTACTAAAGATTTAGAACCAGCCTTTTATATTTTCACAAGCATACCATGCAAGTCTTTTACAAAATTTGAGTCACACCCCGTTTTGCAAGGCTGACATTGTGGTATGTAGTCTTTCCACAAATGTCCTAAATATAAAAAGAAATTCATCTAGAAAGGCCTAAATGCAAATAGCCATTTGCTTTTGACACAAATGTAAGCAGGCACCTTTATAAATTAGCAGCAGTCCTTCAGGAAAAGACATTTAATCCATCTTGATGATTGCATTATGTATAGATGTTTCGGTTTTAATAGGACTGACATATGCTCAAACTTAACTTTGCAAGCATCCAAGGCCAGACTGTGGAATCTGATGGCTCTCTGGCGACTGCTACTTCGTAAAGGAGAGAGAAAATAACCAAGAGTAAATAGTATTTCCTTTGAAAAATATCACAACACCAGAGCCAAAAGCAGCTCCGACAGCTGTGACAAGGCGGCTGGGGGGGGGGGGGGTGTTTTCACAATGGTAAAGAATTTCCTGAAAGATCCTCTACCAGGGCTATCCAAAACTTCACTGTTTTCTTTTTAATAGCTATTATCATCCCATTATTGACTCACTTTCGACTTACTGGCTGAACATTCTCATATATTCCAAGGTAAGCATTGCAATAATAACTTATTTATCAGTGAGGTCCCTCATTATCATGTAGTGTCTATCACATTCATATTTTCTACCCCTTTCTTAGGGTCACTGTCAGTGGATGCCACAAGCATCAGGATAGTGGCTAAGCCTTGTCTTCTTGTGGCCAAGCTTCCCCCCCACACACACTTTAAGAATAATAATTGTCGATATAGGTGGAAGGCAGCAAAAGGACACCAATTTGCCTCACAGTTTAACATATGAAGTATATCCCCTCCACACACACACCCTTGCGTCATCAGGATCCATTCCATACTACATCATTCCACTATGTACACTAATATTATGCATTTTACTAAGCACTATCTCATCTTTTCCAATGAGTCATGCCATTTAATACTATGTCCAAAGTGTACAGTATCAAAAACATTAATTACAAACAAGCTCAACAATCAGTACAGCAAAGGGACCATTAACAGTTACCAGCAAAGGAATCCCTGCATAAACATATGCATGTTCAACAAGTGCTAGAAAATTAATACAGTTTTGATCTTTCCATCCTTCCAGGAAAAACATTTTCTAAGAGAGGATGCGGTCAATGACAAGTCAATTGTTTTGTTTGTTTGTTTGTTTTTGTCATGTCAGGAGCAACCTGAGAAACTGCAAGTCACTTCTGGTGTGAGAGAATTGGCCGTCTGCAAGGACGTTGCCCAGGGGATGCCCGGATGATTTGATGTTTTATCATCCTTGTGGGAGGCTTCTCTCATGTCCCCGCATGAGGAGCTGGAGCTGATAGAGGGAGCTCATCCACTTCTCCCCAGATTCAAACCTGTGACCTGTTGGTCTTCAGTCCTGCCGGCACAGGGGTTTAACCCACTGTGCCACCGGGGGCTCCTAGTCAATTGTTTATCAAGTTGGTAATGGGTTGTGGAAGGACCAGCAAGGTCTCTTTGAAGGAGCTCAGTTGCTACATGGGCCCTGCATATATAGGTAGGTAACTCGGTCCCAAATCACTGTATATCAGCAACAACTGCGAACATGGGTCAGTATTTGAGCAGATGCCATGTTCAAGAGCATAATTAAAGCCCATCACCAGTGCAACTTATGCGCACAGCTAGGCAGGAACAGAGAATGAAAAGATTTCTGGGCTTGTGTGGCATGCCTAAACCCATAGCTACCATCTGAACCATATTGGCACAGTTGCACAGACCACGATTTGCATTCCACCCTAGTGTATACTCATGACACAGTTGCCACCATCTGTATTAAAGACAATGCCAGGATAAGCAGTGTGTGAGGATTTGTAAACAGATGTGGTGGGTTAACGGGAAAGACATGTGTCGGCAGCTGATTGGCTGAGCATGCCAGGGGGTGGAGTTTTGATTGGCTGCTGTCTCTGGCTTGTTGCTGAGATAAACTGTTTTAACTGTCACTTTCACTTTGGAGAGTGAAGAGAGTGCTGATTAGAAATAGCCAGGAAGGAAATGGCTGACAGCTCTCTGAAGCCTGGTCATTTTAAAGGCATGAAGCATATTTTAAAGACTGTTTAAAAGGACTGTTCATTCCATCTGTTCTCTGTATGAATTCAGAGAGACTACTGTATATATTGTTGCCCTGTTTGATCTTTTGAACTGAAGTAAATATAATGTTACTTGTTACACAAGCCTGAGTGATTATTTATTATACTGCAGTGTATATCTTGATTTAGAAACTGTGGTAATGTTTCTGTTTGTTTACATTTACCAACCCCTACACAATGTAGCTGTGCAGGTCAGGTGCTTCACTCTGTACACAGCTTCACAAGAGACAGGCAGCTTATTGGCTAAATACTGGCAAGAAACTGTCCCTGTCAAGCCATGATGGCTCATAACATTCACAGATCTATTTTCCATGAAAGCTGTCTAAGCCTTTTTTTATATATAAGCTTGGGCTGTCCTTACAACATATGGTTGCAACACATTCCAGAAATGTAATCAGCTGCCAGATACAAAAGGGCTATGTCCTCATGTGTGTGTGTTTGTGTGTGTATGAAAATGTTCTAGTCACCTAGCTTTCAGTGTCTACTTCTAGCAGAGATAGGATTTTCCCCAAGCGGGGGAAATTCCTCAGTTCTGCAACAGCGCAAATAGAAGAGAAAAATAGTGCAGGTAGATGTTCCCTTTCATTTTTATACAAACACATTTTATGGTATCAAAAAAAGAGAGAAAAGAATAGAAGAACAGCCAAAACTAACAGGTCCTGGAAGGTTACCCTTATCCTATCCTCCTCCTCAGTACAGTAGAATGAACGTTTCCCAGATTTGTGACAGGCTGCCATCTAGTGAACCAACGAAAGTAAAACATTTACAAAATGGTGGTAGGTTTTTGAAGATAGCGTCAGACCTAGCAATTTGCATGAACAGGACCTCTCAGCCAGAGCTTTCCAAATTGTGTGTTGTGACACATTAGTGTGTTGCACAAACAAAATGAGAAACCTCTGAGTCTATGTGAAATAAGCAATAAAGCATACATTAAAAAATATAAAGGAAAGGTTTTCATGAGATATGTTGCATCCCCATACATTTTGTTACTATAATTTATATATGTGTCCATGTTTCATATAAGGGGTTGGCTTGACCTTCAGTGGAGCTCCCGGTGGCACAGTGGGTGAAACCGCTGAGCTGCTAAACTTGCTAACCGAAAGGACGCAGGTTCGAATCTGGGGAGTGACATAGGCTCCCACTGTCAGCCCCAGCTTCTGCCAGCCTAGCAGTTCGAAAACATGCAAATGTGAGTAGATCAATAGGTACCACTCTGGCGGGAAGGTAACAGTGCTCCATATAGTCATGCCAGCCACATGACCTTGGAGATGTCAATGGACAAAGCCAGCTCTTCGGCTTAGAAATGGAGATGATCACCAACCCCCAGAGTCAGACACTGGACTTAATGTCAGGGGAAAACCTTTACCTTTACCTACCCTTTAGTTTGCTAGTAAAACTGAATACAGTGTAATGAAATTATGCATAAGTCAAAAGTGTGTCTCCAACATGAAATGTTTTTGAAAGCTCTACTTTAAATTGAAAAAAACAGAACTTCCCTCTCTAGTAGTGCTCTCATATCAATAAATACTTTTAACAAGTTCATAAACGTGTGTTTCTAGCCAAACATGACCTAAGCTATGGATGGATTCCTGACTGCTCTTGGGGATTTTCCTGCCACCTTGGCAGGCGATTCTGTCGGAACTCTACTTGAACTCTAGAATGAAACAGCTCAGCTGGATGATTCCCTGCAGATGCAATGGTGGCAGCAATGAACTACTGCATATTGGTCCTCAAGGAGAAATCCCTGGCCATTCAGCAGCTCACTGTGAAGAATTTGTAAGGCATTTTGCAGATAAAGTTGCTCAGAATCAGATCTGTTCCGACTTGTATGCTGTTATTGATACAGTTACAGTGGATGTAACTTTGTATCCTCCTTGTCCAGTGTTGATAGATACTTTTCAATTGGTGCAGCCTGATGATGTGTACAGGATCCTTGGAGAGGTAAGAGCTACCACAGATATTCTAGATCTTTGTCCTTCTAGGCTGATCAAACAGGCCAGAGGGGGACTGGAAGAGTGGTTGAATATGGTGGTCAGTGCCTCCTTGGACCAAGGCGAAGTTCCAACTTGCTTAAAGGAGGCAGTTGTGAAAACTTTATTTAAATAGCCATCACTAAACTCCTCTATAATGGACAACTATCAGCCAGTGTCCAACCTTCCATTTCCTAGCAAGGTTCTGGAGTGCATGGTGTCCTCCCAATTCCAGAGTTTTCTGGATGAAACAGATTATGACACCCAGCTCTACTACTTCTTTCCATCCAATGCCAAGAAAGCTGTACTAACCCTAAACCAGTGTCTGTCATAACTAATGGACTGGATGAGGGCAAACAAATTGAAACTTAATTCAGACAAGACAGAGGTACTCCTGTCAGTTGGAAGGCAGACGAGGGAATAGGGATTCAGCCTGAGCCTGTGCTGGATTATGTTACACTCCCAATGAAGACGGTTTCGTAGTTTGGAGGTCCTCCTGGGTTCAACATTGAACTTGGAGGCCCAGGTGTTGGTAGTGATATTATGTTTATTAAGAAGAACTCCAGCAACCAACTATTTTTAAGCTTACTTCTGCTTTGCTCTTTAATAACTAGGAAGCTGGAATTGTTTGAATGTAGTTTCTATAGCTAAAGGCTAGCTTCAGTCACATCCTGGCCTGCTTGGCAAACATGCAGTTTGCACTGTATAACCCAATCTTTCCTCGAAGAAAAGCCTTATACTAGTTATCCACATGTTCCTGTTATAGACTTTTAAATAAGAGTTATTAAATATGCAGGTAGTAGGCTTATACCTTAAAGAAACACAGACAATAGGATATTCTATATTGACAAAGGGTGTCTTCCAGTAGCAAAACAAATATAATTGTAAAATCATGTTGTAATCAAAAGTCATTCAGAGGCCATCCTCCAGCCTATACAATGGTCAAGCAGCATTATACAAGGATATTGTTTGTTGTGGTTTCTTTTTTTTTTTGTCACTAGATCATGCTCAATGGGCCAAGATGCATCCTAGGGTGCAATGATACTGTGGAATTAATGCAGCTTGACACCATTTAATTAGAAGTAACAAAACTTTTAAAGGATAGCAATTATCTTGATTACATTTTTGAGTAAAGATGGTCTGTCAGATACTCAAAACAATTTCCACTCTATGCTAACTCAACTTTTGTGACTAGCTGTTTGGGTATTGCAGAATATCCTTTACACGTAAACACTCATATTATTTCAACATTTTTGTCTCCTCAATTAACACAGTCAGAAAAGATGCAAGAAATCACTCAGTGTCACTCTTTTAACTGGAAATGTGGCATAAACACAAAGCTGGGATCTCAGCTTACAGGTAAACTTGAGAATTAAACTTTTATCAACTATTTAAAACCAAAAGTTGCTCTTTATGGAGCAGATACGGGTATTTGAAAAATGCATTACAAATGAATGTATCTCCTCTCTGTCCTAAAAAACAATCCAGACCAGTCCTCAGCTGCTTACACAAAAAGCTTTTTCTAGTACCCTCTGAAATGTTATTTGGCAGAACTCCCAGTGTACAGTGGGAATAAGTCTTGTGGTATGCAATCTGTATTTTGCTGCCATAGCCCTAGCAAAGGGAGGAGAAAGCACACAGCGTACATATTTTTCTGTCAGATCTGAAGCATTCAAGATAGAGTTGCTAAAGAGAAGAAAGATATTGCATGCTGTGAAGGCAACATAGATTGAGAGGATTCTACAGTTTTTGTGACCATTCCGGAATGTCTCCTTAAATAAATGGGACTAATCGAGAAGAACATTCCTGGATACCAGCTTCATCCAGGCATTGCAATACAATCATCCTAATGAAAGTACCCCATATCAGGCCTTAACTGAAGCAGGCCACAGCAAGCTAATAACAACAAGCCACAGCTTAAGCTTGTGATCTGGGACACATCATGTCCGTGAAGGACGTGTAGTCAGTAGTGAAAGGAAAATACTTCCTTTTTTCCATTAACCTATATGGCCCAAAGCTGATCCGAATGCTAAAAGACAAAGTGGCACTAAGGCCTTCTACTCTCAAACGTGCCAGTATCACAAACACTGATGCTGATATACCTCAAAAGCTAATATCAGTACATAATTCTGTATAAGAAACACTACAGAAAACTTCATACTGGTACTTTTTGTATCTACTTTTTTATTTGTATGCTCATAGCAAAAGTCACAAGAAAGAAAAAAAGAAGTATTTGTATAAATATAAAGAAGCAATGAGAAATCTGGGTCACAGCTAAGCCCACAAATGAGAGGCTGTATGGGAACATAAACAATATTGAATCCTGTAGTATTGTAAAGATTACATTAATCTTTACAATACTACAATAATACATTAATGATTGCCTAAGGCTGTCTTCTTTATCACATTAATGAAATGTTAGCCTCAGTTTGCAAGTACATTCACTATGCATAATTTACAGATTTCCACCATGATGCCACTTAGATTTTCTGCCTTCATTAAAGATTCCTAAACATTTTAGCTGTTCACACATAGAAGTACTTCAGTCTATCAATGATTTTGGTTGCCCTTTTTATATCTTATCAGGCTCTATATCCTTACTTCCCAAAACAACCAGAACTTGCATACTGTAATCTTAATGTAGTCCCATGATAGGTTTTCAGGATACAATTGTTCATCTCATTCAGAAGTTGATAGTCTCTGTGCCACTTAATGGATACTGAATTTTCTAATGTAAACTCACCTCTTTCTTGAGTGCTCACATTAGGTCAGGTTCTACCAGTATATTATGGTGTTAGCAATGTTTTACTCTAACATGAATCACCACGAACTTTATTTACCTAATTTAAAGAGATACGTCTGTAGTTCTTCACATTCTCTAGTCCATCTTCCTGAATAAAGTGGTTTTATTAGCAAATCTGTGTTGTTTTAAACATAAAAAAGCAATGTGAGTAGATGAAGGTGTTCATGAACAACAGGCTCCTTGGCATGGAAAAATGGGGCAACAGCACCTCCTCATGGACAAGTTGAGCACAGCTTCCAGATGCCGGATATGAAAAAGAGGAAAGCCTTGCCTCTGTCTATTTATTATTGTCTGTCTTTGTTAATTGTATAACGGCATTTAATGTTTGTCATATATGTATTCTGTAATCTGCTTTGATTCCCCTCGGGGAGATAGAGCGGAACATAAATAAAGTATATTATTATTATTACCTTGATTTTCATCGAGAAAAAGGAGGGATAAAAATAAAATAACAATAATAACAAATCTGACTTTCCAACAAACCCACTGCTTACTTCTAACTCAATTTATAAATCAAACAAAATAAATAAATAGCATTTAAAAATGACATACCCTCAGTGTCTCCCTAAATGAGTCCTTGAATGGGCTTATATTCCCTTTAAGAGAACTTCATGCTAGATTCCAATTCACAAGAGCAATTGCCCTCTTACTTCCAAGACTGCTATGCTTACTGGTTCCACACATACAAATAAACCTCTAGTTTAAAAAATACCAATAAAAGTACTTGCCTGGATCACAGCTGACAGAATTCCTCTGCTAACCTGAGCCAATAGGTTATAGCACAGAAGAGGAGGTAGCTACCTTTCAATATACTTCAAAATGATGTTATCAAAGGCATCAAACATGCTGGCTGACAGAAGCTACAGATTTCTTAGCAGAAAGGCTTACCACAGAAGTTGCCTTGTAAAAATCAGGCCAGTGGCCCATCCAGCCATGAGGTATCAACTTGGCCTATCAGCATCTCTCCTGGGTTTCAGGCAGGATTCATTCCCTGAAGGCTCCCCCAGTTCATATAGTTCCCATATCTCAGAGCCTGGATCCATTTCTCAAGTTTTCGGGGTTGGAGGAAGGAGCTCCCAATCATGCAACCCTTGTGCCGGCAGGACTGAAGAACGGCAGGTTGGAGGTTCGAATCCAGGGAAAGCACGGATGAGCTCCATCAGCTCTGACTCCCCATGTGGGGACATGAGAGAAGCCTCTCACAAGGATGGTAAAACATCAAAACATCTGGGCGTCCCCTGGGCAATGTCCTTGTAGACAGCCAATTCTCTCATACCAGAAGCGACTTGCAGTTTCTCAATTTGCCCCTGACACACACAAAAAAGGGGCTGGGGTAGAAATGGCAAGACTCTCACTTTGAAAAAGACATTTTTTATTCCTTCCATGTATATTCCTCATTTCTTTTGGATTAGGATGCACTGCAACTCACACAAGAAAAAGTGCATAGAATACATTTCCCTCATTACTTAAGAACTGTCACATTTCATTTGAATGGTTCCCTAATAACACTAGCTTCTGCCTGATCTTAGAAGCAAAGCAGGGTCAACTCTAGTTGGCATTTAGATGGGAGGCTGCCCATGAATACAGCTACATTTCAGAGGAAGGAACTGGCAAAAGAACTTCTGAGTATTCCAGGCATGGGCAAACTTTGGCCCTCCAGGTGAGTGAGCAGTTGGGCATTATTTCCTGGAGTATGGAGGACTATATTACACCTCTTTTCAGAAAATCCCTATTTAGATGCTTTGGGTCTGAGTTATAGAAGAAATCTATACATCAAATAACATTGCTTCCACTGCCATATGCTGATGTCCACTGTATCTAGAATCTAAAGCCTAGCTGTATTAAGACAATTGAAATGGACAGAACAAGTTGGACACAACTGTCTGAGGGGCTGGAGGGCTATGTTGCTGTTCATTTGGTCAGTTGCTTCTGACTCTTCGTGACCTCATGGACCAGCCCACGCCAGAACTCCCTGTCGGCCATGGCCACCCCCATCTCCTTCAAAGTCAAGCCAATCACTTCAAGGATACCGTCCATCCATCTTGCCCTTGGTCGGCCGCTCTTCCATTTTCCCCAGCATAATTGTCTTCTCTACGCTTTCCTGTCTTCTCATGGTGTGGCCAAAGTACTTCATCTTTGCCTCTAATATCCCTCCCTCGAACAACTCTAGTATTTCCCAAACTCTGGCCTTCTATGATTCTGGACTTCGTTTCCCAGAATCCTTGATAATTGGCCAAGACGGCTGAAGTTTCTGGGAACTGAAGTCCCAAAAAACACTTCCTTTGCTATATAGATCCTGGAGGAAGTACTGGGCGAGAGAAATGAACAAATGAAGTAGCTCCGAGCAATCAAAAAAGCTGACGACCCAAACCACATAAAAAACGAGTTTAGAATAGAAGCAAGTCAATCTATAACTTCCTAGGTTTTTTTTTCTTTTCATTTTTATCGTTAAATCTCCCACTTTCCTATCTGGATATTGTTCCCACACTTTCGGTGTACCTCTTTTTCCTTTACAGTTAAAGGTACAACAAAAACTCTAAATAGAAAGTAAGAAGGATGTCAACAAATATTTTTTCTCCCCTCTTCTTTTCTTCCCTACTTTGCTGTGCCAGTGTTCTCCCACTTTCCATGTAAATTGAAGGTTTTTTTCCCTTTTCTTTCCCAAACATCATTTTCTTTCAACAAAACTTTAATAAAATATCAAATCATAAATAAATAAATGATAATCTAAGCATTAAAAAAATAACTAAACAAGGAAGTAAAAACGGGAAGAAACAAAACAGCTCGAACAACACGAAGAATCCAGGGAGGGACTCTTCTCCGGCACGTGACCGGCCCACGTGCCTCACCCGGAAGATTCCCCTTTCACAACTTCCGCCGACTTTTCCGAATGGCGTCAACTCGCTCTACTCTTCGCTCCACCCCTTTGGCCAAGTCTGCGCATGCGCCCGGCTTCCCTGCTTTATTCTCTTGCTTTCCCAGCGTGCTCCTCGCGCTGCCGTTTCCTCCACTGAGCATTCTAATGCTGCTGGAGGACTGGCCCTCCCATTTCCCGGCAACCCTTGCGCTCTCCTGCCGGGCCCCGCCTCCTTCCTTCCTCCACTGGGGGGCGGTTGAGCCGCCATTTTGTTCCTTGGGCTCCCGGAGGCGGCGCGTGTGGAAGGCTGCTCTCCCTCTCTTTCTCTCTTTCCCGCCGGTCGCCCAGGGATTGTGGGAAGGGGGCCGGAGCGGGTGGGCGAGGCGATATCTCGGTCTCCGCGGCGGCTTCCTCCCGTGCCCACGGCCCGCGTCTCCTCTCGCTCGCCATGTCTGCAGAAACGCCCGCCGGCGACCAGGTGAGCGGGCAGGGCCTTCCGAGCTGAGGGAGGCCTGTGGGCTTGGAGGGCGAATCAGGGGAGGCAGGCGCCCAGGTTGGGAGGGCGGTGGGCCGTGGCCTTCTGAGCTCTGGTCTCCCCCTCTCGTATTGTGTCGTTTTCATACATCCCCCTCCTTCTGCTCTCAAATCATAAACTCCATTGTGGCGTCCTCTTTTCACACGGATAGACTCTTCTCCGTTCTCTGCGCCTTTTCTCTGGTTCGCCTATCATCGCAAACAACTAAAGCAGGGCCTGTGCGTGTTTATTCGCAAATAAAAACCCCTCAAGCAGCATCTGCACTTTAGAATTTATGCAGGCTGACACTCGTCTTACCCGCCTTTTCCCAACAAATATTGCATTTCTGCTTTTACTTTCCCTCTCCGCTACATCTTTTGCTACCGATGAAGGATAATAATAATAATAATAACAACACTTTATTTGTACCCCGCTACCATCTCCCCAAGGGACTCGGTGCGGCTTACATGAAGCCGAGCCCAAATACAACAATACCAGCAAAACAACGACAGTACAAGCAATTAAAATAAAACATAGACAATAAGATATACAACATTTTCAATAAGACAACACGCAATTAAAAACTGGGAAGGCCAAATGTAAAGTTAAAATAATGCTGGGACATGGACGAAAGGTGATAGTGGTGTTTGTGGAAGGGCATACGAGCAGATCTAAAAAATGTAAAGTGCTTTGGAGGACAAAGTGCGATGGGATCATTATCCTGGGAAGGCACACTGGAACAACCACGTCTTCAAGCTCCTCCTAAAGACTGGCAAGGTTGGGGCCTGTCTGATGTCTTTAGGGAGTGAGTTCCAGAGTTGAGGGGTCACCACCGAAAAGGCCCTCTCTCTCATCCCCACCAACCGCGCCTGCGATGCTGGTGGGATCGAGAGCAGGCCTTCCCGGATGATCGAAGGGATTGTGTGGGTTCGTATACAGAGATGCTTGCTTTTCACTGTTTCCTCATTGGACCCCTCCTCCCAGTGTCATTTCCAAACAGTGGTTCTGTTTTGAAAGGTGTGAATGCCAAATAATTAATAGATTTATCGTCTCCACGACCACAGATATTCTCCCTATTGAAATAGCATGTATAGCATTAACAGCAAATGCTCTTGAATCTAAGCCAATATTATTAAATTGTTAATTATAAAAATATTATAAATCTAAATTAAAAATATTACAATATAATGGTGTAGTACAATTTAGTAATATGTAATACTGATATTGTGCTATGCTAATAATATATATTGTATGTATATATATTTTGAAAGCCGCTCTGAGTCCCCTTTGGAGTGAGAAGGCTGGCATATAAATGTTGTAAATAAATAAACCTATCTGCCATGGCCTCTAAAACTTCATATTCTAGCCAATGCTTGCATAGGAAAACCTTGAGAGCCCAGCATTTGTTGTATCCATAACACAGTCGCTCTTGAAAATATAGAGACCACTACTGAAGATCTTATGATTAATATTGCTGCTTTTTTAAGAGCTGTATCCGCTCTTCTCTCATCAGTTTTTTTTTCAAGTTTGTGTCCCCTTCGTGTGGCACCCATGTTTCAGGTATTAAAGATGACCAGACATCAATAATAATAGAAAGGTAAAGGTTTCCCCTTGACATTGAGGGTGGTGCTTATCTCCATTTCTAAGATAAGGAGCCAGCATTGCCCCTAGACACCTCCAAGGCTATGTGGCCGGCATGATTGCATGGAGCCCTTTTACCTTCCCACTCCAGTACCAATTGAGATCTACTCACATTCACATGTTTTTGAAATGCTAGGTTGGCAGAAGCTGGGGCTATCAGTGGGTGCTCAGCCTGCTTCCCGGATTTAAACCGCTGATGTTTTGGTCAGCAAGTTCAGCAGCTCATCTGTTTAACCCGCTGCGCCACTGGGGGCTCTATCAATAATAATAATAGGCAGTTTTAATAAATCAGTTTCTATGGATTGGAATCTTGGGATTTGTAGTTTGATGAGATACCAGCACTCTTTATCTCAACCTTGTAAAGGTACAACTCCCAGCATCCCATAGTATTGGGCTAGAAAGTGGGATTGAATTGTGTTAATTCTGCACTGTAGATGCACCCTGAGTTGGGAGGGGGGCTACATACAAATACAAGTGTATGGTATCACAGCTTCAGTCTCTCCTGGGATTAATTACTGCAAAACTGAACAATGTATTTTTCTACATCTGGTATAATGAAGAACGTGAATAATGTTTTGTCTATTGTTAAAGGTTGAGTATTCCTTATCTGAGATGCTTGGGACCAGAAGTGTTTCGATTTTGTAATACATATAGGATCTCATCCCACACAGTCTGGGCTCTGTTTCCATGCCCTTTGGAAATAGAGTCCACCATAGGCCATCCCATGACATAAGGGCACTTCCAGTGGGATTCCGTTTCTTTTTCTTTCTTTCTTTCTTTTTTTTTGTTGTGTCAGGAGCAAGTTGCTTCTGGTGTGAGAGAATTGGCCGTCTGCAAGGACGTTGCCCAGGGGACGCCTGGATGATTTGATGTTTTATCATCTTTGTGGGAGGCTTCCCTCATGTCCCCGCATGAAGAGATGGAGCTGATAAGAGGGAGCTCATCCGCCTCTCCCCGGATTCGAACCTGCGACCTGTCGGTCTTCAGTCCTGCCAGCACAGGGGTTTAACCCACTGCGCCTCCGTTTCTGAAGTCCATGGAAACAGAGCCCAAAATAAGACTCCAGATGGCAAAACTAACTAACTAACGAAAACAGGAAAAATGAGGAAAGGAGGTGGGATGGCTGGCCATTCCAGAAGATGGACCTTGATGGGAGGGAACAAAGTAAGATGGTTCCCTCCGCTTTATCACTGCTCATAGAATGAGGTCCATAGCTGCATATATCTTGGAGATGGGAACCAAGTTTTAAGCATGTAGTTCATTCACAATTGAAATACACCTCATGCACATAGTCTGAAAGTAATTCTGTATATTATTTTTACAATAATTTTGTGCATGAAGCAATATTTGTGTATACTGAAAGCAAAAGCTGCCACAATATTAGCCACCCATATAAACAGGTTTACATTTTGGAATTCAGAATTCTAGATAAGGATTGCTCAACCTGTATTACATGGAGTTCTTAAAGTGGAATATGAAATCTAATATTGTTGTTCGATGAAAATAGGTTTAGAGATATATAAAATGTTATTTATGAAGCTGCACTATACTTCATTTGTGTACTACAATTTGAATTTAATGAATTCTAAAATCTAAATTGGCAAAATGTGAGCATATTAATAAATGTGTTTAAGATACACAAATATTACTGGGTCCTTTATGAACAACAGCATTGTGTGTGTGCCTGTGTGATTTTATTTTCCTATCAAATGAAAAAAAATGATAGCTGGGATAGCTCTAGGTAGCAAATAGTACAGGGTTACAGCAATCTTGAGATCATATTTCTCCTATATAGAAACACACACTAAATAAACTACATTTTAGCTTGAGCACAGGACCAGAATATGACATGAGAATAATGTCTTTAAAGAGGGGGGGGGCTGAATTTGACTTCAGTCAAAGCTGCTGTTTGTATGGTTTTTGTTTGTTTTTTAGGGACAGTATAATGTTCTGTGTTCACAAAATGAAAATAGAACTCTTTTTGAAATTAGTATAAACCGGTTTCTTTTGTAATTTTCAAGCAGATGCCTTCATATAATATGAATCCAGGTTTCTCTGAAACTAAGTAACTGCCAAGGAGTGTTGGGTAGTTCTTGGTCTAGTAATCAGGTTGTACCAGTTGAGTATGCTTTGGATATCACCTTCTAAAAAACACAACCACTCTCTGTGTGTTTTAGTTATGACAGTTGCATATTTTATGAGGGTTCTTCTGTATGAAATTTGAATATTTCTTTTTTTGCCATGTTGCATACTTTCCATCACTTAAAACTAGAAAACTAGAAATTCTGGAACTATCAAGGACATATTGGAGTTAACACATTGATATGGAATACTGTTGACCTTTTACATCCACAATTTGACAAATGTTCAGTCAGGGCTAGATAGATAGACAGATAGACAGACACACATACATGCACACATGCACACATATATATAATTCTGAAATCAAATCTTGATTTTGCCATTTTATATCAGGGCACCATTTTACATTTTACGCCACTGTATATAATGGGGCCCGAGCATCCATGGATTCCGGGAACCAAAGGGTTCTAGAACCAAGCCCTGCCGGGTACCATGGGCCCATCATAACAAAACCAGTCACCCATAGTGTAAGTTTCTTTAATATCAGAAATTATCTTAGTGTGTCTTCGTGGTGCTTCTTTACCTTCCTCTTCTGGCAAGTGCTAAGTCCTGTAGAAAGTAATAACATTATACTATAAAACAACTCTGTTAGACCACAGAATACATCTTGTCCATCACCTTTATATCCAGTGTGTAATAGGATATCTTCAGGAACTTCACACATTAGGCATAAAAGCAAAAAGTTCTCTCCTGCTTCTGCTCCCAACAACTAGTAGTAACATACATTCTTTTCACCCACTATCATGATGTGAGGATGGAGTTAGTTCAGGAGTATTAAGGCCGTTTCTCAGGCTGCTAAAATCTTGCTGAATTGTTGTATTAGGAAGAACTCTTGAGGCTTGTGTACTTGTATATTTTTTGTCGTAGTGATTTATTTATTTATTTATTTATTTACTTTATTTGTATACCGCCGTTTCTCAGCCTAACCGGCGACTCAACGCGGTGATCTCAGAAGTGTGTCTAGAGATTGGATCTAATTTTCATTTTATTGTGCAGCCTAGAGTGTTGGAAAGATTGTTGTAGGATATTGGACTGCAACCTGTTTTCAAGTTATGCTTGCATGACTCATTCCACTTGCCTCAAAAGGGCAGGTTGAGGGAAGAGGATGAAAATAAGCGACTATTTTTCAAGAATATTTTCCAAGCAGTTAAAGGAATATATATAAATCTAGGTGTACACAAAACATTAAACATACTGGCCAGTAGTTTATTCATTTAGCTATATAGAGGGAAGGCATATTTGGTGAGAAAAATAGTCCCAGAATATATATATAGTGGATTCTTTTTGTTTGAAAAGCAGTCATTTCTTACTAACACAGATACATGTCTAAGATCCATCACCATAAAAAAGACAGTTTGTTACTATAGACGGTTTTAAGCATATGTGTATGTTTTCAGATCCTGTCAGCTTATGGCGACACCATGAATTTAATAGGGGCTTTGTATTTTTTGAATCTCCCATAGAAATACTAACCACAACTGATCCTGCATAGCTTCCAAGATCAGATGGGATCTGAGTGGCTCCTAAACTTTGGTTCTCAATCTGTTTTGAACTTTTGCTCTCAGAATATCTGTTATCTAAACAAGGTGGTGCTTTTTGAAATTGAAGTCCAAAACATGTGGAGGACCACAGTTTGGGAACCACTGCTTTAGTGTATTTAGACCTAGAATATTCTAATCAATGCTTTTTAATCTGCCCAAGAACAAGCAGGTCTCTTACCTAAGACCAAGTTCTATAATACTGCCATGATGGCCCTTTTCTCCTGTTTTATGAGCAATAAATCACTTCATATCTTTCCTTACCAGGAGACGTTGCTGAGATCTCATGCCTTTTCCCCTCCGTTTTCAAAAGGTTTTCCAGTTGTCAAGTCAAGAGGGGAGATTAAATCAGTGGCGCTATCATTTCTCCCTGTCATTATAGTCAATCTGTTATTGTGCATTGTGGGAACTAGATGGTTTTAACATCACACTGCCTTACAGTGAACTCATCTAAAATTGTGGATAATAAAAACTAATTTAAATAATCAAATCAAGTTTGTGATGACAATCTTTAAGAGTAGGCAAACTTCCTCCCTTCAGGTGTTTTGGACTTCAATTGGGAGTTGAAAGTTTGCTCATGCCTGCTTTAGAGCCATGTAGAGACCTATAGATTGAGGTTTTTGTGAGTGTCAAGAGGGGGCTGAGTCATGGGGGCATAATTTGCCCACACTACATCAAGTTCAGCAACCGAAGGATCAGATCATTTAAGGAATTCTGATCAATTGGTAGAAACAGGCTTGCAAATAGATCTGCTACCATAGAACTGCCTCAATCTCAATTGTTTTTAGATTTATTTATTTTTAGTATAGTTGTTTTTCTGGTCATTTGCCTATGTATGAATCTTGAGTATTCAGAATAATATTTAGTCATAAAATCAAGTGGTTGTAAATGTATGCACTAATTAATGGGTTTTTCTGCTCACTTGAATCTGTTCTTCTAGAATGGGATAGTCACTCTTGGACGTTTTTAATCAAGAGGTTAACCTGGGCCATAATCCCATAAACTTACATTAAACTCATATGCATTAGTGTTCAAATCAGTGTGTTTGTAGTTTTAAAATGATCTTACATGAGAGGTTAAAACAGAATTTTATCCTATGTCTAGAATGAGAATAATTGGGATTGTTAATAATACCCCCTTTGTGCACAATTAAAAGGAAGTCTGAAGCCTGTTGCTTATTAAGTTGCAAAAATACACTTGTTTACATCTTGTGTGTTTTCCTGCTGCTGTCCTAATGTAGCCAAGCATTGAATTAGGATAGGATCACATTGCCTTCTGCCAGTGAGTGAGGCTGTGTGCTCTATAGACCTGTCTCCACCAGAAGGTTTCAACTAGGAGAGCTTCAGGAGAGGGGGATTTCCCCCAGAGGCCTCTTAGGTACAGTATATGGGGATCAGAATCAGACTTTGGAAACCTGTAATAAATGCTGAATAAATAGGCCAGTATTTCCCCTTCCGTATTGTTTGTGATCGATTTGAAAAATGAAGATCAGCAATGCTGCAAAATTTACTAAAACTATGTTCTCATAGACTGTATGGATTTCCTCAGCCTTGAAAATGATAAGCAATTCACCTTCTCATAAAAGATCTGCAGGAATGTAGGATTTGAAAAATGAAGATCAGCAATGCTGCAAAATTTACAAAAACTATGTTCTCATAGACTGTATGGATTTCCTTAGCCTTGAAAATGATAAACAATTCACCTTCTCATAAAAGATCTGCAGGAATGTAGGATTACTTGTAGGTTCCTAACCCTGTTTAAAGATCCAGGGCACGTGATTCTTGAAAACATTGCTTACCCTGTCACTTTTAGTAATCAGATCAAGAAGAGGCTTTGATTCAAAACAGAAAGTGACAAATTTACCTCTGATTTTTTTTGGGGGGGGGGGGGGATCTGTTGAGCCTAAACAAGCTTGGGGAAGAGGGATATGTTGGAATTATTCCTTTTGCTCCTTAAAGCACATAAGGAGCCAGTTTAACAATTTTGAGTTAGTGGTACGATCCTCCCAAGTATGAGAGGTATGTATGGCTTCCAGGTCTTCAAATGAGCTGGTAAGGTTCCCCCCTTCAAATGAGCTGGTAAGGGAGAATTCTCATGTAAATTGCATACTCTTGTTAGTTCATTTACATCTTTTAAAAATCTGCTAAAAATGTCCTCTACAATTTAGCACATTTTCTTACTCAGCCTCATGTTTTGTCATAATTATAGTGTATGCTTCAGGCAGCTTGTCATAATTTTATTGCTGTTGTATTTTGATAGTGAATTAATTCAAGTTGCTTTGTATTCCGGCAAAAATAACAGCCATATATGATATACTACCATCACTCTAAAATACAATATGAGGCAAGTGTGTCTGTGTTAATGAATTTTTTTCTCTTCGCTTCTCCAATCCTGATAGAATTGTTATTTTTGTTCACCTAAGTGTTGCCATAGCACAGAAATAACCTGATGGCATATAATAGTTGTACAGTGGTTTTTCTTAGCAAGATTTGTTTGGGAGGTTGTCTTTTCCTTCTTTTGAGGCCATCAGTTTCAATAGTTGGTCGGGGATTCGAATCCTGGTCTCCAAGATTGTAGTCCAACATTCAGTTGTTGTGTGCCATCAAGTCAATTCTGACTTGCAGCAAACTTTAGTTAAATCTATCTTGCAGTTTTCTTGGGCAGATTTGTTCAGAAGGTTTGAGAGTATCCCTTTCCAGGCTGGTCCAAAAGTCACTCACCCTATCCTCTGCTCCCACTTTTAATCCTTTTCTGGATACTATCTGCCCCAGAGTGTGGTGGAGGCTCCTTCTTTGGAAGCTTTTAAACAGAGGCTGGATGGCCATCTGTCAGGGGTGATTTGAATGCAATATTCCTGCTTCTTGGCAGGGGGTTGGACTGGATGGCCCATGAGGTCTCTTCCAACTCTTTGATTCTATGATATGGCCTCTGGGTTGAACCTATGAATGTGTTGGTTTGTGGGCTGGTTGTGATAGCCCTGACCTGATTATTAAGCTTGACATTTAAAAACAAAAAAGGGAAGTTTATTAAAATAGAAGCAAATAATACATTAACCCTTGAACTACTTACTCCATCCCAGCCCCCTAAAACCATAGACAATTCTTCCCTGTCTCTATACTGTCAGTTCCCTATTCCTTTGTCAACTTCTCTCAAATCCAGGCTGTGTGTAGCTTCCCACAAAGAAAGCCCCTTTAAGAAAAATCTGTTCTCTGCAGAATCCACAGCATTCATTGAGCTATGACTGGCTGTCTTCAGAGACTTCATCCTTGGATGAGAGACTGTCATATGCTCTCTAGGCTATATTTTAGAGAACAGCCATGACAAACCAGCTCTGAGTATTCCTTGCCTAAGCACTATGAACCCCATGAGATTCCCATAAATTGCCAAAAGCATGTAAACATATTTTCAGTTGAAATCTTAATCTTAAGTACCATAACTCCATCTCAGGTAGTCCACTTAATAGAAGCAGTTTCCCTTGCTTTTATGAGTTTGGGTAGGCTGTTGGTTATTTGCAAGGCAGATACATCATGATGTACATTTGTTCAGAATCCCAGTTTTGCTTTTGCTTTAATGTAAATATGTGAATAAAATAGCTGCATAAAGCAAAACATTTTTCAATGTATTGTTGCATTGGGTGTGAGCAGTTTTTCTCTACTTGGTTCACTTAAAACAAGTAGTGATTATTCCATTGTCCTTTCACCTGAGTGAAGAATCACAAAGGCTGTTGTAAAGTACTTTTGCTTTTGGATCACCATAATGTGAAATATCATTTTTTGAAAAATACCCACTCCTACAAAATAATATTTATTTTAATCAGTTTTAATGGGTTGCATGGGTATATTGTCAGAACTAATTTATACATGCTTAAAAAACAAAAATGCTAATTGTGTTAAGAATATTTTTGGGTCTCATGATCATATTTTTCTGTCATAGTTTGTTCTTAAGATTCTGGTATAAGGAAATAGGAAGGATGAGAGAGGATAACCCACTAGATCCAATTGCAGTCTCTGGCATTTTTAAATTGTTTACTTTCTGTAGAGAACATGTTATTCCATTTAGGAAGGCACTCTTATACTTCTAGAATTTAGTTCCATATACCTGTTTTGCCATAATTCATTTTGAGATCATCAGATATCTTGCAAATAAATTTGGGAAGTACAGTAAGGAACATAAGGCAAACAGCTCAAAGATCTCCCACAGGTGGGGCAGAAAAATGTCCCACATTTTGAAGGGGTATAAAATGAACAAAGCTATCTAGAAAAAATGTGTATATTTCTGAAAAGTACATAAAATAGTTTTGTTTAAATGGGTTTTAAAAATTATATCAGACAAATCATTTTTGTGAGGATGAAATTTTAAATAGGAATGCAAAATCCTCAAAGTCCAACTTGATGTCCCTAGTACCCTGACATGTTTACGAGCCTTGGCGATAGCTGACTGGATGTTCTTACTGCTTCCACATTTTCTGTCTTTCTCCAAGGTCCTAGGTATGCCAGGGGTTTTCTTTTCATTGTGGATCTAGTTCCCCGAAGATTAGAAATCCATAGCAAAATCATTTTCTAATCTGATACAGGTGCCTTTTGACAGAGTGCAAAGCACGTATGAAACACTCTTTATGTTATTCTCATAATACACTTAAACAACAAAACCCCGATGTACACTGGTCCCACTCATAATGGGTACTGAAAACAGAAGAACCTAACCTACCGAATTAGATCTACCCCACTTCTCTACCCCTACTACAGTCTACATGGTGCCCCCTCTTTATGCCCCAACCTGTATAAAAAGTCAACCTTATTTTATAACGTAAACTTGCATCTCTTCTGTTTGGTAATGGCTTTTATCTGTGGAATGGAGGGAACTTTCCCCTGATCCCAGCTACGAGTTTATGCTCAAGTGAAAATGGTTTAGCATGGATTTTCAGGCAGAGTGAAAGGCTGTGATAGGGAGAAATAAGAGAGAAAATTGTATTTTATTACCAAACGTGTTAAGCTATTTTGCATTGTGTAGTTTAGCAGAATTTTGTCATATTTTGTATGCTGTTTTGAATTTGATTAAACACTGAACAGTAATGGAATTTGCATATTTGAAATTGTCTTTATGTTACTCCTCTGCACATTTTTTGGTATTGTATTGGGGGTTGCAATCTGTTACATGTTGGTACAGTTATGTATATGTGAACATTCATATATAGGTGGTATTATCATACTAGTTGTAGACTCTTAACATTCTGCTTTGTGTTTTCTAGGCTGCTGAATATGTCCCAGAAAAAGTAAAGAAAGCTGAAAAGAAACTAGAAGAGAATCCATATGACCTTGACGCTTGGAGCATTCTCATTCGAGAGGCACAGGTTTAGTGACATAGGATTACATTTCCTTATCAATGGGTCCACTCACATTGATTGGTTCTCAGTTAAATGTCAATACATTCTTAACATCTTAAATATTGTAAATATTTATTGGTTTTCAATTTTTAGAATCAGCCAATAGACAAAGCACGGAAGACCTATGAACGCCTTGTTGCCCAGTTCCCAAGTTCTGGCAGATTCTGGAAACTGTACATTGAAGCTGAGGTTAATATTTTTATATTATTTCTTAAACATATAGTAATTTTTTTTCAACTTGACACTGAAACATTTTTAGGTGCATACACGAACTCAGGTAAAGGAGGGGTTGAATTCCTTAATTGTGTAAAGTAGGTCAAAGGGATGATTAAAATGAATTCTAAATATTTGGGTCTCTGATCTGGTGATTGTTGCATTATGAATTTGCAACAACATTAAAACCGTTTCAATGGTATTGGAGTGCTTTAGCCTTTTATTTACTTGTCGTGTCAATTTATTGCCTCCTGTGTCCTTTATTTAGAGCACCCTTTTTGTTCATAGAAGTTAACAATGTTTTTGACCTGTTGGGCTCTAATATTTTTATTTCCTAGGCTGGTTGACATTTTGAAACATATGCCTAGGGTGGGTGTTGGAATTCAATTTACTTTTTTACAGAAAAATACTAGAAAATGTTTTCTTAAATGTGAATTATCCAAGTTATAATGATAAGTACATGACTAACAAGAAAACAATCCAAACGAGTAAACATTTTATCCTGCTGTATTAAAAGTTCACAGGATGATCTGAAAAGAATGTTCAGTGTTACGAGATTTTTTCCTTGCATTTAACCATTCTTTATACATATGTCTTTATATCTAAATTTAGAATGCACATATTATTCTACATGCAAGTCATGTAGTGCAGTGGTTCTCAACCTGTGAGACCCCAGATGTTTTGGCTTTCAACTCCCAGAAATCCTAACAGCTGGTAAACTGGCTGGGATTTCTGGGACTTGTAGGCCAAAACACCTGGAAACCCGCAGGTTGGGAACCACTGATGTAGTGTAAGATATGCGGTAACTTGTTTTTATAATTGTAAATTGTTCATCTGTAGTTTGTAAAATGTTATGTTATTGTCGAAGGCATTCATGGCCGGAATCACTGGGTTGTTGTAGGTTTTTTCGGGCTATATGGCCATGTTCTAGAGGCTATATGACCATGTTCTAAATGCCTCTAGAACATGGCCATATAGCCCGATAAAACCTACAACAACCCAATGTTATGTTAGTCTTAACATGTCTATCTAAACCAGGCATCCTCAAACTATGGCCCTCCAGCTGTTTGGGCCTCCAACTCCCAGAAGCCCTAGCCATCTTGTTCAGTATTCAGGAATTCCGGGAGTTGGAGGCCCAAACACCTGGAGGGCTGCAGTTTGAGGATACCTGATCTAAATTGTTAAGTAAAATCAATTTGAAGAAATATTGCCACATTATGTGATGCATGGAGTATAAAATTAATAACGCAATATGAGGCATCAAACTAGAGAGCATCAGAAAGACTAGCAGTGGAGTGTTGTGAGAATTTCAGCAATACACAGTTATGAGATCCTCAAAATACTATTTTAATGCTTTATAAGTTGCACTTTAAAGCAGTGATTCAGATCATTGCTCTAAGTATTCCATTGCAAAGTTTCCACAATACAAATTACCTTAATGTGAGATAGAATCCCTAGAGATCATACAGTGTTATGTTGGTATCTAGTACTTATGCTCCACCAATGGAAGAAATTTTCACAGAAAGGCCTTTATATAAATAAAGCTCCTTTCTCAGAAGGGCTTTGCATTCACAGGAAACAGTGTTTTTATGTGTAGTGTTTGATTGCAGGATTAGACTATATTTTGCCATATTTTCCCCATGTTTGTATTTATCACAGTTGGAAAGTATATGCCTGCTTCCGTTAAAAGTACGGGAACAAGGAATGTTAATACAGAAAAGACTAGTATCCCTAGTTTAGTGACAACATCAGATAATAGGGATAGAGCCCTTTAGCAATCTTATAGATTCACCTAAATGTAATTTTCAACAGTGTCTAAAATCTAACACACTGGGCATTGATGTTTAAATCCCTCTCTCCCAGCTCTGTGCACCTGCAAAATGCCTGTTCAAAGGCTTGGGCAACTTAAGAAAGTAGAAAGCATGAGACAAAATGCTGATCCTGGGAAGTGAAATAGGAGATTCCTTGCCATTCTTGAAGCATTATCATTTGAGAAGCCCTTGCTCCACAAGTAGTAGTGTTTTCTATTGCACACAAGTAATAGTGCTTTTCCATTTACTCAAGAGTGGTCAAAACCAAAGACATTTTATTTACTTCTGTAATAATTGCTTTAATGTTCTGACATTCTGAGATGATGAAGACATTGTCTTTGGAAATACCTTGATTTATTGCATGTCAACTCACCCAAATATACACTCTAACTTTGTAAAGTTTGACCTGGTAATGGTAGAGTTAGTAATCAAACTATTTAGCATAAATGAAATTTGTTATCATTTACCTATAACGTGTGAATAGCAGTATAGGTGAAGGAACAGTAGAGCAGGTATTTTGAACTGGTGTCCATGGGGGAATAGAGAATCATGCGGAGAAGTTTCATTCTGGTTCTTTAAGCTCTCATCCTGTGGTTTTCTGCTCTTCCTTCCATCCATCATATAAAGCAGGCCTGGTGGTGTTGGGATGCAAAAGCACTTTTGTATAGCCTTCTGCTCATGAAAGCATAGCTGTTGGTAGTTGCAGAGATAGTTAGTGATGTTATTTTTCCTTCATTGGTCTATATATTCACTAAAGGGTAATGGAATAAAACATCAGTACTTCTTACATAACTTGCTAGTCATATAATTCCATTTGTCATAACTGGAGAAGGCAGGTTTATTTCTAACTATCACTTGCATGGACTACTGTGTTTTCTCTTATCTCCTTGTAATTATAAGAATCAATATTTCTGCATTTGTCTGTTTACCACTAAAAAACAGGGAGGGAGGTTTGCTTGTTAATGTACATCATTTGGAAGTATGAAAATCTCTGAAGATAGTAGAAGCAAAATAAAAGCTAGATGCTCTTGGACTTTATTTTAAAAAATTCATTTTCCTTCAGCTGTCTTTTCTCCACATCTCATTTTTATACAGTTTCTCAGGTTATTTTCCTTTAAAAAATCCATCAATAAAAGTACATGCCATAAATCTAATTCAGAAATAGGAAGTTAAATTAGTAAAATTAGATGTGCAAGCTAGTTTATTAATTAGTGCAGAAACATATATACCTGTCTAGTGTTCCATAGTCCTGTCACAATGGACTATGAAGTGAAAAATGAGGAATATTTCAGGAAAACCTCCTCAGACAACAGTAATAGTAAGAGATAGTGCACTTAATGAAATATATTCTGCACGTGGCATGTTCATGAAGTGCTTTTTGGGCAACACATCTCACTACAGAAGTGGTGCCAATGACACTGGAAAAGAGGGAAACATAGCTATCTTTGTTAAAAGGTACAGATAAATGGATAATCAAATCAAAGTTTTAAAAAACAAAGTATTGTATATACTTGTGTGTAATTTAGCCTCGTGTATAATTCAATGGCAGATATGAAGGCCAAAATGAAGGTACAAATTGAAATAGAAAAGCAACAGTAAAATCACTACTAAAACAGTACAGGAATTTAATATTAATGGGTGCCTGAGCTGGTATTATACTACATTTTATCTCAACTGAAAGATGGGGAGGGTTGCATTTCTTTTTTCTATTTTCTCACAGTTGCTACATGGAGTTTTCCCTTTATGCAGATAATGATGTATAAGTGAAACACAAGTTGTGAGTGTCTGAGTGAAAGTCTATGTGTAAATATGTTTCTGAGTGGGAAATTGCATGAATATTTCTGAAGAATTTTGTGTCAATATGTGCTCAATTAAAGATGGTAAATTGACATCAAGTCCAAAATTATTATCCCATCCTCCCCTCATTTTCAGGTAAGTATTTCCAACATGAGGAGGTAGTGCTAGAGAGGACTCCTAGATCCCAAAACTATTGCAGTGGAATACATATGGCGAGGAAGCATCTGACCCCATCCAGTTCTATTGCTGTTTTTAAAGGTGTGTCAGATGTGAAAAGAGAGTGGGTAGACCAATTAGGAGATCTTTTTCTCCAGCTCCTCCATTCCTTATGCCCATGATTGCCTTTGAACAGTGCATTCCCATGTGTTCTCTGCACAGTTGTGTTCCATTGCCTGCCCAGCTACTTGACTTTGCAGTGCATTCATCAATGCCCATTTTTCTTTTTTGTAAACTAATTTTTATTGTAAAGTACCTTTAGTTGGAAAAAATAGAACATCATAGAACAAAGCCTGTCCTTGTTTTAGCTTTTTCATCCAGAAAATATTTTCTGCTTCAGGATTTCCGCCTTTTTTTCTTTTTCCCATGTCATCTTGATATGGGTATAATTGAGAATGTAGTTACAAACCTGGAAGAATAATCGGTCTTTTGCCATGCCTTTCTGATCCTTGTCCTCGTTTTCCTTTATTTATGCATTCATGCAAGTTCTGTCCCAACAAAGATCTAGGTATTTCCTGGTCTGTTTCATGTATCAAGGTAAACCGGGAATTTGTAGGACCCCTGACTGGATTGTTCCAATTTTCAGCAGAAAGAACTAAACAGATCATGGACCTTGGAGCATGGGGAGCAGGCAAACTATGAACCAGAGCAGTCAGGATTCTGGGTTCTTTCTCCCTCAACATAACTGGGAAAAAACTCAGGAAAATCTTTTTATCATTTCTTTAACTTGCTAAGAGTAAAACCATACTGCTGTTTTTCCATATTACATGAAATAAACTAAGGGCTAAAGTCTGGTTTGTATAGATGACTTGAAAGCTAGGATACAGCATACTAGTTTGCCCATGGTTCCCAGACATCTAAATGTGACTTACATATTTGTTATTCAGGGTTCAAGCTGTTGCGGGGTGTAGGTTAGATGATTGGTACAAAAGGCTGCTCCATTGCTAACGAGTTCAGTTAGAGATCATTTTCCAATTTATATTGACTCATACATGCACAGAGGAATAAGGGCAATATAGTTGTAGGCATATACCGTCAACCCTGCTTCATGGAGTGTGCTAGAAGTAATTCTCCTCATCTGCTTCTCATAATCACTGAACAACATCTAAACTCAAGTGGGTGAGGATAAGTACTGATGAAGTATTTTTACTTAGTTACCCCGAAACTTGGCCTATGAACCTGTCTTTCTGCTTAGGTCATCTTGTGTCAACAAATCTTTCTGAACAGGACATGTACTGATGCTGCTTTTCTTGGGGATTGTGGGAGGGAAAATGTTCTCATGCTGCACTTTACTTTGCTTTACATGATTGCCGTAGACTCCTTTTATTTCACATATATATATATATATATATATATATATATATATATATATATATATAACACTTCGGGGCTTCTGGAATAAAATGACACATTATTGAACATGGACTCACATTCATATGAGAAATCAGAGGGAACTGATCTCTTATTTTATGATATTGGTGTACTTCTTTGAATACCATTTCTGGAAAGCACTCAAAGGTCTTTTCCATCTCTTTGTCCCAGATCACTTCTCCTTGAGCATAACACTACACATGGTAAGAAATTGTTGCAATTACCACACACTCACCTGCTAAACATGTGGGCGACACTGGGTTGGGGTATGGTTAGAAAGAAAATTAAATTCAGAGTTTTTAATCCCACCTGTGAAAGTTTGAGAAACTACAGCAGTTACCAAAATACTCCCAACAAAAACCAATGTTCTTAATGATAGTTCTCATTTATTTTTATGTAGAGTTTGAATTTTTATACAAGGACAGCCTGTTTTGCCTGTAAGGACTTAGTTAATTTCTAAGTTATAGAGCAATAGCAGTAAGGATAGATGTGCCATAGGGATAGCCACTGAAGTAGAGATTAGGTAGAGATTAGGTGAACCAGCTAACTTCTACTCTCAGATTGTATTGATGCACAACAAAGCACCTAAAGTAAGATATTTAGACTTGTGTATCTTAATGGCACACACTGATGATGCAGTCAAAATATTTTCTCTCAATAATACTGATATGTTGGATCATTTGTATTTCTAATGGAATAGTGTGCTATCAAGCATGTGTTAACCTACCTCACAGGGTTGTTGTGAGGCTTAATGTAAAATTTCAAACTATTGTGGGAGGGGATGAATGAATATGGAAGTGCAATCAAATTCTGTTCCAGGAAAATAGTATCTTAAAATACAAAATAATTCAATTGATTACATTTTCCAGAATGGACAGGTTAGTGGCTGGCCTCTAACCCAGAACATAAATTGATTTCCTACTCTAGTTACCCTCTTATCTCTTTCACTCCCACTGTAATCAAAAGGGGATTGAAAGTATCTGAAACTATTGTTTAATCCTTACTTGTCTTCAGCATAGTATAAGGTCTAACAATGAAGGTTGGAAAATTCAGATCTACTTGCCTCTATAAAAAAAATGGCAATTTGCATAATGGTTTCTTGTATTTAAATGAAGCTTGAATGACTTATTTCTAATTAGGAACAATTGTACATTTGGACAAACCTGATATTTTTTAAAGAAAATTTGCTAATGTGTGCACGATCAGAAGACTATTTACAAAACATTGGGTGATGCCCAGTATTTGAGAACTTAGCAAGAAAAGAAAAAAGGCTTAGACCAAATCCTAAAACCGTAATCATACTAGATTGGATTACTGAAATCCAATTAGTATTTATGATTAAAATTCAATCATCCTTTCAATAAAAAATAGTCTGAAAAAATGTTTTCCCATTTTTTTCCCTTTAAAAGTGGCACTCAAATTCCCGCAACAGTGTTCTTCAGTTTTACAATATTCTTTGGTTGAAGTATAATTGATAAATCAAATGTGATAATTTATAAATGTGATAAATTTTGTTAGATTTTAGCCATTCTTGTAAGCCGCTCCGAGCCCCAGGGGAGTGGCGGCATATAAGCTCAAATAATAAATAAATAATAAATAAATGCCAATTTTTTCAGATTCCAAAAACTGAACGTAAAATCAGATTTAGAAATCAAACTCGTATTTCACATTTTTAACATTGTAATTTAACTATAATATCTATCAGTTCAGGACTAATTTTGTTACACTTCAGACAAATGAAGCATACTATCTGTCAACTTAATAAAAGACAGAAGATTGAAAAATGGCATTTCTGGAGTAATAATCATTTCTCTTAGCAGGGTTTCCTCAAAAACTGTTTTGATATGAACACAATGAGAAAAGTATATTAAATGAGAATGTTTTGGCTGTGCTTTCCTGCAAAATGTCTTCTCTGTTCAAGTTTCTATTAGTCTAAACTGTTCCTACAGTTTTGTAATGAGTTGTTATTAGTAATTGACAAAAGGTTTCTGAATTCTCTGTATAAATGATTTATTTTTACTTGGCATAATTTTTTTCCTAAAGTTGCAATCTTTTAAAAATTGTATCCCTGCTAATAAATATTAATATCTGTCTGTCTGTTGTAGTTCTGCATTAGAAATCAGAAGTAAGATGATCTATAGATTTTGTCCGATTATTTACAAAGAAGTGTAACAATAGCTAAAATAATATTTTAACTGAGGAAGATTTAATCCTCTTGCCTTTAAAACATACATCACAACACTGGAATTTTCCATATGTCTTATGAAGTTGTATAAACAATTCTGATAATGTTATTGGTTAGCAAATATTTTATAGATTTTCAGGGAAAACATTCTGGCCTAGAAAATGAAGTGACTGCATATCATTAGAATGACATATTTTCTTTCTTTTTTTGGTAGTAGGCTTATTCAGTCTGGGACCTGTGGGCCGCATGCAGCCCAACACAAAATCATGAACTTACTTTAAACATTAGGGTTTTGGGGCAACTTGATTGTGTATTTCTCAAACACGAATGTTGTAGACAAGAGAGTAGAATAATTAGAATATGTTACGTCTATAGATATCAGAGTATTATTTGTAATTCACATTATGATTGCAAATGGTTCAGCCAGAAGAGCTCCTCAACAATTTTAAAAGATCCTCTAAATGAACCAGCACATAATTAGGGTTCTTGTGTGAGGAATTTCTTTGCTTATCTGTGGTTGTAGTTATCACAAAAATTATGTGTGTTCTTCTTCTTAGCTCATTGGTTATTGTTAGTATATTTTCTATGTGACCCAAGACTATTCTTCTTCTAATGTGGTCCAGGAAAGCAAAATACTGGGAACCCCTGTTTTATAGCATCATGATGTGCTCCAGCATAGCAGAAAAGGGGAAAAGCAAAATTATTTTTCCTACCTCAGTGTTGTTTCATCTTGTAGATTCAATATATTTTTCCATTAGTTGTTCAGCAAGGACACTGGGGCAAACCTAACCAAAATAGGTTTGATTCCTGAGTATCATAATTACAGTGTGCATTTTACCACTATAAAACTTGTCATGGCTTCTACCTTTCTGTGCTGTTAAAACTTGCACAAAAATATTGAGAGTGTTGTTTCTGCCAAAGGAGAATGCTGTTCAGATTTTTCTTCCCAGGCTATTTCTGGAGCCTATAGCTGTCAGTACATATCTTGGTTGCTATGAAGGTAATATTACCATGTGTAAATTATTAATTCTTACTTTTTTTTCAAACTTTGTTGTATTGACTCCACAGTCCAAAGCAAAATACAAGCGAGAATGCAGGGTTAAATTTAGCTAATTTACCAAGTGCATAATACTGAAGAACCACTGATTTACGCAATGAATAGTGTTGAAAATTCTAATTTTTATGCTTAGGACTATCAGAAGTCAAATACTATTTAACTCTTGTATAAGTCAGTCTCATATATAAGTTGAGGAAAGATTTGGCACCAGAATTATGGATTTTGAAATGACCTGTGGGTAAGACAAGGGTCATTTTGTAATGGGGAAAGGACCAGTGTTGTCTTAGGTGGTCAACCATTACATCTGTCACCAATGCCATTTTTCCATCTAGGCACAGAATCAGTCCCACTGTGGAATCAGTAAAAGAGGGCACTGTTTTTTATTATAAGCGTTCTAAGAATTAACGTACGGTACTTACCTTGAACTGTAGATAAGTTGGTCCAGATTTTGAGATCATTTTTGACTAAAAACTCTAGACTTATACATGAGTACATATAGTAGTCAGATTTGTTGTCCACATCAATAGAATTTATACACATTCACATTTCTTCGTCATGCTAGTCATTGAAAATGGCATTGAACTGTGGAGCTCTCCATCTTGATAACCAAAAATAATTTAACCCTTCTTGATCTTCTAATATGGGCATTGAAGGAAATGTTAAATGAGATGGACAGACAAAATGACCCTTTACATGCTCTGTAGAGGACTTTGAACTCAGAACCTAAGCATAGAAAGTGGAATTTTTGGAAATTAGAAAAAGTAGCTTCCTTTCTATACCTTTTTCTTCCCTGAAAAAGTATGTATTTTTTAATACAAGGACATAGATACTCTCATTGTTTAAGACACCTTCTGTAACTTTTTAGGAGGTTAGGAGTGGTTTCTTCTGAAGTCCCTCTTACCAACCGACTTTCCCTCTCTTTCCCTTTGTTTAGAACCTAATAGTCAGTTTCACAGACATAAGACTTATTGAATTATACAGTCTGCTCAGTTTCTGATTTCCTTTCATTATGACCTTTTTCTCAGTTTTGTGATTTCCTTTCATTATGGCCTTTTTTCTGCTGTTATTTGGTCTGTTTTACATTTACAGTTGGTACAAAGTTAGCATCTAATGCACACAGTTCTGTAAAACACTTTTATAACTTGTGTACAATGGCTTAAAGATGATTCACCACACCTATTCTAGGAACAGCTTTCTCTCCATTATCTATCACCAATATTTGAATTCCTTTAGTGATGTTTTTAGGTAATGTGCAATGATTGGATTACTTTGTTTAGAGCAATGCCCAGTTGCATCTCTTTGAATCTTATCCAGCAATTTAAAATGATCTTTGGTGTGTTGAGGAGCATTTTTTTCTAATCTGGGTTTTATGATTTATATAACTTCTGTACATACTATCCACCATGTTATCTTGGCCTAGAGTTTCATGCCAAAATGAACTCTATTTAAATCACCATTTGAGAAAGCATGTATAAATAAACTCTTCTAAGTTTCTCACATAGTTGTCTCTTATTTTCCCCGTTTGCCAGTTTGTTATCAAAATATTCAAACAAAATGTCACTACTAGTATACCTACAGTAGAAATTATAGATACAGAAATATCTTTTTTCAGAATATATTTTTTTAAAAGATAAATAGTTTCTCTTATTTGTTCAGTGTTAGATGGTACATAACTCCTACATTCCACACATCCCCCTACGTCCCACACACACACCCAAGATACCTCTAGTCCAGGGGTGGGAATGGTTCTGCTCTCCAGAAGTTGTTAGACCACATTACTGTGTATCGTTCACCACTGGCTATGCTAATTAAAATTCCTGAGGTTTTGATCCATAACCATCTGTAGACATACATTTTATGTCTCCTTACACGTTGAGACCAGTGCTTTTTCTATGCTTCCTTGAAATGGAAAGGGAAAGAGTTGGCGGTCTTAGTGTACAAATTCTTCTGTAGATATTTATATATTGGTCAGTAATAAGCACATGTAATATGAATAGTCCACTGATGTGAAGGGAAACCTAGACAGTGGCAGTTTTAGTGTACAGAGACATTTGTTCCCAATGTTAAAATGTTAGCTTACATTTGTTGGTATTATTACACTCTTCCCATGTGTTCTCAGCACATGTATTACTCTCATGACCTGTTCAATAAACATAGCAACAACTGAATCTAATATATAGATCAGCCCTGTGAAATTCAGTAGAGCTACATATATATATGTGTGTGTGTGTGTGTGTGTGTATACACACACATACATATATACACACACACATATAAATTATTTTGTTCAGATATTCAAATGTATCAAGTACCTCTTAATATAGACTGTAGTTCTCAATATTAATTCATGTTCAGTGGTCAAAGGAACATGAGATGGTATTCCAAAGTCTAAAACTGTATTGGTAATAAAAACAGGTTCTGGGGTACCAAATATGAAGAACATCTTTATGTCTGTGAATAATTTCATTTACACAATTTAAATCAGTAGATGAAATAAAAAATCCCACTTCACATATATGGAATACAATATTTAATTATTAGCCTTATAGATTGCTGGAATCCAAAATAGCCAATTTAGGCCTCCGTATTGTCTTGGCAAAAAGTGAATGCAGTTATTGACTTTTTTTCTCTTTGTGCACCCATCCACTCTCAAATCCATTCAGTATAGTTACTTTTTTTTCCTAATGAACAGATATTAATAGTACCTTAATGTACTTTGTGTTTTCTAATGTGAGTAGGGGTAATGATTTTGACTACTTGGGAGCGGGGAAGCTAATGAATAGACTATATTCATGAGGCTTGAACCATAAAGACGTGTGGCGTCAGCTGCAATTATATTAGTTATGATCCTAATCCCTAACCTACATATATACACCCCAATCTGCATACTCACCTTAAGAAAAGGGTCAAAGATTGCTCAGTTAACATTCTTGGAAACAAGTTCACATAGGAATTTGGGCATATGGAGATAATGTAGAATCTGCTTAGCTACTTAATACATATTGCCATTAATTTGGTAATGTCCAACCCACTGCACCCCCCACACATAATGGCCTTATTAGCACTCAGTTGTTTTATTTTCATTGAATATTGAAATCATGATGTGTTCATAGATGGTGGCACTTTTACTACAATATTTATCAAACAGTTCCAGATAGTAAAATGTCATGATTGAATACCATCTCTTGCAATACAGTCATGTAAAATATGTAGCAGATGTTTTCTAAGGCACTTAATTATTGCTTTTGTGTCATTTTACATAATAAAGTATCTCCCAAATCTTCAGATTTTCTCTCAGTTTTCACATTTTAAAATATCAACCAGTCGACTTGGTGAAAGCTTGTTAAAATATGTATTCTTTGATCTGACAATTTTATCGTTAACTTAAATTGTGCTTGCAATTATAACCTTCTCTTTTTAAATCTGTTAAAGCTTCAAGTTTATATTTTGTATGTTGATTGCTCATTTAACTCATTTAAAGTAGTGGTATGCTATTTATCCTCATCCAGTCAACTTTGTGAGAGCCAGTCTGGTGTAGTGGTTGAGTTTTGGACTTGAACTACAGGAGCCCAGGTTTCAAATACCTTTTCAGCCATGGTGGAAACCCATGAAGTGACTTTGGGCAAATCACACTCAGTATTGGAGGAAAACTATGACAAAGCTCTGAATAAATCTTTGCAACAAAACAATAAATCGAAGTTGACTTGAAGGCACATAACGACATTCAATCTTCCTAATTTCAGACATCTTGATCAGGGAAAACAGTGTAATTTTCTGCATTTGCTTACTTAGAAATGTTTTGTCTCAAAATCCATTCTGAATTTATTTTATTATTTATTTATTTTATTAAAGTTCATCCAAGGGATCATTAACCCTGCATTTTGTTTTGACCTTTTAAAGTGCATTCAAGACAACCTGTACTCTTCCCACGTCCATACAGATTAATTATTGACATTATTTGACATTTACAACTGCATGTAATGTACTGGCAGTCCCCAAGTTACAAACATCTGACTTATATCCAACACCTAGATACAAATGAGGGTGAAATGGCAGGAAGTAAGACAAAATCTACCCCTAGGAAGGGAAATACTCTTAAGAGTTATGCAAAAATCTTTCTAAATGTTTTAATTTGATATATTTTTTTAAAAAAATCAATTGAAGATTTGTAAACATATAGAATTATTCCTATTATTTAAATCCCATTTCTCCTTATTACTGAAAGCAAAAATTGCCTGCAAAAGTTAAAACACAAAATAAATACTTACAAAATACCTTATTAAATGACATTGAATTATCTATAAAATTAAAAACAATTAAACTAAACTTTTTAAGGATACTAAGTTCCACAAAGGTAAACAAAACTGTACTGTAGTAAAACTATCAAAAATCCTGACAGCCAGTTTCTAAAAGCCTGTTTGAACAGAAAGATGTTTACGTGCTGATAATGATAAATTATTACTTTCCTTTAATTCCCTTAGCAATTATGTAAAGAATAGCAAATTCTGAGTATGTAAATTGACTTTGGATTGTTTTTCTTGAAGAGAAGCCTCCCTCCGAGTGTTTGGTGTAATAATTTTAATTCTTAGGCATTTTCAAAATTAAATTGTAATGTAGAGTTTTGTGGGGGGATGTTATCAGTTTCTCTGGAGTACCGATAACATTGCATGTGCCACATATATTTGTCTGAATTTTTAGATTTAATTCTGATGGTAGTAGCCAAACACTCTACAGTGATAGCTGAACAAAATAATAAACAGAATCCTGGATACCCGTGGTGATTATTTTAAGTGTTCTGGAACATATATGTACATTTATATCTGTAGTGTTTGGGTGCTGTGACCTAACTTATTCCATTGGAAGTTCCAACCTGTGTTGGGATTTTCTCATTTTCATAGTTTCTCATTCCTTCGCCACCCCACCCACCTCATAATTGGTGAAAAATATTATCTTTGTCTCTTCAGTGGGAGAGTTCCAAAAATCATATGTGTTCTAATCATTGTCTTTATGAATTAAGTGTTAACATTATATGGACAATAATTAACAATTGATAGCATAATCATCCTTTTTCATAGGAACCTGTTTTATCCTTGACTTTAAATGTTTCTAAATTGATGTGGTAGTATTGCTTTTAATGATTTCAGAAGTTCATTTACAGCCATATTTCCTGACCATGTACCCCTTCTATGAGTGTGATTATGCCGGGAGAGATTTATATAAAGTGCTGTTGAAGTTGTTCCTCCTAAGAGCATGCATATATGTCTTACTATTATCATGAATAAAAGGGACTCCCGTTACTATTAATATTAGTACTGTATTTCTTCGATTTTAAGATGTACTGTTTCGCCATATAAACATGTCTTAAAACGGGGTGCGTCTTGGAAGTGCAGGGGCTTTTTATATATAAATAAAGCCTTTTTCTGTTGGCGGTACTGAAATTAGTGTGTGTCTTACTATTGATGGTGTCTTATAATCAAAGAAATGTAGTATTATCTTTATTTTCCCCTGAATAAATTCTGCTAGGAAAATCCCATGACCTTAGAGTCACCATAAGTCATAAATGACTTGAAGACACACAATGACAACAATTATCTATATCCTGACATTTCACAGGGTGGCTCACAATAAATTAAAGCAAATGTATTAAAAGTCTCCTGGCAAACGAAAGACAGCAAGGAGATAACTCTTTAAGAAGAGAATACCAGGGGAGAGGGCAACCACTGAAATGGTCTTCTCATGATTCCACCAGACGTACATGTGAAAGTGGTGAGCCTGAGAAAAGGTCAGTCTGGCCTTATATGTTAAAACCAGTTCTTTAAATTGTGCCAGGAAACACCATCGCCAGTAGAGCTGTTGTAACAAGGAAATTGTAGGATCCTTGTAATCACCTCAAATAGTCTCTCTAAATGTCTCAAGATAATTTTCAAAGGCAGCCAAGTTTAGCATATGTTACAACAAACAAAATCGGATGTTACTCTGTATGTGTCAACATGGCAAGTTTCCATAGACCACCCCCTTTCTATAGTTGAGATCTAGGATTCATTGTAATGACTAAATGTAGAGCTCCTGAAGGGTAATAGAGAACAGGAAAGTGTCATCATTTCTGAAGTTTCTTAGGAAGCAAAGATCTTAGGAAAATTTGGCCAAGGATAAAGGAATGAAGCAGGAAGCTGACTGACTGAATTTTGCAAGGCCAATAATTTGTTCAAGGCAGACAAGCAAAGAAGCAACTGTATACATGGACATCACCCAATGACAATTATAGAAATGAAATAAATTCTATAAGTTGAGGCAGATGACAGAGAAACTCTATTCTCTGCAGAACAAGACTAGGAACAGAATGTAGCATAAATCATGAACTATTCATATAAAATATTAGAGTAAAACTGAAGAACACTAAACAAACAATCCCTCCAAAATTTAACCTAAAAAAACATTCATGTATTGAAAGTTAATGTAAAAATAGTTTTGAATGACAGGTTGAGCATCCCTTATCTGGAATTCCAACATCCGAAACAATCTAAATTGTCCACATGGATGTTCAAGGTACTGGCACTTTCCTTTTTTAATGGTTCAATGTACACAAACATGGTTTTGTATGCAAAATTAATAAACTACATTTAAAATTACATTTAGGTTACATATATAAGGTATATATGAAACATAAATGAATTTTGTGTTTAGACCTCGGTCCCATCTCTAAGATCATTCATTATCTACTTATATTCAAATATTCCAAAATCCAAAACACTTATGATTCCAAGCATTTCAGATAAGGGTTGTTCAACCTGTATTAAACCTAATAGATCAGAGCTAGAACTCTAGACTGAATCCAAGAATACTTGCAGAGTGGAGTGCAAAAAAAAAAGAAAAGAAAAAGCATCAATGGTTGGCAGATGAACCTCTTCCAACAGTTAAGAACAAATGGGAAATAAAATTAAAAAGTAACAGAGTCAGAATCCTGAATGCAACTAATCAGCAACTTCTTGCCAGCGAAAAAGAGAGTTCTTATAATAATCTCTGCAGAGAAATAAAAGATAACAAAAAAGGAACAAGAGACTTTTCCTTATAGATCTGAAAAACAAATTTCAACCAAAAGTGCGGATCCTCTACAAAGAGCAGGGAAACAATACATGGCCACGTAGAAATAAAAAGATGATGGAAACACTTCCCTGAAGAACTACATAAAAGAGATTAAAAGATGACATTTGTTCAAGGAAAAATCATTTGAAGATTTCAACTCCCAACTTTATAAAGAAGTGGAAGCTCCATTTACAACACTTGGGAAAAGGAAAACAGGAACAGATGGCATACTAATGCAACTGCTTCAGTCTATAGACACAGGATCCGCTCCAGTTCTAACGAAATTTGTCAGATTTGGAAAACAAAAGACTACAGATTGGAAACACTCAATATAGATTCTCATCCCCAAAAAAGGAGATACTGATAATTGCAGAAACTAGGGGTGTGCAAAATTCTGTCGGTTGATTTGGATTTCGGATAATTTTTGAGATCGGACTGCTGGAAACGGACCAGGAAGGACCCTGCCAAAGCCTTCCCAGAACAAAAAAACAGGCCACCTAATCTTTCGGTTAAAAATTCAGGGAAGATTTGTTGATTTGGATGTATTTTTCATCATTAGTATTCTGGCCATTGGTTTTGCCAGCAGAAGCAACAACCTCTGTAGTGGGGGCTATGGGGCTGAGCGGTGAGCATAGCCACACTTGCTGCATCATGTTTCTCAGCCCATCAGAAGGCTGATTCTGTCCATTCTCCCCCTCTCTTGTGGTGCGTTCTGCTTTGAACTTCAAATCCCAGAAACCCCTGTTGTACTGTTGTTTTGTTTTTTACGTTATTGGTAAAAACTTTTTAAATTTTCCAAAAAAAAAAAAACTGCGGATGAGCAAAATGTCATGAAACCTGGCAGACTTACAGTGTTAAATGCATCCTACAAGTGTGCCAAGTTTCATCCCGATAGCCATAAAAATTGCAGAGAAATGGGCCTCCAAACTTTTCCCATTGGCACCAATGGACCAAATCCTACCGAAACAAAAACAGAACTCAGGATTCTGAGTTACGAATCCGAACGGCCTCCTTCCTAATATCCCAGAAACAACGGGGGAGGGGGGGAAGGGCACCCGAAATCAAAATGAAAACAGCAGATTTTTACTGTGTTTCACACATGCCTAGCAGAAACCACAGGTCTGTTGCATTCATATTCTATGTAGGCAAAGTGATGTTCAAAATTATCTGATTTTTTCCCCATATATGGAGATAGAATGTCAGATGTCCAAGCTGAGTTTAGGAAAAGAAAAGGCACTAGAAACCATATTGCAAATGTATTTTGGATAATAGAGTGTACCTAAGAATTTCAGAAGAACATTAGTCTATGATTTATAGATTGTAGCAATGTGATTGTGTAGGTCATGAAAACTATGGATTACTTTTAGAGAAGTGAGAGTGCCAATTTGTCCTGAGGCATAGAACAAGATGGTCTTAGGACAATCTGCATTTATCACCCTCTCTATTCAGCTTGTTGAACATAGGAGTAAAACAGGATTAGGCTTGGAGGAAGGAGGTGTGAAAACTACAGAAAATAGCAAAAGGTTGGAATAATTACTGAAAACAAGGAAGAAAAGCAAAAGCAGGTTGATTTACATAATTTTAAAGTAGACAAAGCATTGAAATAGTTAACAGTTTTCCATACCATGGCTCAGTCGTTAAACACAATGGAAACTAGTCAAAAAAAATCAGAAGATGACTAGGATTTGAGAGGGCAGCTGTGTAGAAACTAGGCAAGGTCCTGAAGTGTAAAAATATATGAGTGAAGAAGGCTGTTAGTAAGAAAATAAATTCTTTTGAAATGTGCTGGAGAAGAGTTCTACAGTTATTGTGGACTAAAAACAGCAAACATCCTAGAAACATACCCTGAACTCTGTAGAAGCCAAGGAGATTAAACTATGACTATCACACTTTGGCCATGTAATGAGAAAAGATTACTACAATTTGCAAGCCTTCATCCGTGTTGCAGATTGCAAATACTCAGGGTGAGGGTTTCCATGTATTTACTTAGTGACCTCTTTTCCTTCCAGTTGTTGTGGCACCAGATCTCATCCTCTACTCTGTTCAGCATCCGTCTTCTGACTAGGAGCTAGCAGGCAAGATTAAATGTCTCTCATCCCGTTTGAGAACAACCATTTAGTTAAAAAAATCCTGCCTTAATTGTGTTTGAATTACATGCAGTAAGCAGCTATGGTTGGTTCGTAAGCATAATACTTAATGACATGACCAGGGATTGTCTCTAGGGCTCGGGTTTTGGCCTGGAGGTCTGAAGACCTGGATGACCCTAAACCAGCAGCCCTAGAGATCTAAATGATTTTTGTGCACTCAGTGGAGTTTCTTTTCTTTTTCTGTTTGTACAGTAGTCCCCATTCTACATTACAAATTGTTTTTTAAAAGTCTGTATTTTGGAAAGTGATTTCCTAGCTGAAAATCCAAAGTATCCATAATTCCAGATTGTCATACTGTTTAGAGTCTGGCCAGAAATGAATTCCTTAACTGAACTGCTAAGACTGGAGTTGAATGGATTTTCCACCCAAAAGTATCATTGCAATTATAAAATGCATATCCTTTAGACCAGTTAACGATGTTCATTACCATGCTTTTAAAAAAATACATTCAAAATGTAAAAAGTAATCTGTTTTGTTGACAATATGCATTATATTAGGAATACATCTTCATTTTCTCAGTCACTGTTATATACTGTTATATTTCAGTTCTTATTATGTAGTTCAAAGTTTCCCAACATTTCATGTTGGTGACACACATTTGGACATGCATCATTTTGTGACAGTAATTCAGTTATACTAGCAAACTAGTAGGCCGTGTTTTAGAGACAGATGTAAACATAAACAAATCTATGAAGACATGACACATCTCATGAAAACCTATAAAACAAATATAAACTTTGTTGTTTTTATACTTTAGTCTGAACAGGGAGTTGCAATTTAGAGATACTGTACTTTGAGGTCTGCAGTTTTCCTGTTTTAAAAGGAACTTGGTCAAAACCATTCTCTGTATTATGACTCTCTGCCATCACCAGCCAAATTTGCAGAATGATTTTTTTTACTATGTTTGTACATGTGGCAACCTGAATGCCAGGAAAGGTTCAAGACTGTGTATGTAGGGACAATCAGTAATTTTTCTGTTCTCCATTTATTTTTTCTTTCTCTCACTTCATATACTTGTCCAATGGATTATGCCGATGCCTTCTCTCTACTTTCTGGCTTCTATGAGCAAGAAAGGTTTTGGGGCAATTGTTACTTTTGTTCCCACTGCACATAGGCCACTAAGTAAGTCCAGTTTTATACCAGTTTTATAGCTGCAAATGCATGAATCACATTGTCCAGGATGCCCTGTCCAGGAATGGCCCATAGATGCCATGCTACCTGATGGATTCTCTCTGCCAGTAAAGCCACTTAAATATGTAACAAAGATGAGTCAAAGAGTATAATTCATGGGCTCACCTTACTGAGGGAATGCAACCCTATCCAAGCAAATGTACAAGTTGTGACCCAGGATTCAGCGATATTTGGTTAGTACTCTTCCATTCCTCTTCTGCATTAAGCACCACTCCATACAGTATGTGTGGCCACACTTCACAGAGATCATATAAAAAGAGCTATGTATATCTGCAGTCTGATGATGCTTTGCCCCAGAACAATCATGGCTATTCTTGGTGGCTTTAGATATTTTGAAGACAACGTATAGTCTTCCTCAATGTAATGTCACAAAGCATGCCCTGCAGTTGATGATATCAAAAAATACAGGGAGTAAATTGAAAAGCTGCAGTTACATTCCCATTGAAAACCTCTCAGGATAACCAAGCCTGAATCTTGTGAAACCAAACCTGAACCTTGGCTCAAAAATTAGTCTCTACATTTATGCCCCCACTATCCTCCAAATTGTCTTGTCCAAAAAAGAGGGTATTTGTAACTGGCTAATAATTATTAAAATGTGTAATGAGAGGGCTTTCCCCAGAGTAATTTTGTGTTTTTTTAAGGCAGCTTGCACAATGATCTCAGCAGTCAATCTGCGGACCTACTTGACCAGCCCCTCTATTGTTACCCCAAATTATGCAAGATACATATGGGTTAAGATGACAAGCTGTATCATGTAACAGCAGGTCCTTTGTCCAGATGGGGCCCCATGTTATGTCAACTAAAAATGGCCTCATAACCTTTGATAAAAAAAATGTATTGGACATCTTAGGAAAGCATATTTCAGCATCAGAGATGTTGGAAAGGCAGATTGTCAAAATGCCTGGCAAAACTATTCATACAGGCTAGAATCCTGTTGGACTAGTTGGAGTAAAGTCATTGACTCAGGTTATGAATGGTAGGTCAACATATAGACAAATCCAATAAATTCATTAGGTTACTGCGGTTAGTACTAACTATAGGATTTAGGCTTATGCCTCTAAAGCAGATACTAAGGTATACAACAATAACCCTTACATCTCTTTGGCACTTATTTGAGGATGCAGTCAAGTTAGCAAAATAAAACTTTAGTCCCATCCACCACCCACAGTAGATGACATGATTATGTTATTTTGTTTATGTTAAATGGTCTTTGCGCCAAGCCTTACAACAAAAGTTCTCAAACCAATCTCCAACCTATGTTGTTACCCAGAATTCTGCAGAATACTAGTAAGTTTCTTGAACCATATAGGGTGTTTATTGTATTGATAGCCTATCTCATCATACTATTCTACAGTCAATACAAAATCTTGTTAAGCTTTAGGTGCTGACAATGCTGACAATGCTCCAAAGCTTTCAGAACAGTACACCTCAGGAGTAGGACCATTGCAATGCTGAGAAACAAAGTTGACTGATAATAAAGGTACTTTTATGAATTGTTTTCAGCTACAATTTTAATTTTTTCTTCCAGTACTTGTTATATTACAATATAGGCTTTACAATTTTCTAAATATAGGCAGCATATACTCCAAAACTTTATTCTCTGTGTATAGATTACCTCTACTATCTATCTTTGTTATCTATACACAGAATACAATAGCCCTAAGTAAGTGGTAGGCAGATGCAGAGCACCTTCCCTGTTTTCCAGTTCCAAAGTTACCTACCACCTGCATCTTCTTATTTTCTTTTTCAAACCTGAAAGTAAGTAGAGCACACTATTATTTCCCCTTAAAAATAATTTTAGCAGTTCTAGGATCATTTTGCTTTTTGTTGTATTAACCGCCTGTAAATCTCTCTGGATTAAGTTTTATATGTTCAAAAGTGGCTTTGGCAGAGTACTTCAACTGGATTACAGGGAAAAATTAAAGGTTACATATTGTTCAGCATTATTGACTTACTTTCTAACTTTTCCTTTCAACCTTTTAATGGTTATTGTTTCTTTCCTTGACTTCTATTTGTTAGCACTATTTTTAGTAGTAAGCTTTTTCTTATATCAGCTATTCTTAGGGCTTTCACAAGTGTATTTTAAGCAAAAGGATCTTATTTTTGAATGCATAAATGTTTTCATTGATATGTGAGGCTTAGAAAGGTTACTCATCCTGGCTTTTAAAGTTGTATGCGCCTCTGAACAGAAGTGTTTATGGTTATTCATTGCCATTTTGGACTTGACAGGTGCACATTATCTTGGAAATAAAAGCCATCTTTTCACTTTTACTGAAGTGTATTTGAAGATAAAAGCTATGAAGTTTTTAGGACCTGACAGCTAGATTATGTTTGCTCTGCATGCTTCAACATTAAAATAGAGAAGTTCAATTGTTCTGCATTTTCTTCCCCCTTTCAGTAATTGCTACATGTTTTCATTAAGAAATTCAGTTCTTTGGTTAACTTTATAGTGTTTAAAAGAATTAACACAGCACATCAAATAATACCTCACCGTGAACAAACACCTTACATTAGTGATTTGGGATAAATTACATTGAAGCTTAGAAGACAAGTGTTCTTTAATCCATCTGCTTGCATAGAAAATTAATAGTCACTCGGTACCTTTTTCTTTAGAATCTGAAGAATTCTGTATGTATCAGCCAGTGGCAATCCTATAAATAACTCAGAATGAGAGGGACCTATTGAACTAAGATCTTCATTCTTTACTCCTTGAACAGGATCCATTCCACTATCAAATGTACAAAATAAAATTGTAATTTTATACAAATTAGCTTTCCTCAGTTTGCATAGCATAATTGAATATGGAAACTCTGCTCTATCAGGACTAGCTTAAGGGGAAGACAGGGTTAATAGGAAATGTGGTAGCCATATTTAAGTATTTGAAAGGATGTCATATTGAAGATGGAACAAGCTTGTATTCTGCTACCCCGAAGATCAAGACACATAGAACAATGGATTCAAACTACAGGAATAAAAAGATTGCACCTAAATATTAGGTAGAACTTCCTGACCATAAAAGCTGTTCAACGATGGAATATGATGCCTCAGAGTGTGATGGAGTCTCCTTTTGAGGGTTTTAAACAGAGAGTGGATGGCCCACTCTCGGGAGTGGCTTGTGTGGTCTCCAAACCTATGATTCCGTATGCTTATAGTGACAAAATTCTTTAATTTTTCTCTGGAGAATATTGAACTTTTTTGACATTGCCAAATAAAAGAGCATCGATTTTTGAATGACCTGTAAATAATCCAAGAACAAACAAAAAATGAAAATACTAAAAAAAAATTTTTTTAGACAGGACTTAGAATCTACTGAAATACCTAAACAAGTGCAAAAACAAATTGCTGGAGTAAGGAACTGACTACATCAAATCATTTTCCCATTTATATACAGAGAGGTGAACCAAGAAGCAGGCAGTCAAGATGGAAAACAAGCCCAATTAATTTATTATGTGGAAGCTACAGGAAATAGATACACGATAAAATAGATTGCCACATCTCAGTCAGAAATCTTTTTACCAGAGTTTTAAAGCAAAGAAACTTAATTAATATTGAATGGAGGCTGAAGAGACAAGATGTGTAGTGTCAAAGAAAATTGAGAGCAACATGCTGCATTGTTTTTGTTTTTGTTTTTGGTCATGTCAGGAGTGAGTTGAGAAACTGCAAACCATTTCTGGTGTGAGAGACTTGGCCGTCTGCAAGGACATTGCCTAGGGGATGCCCAGATGTTTTGATGCTTTATCATTGTGGGATGCTTCTCTCATGTCCCTGTATGAGGAGCTGGAGCTGATAGAGGGAGCTCATCCGTGCTCTCCCCGGATTTGGACCTACGATCTGTCAGTCTTCAGTCCAGTTGGCACAGGGATTTAACCCACTACGCCACCGGGGGCTCACTGCATGCTGCAGTGAAATTGTACCAAGAAGGCCACATTAATGGAATTGTGTTCTAAACTGAGAAAATAGGAAGAAGCTACATTAAGAAATTAAAATTTGGAAGACCACATGGAAGAGCTAATGAGAAGATCTGTTTTATCTCTGAAACACAGCCAACTGCAGCTCTATGAAAACTGTACTTCAGAAAGGCGGTCAACATGAAATAGCAGGACAGACATATGGTGTGACAGTCTCAAAATGCATGAATTCTGAAAGTGGACAGTTTTCTAAGAATAGGACTGGGCCCTAAAGACAACTTGGCTCTATTTTATTTTTTGTTTATTGGCTTAGTTTTGAAAGTTGAGTTTTACTGTATTTTCATAGCTATTTTCATTTGTACTAAAGTAATCAGGAAATCCAATGTGGCATAGAGGTGTGGGTATTGGACTAGGGCACTAGGAGACTAGCGTTCAAATCCCTGTTTAGACAACAACCCACTGGGTGACTTTGAGCAAGTTGCACACTATCGGCCTCAGAGGAAGGCAAAAGCAGAGCCACCCTCTTCTCCAAATAAACCTTGCTATGAAAAACACACGATAGGTTTGCCTTAGGGTCACAATATTAATAATTATAATAATAATAATTGCAACTTTATTTTTGTACCCATCTCCCTGAAGGAACTCGGGGTGGCTTCCATGGGGACATGCCCGATCAACATCATTAAAATAAACACATTAAAATAAATAAACAACAGCATAAAACAAAATAAAATACCAGCATTGTAGCAAAATATAAAAGCAACCATCAAATCAACAACCAGTGTACCTGAAATAACTTTTTTTGACACAGGTGAGCAGACTGGTGCAAATTAATTATGAGGACAGGGCTGATGGATAAAGTGTAAATCAATTACCAACATTAGGGATAGGGGCAATATAAAGTAGAGCATTATATCTTTGGGTAGAGAACAGTAGTAAAGTGCAATGACAAAGTTTTGGGATATAGTTGGGGCCAAAATTGTCTGGGGAGTTGTCTAATCAAAAGCACAGTGGAACATCCATGTTGTATGACTTCTAACACCATAAGTTAGAAGTCATACAACAGCGAACAACAAAGTAACCTGGTTTATATTGTTTTCACTCCAAAAGTACTTTCAGATGTTTGAAATGTGCTCTCATATTCTACTATCCTTGGCTACTAGATGCCAAACATACTACATGGGGATAAGCCTGGCTGCTCTGGTCCCAGATTGCTTAGAACTTGATTGACATATCATCACTTTAAACTACCCAGATAGCAATCCAGTTTAGCAATTGAGATCAGACACTGGAGCTGAGTTACCTACTGACAATCTTATCTGCATCATAGTTTTTATTTTTGTTACATTTATAAAAGGCAGGTAGAACTCTTGAAATTGCAAAATTAGCATAAACATTTTATATAATTCTACTATGGTTTAAATATACACCAGCATAGTCTTGCTAGGGACTGCATTTGTGCAGCAGTTATCATTATCTGTCCATAGCTATTGTGCAGTGATTGATTAGCTCCCCGTGCAAAACTATGATAGGGTTCTCTGTGGGTGTGTACAGATGCTTCCAGAACAGATGGACTATATTTGGAACCACACTTATACCAACCCTGTGCAAGGATTTGTCTGCAGTGATCTAGATCAAAATCATAGAGAAAATACCACTCTGCCTATTAGTTACAGTTGGTAAAATATATTCTTAGTCCCTGCTGCAATGGTGGTATTCAGAAGCCAGAGTCAAACTATAATATACTATATCTCAGTTTGTCTCATCTTCTTCAGGCTGATGTTAATAATTCTGTGATCACATTCATCCCATTTAATCATATCTAATTGCCAGACATGAGAATACCAATACAATATACACTGAGCCCAAAAGTAAGAGACATATTATCAAAGGAATACTTTCTGAGAAGACACACGTCCCCATTTAAGCGAACAAGGAACAGAATGAAAATCTACAGGCTGCGTTACAGTGGAATGACAAGCCGTCCTCATGGTCTTGATTGATAAGAGTGAATAGAATCATCTACAAATCATAATCAATGTAATTGCCACCCATATCCAGGCCATACTATCTAGGAGACAGAATATCTAGAAAGATTATGCTGTCTGAATGCAGTTGGGAAAAGTCTTGGAGATATGATAGGAATTTACATTCAGGCTATGGTAATTGAACAATATTGATAAGTAGAAATGAAGAGACTAAAAACAATTCAAAGCCATGTGACAGAACAATAGCGTTCCCATAAACTGAATCCTGAAAATCCAAATAATATTTTGTCTTCAAACCAGATTTTAAATTTACTATATATGGTTAAAAATAACTAGGCTCTGAATTATTCATTTATTACTTCAGAAATTAGTTTTAAAACTGAATTGCTGTTACTACTGCATAGTTGTATAAAGGTGAATTTAGACTTGCCCTTTTATACAACTAAGGGTGAACCAAGTTCTGTATAAACTTTAGATAAAGCTTGGACCAATACTGATCAATCTCAATTATCTTCGAAATGCCTTTGCCCCTAATTCATAAAAAACCCATCACTTCAGTAGTTCAGTGCAAACAATGCATACAGTAATGATTACCATAATGTGAAACATTAATCGCTTGCTTGTAGGGTTAGCCTGTTTGTTTAATATGTTTTAGATAATTGCATTCCAGGTAGCCCTTTGGTAATTGCAGGTGGTACAGTCATTTTTAGTGGATTATTTCAAGGTTAACTGTGATTTTATCTTCTATTAATGTAACAAATAATTTTATTTATGGTTTGATATGAATTAATTAAATACTGTTACACTTTAGCTCTAAAGTGGAACATTTTCAGATTCTGATATCTCTAGAGTCATATTAAGTTGATTTATTTCATTCAAATATCGTTTTATTTTTCATCAGCGAATATTTCCCCCTTCTTTCTATCACCTTAATGAAAAGTGATAGAAGAGCAACAAGCAAAGCCACAAATGGCACAATAAGTCATTCTTTCAGCATTATAATGATTAACAATGAGATAAGTAACAGAAATCAATTTGAAACGTAGGCTTAAAATATGCTAGTTCTTGTTCTCTCATCTTTCATAAATGGCCAGTTACATTCTCTTGTGCTAGTAGTAGCCAGATAAGCACAATAATAGCTGGAGCTGTGGTTAATCCAGGGTGCAATCAGGTTCTCTGTAGCCATGCTCAGAATTTCAAAGTAAACTCATAGTACTAGAAAAACTTGGTGTGGCTGATTCTAGCTGTTATCACAGTGAAATTAAGACCAACCTGATAGATACATTTGTGTTCTGCATTTCCTAGACTATAAAACCAATATGTTCTAGCAATCAATAGTCATTTTTAAGTAGCAAACATGTTTCTCATTCAATATGAAAGCTTTCCCTCAGGGGATGGCGGGTGGCTAGATACCATCAATTTTTCCCGCCAAAACTTACCCGAGGGACCTGCCGGCAGCGCAGACCCCTCCAGAAAGTATCCATGATGCACAAAAATGACTCATCTGGGGGAGGTGAGGGAGGGATTAGTTGTGGGTTTTTGATCTGTGAAGAAGGGCCCTTAGTGGGCTGTGTTAAGATCTAAAATTTCTGAACATCCAACTCTATTTATGACAAGTCTTTTCTGGTGGAAGCAAGAAATGTTAAAAATTTGCAAGATAATTGGGGAGAGAAAGCCTTGTTGCTGAATTCAGAATATGGTAATCAGTAGATTCTGTATATTGAGCTGTCAAGAGTTACAGCATTATTTGGTGTTTCTTAGTCCACATTCATTTTTAAAGTAGTGTAAGATAAAGAAATACCTGTTATTTCAATCAATGTACTGTGAAGTGAATATTCTCAAACATCATGACAAAAGTGTGGTTTAAATAAACTAGAGTTTGCAAATAAAGAACAAACAATGGATTCAGATTGTGGTTTGTAGCTGGCAATCTAATGTTTTAACAGAGATTCACAACAGGGGCAAAGTAACAGAAGTACAACAGGCCAGACTTCAACAAACAACACCATGGGTTGTCTATATATGGATGCTTTTTTTGATTTACCATTTGATTAAATGCAGAACAAAATGTTGTCTTGGATTTGGATTATAACTTGCCCCATATGTATATAAAATTTTAAAATCATATGCTTGAGTCATTTTTGTTTCGCGTTTCTTTTCTTCACTTAGACATATACATAAAACATTTAGGCAAGTATGAATGGATGACAGATCTTTGTATTTTAACACTAGCCATTTCAAGGAAGACAAATGACTTCAGTTCCCTTAACTTTTCTGATATACCTTTGAGTGCCACTGAATTATGTTAATTCATCCTAATTTGCTGAAGCACAAACAAGACCTTAATCCATCATTCCCTAACATGTCCCCCATGAAGTGTGGATGACAGCTTCCATCCTCTTCCTTCAGAATTCCCAGATGCCATATTAGCTGGGAACAACAGGAGTCCCACCCACCTGTATTGTGTTTGATTGCTACATCATATGGGAAAAGATTTAAATGAAACCTCAGGATTTCTTCTCAGCATCTCTTCATCAGCATATTCAGCACCTTCCAGTCTGAATAGTGTAAACATTCCAGAGGAATCCATATCAGTGTCCCTGTCAAAATTTGCTTCTTTGACTATGCCAGGGTTACCTGGGATTTGAATGTTTAAACATTGCTTTTTTCTGACATATGGCTTGTCAAATTTCCTTTCATGTTTATACAAACATCCCACTTGTGTTTGAATGGTAGTAGGATCGCTGACCTCACTTGAATAAATCTCCAACAAATCAAAATTGTAATATTTCCATTGTTTCTGTCAGATAAGTAATTTTCTTATGGTAAAAGATCTAAACAAAAACCAAACCAAGTGGGACCTACACCACCACTTTGCAATTCAAAATGTTGTGAGGCAGCCTGTCATGCCCCCCTCCTGGAAACCTCCATTCTCCTTTCTCCTAGTTTCATGCTCCATCTACCCACAATGGACTGTCAGCAGTCCACATCCAGCCTTCATAGGCATAATTTTGTTGTTTGCGGTCTTTCACTTGTAAATATTTTTGCACTGCTACAGACCTGGGGTTTCCCCTGAATCCGATGCACTGCTTCTTAAGAAGAGCTCATTCAGTATTAGCTTTCAGGATTTTGCCTCTTATATAAAATATAATACATGTAGAGCAGGCATGGGGAAACTTTTTTTGGTGGGGGCCACATTGTGGGGCAGGGTGGGGCAGGATGGGCTGGTGTTGAGGGCCAAGTGCCGCTGGCACTGGAGGGGGGGAGGGCAGTTGGCCTGAGGGGGATGTATGGCATCTGTAGGGAGGGTCCTCCTCAGCCTGGGGACACAGCGCCCTGCCATGCCCCCAGGCTGAGAGGGGGAAGAGACAGGCTGCTGCCGAGAGCTCTCCAGAGAGCTCTTGCAGCCATGTGTCTCTGCCTTCATCTCCTCTGACCACTATGTCTACATGCTGAGAGGAGGGCTGAGGCAGATGGATGGAGGAAAGAGTCCAATGGGCCACGACTGGCCCGCAGGCCTGGGTTTGCACATACCTGTGTAAAGTTTATTTTTCCTCTTTGGCAGTATCATTTGGTGAAGGGAGGAAGTATTTTTGAAGTGGTGCATGTTCTGATGCTTTGACTGTCTAATTCATCTGACTTCAAGAGAGACCGTAGAGTTTGTCTGATATTTTCCACACTATATAAGTAATGTATTGATTTGGCCAATTATTGACTTGGCCATCTCTCAGCTATGAAAGATTAAAATCATCTTTTAGGCTGAGAGGTATCCTGAAGAGCTACAGTTAAAATGGTGATTCTTAAACATTGTATAATTAAGCAAGCTGGTCATACATATCTGTCTCCCAGGAAACTCTTTTGTAAAGGACTCAGTGGCACCCTATGTGTTGCACATGTAAATTCAAGCTTGGCCTTTAGGATATCACAGTTGAACCTGCAAATTTGAAAATGCCCCCTTGCTATACCAGTGTTGCTGGTAAGACTGGAGGAAAAATGTAACAATAGAAAAATCTATCTTACTTCAGAGAAGTCACTGAATTTCCTTCTATAAAGCACCTGGTTTGAAACACTGATTTAATCTGTTGCTCAATAACTGCTTTAGAAAATTGAAATGCATCAACTCACAGTAGCCAAACATTACAAATACAATAAGATCTCAATAATAATTTTAAAAGCCTTCAATTCTATCTGAGATTTTTTTTCAGTATTAAAATTGCTTTTATCTTGTTCATGAGGAAAGTTTAAATTCTCAAAATGTCAGTGAATATAGGAAAGTGAACTTGCAAAATATATTCCTGTCAATGATAAAATTAAATTACACTGTGCTGAATCTAGTTCGGTTACATCCTACTATATTATTCTGCCTTTAACATGCTGTATACCTGACTGTTTCAGTTTTTTGTTTTGTTTTACAGATAAAAGCAAAAAACTATGACAAAGTAGAAAAGGTGAGTGTAAAAGTATAACTGCATCTTAAATCAATTTGGAAAAGTTATTAAAATGGTTTTTCTCTTCATTAAGTGATTTGAGGATGATAGTTGCAACTCCACGCATAGTTAACATATCCTGCTTTGAATATCAAGTAGACAATGTCTGTTTTGTTGATTGTTTTGAACCAAATGACAAAAAGATAAAGTATGACATTAAAGTGAAAAAAATCTCCTTTATTTTGTAATATTAGTATTTATCTATCTTCCTCTTTCCCTCTTTGCCATTTATCTTCTGCCTTGCAACACACTAGGATCCACAACATGATCTACAACAGATAAAATGTTTAAAGCACATTTTAAGTTATTTAAATGTTTTAAAAAATATGGTTAGAACCATTATTTAAGGACTGAACGCCATCCAAAATAACACACTTAACTGTCTGTTGGAAACTGGAAAGGGATGCATCCAGGCTAACTTCTCATACGAAGGAGTTCCACAGTTGGGCTGCTCTTACAGAGAAAGCTGTGCCCATCAACTTTGCCTTTCAGTGGGTGGATGTACGACAAGGCTTCGGTTGAAGATTGTATATTTCTGACAAAATCCTATAGGAGGATGTGCTCTTTGAGATCGTGGAGAGGACCCTTCTGAGTGATTCAGTGAAACACACCAGATCTGCCTTTTCAACAGCACTTACAAGGAAGTATGATTTGTGGAAACCAGGGTCCTCATATGTGGATTGTCATATAGGATTTTAAGGCACTTCTATCGAGCAAGTCTAACCAGCTTTGTAAACATACCTCAAGTGGCTCTGTGTGAGTGCTGCCAGACTGCAATCTTCACTTGCGATGAGGCTACCTCTATTTGGGTGAATCAAGATGCATTTTTTTAATTAAGAAAGAATTAGCATTAGTCATCAAACTGAAGAGCTCCTCATGCAGTGCAAGCTCCCCCCCCCCCAAACATAAGCTGATGACAGAGTAGTACAAAGGGTTAGAGAAATCAGTGTAGTCTTTACATTTACTGAGAGCAATCTGGATAATTGCAGCAGAAGGTGGAACAGCAGAGTACATCCTTTATCTATCAGTAGTTCTCACATAATCTGGGGAAAGAAAATCACTGAATTGAATCACGCTACATCCCAGTATATGAGTCATTAACATGGAGAGACTAGAAAGAGATTTAGGTATGAATTCAGAGAATATTTTTAAGGTAGCCTGTGCTATCCTTGACAATAATTGTATTTGTGAGAGAAAGTCATAGGGAGGAGGGAGCAAGCTTTTTTTCTGCTTCCCTGGAGACTAGGACGTGAAACAATGGCTTCAAACTACAAGAAAGGAGATTCCATCTGAACATGAGGAAGAACTTCCTGACTGTGAGAGCTGTTCAGCAGTGGAACTCTCTGCCTTGGAATGTGGTGGAGACTCCCTCTTTGGAAGCTTTTAAACAGAAGCCGGGTGGCCATCTGTCAGGAGTGCTTTGAATGCAATATTCCTGCTTCTTGACGGGGTTGGACTGGATGGCCCATGAGGTCTCTTCCAACTCTATGATTCTATGATTTTATTTCTTAACATTTTCTGGGTATTAAATAATGTTATTATTATTGGCATCTGAAAACTAATCAATAGCAGTCTGCAATAAAGATAATGATAATCTTTCTTGTCAGAATTACTTCTGGGGTATTTATTTAAGAACATCCTATAATCATGTTCTTGGGGACAATTTGCAACAGAAACAAGGAATGCATGCAGTGAAACAAAAACAATAAAATCTAGGCCAGTGAATCTGATGTAAAACAGGAAAAATGAAAAGATCTGAAAAAATAAAAAAAACAGATTTTGTTTGACACTGAATAGTATCTAGGTATATGCCAAGTAAGGGCACTTAGTCATTTGTATGACAAAACATGATTCAGTTGAATGAACTGTACATTTTTCAATAAATACATTTCTGGAGTGCAGCTATTTAGAAGGTCTTTTTAATAGGAGTTATGCTCTATAACTCACTAGCAGGAACATCTAGATCAGTGGTTCTCAACCTGTGGGTCCCCAGGTGTTTTGGCCTATAACTCCCTGAAACCCCATCCAGTTTACTAGCTGTTAGGGTTTCTGGGAGTTGAGGGCCAAAACATCTGGGCACCCACAGGTTGAGAACCACTGATCTAGATCATAATCTCACAGGTTTTGCACTAACTGAAGGGGCACTTGTACAGGATTTGCAGGTCTTTTAATAGGATATGCCTAGATCATCTACTTTGAAAAAGGCACACCCATACTTAAAGATGTGCAGAATGCAATGTTAAATCCTGGAGGAAAAACTAAAGCAGGAGATGACCCAAGTTGGAAGCCTTCTTTTTTGGCTGCAGTAGATCTTTTCTCTGTGCAACAGCGTCATTTCACTGCCCCCAAAGCATCTTTACATATGGATGGATTGTTACAGATGGATTGTTACACATGAAAGTCACCAGGAGAAGTTCGAAAGATTTAGAGAAATTATTATTGCTGTCTCTTAAATGTCTGCTGAAATCAGTTGATGGACTCCTGTTTATCTTTTCCCCGACTAAAACAGTTGTTTCAGCGGTGCCTTATGAAAGTTTTACACATTGACCTGTGGAAATGCTACCTTTCATATGTGCGAGAAACCAAAGGAAAGCTACCTAGTTATAAGTAAGTAGATATGATTTGTTTTTCACTTCTTCTAGATCTATAAGGAAAAGAAGAATTAGATAACTAATAGGTCCATCCCTTTCATGCAGTTGAGTGAAGTGACATACTTCCAAATTGCACCAGGACAGGTTGGAAAGATGAAGGATGGAATTAATCTCTGAATTGTTCAGACATGAATCTGAAATCCTGTGTGGACCTACCTCCTGCTCTTCACCTTCACATTACAGTGTTTTGTTATAGTAAAATGGAAGCATCCAGAGAAACCTGAGGATTTATTGAGCCCTTGTTCAATTGTTGGGAGGCATTATGAGAGTACCAACGGTTCTGGCAAAGCAGCGGGGGAACAGTTTCTTTCCATGGTTCCTTCACTCATAGTGCCTTATTTTGGGGAATCAGGTTGAGGAATTCGGCATTCTGGCATCAACTAAACAGCAGGTGCATCAGGGAGGATACAAATTTGATGATGGCAACAGCATAGTTGTGGCACTGAAGGGCAGCCTTTCTTCAGGAGCCAAACCGGGAACCCAAGGGTCCACCTTTCTTTACGCGACTCTTCATGGACCATGGCAGAGCTGATTTGATAGTCTGGTACAATATGGCTTAGAGATGGGTGTGCCAAAGACATCAGCATACTTAGCTATTTAGCAAAGGATAGGTGCTTAGAGCTCTGCTTCAGGCAGAAAAAGATATTGGGCTGGTGTTCATTTGCTTTGGGGAAACCTGTCCTTTGTAAACGGATGCCTCTTAATTTCTGCAACATGATTTTTTTTTGTGTCAGAAGCAACTTGAGAAACTGCAAGTCAGTTCTGGTGTGAGAGAATTGGCTGTTTTCAAGGACATTGTCCAGGGGATGCCTGGATGATTGATGTTTTCCTATCCTGTGGGAGGCTTTTCTCATGTCCCTGTATGTGAAGCTAGAGCTCGACAGATGGGAGCTTACCTCACTCCCCAGATTCAAACCGCCAATCTGTCAGTCAACCAGTCCTCCGGCACAAGGGCTTAATCCATTGTGCCACTGGGGACCCATTGCAAGATGGTGATTGTAATGAATACTTGCTGAAGGAACTGATTAAGTGTCATTTCCAAATACTATTAGCAAAATCAGCTCCTGATGCTGATCCAATGAAGATGCAACCCTTAGCTCTGCTGCTGAGGCTCCTTCCACTTCCATATTCAAAGGAAGTGATTTGAGTAAAGTTTTGAGAGGAATAGCTTGAAATCCCTGCACAGCCATAGAAATCATAGATACCTCTATGGTCTCTCTTGAAGTCAGATGAATTAGACATAGATGCCAGGTGGGTGATCTGACTCACTTGGTTGTTTGAATATAATAAGGCTGGTTTTTGTTTCTTCTTAAAGTTTCTCTCTTGTTAGGCACTTAGAACAAACCACATTTTAAAGTTCTAAACAGTTTTTAAAGCAACTTGGCTTTGTAAAGAAACCTGCGTGCAGAAAACCCTGTGCCATTTTTTCCTGAACTCATTTAAATATATATAACTGAATTCATTCCACTACTACTACTACTACTAATAATAATAATAATAATTGTAATAATGAAATCGCACAAACATTGAAGGCAGTTATGTAAAATCCTATGTCAACAGTGAGAACTCTGGATAAGAACGATGTGAAGAACAGATAATGGCATAATATGAATAGATTGATCTTCAATTACTTTCTAAATATTGAATGGAACACGCTGTTTCTCCCAGCAGCTCAAGCCTCATACATTTTAAAATCTAGACTTTGAAATAAAATGTGGTATTTCCTAGGGATAGTTAGAATAAGGGAAAATACTCTTAATGATATATCTACCTTGATCGTATTTTCCAGTACCAAGCTATGAACTTTCCTTTGAGCTTTACAAACAATCATGTCTTCACCAGCTTGTTATGAGTTTGATGTTTAAAAAAGCAACATTTAAAATGTAATAGTAATTTGTCATGTTGTTTTAATTGTGTGTGTTTTTTTCTTTAGAGAGAAAATGGCCCAGGCATATGACTTTGCTTTGGATAAAATTGGCATGGAAATAATGTCATACCAGGTGTGTTTCTCAAAACTTCATATACACATTTATGACGTTTATGTCTTTATTCTTTTAAACTTGTGCTCTGCCTTTATGTCAAAAAGGGGCAGTAAAAGTCTTGATGACAATCTAAACTTTTCAATTCTCTGATTCTGTATATTTTTACATAGATCTGGGTGGATTACATCAATTTTTTGAAAGGCGTGTAAGTACACCTCTTCTTTTTTCCTCTATTGATTAATACCACGTTGATATTTATACAGGTTGCAGTGTGTAATTGCTGACATGTTACTGTCTCGCCTCACAATTTAGTGAAGCAGTAGGATCCTACGCAGAAAACCAGAGGATAACTGCTGTTCGCAGGGTTTATCAACGTGGCTGCGTGAACCCAATGATTAACATTGAGCAACTCTGGCGAGATTATAGCAAGTATGAAGAGGTAATTGCAAAGATGCTTGGCATTCCAACTTAATATGGGTGACAGCTTGTTGTGGGATACAACTTTTTCGTGTATTTGTGGTAGAGAGGGAGGCTTTTGTGCTGTGGCAGGGTGAATGGATTCTCTGCAAGTTCATTTTAATCCCACAGTTTAAAATTCAGGTATGCCAAATAAAGATTTGTAAAAAATGTACAGAGTTAGAAGAAGAAGACAAGACAATTTCTCCTGTAAACATTGAGAAGATTGAAAAGTTGCAAATTTTCCTTTCAAAAATACTCTCACACTCCTTTTCCCCATGATTTTAGGGGTGCTGTCCTTTTTATTCATTGTTAATTATATTGATATGATGCCTTTCCTCTGACGAGCTAGAGGTGGCTTATATGGTTCTCCTCCTCCCCACTTTACTCAGGGAAAGCCAGACTCTAGCAGTGGTTCCAAACCTTTGGGCATCCAGGTGTTTTGGATGTCAACTCTCAGAAATCCCAGCTGGAAATCCCAGCTGGAAAACTGGTTGGGATTTCTGGGAGTTGTAGACCAAACACCTGGGGACCCATAGGTTGAGAACCACTGCTTTACACTGTCTGCTAGCTCAGAGCCTGGTTGAGTACTTCCCTGCCACTTGGACGGTCAGCTAGTAAAACAGCATTTCTCCTTTAAGCAGAACAGTAATTCAAATGTTGGAGGCTTCCCCATTCTGGACAAGAGACAGACTTAGAAAATAATATAGTGTGGTAATTTGGAAGAAAATGTATACTTAATTAATTGGTGTCCAATTTTATTTGTATCTGCAAAAATAGGATATAGAGTTTTTGGTTTGCCTGAATCTACTGCTCCTGTCTAACAATGAAGTTTTGGTCTCACTTTGATGCACAAAAGTCAAAAGAATTTAGTCCTGAATGAAACATTTTAAATAAGATCAATATTTTGTATTTGGAGAAAAAGACAAAATGACAGTGTCGTTTATATTTATTCATAAGTGTGCCCCACAGAGCTCACGGCTCCCAAGTAAGCGTGCATAGGATTGCAGAGCTTAAATGTTCATTTTCCTTTCCCAGGGAATCAATATCCATTTAGCTAAGAAAATGATTGAAGATCGCAGTAGAGATTATATAAATGCAAGACGTGTGGCTAAGGTACAGATTCTTATTTGTGTTTTTACAAATTGAAATTAATTCTAATGAAATGCAGTATCCATGTTTGACTGGCAACAGATGGTTAATGAAATGGAGTAGTTCAAAGTTTGCTATAAAATGTACTTAAAGTCACGTTATAATGGACTCTTTATTATGCTGCTCTGATTAGCTGTGGATTTTTTTTCCCCTTAAGGAATATGAGACTGTAATGAAAGGTCTAGACCGCAATGCTCCTTCGGTCCCACCACAGAATACCCCTCAAGAGGCTCAGCAGGTAGACATGTGGAAGAAATATATACAGTGGGAAAAGAGCAATCCTCTGCGAACTGAAGACCAAACCCTGATAACAAAAAGAGGTAATTGTGGATTTTTGCAGTGGACCTCAGGAATAATATTTATGCTTAGATGCTGCTATTGTCTTTTTTAAACACTGGCTTCTACTTACCATATAGGACAAGATGAATGGCCTGTGAATTTAGTTCTTCTTGACTGCAATAGGTTCAATTCCACTTTGGTTTTTCCCCTTCTCTGGATTATACATACTAGTATATTGTTTTTGGTGCTTTCATGTTGTTTCTGACTTTTGGTGACCATAAGGGTTGTTTTTGGCAAGATTTGTTGAGAAGAAGTTTGCCATTTATTTATTATTTATTTATTATTTAAACTTATATGCCGCCACTCCCCTGGGGCTTGGAGCTGCTTAAGTATAGCTAAAATCTAACAAAATTTAAAAGCAATTTAAAACAATTTAAAAACAACAATATCAAACATTAAAAGCCTGTCGAAACAGGTATGTCTTACATGCCCTGCGGAAAGCTGGTAAGTCCTGCAAGGCACAGACTTCAGGTGGCAGAGTATTTCAGAGTGATGGTGCCACTGCTGTGAAGGCTCTGCGTCTGGTTGCTGTTAGACGCAAGGTCTTGACACTGGGGACTTCCAATAGATCTTGGTCCTCAGAACGGAGGGATCTCTGGGGTTGGTAGGGGGTGAAGCGGTTCCTCCCTTTGAGGCTGAGAAAGAGAAAGATTTGCCAAAGATCACCCAGTGAATCAAACAGAGGTCTCCAAAATTGTAATTCAGTGCTCAAGCCAGGAGAAGGGAGGGGAGGGGGGCAAGGAGCAATTTTCCTTTTTAAATTCCCAATAATAAAAATAGATACACTGCCAATAGGGAAATTAGATAATAAAAATTAATAGGTATTTGGCAAAAGGATTTTTTTTAAAGCAAAGTGATATGAGATTGATTCGTAAACACAGATGGGACAAACTGCTGAACATAAGTGGTTATAAGAATTGGAATTGGTAAGGTTAAGTAAATAAGATACATTATATAGAGTGAAAATGTAAGTGGAATTTCATTATTGAGATTTGTATTACTATACTTGTGTCTACAATTAATAAACATAAAAAGAACTGAAGGAAGACATTCATAATATGTATAAGCTGGGCCTTGAAGACACTTACCTTGTAACCAAATATCTCAATTATTGGGGGTTTTAAAAAATAATAATTTTATTAAAAATAAAATAACATATTTGAACATATAATAAAATTCTATTGTAGGCTTACATTATGATAACATATTTCTATATTATCTATTCACATTCTTTACAGATTTGTTCGTATTACATTTTTTATTTTTTCTCCTCCCACCACCCTTTATATTTCAATTATGGATTAAAGCAAAGCACCACTATGTTTTGTGAGTGCCACCTGTGACTAGAAGTATTTATTATCTCAATGTCTTTTCCTAGTAATGTTTGCATATGAGCAATGTCTGTTGGTGCTGGGCCATCATCCAGATATCTGGTATGAAGCTGCGCAATATCTTGAGCAATCCAGCAAACTACTAGCTGAGAAAGGGGTAAGAAGGGCTGAAATACAAACATGTTTATTATACACATTATTATTTAATAGTAAAACTTAATTCTAGCAGATTTGTTTGTGATTGCATGCACAAATATGTCACCCAGGTTTTTTTAAAGCATGCCATATTTTTTTAAATGTAAAATAAAATTACTAAGAAATAAAAACATTGTCTCTAAGTTTTGGCATGTTACATTAGTTGTATTTGACTTTTGGTAAGTGCTGAGATGTCATGCTTTTCTATATCTATTGTTTTCACATTGGCCTTGACCACTGCTTTCTCATAATTTTTCTCTGTGTTCAGGACATGAATAATGCAAAATTGTTCAGTGACGAAGCTGCAAATATTTACGAAAGAGCTATCAGCACTTTACTAAAAAAGAACATGCTTCTTTATTTTGCGTATGCCGATTATGAGGAGGTAAGTCCAGAGATTCACTGGTGTCCCAAAACATGTGTGTGATCAACTTTTTAAAGCCTGCAAATATTCTGCGCTACAAATCCTTAATTTTCACAGAAACTGATAAAACTGTTTTTTTCCTTATGACTGCAGAGTCGGATGAAATATGAGAAGGTGCACAGCATATACAACCGGCTACTGGCTGTTGAAGATATTGATCCCACTTTGGTATGTGTATGTGCCTTTAAGTCACCCGATGACTTATGGTAACTCCCTTAATTACAAATTTGATAGCCAAGGGATACTCAGAGGTATTTTTGACAGCTCTTTCCTCTGCAATATAGCCAATTTGTCAGCAGTTTGCCATCCAAAGGGTAAGCAGGGCTGGCCTTGCTTAGCTTTCAAGATCAAATGAGATCGGGTGCCTTTTGGGTATTTTAATCTTCATTATTTCATGTCATTGATTAAAGAATAAACAAATTTTAATTCTTCAGTTGAAATAGATATCACAAAATTATATCTAAAATTATGGTGCTAAATTCATAAATACAGTCATTACTACATTACGTTACTGTGTATTGAACTGCTTTTTTCAATTAATTTGTTGTAAAACGTGATGTATTGGTGCTGAATTTATAAAATCGTAACGTAATTTGCCATTTAATAGGCTTTTCCTTAATCCCTCCTTTTTATCCAAGATTTTCACTTATCCAACATTCTGCCGCCCCATTTATGTTGGATAAGCGAAACTCTACTGTATTTGTATATTATCCTGGACTCAGATAATGCAATTTAACTGTATTGAACTGCAGTATGTGTGGCCATATAATGCAGTTCTAGCCTTCTCATTTAATTTAAAATAAGAAAAAGTAGAACTGTTGATAACAGCAAATTTTGTTGCACTATAAATTGTAGAAATATAATGTGCATTGAACTGTATTATATAGTCCACACTGACCATTTAATGTAGTTTTAAACTGCATTATATGGCAGTGTAAATGGGGCCCCAGTTGGTTTTCCCCACAGACTTCTTTCCAGATGTTTGACATGGAAAATAAGAGATGAAAAATTTCTAGCCTTCTCATTTAATTAAAAATAAGAAAAAGTGGAACAGTTGATAACAACAATTTTTTTTGTTGCACTATTAATCGTAGATATATAATGCACATTAATTTCACACACTGAATTTTGTTCGTGTTTCCCTGTCACCGTCCTCATGGCTTAATGTTGCACTACAATAGGTCCCCACAGTCATCCTATTGCTACTAGGGAGCAGGAGGCAGGTCGGTTTGGAGAAATATCTGAGGACAGACACAGTCTTCTTCCGAGATCCACTGTGGGCCTCCATTGATCCCAGCAAGTGACATTATCAGTCTGGGTCTGACTATGGGGACATCTCCAACCTCCTCTGCTCTCCACCAGCAAAAGAGTGGCCAGGAGGGGCAATTGGAGCACAAGGATAAGCCTGCTCTGGTTATTGAGCAGCTGGAAGAGAATACCAAAATCTGCAATAATAATAACAGAATAGATGTCTGCAGGTCTAATGTGGGCGTAGCACCTGTAAATGTCACTAACAGGATGCTAGTCAGTGAACACCAGAAGATTCTGGTAGTGAAAAACTATTCTAAATGCAGGAAAACCAGAGCAGAGGGTGATTCATAACTATCTCTAGCTGGATGAATACCTATGTGTCTATATGCTTGGCACTATTCCCCATCTCAGGCAGCTTATACATATCCTCTTCAGATAACCAGCAGTGTTTACTATCAGCTATTCTTGACTGGCTGGAATAGCAAATTTACTCTACCTCTCATTTTAAACAGCTCATAGCCATGATTGACCATCCATCAGGGTTATGTATGTGCAGCCTGGTCTGTGTGTTTTGCTAAACAGAGGCTGCACATACATAGGTGAAGGTGAATTGGTTGTTATTTATTCATTTTATTCCCTGTTGTTTGAGCACATTTTCTAGACATTTCTATAAGGGAATGTTTTATTTGGTTTTGGTCCAGCTTCTGCCACAAATACTCAAAAAACAAAGAGAGCTAGAGTGGTACATTATTGGGGAATGTTGAGCAACTTTGTAGAAATCCATGAAAAGTTTGCTTTGGAAAAGGAGGGAGTTTTGGATGTGAAATGGCACCATGCTTTAATGCATTGTTGACTTATGAATACTGAGCTACAGCTCAAAGATAATCTAATTTCTTCAGGTATACATTCAGTATATGAAGTTCGCAAGGCGAGCCGAAGGCATAAAATCAGGTAGAATGATATTTAAGAAGGCCCGAGAGGATGCACGAACACGCCATCATGTCTATGTTACGGCTGCTCTGATGGAGTATTACTGCAGCAAGGTAAGAAGTGAAACCTATGCCTTAGGTCCTTAAAGATGGACTCTTCCCCAATGTTTCCCATCAACATTTTTTTTAATTCACAGGACAAGTCAGTGGCCTTTAAGATCTTTGAGCTGGGACTAAAGAAATATGGAGACATTCCAGAATATGTCTTGGCATATATTGATTATCTTTCTCATCTGAATGGTAAGCGCTGCGAATAGAGAATTTATAACACTGAGTTTTATTTATTTATTTATTTTGCATATTTGTATCTTGTCCTTCTCACCCCCGAGGGGAGACTCAGGGCAGCTTACAACAGGCAACCATTTGATGCCATCAAACAGATTCATAAATAACAATTGAAACTGAAACAGTAATTAAAACATCACATTATTAAAACATTCATTTAAAATCACACACATTTTAGATGAATTGTTTCTTGAGATTGCTAGCTGTTCTTTGCACAATTGTGAAAAATTATTTGGAATTACATGTAAAGAAAGAGATTCATAATCATTAATGTATCCTGCCTCGTTATTTCTCCAGTAAGCTGACTGGGTTTTACTGTAATGTTTCTGATATCAGGTCTTGTGTCATTATGCTAATTATGCTTGGAACCTTCAGCTGGTTCAATGGGCTGCGGCCAGATTGCTAACTGGGGTTTGATACAGAGAGCAGACAACACCCCCCCCCCCCGGTTGCAGCAGCTCCACTGGCTTCCAGTCTGTTTCCGGGCACAACTCAGACCTTTAAAGCCCTAGACGGTTCAGGTCCAGACGATTTAGCTGACCACATCCCCTTGTATGAACCTGCCCAGGCCCTGAGATCTTCAGGAGAGCTTGGTTGGTGGGAACGAGAGAGCGGGCCTTCTTGGTGCCTTCCCCTTGACTCTGGAACTCCCTGCCCAGGGAAGCCAGAACGGCCCCCTCCCTGTTGTCCTTCTGGCAGCAGGCTAAAACTTTTTTATTCAGACAGGCTTTTAAAGATGAAGGTGCTTAAGATCATGTCAGGGGCTGCTGTGGTTTTATATATTTTTATGGATTTAATCTGAACCGTTTTTAATTCTAATAATGTTTAATACTTTTTAAATATTTGTATATTTTAAATTGTATTGTAATGCTTTTAATGTTAGCTGCTTTGAGTAACATAATAATAATGCTGGGAAAACTGGCTTAAATATATAGGCGAATGTAGGTATTGGTGCTTTCTGAGTTCCATTGTGTGATTGCTAATATGGTGAGTGGGCTTGTTATTCAGTCAACAGCTGGATTCATTTGTTCAGTTTTATCTCTGTCCCTTTCTTCTTATGGGTTGTATACGAAGTTCTTTGCCTTTCACTGAAACCAAATTTGTTTAGAAGTATTGTTTTATTTTACCCTGTAGTTTCCATTAAATTATTTAAAGTTTTATTTCATCTTCTATTTTAACCGTTTTTTTAAACAGAGGATAATAATACAAGAGTCCTGTTTGAACGTGTATTAACCTCAGGCAGTCTTCCACCTGAGAAATCAGGGTAAGTCTTGCCAACGTTTCTTTGCAAGTGCTCAGTTTTGTTGTGTTGGAAGGCCTCTGCGTAACGTAGATAATGCCACAGATTAAAGGAAGCATGTTTATTATTGTGGTCCTAAATAAGGTGCCAGCTGTTGTTCTTCGATGGCACTGCTCACCAAAGAAAATCCATCTGCTGTGAGAGTAAATACTATATGGACTCAGTTGTTGGTTAGTTTACTCTAGAACAGTCAATCCACTTTATTCCTTTTCTCTCCCTCAGTCCTTGGCCTGAAAGGGATTTTTTTTAGTTCATAAGTAAAGGTAAAGATTTCCCCTTGACGTTAAACCTAGTTGTGTCTGATTCTGGGGGGTGGTGCTCATCCATTTCTAAGCAGAAGAGCCAGCGTTGTCCATAGACACCTCCAAGGTCATGTGGCCAGCATGACTGCATGGAGCACCATTATCTTCCCACAGAAGCGGTACCTATTGATCTACTCACATTTGCATGTTTTCGAACTGTTAGGTTAGCAGAAGATGGGCCTAACAGCAAGAGCTCACCCCACTCCCCGCCAACGTTTTGGTCAGCAAGTTCAGCAGCTCAGTGGTTTAACCTGCTGCTCCATCAGGGGGCCACAATTTTAGTTCATACTCCTCAATTATTTTAAGTTGGATCATAAGTGCCTGTGCCAAGTTTAGCCCAGATTCATCAAGCCATGTAGGAGGAGCCTTTGTGGTACAAACAGACCAACTAACATACATCCACACTTTGACTTTTATATAGACAAATTTGCCAAAGTCAGTGAGAAATTGCACTGCATAACTTATAGCTTCCATGCAATCATATTTCTGCCTCCATTCTGCCTTAAAAGCCTGTCTTTTCTGCCCTATTTTGCCAGAGAGGAGGCACATCTATATATGAGACCCAGAAGTGATTGGCCACTGCAGCCATTTGCCTTGCTCATAGGAATCTTTTCGATGTAATCAACTGGCAGCAGGGAACAGACAAGGGAAGCAAATAGTGACTGACCTGTGAATCTGCTTTAGATTTTGGTTCGAGGAAAGAAGAGTTATTGGGAACAATTAATAATTGAGGGACCGCAATGGACCATCCACATAGTTGTCTGCCATGTTTTCTGAAGTAGTTTTCAGATAACTAGCTGGCTTAAGAGAGCAAGACACTGGGAACAAGTAGCTGGCAAACATTTTCAGGGACTGGTCGTTGTGAATTATTGCACTGTTTTGAGAATATTTGTGTTTCCACAATCCTTGCATTTTTGTCTATCTACTTTTGATACGAATACATTGCTTTTATCTAGAGCACTTGCTCTGTTTTCTCCTATTTCCTTGCACAGAGAGATATGGGCCCGTTTTTTAGCCTTTGAAAGTAATATTGGTGACTTGGCTAGCATACTAAAAGTAGAGAAACGGAGATTTACAGCCTTCAAAGAAGAATATGAGGGCAAGGAAACAGCTTTACTAGTAGACCGATATAAGTTCATGGATCTGTACCCTTGTTCTGCCAGTGAACTCAAAGCCCTTGGCTACAAGGTAAGGAGAAGAGGACTTTCCAGACTAGTATATACATGCTTACATTGTATTGTAATGCTTTTAATGTTAGCCAACCCCAGCATTGCAAAAAGGCATTTTTGAAAGTTTCACTGTATTGAATTATTTAAGACATGTGTGTCAAACTCAAGGTCCACAGCCGGATCCAACCCACCACGTCATTTTATGTGGCCCTCCTCTGGATGCCGAACTACAGCTCCTGCATTCTTCATCATTAGACATCATGACTAGAGCTGATGGGAGTTGTGAGACAATAAAATCTGGAATGCTGCACTTTGTTTTATTTAGTCAGGAGAGTGCGGTTTGAACTGAGATAAAAGGTTTGTGGATATAATGTCTAACTTTAAAATGCCCTTTAACCTTTCTCCAACCTCAGAGCCACAAATGTTTTTGTATTCCATTTCCCTTTATCCCCAATTCATATGGCAGATAATTAAAAGTGATAGGAGTTGTCATTCAGTAACCTATGAGGATACAAACTGGGTGAAAATTAAAGAGCACTGGCCTGTGCACGTGCGTGTGTGTGTGTGTGTATATGCACACACACACACACACTTGGCCCTCTGTATTCATGGTTCTCCATCCATAGATTCAATAGCCCTTTGAAGGCAACCATAAGACCGATGTGGTCTTCAATGAAATGAGTTTAAAATCCCTGATTTAAAGTCACATGACTACTGTACCCATGTTTTTTTTTCTCCTTCTGACATGCATGCAAATAAATGTGTATTGACATAAACTTTATCAGCCAACAGACTTTCTTTTTTCCTGTCAATCTTAGCACAGACTTGCACTCACATTAAATATCTCCTACCGCCCCATCCGATTTGCTTCTTCCCCTCCAGCCTGAATGAGTGAGCAAGTGAAAGGCCTACACTGAATGAGAAGGAGTTTAATTCTTCCAATAGAGGCAGGCACATACAGAATGGAGGGTGGGTGGTGCACATGTTTCTCTGGCAGACAGAAAAAGTAGAATGTGGGGAGGGCTCAGGAAGGATCCTGGTCTGAGTGGTGGCAATGGAAGAAAGGCAAGACCATTTCCCCCCTTCACTTGTCTTCCCCTTCACCTCCCCCCCCCCCCCCCTCAAGTGATCCATTAGTTTCCTGCTGCTTTGAAGCACCCATTTTCAAAACAAGAGGTGTGAATGCTCACAACCTTTGCCTTGTTCCTCAGTGTGTGCACATTACAAGCAATGCTTTCCTATCTGGGGGAAAAAGCAATGCACTTATGCCTGAAAACACACATCTAGAAATCCCATCCTGTCTGAGCCACTCTTAACCCCAGAGCCAATAGATCAGTGCTGAAAGAACAACAAGAAGGGACGATGGCAGTTACCCTTATGGCCAATTCACCATGTATGCCAGAAATGGACAAAGTTTGCTTGATCCTAGCAGCTTCTTCGGGAAAGCCTTTAGTAATGCTCTGCTAGTCTGTCTAGGAGACAGACTAGATGTTCTCATTGTTTTAAAAGGCAACACTAACTGGGTTGTTTTGTGTTTTCCGGGCTGTACGGCCATGTTCTAGAAGCATTCTCTCCTGATGTTTCGCCTGCATCTATGGCAGGCATCCTCAGAGGTTGTGAGGTTTTTAACTGATTTCTGTTTTGTCCTAAATGTATGCTTAGAATAGGAAGCATCACACCAACAGAGTGGTATTTTCTAGCAGCAAGTGCGAAGGCTGGAACGAGGATAATTTATGCTTCTTTTTTGTATACTTTTCCAGGATGTTTCTCGTGCGAAGCTAGCAACGTTAATTCCAGATCCTGTTGTAGCTCCCTCAATAGTACCCGTGTTAAAAGACGACGCGGACAGGAAGCCGGAATATCCAAAACCAGATACGCAGCAGATGATTCCATTTCAGCCAAGACATTTAGCACGTAAGCTGATCTCTTTAAATTGTGAAGATATAAGAAGTACTTGCCCTCGGCTCCGTTGAGACCATAATTCCCATCGGTGCTAATTTTGTTGTTCCTTTTAAATTATAAGATCTTTTGAGCCTATCTATTTCTTTATTACTTACTAGCGCCAGGTTTACACCCAGTCCCTGGTGGGGTGTTTCCAGTTCCTCCTGCTGCTGTCGTTCTAATGAAACTTCTCCCACCTCCTGTGTGTTTTCAGGTGAGTAACAATATTTTTAAAGGTTTTACGGGCTTTTGCTGTATTGTACTGTACTATGTTTTAATTTAACTATTTGGACCTCATCTTGAATCAAACAGTCTTTGGGTAGAGTTTTTTTTTCTATGTCAGGAGCGACTTGAGAAATTGCAAGTCGCTTCTGGTGTGAAAGAATTGGCCATCTGCAAGGACATTGCTCAGGAGATTCCGGGATGTTTTACCATCCTGTGGGAGGCTTCTCTCATGTCCCCGCATGAGAAGCTGGAGCTGACAGAGGGGAGCTCACCCCACTCCCCAGATTTGAATTGCCAACCGTTTGGTCAGCAGTTCTGCAGGCACAAGGGTTTAATTTGAGTAAGGTAAACATAGTTTAAAAATGAAATGGTTTAAATTAATTTAAGGTAGTAAAAATATTAAAATTTAAATTAATTGAAAATAGTTCAGAATGGTTATATGATAGAATTTCTTTTTTCTCTATCAGGGCCCATTTGTGCAAGTGGATGAGCTCATGGAGATTCTTAGGAGGTGTAAACTCCCAGACAGTAAGTTATTTTGTGCTAAAAGACGTATGGTGACATCACTGGAGGATGGCACCGTATTTTTGACATTTTGAGTTGGCTATTTAAGGTATTGACAGATCAAGAATTCAAAGGCTTGCGTCATATATAGGTGTGGAAATATTTAGTGCATTTGTTATGCAAACTGCAGTGAGGCTAGGGCAACATGAGTTTGTGGTAGAAACAGAAGAAATTACTCTGGATGCCCTTGTAATGTTAAAAAGGCCCCTTACATTTATTGCCTCAGGAAATCCATCGTAGGAAAGAAGATACGTCAAACAAGTTGACCTATACTTGACTTAAAAGCTGACTGTCATGCAGGTGTAAACTAGAGTTCATTGTTGGACTTGGAGCTCCATGGATGCTCTTTCCAAAAAGAGTGGACAAAGGGAATAACTGATTTCATGAGAAGGAAAGTGACATCTGCAAGTGAGAAGGAAGCAAAAACACATAGTAAAGAAAGATAACGGTGGAGGGGAGTAAAAGGCGTTATCTCGATTCCTCCTCTCATAGATCACTACGTGCTGATGCCGCTTTGCTTCGAACAATGGGCTGGGTCCATTTGGTCATTTTGTGGTTAGAAAGGTTTCTCTGCTTCACAGAAGGCACCACAATCAAATAAGACTCCCGGAAATCCTCCACAACTCAGCCAATGGACAGGATGTACACCATCCATATGCACATATCTTGAACAGACAAGGCTGGCTGTACAGATATAAAGCACTCTCACAGAATAGTACTGTTAAACCACTATGTTTTGAAATGGTTTACCCTAGGAAAATAGCAAATAAGCTAGCTATTGTTGTTCGAAGGATATATTGTCCAATTCCAAGCACCGCAATTTAAGGGAGATGTTGACAGGCTGGAATATGTCCAGAGGAGGGCGACTAAAATGATCAAGGGTCTGGAGAACAAGCCCTATGAGGAGCGGCTTAAAGAGCTGGGCATGTTTAGCCTGCAGAAGAGAAGGCTGAGAGGAGACATGATGGTCATGTACAAATATGTGAGGGAAAATCATAGGAAAAAACACAGGGCACCTTTTTGTTTTGAATATATTTTTGGGGGGTTATTACATCTTATTCTTTTATGACAATGTTCTCTGAAAACATACCACATATATTTTTTCAAACAATTGCTAATCTTTTGCCATCAGAGAATTTACCAGTGGTCCTAAGAATTTCTGAATGGGAGTTTTATAGAAATTTTAGTTAAAAAATAAAAGGGTTTGTCCAAAACTACATACAAGAACACACTAGAAACATGAGTTATAAACTGTTCAGGAAACATACGATTCACAAAGCTAACCATTTTCTCTTTCTTTTAAAGCTGTAGATGAAGCTGTGAGGATTATAACTGGAGGCTTGCCTGACCTGTCAATGGAAGGGAATGGACCTTTGGAAAACAATGCCCTCTTAAATAAATCTGTCAAAAGACCAAATGAAGATTCAGATGAGGAGGAAGACAAAGGGTCAGTGGTCCCTCCCATTCATGACATTTACAGAGCACGGCAACAGAAGCGGATCCGGTGAGACGGGTTGCAAACAGAACTGTGAAAGAAATAAAGGACTTGTAACATTTTTTCCTCCAACAAATGAAAAGTTTAAAAGGGATTGAAGTTTCTAACATGCATCTTGCAACTGAGGTTATTTTGTTACTGTGGTGCCTCTTTTTTACCAGCTCTTCGCCAGAAAGGAAGAAAGGCAGATGAATCTTAGAAGGAGCAAATTTGAGCTCTGGCAGAACCTAAAGATTTTGGAACACAAACCATGATCAATGTCTGAATTGCATTTCTTTGCTCTTCAAAGGTATTCCCCATCTACCACATACAACCTCATGGGAGTTCTGACAGTTTTATTTTTTAAAATTTGAATAGCTTATAATGGTGAAATATTTGAAATTCACACTTCTGGAAGCCAAGCAGTTCTTCTCAGTTTGCTCGTGTAGTGTCTGTCCTGCCTTATTCTTTGTTTTTTATTTATGGCAGAATGAATGGAAACTGTTTTGTAGTTTAAAATGGGAAAAAACACATTCCTTTCAAATAAAGGAGCTCTAATATCATGTGTCCTGCTACTTTATTTCTAGCAACTATTACCAACTTTTTTTTCGTGTCAGGAGCGACTTGAGAAACTGCAAGTCACTTCTGGTGTGAGAGAATTGGCCATCTGCAAGAATGTTAATCAGGGGATGCTTGGCTGTTTTACCATCCTGTGGGAGGCTTCTCTCATGTCCCTGCATGAGAAGGTGGAGCTGACAAACGAGCTCACCCCGTTCCCCGGATTCAAAACACTGACCTTTTGGTCAGCAATGCTCATTGTGCCACCAGAGGCACCTTATTACTAACTAAAGGCCATTAATAAAACAAATTTCATTCTTGATAGTTGGGAAAGCCAATCTCAACCACTGAGCCTTGCAGCATCTAGGATAGAAAGTGGAAGGTTGCAGTTTTTCGCCCAGTCACACACACACACCCCCACACCCCCTTGCACACACACAGCACAGCAATACAGGATGCTATGCATTCAAAATCATACCACTCTTGCCATAATCTAAAGAACTGCCAAAATGCGCATTACACTTTATGATCACAGCAATAGTGCCATTCCCAATTAGGTTTATGAGTACTACACAGGATCTTGTCCATCTATCTAATAAAAAAAATCAAAATGTATGTTTGGATGTATTTTCCAAGATGGCTCCCATATCCAGAGAGCCTCGTGAACTTCACCAGTGATGGATCTAGACCACGCTTGACACACATACCTATTGTGACCAACATAACTTAAACTAATGGTGGTTTGGGGGGGGGGAGGGGGGAATGGGAGGTGGGGTTTGACTCAGGCTGATGGGCCTTCAGTCTTCAATAAGATGGGATCTGCTTTTAGGATATTTAAGTCCCTCATATATAGATACCAGAGGAAACCCAAGGAAGAAACTATACCTACCACAAACAGTACTAAATTTACAAAAAGACAAACATGAAAACCAGAAAATCAACTGAGGCGCTTGCTAATTATTTTCAACTGGAACATGTAGACTACTGGCAAAAAAATGTGTATTTATTATACATATAAGTTAGTGATGTACAGAAAGTGAAGACTACACCAACATAAACACTGAAGAAAAACATCAACAGATTTAAATTATCAATAGTTTCAACTAAACACATACAATCCAGACAATGTCAACAGAAAACTCAATTTCCATCTATTGTCTTTTCCCAACTTTTCCTCCCAATTTACTGGCATAACAATCATACCAGCGGAAGAGGGATAGGAAGCTGCCACTTGCAGAGTCCTGCTGAGCCTTTCCCAGGCAGCCTGGATGAGAGGAAGTGGCCTTGTTTTTTTGGTCTTTCCGGGGTGCATTCTTGCTAATGATTTATCTTGCACTGTAAACAGTGGGAAGCAAATGATCTACATCAGCTCTGGGATTGGTGGAATGAAACTTGTAGCATTGCTAGTTTGCAAATTAGTCAGCAGCACTTTCTCATTTAGTTTGAGCCTAAGCTCCCATATACATTGGCCCAAACCAATTCATTCAGAAATAGGGATTTTATTTTACTTTGGTAATTCTAGATCAACAGGCTTAATCCAACTGGTTTCAATGGGAGACATTTAAAAAGTGTTCCACTTCCCCATTGGCATTTATGGAGCCTTACACACAATTTATTTATTCATCACCTTCAGGTATAAAGTTTTCCTTGGGCCATTCAACACAGCCCTATATCCCAGAATACCAAGTCAAAAAATATCACATTATCTTGAGTGTGGATTCAGATAACACAGTTCAAAGCAGATATTGTGGGATTTTCTGCCTTGATATTCTGGGAAATAGGGCTGTGTGGAAGGGCACCTTGTTTATATTAGCATTGCATGCTATCAGCGATTCTTTTTAAAACCACAACTCTTCTCAAAAGAGATTTTCTTTTCACACTTTTGAGAGAAACTCCACCTTGAATCTACAGAAGCTCTTGTGAATTCTGAAGTACCAAAGAACCAGAAAATACTCTAAAAATATAGTTTATATATGTTTTTGGTAGAATATCTGCAGGGTAGAGAAACAAAGGCTATAGAAAAAGCCACAGCTGGCAGGTTGACTAAGAGCCTTGGCTTGCAGGCTACGTATAAAGTGCTTTATCTACCAGTATCCAGGTTTTGACCATGCTGAAACTTTCAAGTTACTGTTACAGTTGTTAAAGTAGATGTTAAGAACCATGTAACTTGGTCTAGAAAAAGAGGCATTTACTAACTTTTTGCCTCGAAGCACATGCTGACAGAATGTTTTCACCAGCTATAATCCTGCTTTTACAGGTGGCCATATTTCACCACTAGCTCTAGCTTTTGAGTTAGAGAAGAAGCTGGAGTATTTCATGTATTTTTGTGTGTATCATTGGAGGATCCATTCTGCACTCATGCTATTTAATGACTGAAATGTTTGACAAGAAATCTATTTTGGAAAAGTGGGGTTTTTTCCTATAGAGAAAAGTTAACCACTTTGATCCAATAATACTATTTCATGTACAGAAGCAGGCTTCCTTAGATAGACCTCCTGTGACACAATAAAACAAGACAACTGCACAAGGAGAAAGGCGAGAGGAAGTCTTCCCACACCTCTCCCCTCCACAAAAACAGTCCAAAGAAATAGGGCAGGGAGCGTGATGCAATTTCCACACCATTCCAACAGCACACTGGTATTGTCAGGAGCTCCTGAATAAAGTCCTCTGAGCCCTAATAAACTCAGGGAGCAGGGGGAGAAATAATACAATTCATGTCATTCCATCTCACCTGCTCCCTTCTCCTCCCAAAGTTCCTAACTTTATCTGTCCCGCTCGGAAGCTTCTGGACTTTAGCATGAGTCTTTGGGTAGAAGGGAAAAGGCGGTGACAAATCTGAATGTGGAGATGCCCAACACATAATGAGAGACCCTTCTGCTTTGCAACTCTTGACAATTTTGACAAACACATCTATTAATATAGGTATGCATCCTTCTACTGTCTTGTTTTGGATTTAATCCCAACTGCTGAGGGTCTTGTACAAAAGCATTCAGTTTTGCATGTCTTGGTTTAACCACACAGCTTAGGCGATTCGTCTTTATTCAGTATTTTGTTGAGGACCGCATCATAGTAAGGACTGAAGACCATCTTGTTGTAGTTGACAAGGCGGACGTACTTGACAGCAATTTCCTCCAGCTCTTTCTGAACAGGGCTCAATCCCCCTGGAACCGCAGGAAGGGATTTTTGGTGGCCGGAAGCAAGGTAACTCTCCAGATAGGACTGGATTCTTGAATCTTAAGAAGGGAAGTAAGACATTAGTGAGAGATCCTGGCTTCCTTTTCACAAGACAAACAGGTAAACTCATCAGATGGGTCCATCATGGGACTTATTTCTGTTTCAGCAACCTTACCTCAACCATAAACAAGTGAACCCTGGGTTTCTTTTACTCTCTATTCCAAATATTCCCAAGTATCTTGACTTCTCTATCTCAGGAGAAACCCTCCATTTTTTTTAAACCCGACACTGCCTGCTTTTCTAAACCCTTTCACTATGTAACACAATTTTTGTTCCTGGGCTATACATATCATTTCCTAATTGGTTCTACCATAAAAACATGGGGGGAAAGTTTATTAGACTGCAAAAACTTTTTTTGTGTGGAACATCCTGCAGTACATTTTGCTATAGTTTGTCAATGAGCATCTCAGAGTCTCAACCAATTCAACATAATTTGTGGCAGCCACAGAAGCGAAATTTGTGGAGGATAACAACTACTTTCTTTGAAAGTATTTGTCATACGCCACAAATTTCGCTTCTGTGGCTGCCACAAATTAGTACCACACAATTAAACAAGAAATAACACTTTCAAACCAGGAACAGAAGAAAAAAAAACAAATTTTGTTACATAGCATAATAATTTGAGAACATCCCTTATCTCCCAACATTTCTCTTTATCCTTGGTTTTGATCTTTATTTCTATATGAAGTAACATCTATCTATCTATCTATCTATCTATCTATCTATCTATCTATCTATCTATCTCAAAATCAAGTGATTTCCCATCCCAAAAGGATTTATACACTGAACACACTTCCTTTCTCTATGTGAGCTGCTTCTGTGTTCTCAGGTTTTTGACTTACAGATTTCATCTGAAGACAAGTGGAAGAAAGGTCTGTCTCCCTCACACAAAAACAAAGGTTGGTCTAGTATGCATACCTATTAGTTTGCAAACAGAGTTATCAGGACTGGCCAGGGCCAGAATCTGTCCTTTAAGTACAGTCTCTTTCTCTGCCGTGAAAGGTGTGTATCCATGTTGGGAAAGACTACTATTAACTTCAGCACAAATCTTTTCACTTAGGATAGCCAAAGCTTCATTCAGGTTGAAGGAGCTGCAGAAAAAAGGAATTTGATTCATTAAAGTCAGCGTTGAAAAATCCATGTCCCTTACAAGCTATAAAACAGCTTTGAATTGATGGGGGTCCTTTTCATGGCAACTGAGTTACAGCACTTTGATATCACTTTGACTGCCATGTCTACATCCTGTTGAACCATGGGGTTTGTAGGTTTGCAAGCTATTTAGACTTCTCTGCCAGAGACTGATAGTGCCTAATCAAACTACAAATCCCAGTGTCTCATTGGATGCAACCTGAAAAGGGTGTTCTTTGCTAATGTATAACCCTCATGCAAAATCACAAGCCATGAGCATCAGAAAATTGCAGAGTGAAGTGGCTTTAGTGGGAGTTTTACATGCCAAATACTGCTTTAAAAACAATTCAAGAGAAGCTTGTTGGGACTGGGCCAGAAACAGCATGAATTTGGAAGCCATGATCACCTGCTGTGAAAAACTTGACAAGGTGCTTTGAGGAGGAGAATGTTTTCATATTCACTCAGAACTTGATTCCACAGTTATGACAGCCTGGGGAAGCATGTAGTGTGCCATCTGACCAGATTTAGGTAGATCAGTTCCAGTTAATATGTGGATAAGATACTTCCAATTAATCCACCCCACTTCATGTATGCTTTACCTTTGCCAATTATGTCTGATAAAATGGGAGCATAGGTTGATTTGTTGGGTGGGTCCAAGAAAAAAATAAATGCCACACTTTCACTGTGATGGCATTCAAAGGTCTAAGTAACTAGCTCGGGATCTCAATATGTGAAGGAGTGCCTCTCCTTCTATGGGCCTGTTGAGGGGATTGGGGTCTCCCACAGGTGAGAATGATACACAGGCAGTCCCCGGGTTACAAACAAGACAGGTTTTGTAGGTTTGTTCTTAGGTTGAATTTGTAAGTCAGAATAGGCACATTTAAAATGTAACTCCACCCATACACACGCACGCACACACACAGTAGATTTGGATAGCATAGGACCCCTGTGTTGGATAGCATTAACACCCCTTTGGAGTTTGTTTTGCTGTCTGTGCCCCTGTTCAAAAGACTTAATTTCTGTTCCTGTGACAAATGGATTTTGAAAATTTTGGGTTGTCATGGAAACACTGATTGGTGAGAAAGTTTCAGCTGAGGCATCTTTTCTCCATGATAACTTTTATGGGGGTAGATTTCTTCTCACTTCCTGCTGTCACACTCCTGTTTGTAACTAGGAGTTGGATGTAAACCAGATGTTTGTAACCCATGGGCTGCCTTGTACTATGTCTGCACCCACCAGCAGAAGAAATACACCACATGAGGTCAGGGGAGAGGGCCTTCTGGACTATGGCACTCCATTAAGCAATGCCTCCCTCCGACTAATGCTTTATTTTGGTGCCAAATCATAACATAGATTTTTAATTAATGTTTGTGTGACTTAATTATTTTTTCCAAATAATACATGGTTGTAATTTGTTGTACTGTTTAACAATACTATTGTATTATTTAAGACGTTTTGGATATGCAAAACCACAGATAATAGCAAACGCTATTGAAAGTAAAGACTTCCAACCCAAACGTACCATAGGGTCGTCCTTGAGAACCTAGAAAATGTCTAGAGGATATTTTTTGTCATATGTGGATTAATGAAACGGCAGGTACCAGTCACACTGTACTCCCGATCACCTTCAAAGCAAATTACTACCAAGGGAGGGAAAGAAAGTAATAATGTATGGACCCTTTTCAAACAGGCCTCAGCCCTCTTCCCGACCACCAAGGAGCCCCAAAGCCAGGTGATGCTCACGGAAGGTGCAGCCCCGTCAACAGCACTCGGATGACCATTTTCAGCTTGTCAGAAAAGCCCGGCAACCCAGAAAGAGCGGTGCCCGCAGCACTTAACGTTACCAGAAGAATAGCCCCGGTTAAAATAAGCTGGTCCAGATCCAACTGCATTTCCTGGAATCGGCTTTGGTCCATTAGCACAGTCTATTAAAAGAGATCAATAAAGCAAAGGATGGTTAATTCAAACTGTGGAATGAAGAACATGATACTGTAAGAATGAAATGACAGTATCACACAACATAGGGGTTTGTTATAAGTTGCCGTAGAATGAAAATACTGGTAGTTGTACTTCTCCCCCATTTTATTTTTAATCATTTTGTATTGAGCTGCATTGTAAAGTTGTGAACCCTTATTCCAAGAACAAACCAGAACCAGGTTATATGCAAGAGAAGCAACAAAAGAACTACATCACGGATGCAGTTTCAACTTGGTCCTACAAGGCAACTGTTCACCTGCAGGACTTTGCCATGGAGGCTCAGTGATAACACTACATAATTGTTGAGGTTGTTGTTATTGTTATGCCCTGCTTTTTCTTTACTAAAGGAGACTGAAAGTGGATAACACTAAAAACTGTAACATGTGGATTCCCCATTGGCTCTCTTCTACAAAGAATAAACAAAAGTGAGCACAATTCTGGAAACTTGCTAGGCTCACAGAATAATTAAAAAAAACTGGCCCAATGTCAAGTCAGCAACAATCTGGAGTTTGTAAATTTACAAGGTCACTGGGTACAGAATAAATGTACCGGTGACCCAAATGTTCTGACTTTTTTTTTTAAAAAAATATAGCACCAGAAAGATACTGGCATGGGCTGTAATTCCCCAGACATAAATCAAGAAATTCCTCATGGAGGTCACTATTCCAGGCATCAAAACAAATGGTGAGCCATCTAAAAAATCATTAATGTGCAGGAATTCCGTGGATTATTACAACTCGTATAAATGCCAATCTTCCATTTTAAAAGCCCTAAATGGCTAGGAACCTGGTTAACCGAGGAACTGCCTACACACATATCATCTTGCTCACATGATAAGATACATTTTAGAAAGATGAATGTGCTTAATAGCTGTAAAACTAAAAAACACAATTCTTACAGGTTTGTTCCTTCTTCTATCTGCACAGGGACCTTCTTCAGTGCTGACTTTTGCCAAGATAGAGTGACTGTATATACCAGTGGTTCTCAACCTTCCTCATGCCGTGACCCCTTAATATAGTTCCTCATGTGGTGGTGACCCCCAACCATACAATTTGTTACTGTTATGAATTGTGATGTAAATATCTGATATGCAGTAGGTATTTTCATTGTTACAAATTGAACAAATTAAAGCATAGTGATTAATCACAAAACAGTATGTAATTATATATGGCTGTGGTTACACTTAAGAAATGTACCTATTTCAGCTTACACACAAATTCAACTTAAGAACAAACCTACAAACCTACAGAACCTATCTTGTTTGTAATTTGGGGACTGCCTGTATATGCTTAAGAGGAGGAATGTGGATAAGGTCTTTTCTTTAGGGGGAAGCTGCTCTGATGTGAAAAACCAAACTTGGCTTTTGGAAACCTTAGGCCAAAACCATCAGGGTTTTCTTGGCCAGATTGTGTTGTTACTCTTGCCTTCCTCTGAGGCTGAGAAAGAAAAATAGGGGAGAAGGAGGGAGGGGAGAGAAAGAGGGGAAAAGAGTAAAGAATGTGAGAGAGAAGGAGACGCTGCTTAAGGGCATGAGAGAGAAAGAAGGAAGGAGAGGGGATCACAAGAGAAAGAGAAAATGGAAGAAAGGAAAGATAAAAAGAAAGAGAGAGAAGGAAGAAAGGGGGAGAGAGGCATGAGAGAGAGAGAAAGGGAAGGAGAGGAAGAAAAGGAGGGGGGAAATAAGGAAGAGGGGAGAAAAGGGCATGAGAGAGAAAAAGAGAAGGAGAGGAAGAAAGATAAAAAGCAAGAGAGAAGGAGGGGAGGGAGAGAAAAAGAAAGGGAAGGAGAGGAAGAAAGAAGGAGAGAGATAGAAAAGGAGAAGGGAGGGAGAAAGAAGAAATATGGGATGGGTACAAAAAAAGGAAAGAGAGAAGGAGAGGGGGAAAGGGAGGGTGACAGAAAAAAAAGAGAAAACAAGACGGATAGAAAGAAAGGGAGGTGAAAAAGAGAGGGAGATAGAGGGAGAAAGGGAAAGAGAAGAGTAAGATAATTATCAACAGGAAAGGAAGGCATAGAGAGAAGAGAAGAGAAGGGAGGGAGAGAAGGGGTAGAAAGAAGGGAATAGAAAGGAAGGGGGGAATGAAATAAAGGAAAGAGATAGGAAAAAAGAAGAAAAAAAAGGGAAAGGGAGACAAGAGAAAGAAAAAGGGAAAGAGAGTAGGAAAGGGGGGAAAGAAGGGAAGAGAAAGGAGGGGGGGAAGAAAAGGAAGAGATATAAAAAGGAGAGGTGGAGAAAGGGAGAGAAAAAAGAGGGAGAAAGAGAACAAAGAGAGAAAGAAGAAAGGAGAGGAAGAAAGAAAAATAAAGGGATAAAATGAAAAAAGGAGATGGGAAAAGGGGCAAGAAAGAAAAAGAGGGAAAGGGGGAGAGAACAAAAGGAAAAGAAAAAGAAGGAGAGCCCGCCTCCTTGCCTTCTCCCGCCATGCGTGCCTCTGCCTCCAAGTGCCTCCCTATGACTCCTCTCTGTTTCACGCCACTGGAGGAAGAAGAGGAAGAAGAGACCATTTTCAGACCCAAAGGAGACAAAGCGGTGACCCCCTGTGAATGGTCGTTCGACCCCCACAGGGGTCGCAACCCACAGGTTGAGAACCGTTTATATATACGGTATAGCAAAAATAGCTTAAAAGTTTTCTTTACTTGATTTGATTTATATCTTGCCTTACTCTAAGTAGGGAAGAAAAGGAAGTCTCAACAAAATGGCTAAAAAGGTACATCTACTGGATATCCTTCTGCCCCAACCAGTTAAAGGCTGAAGCCCTCTTTGAAAAACAGAGAAAGCGCTGGCAAGGACTGATTTTTTTTTTTTGGGGGGGGGGAGGTCTAGCAGATACTGACAATAGTCTTCTCACTCTCTTTCTCCCATTTCCCTTTGTCTTGTTTGCACATCACTTTGGGAGGGCATAATTCTAAAAAGCAAACCTGATCCTGTACAAATACTATAAAATAAGAACATTGTTAATTATTTACTTATTTACATTTAAGACAGGGACCCTCCTAACAAATATGCAATAAAAACCAAGCCATTTCTTAATAAACTAGAGAACAGACCTACACATTATACATTTAAAGAGTTTTAATTGTTAATTTTCAATACCATTTTTAATGTTTATATGTTTTTGAGGTTTTAAATTGTATTCTATCAGTTTTACTATAAGCCGTTTTGTGTCTTTTTTTTAGAAACAACAACAACATTGCCCATCTGTCAGACAGAGAAGAATTTCCTAACTGTGAGAGCTGTTCAGCAGTGGAACTTTCTGTCCCAGAGTGTGATGGAGGCTCCTTTTTTGGAGGCTTTTAAATGGTGATGGCCATCTGTCGGGGGTGCTTTGACCCCGATTGTCCTGCTTCTTGGTAGGAGGTTAGACTGGCTCACGAGGTCTGTTCCAACTCTATGATTCTATGATTATCCCATATTCCAGAAGGAAGTATAATATTAAACTTTAATTACAGAAGATGAGAAAGACACAATGCATGATTATAAAATCAAGATTTCCAAAGTTATCCAAACTGCTAGCTTAATTTGCCTCCACATACAGCAGTACATTAGGACTCCTTGCTACCTTGATGAGGCCATTTTCCATTTGCTTTCATTTCTCTAGAGTACTGTGAGTTCTATTCAAAGAAAGAATTAATGGGCTGCTCTTCCCAGCTGCTTAGATGGAATAGAAACAGTGACCTGGCCCATTTAGACCCAATTACCCTCCCACATCCAACACTTTGCCACTTCTAACAGACTTCTCATTCACATAGAATCGCAGAGTTGGAAGAGACCACGTGGGCCATACAGTCCAACTCCCTGCCAAGAAACAGGAATTGTGGGAGCTGAAGTCCAAAACATCCGGAGGGCCCAAGTTTGCCCATGCCTGTTATAGAAGCTGCTCCCATTGAAAAAGAAGTCATTGTTACCTCTGGAAAAGGCTTCTGTAAATGGTTCCACTTGAGCAGCTTAAGGTAGGCATGGTTCTGTATGGCAACAGGGCACAGGGCAGCAGCTCCACTGGAAGACGTGGCACCATCATCCACGGCAAGAGCAGCTCTGGACCTCAAGTCATCTGCAGCTTCTTGCAGCCATGCAGTAACAAAGTCTAAGGAGTCTGTTTTTGAGTGAAGTCAAAACAAATCAAGTATGTTTGATTATGGTTCAAGACCAGCTAGGGAATCTATTTCAAAGCAGGATTACCAGAGCCTTTTCTCATGAACCCACAACTCTTCCTATTTATAGGTTGAGCATCCCTTATCCAGAATTCTAAAATCTGAACTATTCCAAAATTATCCACATAGGTGGCTGTGATAGTACCCTTTCTGATAATTCGGGGTATGCTAACTTTGTTTCACGTACAAAATTATCTAAAATAATGTGTAAAATTATCTCCAAGCTATGTTTGTATGGTGTATATGTAACCTAAATGAATTCTGCGTTTCAATTTGGGTCTCATCTCAAAGATATCCCACTATGTACATATATGCAAGTACAAGTATTCCAAAGTCCCCCCAAAAATCCAAAATACTTCTGGCCCTAAGCATTTCTGACAAGGGAAACCCAACCTGTATTTTTTACAATAATTATTTTAATGTAGTTCATAACAATGTAAGAACAAATAGACAAAAATAAACACACAAAAAGAAATCCAAACAAAAGATGCAATTAAAGATTAATTAAAAAGTTGAATAACTGAAAGAGTGTATTTTCTTCTCTCATTTCACATTCAAACGATAAACGATCCCTCTGATAAAAAAAATGTTTGATGTGGGTTGAGTTTTCCATCAATTGAACATTTTTCGTTGATTAAATAATTGTTTTTGAATCAACCACAACAAAAATACATGAGCACACTGCATGTTTCATATTGCTTGATACAATCAATGTTTATCCTGCTGATTTTCCTTAAGATTGTGAAGCTGGCAAAACTGTTGTATTTTAAGTCCTATTCACATAAGGAAACTAACCTAGAATAAAGGAGTCTGAAGAACCTAGCTTTACGGATAAGGTAATTCTAAGTATGTTTCATCTAAAGCAGGTACACTGATTATATGTGGTTTTTATTCTACTCCTGTGGAATTGTGTTATCAGATTTCTCAACATTTGGGTTGAACGTTTACACAGTATCAGTTCAACAACAGCATTCTAACAGCAGAAAGAGATAACTGGCAAATAAAAACAACAAAATCCATACTTGGCTGTTTCTCATATAGTTCCTGAAACTTCTTCCTTTCATATTCAACCGACTGCTGCATTAAATGTGGCCTAATGCTACTAACAGCAAAGTTGGCCATGTCCATTTTCATCAAGTCCAACACGGAGAAAATTGCTCTGCAAAAAAACCCAAAAGAGACATTAAACATTTCAAGCAGATGTACATTTCTAAAACACTGATAGGATTAAAATGTTAGCAATTTTTGGATCCCAATGGCTCTATCACTATGCTAAATGTGAACGCACGCAGAATAAGATTGAGCTGGGAGGGGAACCCACATGTATTACATGCTCTCCTTACAGATTGAGTATCCCTTCTTTGAAATGCTTGATGGGACCAGAAGTATTTGGGATTTCAGGGGGTTTACCCTTTCGATTTTGGAATATTTGCACTTACATAATGAAATTGCATGGAGATGGGACCCATACCTAAACAAGAAAGTTATTTATGTTTCATATATACCTTATATACATATCTTGAAGGTAGTTAGATACAGAACATTTTAAATAGAATTTGGGCATGAAACAAGGTTTGTATACACTAAACCACCAAAAAGAAAGAAAATGTGTCACTATCTCGGCCATTCATATGGACAGTTTTGGAGCATTTCAGATTCTGGATTTTCAGATAAGGGATACTCAACCCAGATATTAAAAACCATATTAAAAGGCAGCAAAGGGGATTGTTTACTTTTTAAGGGATCTTAAAAAAACCCAAAAACAACACTGCTTCACCAGTATCCTTGGTCAAAAGCATAGCTTTTCTTACTGTTTCCCACTTCTAGCAATATCCCTTCCATATATAAACACACAAAGAGAAACATACATATATACATATCAATTTATATTCAATTATATATGCAGTACTACTGTTTATCAAAAGCTTTCAGATATTCTAGCAAGCCCCACCTTCATAGGAAATCATGCCATTACCTGAATAAGGGAACAATTTCATGGATGTCTTTCAGCTTCTTAATTTCCTCATCTCTGGCTGGAGCGCAGAGGGTCCCCATCATCCCAATGATGAATTCAACCAGCTTAGAAATGTCAAGCGCGCCATTCTCAGCCTCCTGCTTGATCAGTTCTAGATCTAGAGCCTCCGTAATCTGATTTCTTAATCTAGTATGCCCAGGCAGCAAAAAAGACAGGAGTGTCTGAAAGAAACCAATGTACCTTCTATTAGCTCCTAACAGTATACCAGGGCTGCACCTACTAATGCTCTTCTAGAGCAACTCCTGTTGTAGCAATATTATATTACCTATTAAATTGGTCTTCTTTTTATAAAAATAATGAACAAATATTTCAAATTTTAATAAAGATTTTCACTTATTAAAGACATTTAGGCAGGAAATATATATGCAAGGTTGGTGCATGTATGTACATATGATCTTTGATTGCTGAGGATAAAGCTTGAATGATCTGTAACACAGGCCAACACACATTTTGGTGCCCCAAATGTTGGGCCTGTTTCTAGGTATATTTAGCCTGATAGGTTTTCCTCTAACAGCTCTCGTTTTTGAGATACAGAATATATGCCATCAACTAGTTGCCACCTGCTCACCCACAGAAAACCACAATAACCATATCTAAGAAACTAGAGTTGAGGCGATCTATCCAATGCACTTTTCCAAATCAGTGCCCCAAACAACTCCAGGAACAGGCCTAAAAACAGATACAAAGAACAAAAAGGTTTTTGTTGTACTGTGTTAACTCTGACAATAAAGCTTGAACAATTATGTTTGAATCTACTTCATGTCTTGCAATCTCAACAATCCTCTTATTAACAAAGTTTTTTCAGGATAAGGAAATTTACTAGGAAGAAGCTGAAAGGAGAGGGGAGGAAAGAGGTGCTTATCCCTTTCTTCATCTGACATCATTCCAAGATTCTGCTTCCAATACGAATATAAATATGGAAACAAGTTTGGGTCACCTCCTGTTGGCAGTCATATTTTCTCTACAAAACTCTCCCTTCTGGTGCCACTTTGCAGAGAAGGAATCACACAGGATTTCAAGATATTATATGGAAGTAAAAGGTAAAAGTTTCCCCTTGACATTAAGTCTAGTGCTCATCTCCATTTCTAAGCCGAAGAGCCTCAAAGGTCATGTGGAGGGCCATTACTTTCCTGAATAAACACATTTGATCTACTCACATTTGCATGTTTTCAAACTGCCAGGTTGGCAGAAGCTAGGGTTAACAGTGGGAGCTCACCCTGCTCCCCAGATTCATACCACTGGCCTTTCGGTCAGCAAGTTCAGCAGCTCAGTGGTTTAACCCACTGTGCCACCAGAAGCAGTTCTGCCCTAATTTTTACTGCCAAAAAAGAGAGAAAAAACAGGGGGGAAAAGGAGTGCTAAAAAGCAGAAAATTGACTAATTGAAATTGAGTGCCAGGTAAATACTAGAACCTTGGCCGTGCCATTCTCATTTCAAAGCATTATGGGGCAGGAAAGCAACCAATGTAATGATGAAAGCTACAAAAATGGTCCATATATTATCTATAATTCATGTATGCCTCTAAATAGAAAGGTTTTATGTGAAACCTGAAAGAGATTACTGCTGAAACAAGGATACTGGCCAAACAGTTTACCAGTTTGTGAAAATAATGCTTGCTTAGAATCAAAATCATGTATATCAAGACCACTGGTTCAATAAGTTGCTACCGCCAACTACAGCTAATCAAGTGCTGTTGTGAGCTTCAGAAATAAAATGTATTTTCTTTTTCTTACCTCTTTGATTTCTCCCACAAGTTTAATTGCATGATCATATGATGGCGGGTCTTCTTTTAACTGGGTTTCCAAACAATCCCAAAAGGCCTTGTGGACAATATCTCTCACTCGTTTTTCGAGGCTGGTGAAGCAACAGATAGTGAAAACTGAATTGGAATAGCTCTAACACAAAGGGAAGTGAGGCCTGGAAAAAAATAATCTGACTAAATGAAAATGTGAACTGGCTGATATTATGGGGGATGGAGGAGATCTGGCAGAGTATAATGTATTTGTTGCGTTCAATGGGGAGCTGTGTTCAATGAGAAATTATAATTCAGAAAGAACAGACAAGAGGGAACCTGTTGCCAAGATTACAGACAAAGCTGACTGATGGAGCAACAGAAACCGATCACTACTGGAGAAAAGGATACTAGCTGAACAGTCTACCAGTTTAAGGAAATGATGCCTATCTAGAATCTAAATCCTAGCTGTATTAAGACCATTGAGATGGACAGAACGAATTGGGCGCAATTGTTTAAGGGGCTGGAGGACTATGTTGTTGCTTATTCGTTCAGTCGCTTCTGACTCTTCGTGACCTTGTGGACCAGCCCACGCCAGAGCTTCCTGTCAGCCGTCACCACCCCAGGCTCATTCAAGTTCAAGCCAGTCAATTCAAGGATGCCATCCATCCATCTTGCCCTTGGTCGGCCCCTCTTCCTTTTTCCTCCCATTTCCCTTGGCATCATTGTCTTCTCCAAGCTTTCCTGTCTTCTCATTATGTGGCTTCATCTTTGCCTCTACTATCCTTCCCTCCAGTGAGCAGTCAGACATTATTTCCAGGAGTATAGAGGGCTGTATCAAAAATTCTGTATCAGATGGCTTATTAAGATTCTTTGGGTCTGAGTTATAGAAGAAATCTATACATCAAATAGCTTTGCTTCCACTGCCAATATGCTGATGTCCACTGAATAAATATCTAACAAAACCACAAGATGCTCTGAATTTCTTATTCCTGTGCTGAAAGTTGTATTTAATTGCTATGCTCTTACTGCTTGCAGCCACCAGTCGTACCTCTGTTTCTTGTACAGACATGCTCCAGCCTCTTACCTGTTTTCTGGCAAATCAGATGGCTTAATCTGGAAGCCTCCATTGACAACAATCTCATGGGCCAACACCATGTTGGTAACACCTTTTGCAGTTTCCATCAATTCCTCCATTGATACAAACTGAGGGGGGCTCGCTGTTGGGAAATGAGAGGCACTTCAGTAAAATATTCCATTGGTTTAAATTTAAATATTGCCAAACTATCCTATTTCATCGCATAGCAGTTGTGTCCGCATAACAGTTGGGGTGACAACATTAGTATATTTGTGTTCCTCGCATAATAGTTGCGGAGCCATTTCGGGTCCTTCCTTCCTTTCTTTTCTCCAAAGTCAATGCAATCTAAAAACTATAAATTTGAGGTCTTTGGAGCTCAGCTCTTCCCACCTTCCTCCGAGGAAAGGTAGTTTAAAAACCTGAAATGGACATCTCTGGAACTCTGATCTTCTCTCCTTCCTCCTTTCTCCAAAGAGCTTCATTCCAGATTTTGTAAACTGTTGTGCCTAGGAGGAAGGAAGGAAGGAATAGTGGAGATCCAGATACCTCCATTGTATAGTTTTTACGATAAACTGCCTTCAGAGAAAGAAGGGAGGGACGGAGGGAGGGAGAATCAGCCCCAAATGAGTTTAAACAAACAAAACAAACAAACATGAGGCTGTTTGTTTGAGGCTAGATCATCCCTCCTCCCCTTTCAGAGGGAGGGCATTTTATCTTTAAAAAACAAAACAAAACAGGAAACCGGAGAATCAAAGGCAGATTGTTTTTCATTGCGTAATAGAAGGTTCTAACACAGTGTTAGCAATCCTAAGAAATTTAACTATTTTTGATGCAGAGAATTTTCCATTCCTCTTGGTTGCCAAAAATAGATTTTGAGTATCTGATAGGTCCTTTTGTCCTTTGCATTTCCTTGTGGTGCTAGTCATCCAGTTGTGTTTTTGCTAAGCGGCATCATGTCTCCTGTATCCAGAGCAGACCCCTTGAGTGGGAGGGAAGAGGACCCTCTTCCCAACCAGGGCCCAGATCTCAACTGGACTCTCCATTCTTGTTAATTCATTAATCTTTACATACACACATATATAAGTAGTCCCCAAGTTAAGAACAAGATAGGTTCTGTAGAATTGTTCTTAAGTTGAATTTGTATGCAAGTCAGAGCAGGTACATTTTTAAGTAGAACACTAGCCCCATATGTGTGTGTATGTGCACGCATATGTATATATGATATAAATGGTTTCCATTCTTCTCCTTTATCAGGAAGATAATTTCTCCATTTTTGTCAATTCTAAAACGTCTGTATTCCAACTTTCTTTTAGGGATAGTCCTTTAGTTTTCAAGTTTTGTGCACAGAGTCATCTTGCTGCAATAATAATAATAATAATATATATGAGCTTTGGATAGCAAAGAGAAGGGTTAACACTTCTGTGGTGTTTGTTTGCCTGTCTAGACCCCTGTTCGGAAGATTTCACCTCACTTTCTGTCCCTGTGATTATTGGATTTTTGAAAATTTTGCATGTTGTGGAAACAAGGATTGGTGATAAAGCTTCATTGGGGACACCTTTTCCCCATGATAAATAACTCTTTCAGGAATGAGTTTCCCTTCTGAGGAATAGATTTCCCTCACTTCTTGTTGTCTCACCCCTGTTCTTAGCTATGAGTTGTTTATAAATCAGATGTTTGTAACTTGGAAACTGCCTGTACTGCCAGGTTTTGAGATTTAATTAAAAATATGTAATAAGGTAGAATGAAGTAACTGTCTAGAATTACATATTAGGGGTTTTTTTAACAATATTTTCACTGTTTGTCTTTGAGGCAGGAAGTCCACTTTAATCTTATATTATCATTCTGGTAAGGGGCAAAGAAATCTGATCCTGCTAAATACAGGGATCAAGAAAGAGAGCAAGTAAGAGGGAACATGATGCTTTTTATCTGGCCTTCTGAACAAAGAAAAATTGGCAACAAGGAAGGTAAAGTGAAGACTGCCAAATGAATGTCATCTGGGAATTCCAGACATGAAACAATCAGAGCCAGCTAACACCTCCCAACAATGGATTCCCCCAGACAGGAATCAGACAGGCCTTGAAGATGCAAGGCTTTTTAATGTTAATCAAGGTGGCCATTTGCAACATTCAAACCTGCCTCCAACAGACAAGGGTTCTTTCTCCCACCCTGGACCTTCCACAGATATATAAACCTCCCTTGCCTGGTTTCCAATATACCTCACTACCTCTGAGGATGCTTGCCATAGATGTGGTTCAAATGTGAGGAGATAATGCTTCTGGAACGTGCCATACAGCCCAAAAAACTCACCACAACCCAGATGTCATATGCATTACAGTAAAGATTTCCCCAAAGGGAGGACAAAATGAAGAGTATTGGAAAGGAGGACTGATAAAAGGTAAAACCCCTGGGTCAAGAATCCATGACAAAGAAAAGTCAGTATTTTCAGGAAGATACCAGAGTAGGAGAAGATTTTAGTCCATATTCAAAAACTTAAAACTCAAGATTTGCAGATTAGACTACTTCATGTAACTGTATACTTAATCCTGAGACCCATTACTTCAACATTGCCTGGAGTAGGGCACAAGAGAAAACAGGAAGCCCAATTCTAGGGATTCTTACAAGGATTCCTTTAAATAATACATCTTATTGAAAGGGAAATGCCATATTGTTTGTTCAGAAGTGTTCCATTTACTATGTAAAAGCAAAACGGAAGCTACTCAAGAAAAGTTTGCTTGTTGTCAGAGGAAATAATGAGCTCCAAGTAATGATTTCGCTTACGCTCCAGGGTATCGCCTCTGCTAGGAGTTGGGGGATTCTGCCGGATCTTCTTCCTGACTGACTGTTCTGAGCTTTCTGCGTTTTCCTGCTGGTTATCTTCCAACTTGTCTGGTTTTCCCTCACTTGAACCCGGCATGTCTTGGTCCTGGGACATTCTCAGATGTTGGGACTAAGAAAGAAAGGAAAAAAGTTAAATTGGTTCATGTAATACCGTCATGATGGCCAAATACGCGGAGCAATGGCTTCAAACTACAGGAAAAAGGCGATTCCACCTGAACATTAGGAAGAACTTCTTAACAGTGAGAGCTATTCAGCAGTAGAACTCTCTGTCTGGGAGTCTGCTGGAGGCTCCTTCTGTTGGGGCTTTTAAACAGAGGCTGGATGGCCATCTGTTGGAGATGCTTTGAACGCGATTGTCCTGCTTCTTGGCAGAGGGTTGGACTGGATGGCCCATGAGATCTCTTCCAACTCTATGATTCTATGATCCTATGATTCTAAATTCTCTGCTAACCTCATACAACAAAATTTTACACCTAATGCACTTGCTCTAAATTAAATGCATTACTAGAAAGAGAATTTGACTCCTATATGTCAAATTTCCAAAGACAGAAATATAAAAAAGTATATTGGCTTAAAATATATATAATTCTCTATATTTCTGTCTTTAGGAAATCAACACATCAAAGTCAAATTCTCTTCTACTTTCTTGTAGTGCATTTAATTTGATTTTGTGATTTTAGATACTTAAAAAGTGGTAGCAGTCATAGCCTATTAATGAGGTTAAACTACTATCTATTCCTAAAAATGCACATTGTAATACAATTAACTAATGAGATTAACTGTTGCGGGGAGAAGGTTAATTGTCTAAATGAAACATCCAGAATCATTTCATTTATATTCGGTCTTTATCACAGCCTAAAACTCAAGGCAACTTAAAACAGTTAAAAGAAACAGCGTGCATCTACATTACAGAAATTATGCAGTTTGACCCCACTGTAAATATCATGGCTCAATGCTAAGGATCATGGGAGTTGTAGATTTGGCCTTCTGTGCAAACCACAACTCTCATGATTCTATAGAACTGAGTCATGGCAGTTGAAGTGGTGTCAAATTGCATTAAATCTATAACATGGATCCCCCATAGCTAAGGAAATTCCACCACCCCCCCCAAATGCAGCAGTAAAAATATAGTTAAACTATACACAAAATTAAAACAAGCTAAAAAAAACATACCTGTTACAAACAACCAATAAATTTTCTCTTTGGTAACACAAATTTTATCACAGTGTCTTCTTCCCATCTTCCCATCAACAAACATTAAAAGTGTATTGTAAAAATCTGAATCTAATTGCTAGTTCTATCTTGAGTAGATCCACTCAAGGTAGGGAATAGGTTAAGCAAATGCAAAGTATGAAGGCATATCCTCGTAAATGCATATTCTGTGTAATGAATCTTGAGGAGGTCATTAACAAGAGCAGAATATGTCACAATTTTAAAATGACAATTCCACAGGAGTGACCTGATTTTCAGTTCTAATTATTAATTAGAATAGAACAACACCACAAGATATACCCATGATTAATGGTTATTTAGAGTTCACAAGTCTCCAACAGTGTTTTGAGTGGCTGTCAATAATTTCCCAAGCTGAAAAGTAGCAATACTATGGCAAACTGGATTTTTCTGAGCACATTCAGTGCATGAATGATGCCAATGTGACCAACTTCAGCTGAGTTTCGTGGCTTTTTCTAGTATGTACAGGTGGCATGGCAACTAGGGATTGAACTAGATGGCTCTTGGGAAATTCCTTTTTAACTCTGTAATTTTAGAAAGCAAAGCAGAATGACAACAATATGGTATAATAATTTTAAGACAAAAGGAAAAGCCAGGATGTATGATCAACCTGGATCTGGACAAATCTGTGCAAAATAATAAAAGTAAATCCAGCATTCACAACAGAAAATTTGAAATATATACTTGTTTGCTAACAAACCATTTGATTAAGAAACTACTTCACCTCAGCAGTGCTTTTACTCCAGCAAAACGTGGTTCAAAGTTTCAAAGGGAGCTCTGGGAATGGTTTTGGTGCAGTAGATACCTGGACAAGAATAAAAAGCCAGAGAATAATAAATTAAATCCAATTGTAAGAGTAGATTGAACCAACAGAGACTTCTGTTAACACCAAGTTCCTGATTATTCAATGGGCCTATTGTATTAGAAACTAAGAACTGGGTTTAGGTCTTGGGTCTCCTGTCCAAGCAATACTTTCAGTCACTGCTTTTTCATTTTACATGGATGCTGAGACAGAATTTGGCCTCTTTTTGACCTAATTAGATCTGTTGAATCCATTAGATTTATCTACATGTTGGCATGCCATTGAACAGTTGACTGAATGAGTCTACTATAACTGGGACTAACCAACAGGATATCAGCCCTGGCTTTAGTATATAGTTCTTCTACAACTTGGGCATCTTCAAGTTATCTTTCAACTTAAAGCAACCCCATGAATTTCATAGGGTTTTCTTAAGCAAAGAATATTATGGATATGTTTTTGCCAATTCCTTCCTCTGAAATACAGTTGACTGCACCTGGTATTTATTCCTCAGGGGTCTCCCAGCCAAGTACTAAATATGGCTGATCCTGCTTGGCCTCCAAGATCAGATAGGATCTGATACCTTATGGGAAGTTAGGCCCTAATTAAGACCACAGTATATCTCAGGCATGGGAAAACTTCAGCCCTCCAGGTGTTTTGGATTTCAACTCCCACAATTCCTAACAACCTACCGGCTGTTAGGAATTGTGGGAGTTGAAGTCCAAAACACCTGGAGGGCCAAAGTTTGCCCATGTCTGGTCTATCTGCTATGGGCTTCACCATAATTCTCACTGAGGCTAGATCTACACTGCCCTATATCTGTTTTGAATTGCATTATATGAGTCTACACTGCCAGATAATCTGGGATAAGAAGATATTCTGGGATCAGATCCTGGGATATAGGGCAGTGTAGATCCAATCTTAGATGGGTGATTCCTACTACTTTGGAATTCACGATAAGAGTTCACATGAATAAATGCACATCCACAAAAAAAAAAAGCAAAGAAAACATCTCAAACCTTCTGAATGGGAAACTAAACGGAGGGAAAAGTTTTCATCTGGACTTCTTCCTTACAGCCCCACTTTCTATGTGAAATGTGCTCCTTCCATTGATTCTTCTCTTCTTTAACACAAAATGTCCCCTCATCATTTCCTTTCTCAATCTCAGTACCCACTACCCACTCCTTTTCCTTCACTTTCCCCATATAATCCATATTTACACTGGGTTGCTGTGGGTTTTCTGGACTGTATGGCCATGTTCCAGAAGCATTCTCCCCTGATGTTTCACCCACATCTATGGCAGGCACCCTCAGAGGTTGAGGGGTCTGTTGGAAACTACGCAAGTGAGGTTTATATATCTGTGGGATGTCCAGGGTAGAAGAAAGAACTCCTGTCTGCTTGAGGCAAGTGTGAATGTTGCAAATGGCCACCTTGATTAGTATGTAATGGCCTTGCAGCTTCAAAGCCTGGATAATTGCTGCCTGGGGAAATCCTGGGAGGCGTTCGCTGGCCCTGATTGATTCTTGTCTGGAATTCCCCTGCTTTTTTAGTGTTTCTCTTGTTGTTGAAGCCCTGATTTTAGAGTTTTACTGCCCTGATTTTAGAGTTTTTTTGCCTGCCATTGATGTGGGTGAAACATCAGGAGAGAATGCTTCTGGAACATGGCCAGACAGCCCAAAAAACTCACAGCAACCCAGTGATTCTGGTCATGAAAGCCCCCAACAACACATGGAATTGCAGTACTTTAACTGCAATGTGTGAAATGGTCCTTGAACACATCAAAGAGATCAGGGTTCTTCCATTCATATCTCATTTCTTCTTACCACCCAAGTTCTTCCTCTGTCCTACATTAATAGAAATACATTAATAACATTCAAACCAGATGGAATCATAATAATAACCAGACAGCTCCGCTAAATTAAAAAATACGTTTAGGCCCCTTTCACCCTTTCCATCATCACAAAACTGCCTGTGGAAAGAGCTTGAAAATAAAGAAGAAAGGGGCCTTTTGTAGGGACTCCATTATATTACGCTACAGTTGATCCTGCCTTGCACAGCAAACAGGTTTTTCCAGAATTTGTGCTGGACTTGGCCTAGAACAGTAGGAAAAAATGAGATGTCTCTTGGTTTTGATTTCTTTCACACAATGACTAAGCTCTTTCCTAAAGAGCTCTGTAAACTGTTATAAGTTTGACTACACAAATAAGCAGACAACACCAAGTTAATTATGTATGTTAAGTTAGCTAATTCTCCATTATTTGTGTTAAACTAAATTATTTTCTATCTTGCCTCCCATGTAGTGTATAAACAGATTATGAGAGTTTGGATAGGGTTTACAACTGAAATGGGTGGTAATAAGTAATACTAAACAACTAAAATAATTCTTCTTGGTGGTCGGGGTGGAGGGATTGCTGGGCAATTATTAAATAAATTCTGCCCATTATATTCTTGGCAACATGGATGTTCTGAAACCTGGAAGACTGGCTATGTTATATACATCTTTGATAAGAACAGAATATCCCCTATCCATCAACTGTCTGAAAGGTTTAAGGGAGGGATAGAGAAGGTGAGTATCATGGGGACAGGCTCTACAACTTAGGAGGATGCTTCTACACTGCTGAATTATTGCAGTTTGACACCATTTCAACTGCCATGGTCAAATGCTACGGAATCCTGGGATGTGTGGTTTAGTGAGGCACTAGCTCTCTTTGGCACAGAAGGATGAAGATCTTGTCAAGCTACAACTCCCATGTTTCCATAATATTGGGCTGTGGCAGTTAAAGTGGTGTCAAACTGTATTAATTCTATAGTATAGATGCACATTGAGGCCCCTTCCACACAGTTGAATAAAAATCCACATTTTCTGCTTCGAACTGGAATATATGGCAGTGTAGACTCAGATAAGCCAGTTCAAAGCAGATATTGTGGGGTTTTTTTGCCTTGATGTTCGGGGTTATATGGCGATGTTACCCCCATGTTACCCAGAGTTACCCCCATGAGATTTATTGGGGCTTGTTTCTACATAGATACAGGTTAGGGTATATCTATATTGTAGAATTAATAGTTTGACAACACTTTAACAGCCATGGCTCAATGTTACGGGATTGTGGGACTTCCAGCTTGGCTAGGTCATTCGCCTTCTCTGCTAAAGAGTGCAGGGACCTCATCAAATTACAAATCCCATGATCACATAGCATCGAACCATAGCAGTGCCAAAGTGCATTAATTCTTTAGTCTGGATGCACCCTAAACCTCACCAGTTATGGGACAATGACTTTTCAATCCATGAACAAAACCTTTTAATAAGTAATACCCACCTTCCCCTTTAATTATTAAGGCATGTTCCCCTTTCAATAGGACTGCTTGTAGGATGATAAAAATTGTGACATCCCCCTTCCTTCCTCAATATCTGTTTTTAACTGTGGACCCTTCCACACAGAGGTATAAAATCCACATTGAACTGGATCATGTGGTAGTATGGACTCAGATAACCCAGTTCAAAGCAGTTATTGTAGATTATCTGTCTTGATAATTTTGTGTTATATGGCTGCTGTTATATGGTAGGGCCCTGGGTTATCTCAGGCCATTTCCATACAGCTGAATAAAATCCCACATTATCTGCTTTGAACTGGGATGTATGGTAGTGTGGACTCAGATAATCCAGTTCAAAGCATATATTGTGGGATTGTCTATCTTGATATTCTGTGTTATATGGCTATATGGAAGGGCCCTGGAATATCTCAGGCCCCTTCCATACAGCTGAATAAAATCCCATATTATCTGCTTTGAACTGGGATATATGGCAGTGTGGACTCAAGATATTCCAGTTCAAAGTTGATATTGTGGGATTTCCTGCCTTGATATTTTGGGTTATATGGCTGTGTGGAAGGGCCCTAAATCCACACTGCCATATATCTCAGTTCAAAGCTGATATTGTGGGATTTCTTGCCTTGGTATTTTGGGTTATATTTTGGGAACGGCCCAGTGTGGACTCATATAATCTGATCCTGGGATATAGGGCCTGTCTAGAAGAGCCCTCATATAATCCAGTGCAAGGCAAACATTGTGGATTATCTGCCTTAATATTCTGGTGAACTGCAATATATGGCCATATATTGTAGTTTGAAGCAGACATTGTGGGATTGTTTGCCTTGATATTCTGAATAAATTCCCATATTATCTGCTTTGAACTGGGATATATGGCAGTGTGTACTCTGATATTCCAGTTCAAAGCCGATATTGTGGGATTTCCTGCCTTGATATTCTGGGTTATATGGCTGTGTGGAAGGGTCTAGTGTAGGCTCATACAATCCAGTTTAAAGCAGAAAACCTGGGATCGGATCCTGGGATATAGAGCCTGTCTGGAAGGGCCCTCAGATAATTCAGTTCAAAGCAGAGATTGTGGATTATCTGCCTTGATATTCTGGATTATATACTGTGTAAAAGGATGCTCTCTCTCTCTCTCTCTCTTTCCATGCTCATCCCTAGCCAAATGCATGCGGGCAAAGGGCCAGCTGCCCATCCACTTTGGCGCAGCGCTTCCAGATCAAAACAAACAAACAAACAAAACTCCAAGGCCAATTGTTTTGCTGCAGGGAATTTCTTGGGGATCTCCATATTTCAAAATGTGATTTCACTCTCCATCCTTGTGGATATCTAGCAGAATTGGCACTCAAAAGGAAGGAGGAGGGGTCCTTTGATCCTTTCAAAGTAGGCATGGGCCAACTTGGGCCCTCCCTCCAGGTGTTTTGGACTGCAACTCCCACCATTCCTCACAGCCTCAGGCCCTTTCCTTTCCCCCCTCAGCCCCATAAGCGGAAAGAGGAAAAGGAAGGGGCCTGAGGCTGTGAGGAATGGTGGGAGTTGCAGTCCAAAACCCCTGGAGGGAGGGCCCAAGTTGGCCCATGCCTGGTTTACACAGAGAGCAACCACCAAAGCAATTGTTATTCTTCTCGCCACCCTCCCGCCCCTTTCCCCTGGTTTAGCCGGCCTCCTGACGAAAAAGGCGGGATGCCTGGCTCTCTCTATCAGAGGAGGCATCCACCTGGAAGAAAACCCTGTGGGGGAAAGGCCTACTCACCTGTGCAGCGCAACCTGGGGCGTCCAGAGAGCAGCCTCTCCCTCGCCATCCAGGACCACGCTCGCTCTTCGGAGGAGAAAAGGGCGTGGCAGCGGTGACAGCGAGACGGGAGGGAGGGAAGGAAGGGCTCTGCTCAAAGCCAGCCGGAAGTCGAGGCCGGTTCCTCCATGGGCGCCGCCATGTTGGACTGCGAAGGAGGGGGCAAGGGGGCACCTCACTTCCTGTCCCTTTTAGATAGCTAGGTAGCTAGGTAGATAGATAGCTAGGTAGATAGATAGGTAGGTAGGTAGGTAGGTAGGTAGGTAGGTAGGTAGGTAGGTAGATAGATAGATAGATAGATAGTCTGGAGATAGATAGATAGATAGATAGATAGTCTGGAGGTAGTGTTACTATTGCATGATGGCAAATCAACTTAAAGAATACTGAGTACAACTGAGTCGTACTGTTTAGATATAACAGTGTGATGAAGATAGGGGAATCATCCGTTTCATTTCCACATGAAGTATGACTGAGCTCTACTCTGCCAGACACTTCCCTGCTTCAATATGATGAAGTGGTTGGACTGTCAATGTTACGGAGTCATGGGAGTTGTAGTTTTACTAGATCTTCAGCTTTTGTTTTTCTTTAGTTGGTGTCTCAGCAGACTACAACTCCCTGGATTTAACCTGGAGTCAAGCTGCTCCAAAGTGCAGATGCATCTCCAGTGGTTCTCAACCTGTGGCTCCCCAGATGTTTTGGCTTCCAACTCCCAGAAATCCTAACAGCTGGTAAACTGGTGGGATTTCTGGGAGTTGTAGGCCAAAACACCTGGGGACCCACAGGTTGAGAACCACTGATCTATAGAGACCATTTTAATGATTCTGTGCATGGGACAAAGTTTGTGTACGCGGAACCCTCAAAAAGCAGAAGTGTCACCATTTCAGCCAAAGGTGGATAATGTTGAATTTGTGAGTATGTCAGATCTTGGAATTCCGGTGAAGAGTTGCTAGATGTGTCTAATCACATTTTATTCCAAAAGTTTGGCAGTTTGGAAGAAAATGCAATTAGACACACCAAGCATCCCTTCTTCGGAATTCCAAGATCTGAAATACTCACAAATTCACTAATGTTGTTTACCATAATGTCAACTTAGATTTATGGCATCCTTATAAACAAGAGACCTCTGGGTTACGTTATACTTACTCACGGCTGAGGCTTCCTTGAATTAGGCCCCTTCTACACTGCCATATAACATCCAGATTATCTGCTTTGAACTGGATTATATGGCAGGGTAGACTTTAATAATTCAGTTCAAAGCAGATAATATGGATTATCTGCTGTTATAATCTGGATTATATGGCAATGTAGAAGGGACCTGAGTCTGTCCACCTAAAATGTGATCTTCCTTTGTTGCTATCACGTTCTTTCTTACAAAATGTTGCCTTTTCTAGTGAGTCATCTCTTTTCATGATGTGGACAAAATATGAGTCTCAGTTTCATTATCTTGGCTTCTTGGGAGAGCATTTAGGATATATGGCAGTATGGTTCACTGACTTACCTGATTGTAATAGGACCTTTATGAACATAGTCTTAATTGATTATTTAAAAATCATTTAAACCCTGTATTTTACATTGAAGAAAAGGATACTGTAAACACCATTCTGTTTTACAAATTGGATACTAAATGACTGGTTTCTAAATCTCACACACTGAGGGACTGGCTGAATTGAGAACTTAAACTCAAATCCAATTCTTGGCCCAACTAAAATTGGAGTCACTGAAACAATCTTACACATGTGTAAATGTATTAAGACGTCAAGCTAGCACATTTGAGGGGCACATAAAAGTGACTAAATATCTAAAGGCAGAGGGCTGGTTCAATTAACTTAAATCCACCTACTCTGGGAATAAACACTTGGTTTGGTCTTTTACAAGAGCCATGGTCAAATTACACAGAAAAGGCAGGTATTTTAAGTGCCAAGCCAGGACCACCTGTGTGCAAACCCCTAGATGACCTTGAACACAGTTTTGCTTGTAGGTTTGTCATAGTGTAAGGACAAACATGTCAATCTGAATTCTTTGGAGAGGAGGAGAAAGGCTAAAAAATGTGAAAACAAATATGCTCTGTTTGGGGTAAATTACTTTATTGGGACTTTTGCAATATTTGTTGTTATGTACTCTGTGTGTACTCCAAATACTCTGGAGGCACTAGAGCCACATTAATATTTGGATGTGGGGAATAGTCAGTTAGCACCAGGTACTATAACCTGTGTTTCCTTGGAGGGTAAAGGCAAACTACCCCTGAGTGTTATCTTTCATAGATAGATAGATAGATAGATAGATAGATAGATAGATAGATAGAGATTAATAAGGTCATAATAAGGTGACAGGTGATTTGAAGGAACATACGTGCACATATCATGTGCACCTTAATGTGATCCCTAAAATGTTTGATAAGTTAGTTAAATCAAGTTGAATATATGGATCTCACACAGTCAAATAAAACTTACATATGTGTTAATTTATGAAATTCCCAGATTTGTTACATATTGTTACATATTGTTTTTAAGCAAAATTCATACTCTGGATGCTATGTGCTGTTGGAGTCCAGCCTGTGATTGTGTCTAATGATCAGGGTACTCTGGAAGTTGGGAATGACAATGTTCATATAGGTAATGATATTTCTAATAATGAGGTGGCTATTAATGCAGAGAATGACAATGGGATTCCTCTTAAAGTGTCTCCTTTGAGGAGAATATTCCTGAAGGGTTTGAGGATGATTGTGTGGTCCCTAAATTGCTATCAGAGAATTCTCATGATTTGGAGCCTGAGAATAGCTTGGCACCTGGGCCAGCTGCAGAAATTAATGAGCCAGTAGATAGACGGGATGTTGTTAGTCAGTATAGAAAAACAAACCAATCTTTCAGGCATTCTGCCAGGCTAAAAGAGAGACTGATAAGAGAGCCAAGGCTAAAATGAAACCCATTTCTGGCCACTTGGGACATAGGGTAATTAGGGGATAAAAGTGCCAAGTACAGAATCTGTAGTAAATATATAAAGGGTTTGTCCTTTTTCGAAAATGGTTTGTTACAGTATTTCAATAAATCAGTCCAGGCAACATGGTCAGTGTCCATAGTTCAACAACATCCAAAGGAACATCAGGTTCCTCACAATTGTGGCATGTCAAATGCTACCCCCCCTCCCCTTCAGCAAAATGTACCGCAATTAGATCAATGCTTTTCAGGGCTCAATATTGTCCCCCATGTTGTTTAGCATCTACATGAAGCCGCTGGGAGAGATCATCCGGAGTTTCGGGGTACGGTGTCATCTGTACGCAGATGATGTCCAGCTCTGTCACTCCTTTCCACCTGCTACTAAGGAGGCTGTCGAGGTCCTGAACCGCTGTAACGGTCTGGATGAGGGCAAACAAATTGAAATTGCATCCAGACAAGACAGAGGTACTCCTGGTCAGTCGCAAGGCCGAACAGGGTATAGGGTTACAGCCTGTGCTGGATGGGGTTGCACTCCCCTTGAAGGCGCAGGTTCGCAGCTTGGGTGTGATCCTGGATTCATCGCTGAGCCTGGAGCCCCAGGTCTCGGCGGTGACCAGGGGAGCATTTGCACAGCTTAGGCTTGTGCGCCAGCTGCGCCCGTACCTCGGGAAGTCTGACTTGGCCACGGTAGTCCACGCTCTGGTTACATCCCACTTAGACTACTGCAATGCTCTCTACGTGGGGTTGCCTTTGAAGACGGCCCGGAAGCTCCAACTGGTCCATGATACTAACAGGAGCGGGACCCAGGGAGCATACAACCCCCCTGCTGTACCAGCTCCACTGGCTGCCAATCTGCTACCGGGCTCAATTCAAGGTGCTGGCACTGGCCTATAAAGCCCTAAACGGTTCCGGCCCAAGATACCTAACTGACCGCCTCTCAGCCTATGAGCCCACGAGGACTTTGAGATCTTCCGGGGAGGCCCTGCTCTCTATTCCGCCTGCGTCACAGGCACGGCTGGCGGGGACGAGAGATAGGGCCTTCTCGGTGGTGGCGCCTCGGCTGTGGAACACCCTTCCTGTGGAGATCAGGCTAGCTCCCTCCCTGTTGATATTCCGCAGGAAATTAAAGACCTGGCTGTTTAAGAAGGCATTTGAGCAAGAAGTGCAATGATTGATAATTTGACCATAGGAACTGAACAACGGAAATGATATCGGATTGTGGATTTGACGATGAGACGACATGGAATGGCTTTTGTAATAATGTTGATGTTTTTGATTAGGATGTTTTTGTTAATGATGAATTTGTGGATTGTATTGCACTATGTCTTGTATTTTGCACCTGTTTTTCTATGTTGTACACCGCAATGAGTCGCCCCTGGGCTGAGAATTGTGGTATATAAGCGCAGCAAATAAATAAATAAATAAATAAATAAATAAATAGTCAGATGAAGCATCATTTGGAATCGAGTCAAGACATCTTCCCTGGACCTTAGAAGCCTTGCTTTGGATGGATTCATGTGTTAAGTGCGTTTGACTTATGATTAAAACTTTGGAATTCTACCTTAGAAGTTTTGCCTTTGTTTTCCATGAACTTTGATGGACTAATTTCCCGGACTATTTGCCCCTGCTTATCTTTCTACCTAATTGGATTTACCTACGGTATTTTAATGGAGTGCTTTTTACTGCTACTGCTTTTAAAATATCTTCAATAAACTGCTTGCATTTTTACTCAGCTGCGTGGTATTGAATGTCAGAGGGGTTTTCTGGCCTGGAATGCATCATGTGCAATCACTCGTGGCCGAGTATGATTGCCTCTCAGAGGTACAGTCTTAGCGGTGGATCCGTAAATGACTGTAATGATCTTTTCTGGATCCACAGTCTTTCACATTGAGGACATAGATTTCCAGATGAAAGCTGGTCCCGAAAAGAGTTTCTTGACACAGCTTCCGCTTGGCACATTTCTTCTTCTCGCCCTGTATTTGTGCCTCTTCAAAATCCACAGCACTGTTGGTAACAGCTGACCTCCAGTTACAATACTCGAGTGTCAGGGCTTACCAGTTCTCTGTGTTTATACCACATCTTTTAAAGTAAGCATTACATTAACTTAATATAGTCACATTGTAATTATTTACAGATCCTGCATATGCTCTCCTTCTTGGTAAATTCAACACACTGCAGTGGATTTGGGGGAAAACACAGCTAATATGGAACTGAAACCTGTTCTTTAAGGGGAAACAACTATGGGAACAAAACCAATTGTGTAGAAGTAACTAACATTGCAATTAATATTTGGGATTTATTCATCCTACATTTATTCTTGATAGGACATAGTGTTATAGAAGAAATAGGGTTTCTTCCCTCCAGGTAATAATTTTAATTTCCAAAACACAAGTCTATTACCACCATCCTGCTGGGATAATTCTTAATATTCTTAGTACATTTCTGAGTTGGATCCATAGTTATCTTTTTTCCTCAGTGTGATCCACCCCCTCCCCCAATAGATTACAGTAAGAAAAGCTATACTATATCTCAGACCAGAGGTCAATCTAGGTCACAGACCTATCTCAATCCAGCATTTTTATTCACACAGTAGCTAAAACTAATGCCCCAAAATATTGTATTCATGTCAGCAAGATGCAAGTACAACCATACCCTCCAACTTTCAGAAACCAAGATGCAGAACTGTTCTGCCTCTAATACTGGAGGGCTGTAATCCTGCTGTGAGTAGTAGCCACTGATTTTAACTACTCATCAAATTCAAATGGCTTCTGCTCCTCTTGTGGATCTGAATGATATAACTACTGCCTGGAATTTTTCCACAGCTCAAGCTTGGGTTTCCATCCAGAAAAGAATGGGTTCGCTTAACCCAGATAAATGAAGAGAACAGGCCAAAAAGGGAAGTGATAGCTCTTTACACAGATAAACAGTCCAATAACCTGTTTTTGCAGGTATCAAAGAGAAACGAAAAACAAACTCCGACCATTCATAATTTCCCCAAGCTATCATTTTATATAAAGATACTAAGGCAAAACTTCAGCAATCCCAAAAAGTAAAATAAAATGGTTTCATGACTTGATATCATTACAACCAGGCATTTGAACAAAAAACCATAACTGGAAAGGATACCATCAGGGAAGAAGACAAACCATAAGACGTAAGAGTTACTGAAATGCAAGGTATCTTCCAGAAGCAGATTTACTCAGTCTCCAATGTGGGTTCAAGAAACACCTAAAAGCTTGTCCGATACAGTATTGGCTTCAACTGTGCCACTGTGGGATGGTTTCACCTAGCTGCAGGGTTTTGTACAGCCAGGTAGCACTTTACCCCCTTGAGTTTATTTATTTATTTCTGAAGTGTGAAACTGAAGATGACCCGTGGGATTCCATGGCTTAGAAGGGAATTGAATCCAGCACTTCAGAGTCATGGTCCAACGATCAAACTACTACACCATCAGTTGCCTTCTGATTATTAAAGAAATTTTATACTTTAGAGATACAATGAACTGACTATGAAGTAAAAGGCAAAAATAAATATCAAGTGGAGGCAACAACAGTAGTGGTGTAATTAGATGAGAGCTAGCTGCATTAAATCACTACTGACCAAGAGCTCATGAGTTCGAAGCCAGCCCGGGTCAGTGTGAGCTTCCGGCCATTCATTTAGCTTGCTGTCAACCTATGCAGCCTAAAGACAGTTGCATCTGTTAAGTAGGAAATTTAGGTATTGCTTATGCGGGGAGGCTAATTTAACTAATTTACAATGCCATAAAAGCCTTCCAGCATTGTGCAGAAGAATGAGGAAGTACTCCATCAAGGACTCGCCGTCACAATGGACTGTGAAGCAGCAGCTCCCCCTGTGGCTGGAATTGAGCCAGAATCCAGCATACCCTCATGAGGCCGGAAAAAGCTTGGGCACAACTGGAATGTTAAAATTGCCTCTGCATCTGTTGTATGTCTAACTGGCACTGAATGTTTGCCATGTATATGTACATTATAATCCACTCTGAGTTCCCTGTGGGGTGAGAAGGGCGGAATATAAATACTGTAAATAAATAAATAAATAAATAATAGTTTCCTGGAGAGAGAATATTTTCAATAGGATACACTTGGAACTTTCAATTTAGATTTGGCCTATTTAAGAGTGCTGCTGGTATTAAATCCCTATAGTTCAGCATAATAACATGTACTAATCATCGGTCTTCCTGAACAAACGCAAATGCTTGAGTCCATGTAAGGTCAGAAGTGGTTGCATGGCTTCAGTGGTGATTTACAACTATCCTCCTTTGAGAAGGTACACTGAAACCTGCTCTACCACAGCCCAGAAGATTTGTCCTCCAGATTTATGTGGTTGTTCCTGAAGCCATGGCCATACTTGGTGTAAAATTGTTCTTTCCAGATCACCATTACCTGCAGTTTTATATTTGTAAACAGAAATGCCACAAAGAAGAGATTTGTAATAACTCTGATGGCATTTGTGGCTGTCTGCAAAAATTCCCAAGTCTCCTTTTAGTCCATTGACATCCAGTTAATTGATGGGTCTTTGTAAGGCCTTTGTGAGGCAGTTTACACAATTCTAGCCCATATGGATGAGTTTTTTTGGGGGGAGTGGACACTTAATTTACATCTTGTTGTCCCATTAGCCAAAAAACTAGTCCCTTGTGCCCTAATGCAAGCAGTAATAAAATGTTAGTATGTAGGTCCCTAGAGCCAATTTTGTACTGAACAGGGGTTAACAAATAACGTTTTGCAAAAAGAAAATTTGTTCTTGTTCTCCTGCTCCTTGTTCTCCTCCTTGTTGTTTCATTGTGGAATGCTTTCAAATGCACCCTAAAAGTATCTGAGGGCATTTCCTACAAGTATGCCCCCCAGAGGGGTAAAAACAAATGTTGGATTTTTTTTTAAAAAGAAATGCCCTGAAATGCTCCAAAACGTCCACTAGAGGGTTGTTTTTCCATGTCAGGAGCAACTTGAGAAATTGCAAGTCGCTTTTGGTGTGAAAGAATTGGCTGTCTGCAAGGACATTGCCCAGGGAACGTTGCCAGGGATGTTTTGATGTTTTACCATCCTTGTGGGAGGCTTCTTCTCATGTCCCCGCATGGGGGGCTGGAGCTGACAGACGGAGCTCATCTGCGCTCTCACGGATTTGAACCTCAAACCTGATGGTCTTCAGTCCTGCCAGCACAAGGGTTTAACCCATTGCGCTACCAGGGGCTCCACTAGAGGAGCATTTCAACCACATTCGTAGCTCCCCTGAGCCAATTTAAAACAAGGAGAACCTTTTTTTTTTAACCCCATAACATGGCGAAAACGCTCTCATACAACCTTGAGGTGTTTATGGGCAACAGAAACAACACATATGTATTAACACAGATGCAGCCCTCCAAGGTCTCCTAGGGGGAAAATGCAGCCCCCAATCCTTCCAGAGCTGCCCACCCTTGTCCTGCAGCAACTAGTATCACTCTGTGTAGCAAGCACAACACCCCACCATGTTCAGTGGGACTTGTACTAAAGTAAGTGGGTAGGCAATCGCTGCTTGAGGCTTCATAGGGAGACGTATGCTTCTATAAAAATAAATTTAGAAACAATCTCAGTATTTACACAATCATTAAGGAACTACTAAATCAAGGCCAACCAGAAGCTGTCCAACAAAGGCAAATAAATTACTAATTGCACTCCAAACATTGATACTAAAAACAGATCAGAGAGCGAATATTTATCTTCACTACCTCAAAGTTCCACTGTCAGAAGTTTACTTTAGTGTTTCAACAGAACTGAAAAAAGATTGTAGGCACTGCATCTGCACTGAAGTTCAACAGGGAGAAATGCAAGATACTCTACTTAGGCAGAAAAAATGAAATGCTCAACAGCAGTACGTGTGGAAAAGATCTTGGAGTCCTCGTGGACAACAAGTTAAACATGAGCCAACAATGTGATGTGGCAGCTAAAAAAACCAATGGGATTTTGGACTGCATAAATACGAATATAGTGTCTGGATTGAGGGAAGTCATGTTACCCCTCTATTCTGCCTTGGATAGACCACACCTGGAATATTGTGTCCAATTCTGGGCGCCGCAATTTAAGGGAGATGTTGACAGGCTGGAATGTGTTCAGAGGTGGGCAACTAAAATGATTAAGGGTCTGAACAACAAGCCCTACGAGGAGCGGCTTAAAGAACTGGGCTTGTTTAGCCTGAAGAATAGAAGGCTGAGAGGAGGCCATGTATAAATATTTGAGAGGAAGTCATAGGGAGCAAGCTTGTTTTCTGTTGCCTTGGAGACTAGGATGCGGAACAATGGCTTCAAACTACAAGAAAGGAGATTCCATCTGAACACTAGGAAGAACTTCCTGACTTGAGAGCTGTTCAGCAGTGGAACTCTCTGCCACAGAGTTTGGTGGAGGCTACTTCTTTGGATGCCTTTAAGCAGAGGATGGATGGCCATCTGTCAGGGGTACTTTGAATGCGATTTTCCTGCTTCTTGGCAGGGGGTTGGACGGGATGGCCTCTTCCAACTCTTCCATGATTCTATGATTTCTCTCCTCACTTGTTTTTCTTTTAAATAAACAGAATTGAGCATATTTCTCAATGACAATATGTATCAACAACTTTAATTATTTTTAAAAATAATGTTATTTCAGGTGGATTCCACCAATATTTACAAAACAAGTTTATTTAAATACAAAAAATCTCTTAAAAGATACATGTTTCAAAAGAGCATTGATCATTCCTAACAGGTCTAAAATTAGAAAGCTTCATCAGAACATCTCTCACCAAAATACTGCAAAAAGATAGTTGGGTTACTAGCATAGAACTGATCCAGCAACTTCTTTCGTTCTTTGGCAGGAAGACTGGAATCGCCATCAATTGTTTTTAGCAGACACACAAGTTCCTTTTTTGTAGTCTTCTTAGCACTGTTCGTATATTCACTTTCATCAAGCCGCTGGCAGAAAGTATATCCTAAAGTAAACATGAAAAAGCATTCACAGAAGCCTAGTAGTAACTCTTATTATTTCTACAGAGCTTTTCCTAAGTGCTCATGCTGCATTCGCATATCAACAATCTCCATGATAAAACATTAAGACGAAGGCCCATGAGTACCTTTATTTGAAGGACTGTTAATAAAGACTGATTATCTTACCTAAAATCCAACCTATTAGCTTCATGACTTCCCACCAGAGGGAAGTCCAGAGGGTAGAACACTGCAAAAAGCAGGAGAACAGATCATCCTATTCTGGAGAAGTGGGAATTTACTACTGCCAATTTTTGATAAAGTAATTCTGAGGAGCCCCGGTAGTGAAATGGGTTAAATCCTTGTGCCAGCAGGACTGCTTACTGAAAGGTCAGCGGTTTGAATCTGGGGAGCCTCCCACAAGGATGGTAAAACATCTGGGTGTCCCCTGGGCAACGTCTTTGCAGACGGCCAATTCTGTCACACCAGAAGCAACTTGCAGTTTCTCAAGTTGCTCCTGACACGAAAAAAAACCCAAACAAAAACAAATTGAAGTGTGCACCAGGGCCCGCAAAAGTGAACAAGAGGCTAATGCAGTCTGTATATCCCATTACCCAAACTTCATCAATATTACGGTTTTAAATAGAATCATATTTGATGGATCCAATGCATCACCAACCAAACACCTCTGCTCTACTGAGATTTCATTAGCCCCACAGTTATGTGTTAGATTGGTTAATTTATCTCCTTACAATAGGTGGATATCTGTATAAGTATCAAACAATGCAAATCAAGAAGTTTATTTATGGTTCATTGTGTTCCATTTTTGTTATTGTTTTAGTAGGATTTTATGTTTATATTTTATGATATTTAATTTTGTTGTATGGTTTTCCTTTCTGGCAATGAATGTTTTGCCTTACTTTGGAAACCACCCTGAGTCCTCTTGGGGAGGACGGTATATAAATAAAGTAGATTGTGCTCAAAGTGGTCCAGTATGTACATGAGCTGGTTCTCAAAGTTACTAAGGGAGTATAAAAATAATGATTATCTGGGTTGTTGTAGGTTTTTCAGGCTGTATGACCATGTTCTAGCATTGCTTCTAGAACATGACCATACAGCCCAAAAAGCCTACAACAACCCAGTGATTCAAGCCATGAAAGCCGACAATGGTTACCTGTATTGCGGTTGGCATCTTTCCCTTGCTGAATGGCTACAAGCTTGTCACTAACCATTTTGTGCAGTGTCCCTGGAATCTTGAATGAAGAAAAATAATCGATGTCAGTTACTGGCAGCTCAAAAATGACTGAATAACAATCTGGGGCAGAGGAAAGATTTTCAGGCACTTACCTTTAAGACATCTTTTTGGTAGTCCACCAGAAACAAAACCAGAAGGTCTGTTTTTCCTTTAGACAAATTTTTGTTGTCGATGATAGCTTTAGAGAAAGTTCTTTTCACAACCATCCGGTTATCACTCTAAAGATGAAGGGGATGGAGAGCAATGAATGAAAGTTAGTGCTGCACTGGGATTCCATTTGCCACAGCCACCTAACAATCATACTCATTTTGAAACACAGAAAACTAACTAGTTAATTAATATAGCTAGTCCTCCACATTCACTGGGGTTAGAGGCACAGGATCACAGGAAATGTGAGATAACTGCAAATATTTTTTTAAAAAAATTAAATGAATAGCTTTTCAAGAATCTCTAGGTCCTCCACTACAATTTCTGCTGGAAGTTGACTACAGAGTCACAATGAATTATATAGGGATTGCAAGAGAGACCATAATACTCAAATCTACAAAATCTGGAGGACTGTTTGTAGTTTTCAGTAGTCTTAAAAACCTTTTCTGAACAAACTTTGCCAAGAAATCCATGTGATAAGGTCACCTTAGATGGGAAACAATTTGAAGGCACACAAGAACACGTTGCATGAAATAAGGCAAATTTATTCTAATTACAGAATTAAATTTGCAAAAGAATAAGACCCTAAAAGTACCTTCCAACCTAATATTTAACAGTCCTGCCATTAATAATGGATAGAGGAAGGAGCTATGTCCCAGTAACATCCAAACCACTAAAAACTGCATTAGAAACCTCCCTGGCTTGACCCTGAAAGCCCCTCCCACGTCCAAGGGACCTTCCTTCAGAGCCCTGTTTTCGTGTTCAAGGGGTGATACTTGCCTCTGACTGCAGCTTAAGCTCAGAATTCTGGGCCATAACAGCCATGAAATAAATGAGCCTCCGAAATTCCTCTCTTGTTGGACTATCTAATAACTTCAAGTAGAGCTGAATGGCTTCCAGAGCTTGATCAGCCTTTCCATTCACTGGAAGAAACCAAACCAAAAAATGATGCAGTTTAGGCAGAACACAAACTTTGTATTGCATTTCTGCTGAAATGCCAACAAGTACACCACCACAGACTTGTCAAGTTGGGTAGTAAAACATGCTACCACTAAGCTCCAGCATGAACATTTTAAAAGAAAAGTTTTCACCCCGTAAATTGAATGTGAGAAAACAGTTGCTTGCTGAAGAATGTAGATAGTCATCTAGAAATCTGGAATAGATAGCCATTGAAAGCAGCCTCTTTCCCCCTTCCCTTTTGATCAGATCCTACACAGGCCCCACTTCTTTTTACGTGTAAAGATGAATGGACTTTTATTCTGTGGTGATACTTATTTATGATGAATAGACATTTGATGTACTGAATGTTGCCATGTGCATTTTGAACTAAAGGGACAACAGCGGCAGCAAAGGAGCCCCCAGTGGCGCAATGAGTTAAACCCTTGTGCCAGCTGAACTGCTGACTGAAAGGGGAGTGGGGTGATCTCCCATCTGTTAGCTTAAGCTTCCCATGCGGGGACATGAAAGAAGCCTCTCCAGGATGGTAAAACATCCGGGCATCCCCTGGGCAATGTACTTGCAGACAGCCAATTCTCTCACACCAGAAGCAACTTGCAGTTTCTCATATCACTCCTGACATTAAAAAAAAGAATGATGGCTATATACTACTCTCTGCATAAGAAGTAATTCAGCTCTCAGTACTATTTCCTAGAGGTAAAGAGCAGGCAGGGAATTGTCCTTCTCTTTGCTTTTATATACACATCTAGTGCCATATAGACACTGCGCCACCAGGGAGCCCCCAGTGGTGCAGTGGATTAAACTGCTGAGCTGCTGAGCTTGTTGACCAAAATGTCTCAGGTTCGATTCTGGGGAGTGGTGTGAGCTTCCGATGTCAGTCCCAGCTTCTGCCAACCTAGCAGTTTTAAAACATGCAAATGTGAGTAGATCAATAGGAAGGTAATGGTGTTCCATGCAGTCATGCCAGCCATATGACCTTGAAGGTGTCTACGGACAACGCCGGCTCTTTGGCTTAGAAATAGAGATGAGCACCAACCCCCAGAGTCGGACACGACTGGACTTAATGTCAGGGGACAACCTTTACCTTAACCTAGTATAGAAACAGACTGTCAGACTAGAGTACCTCAATCGTCATCATTCTTGCCTTTTCCCCAGTGTGGGCCTCAAAGTGACTTACAATAAATTAAAAAACATACTGATAAAAATATATATGATACAAATTATTTTGGCAAACAAACAGTATTTAGGGGGGAGGGGGGAAGAAAAGGCCAAATCATCATAATTTCCAGTGTGTTTCTTAAAATTTTAGAGAGTTTAGAACAAAAAAAGGAAGTTTTATTTATACTTTTTCTAGCTTTGGTGACTGTGGAACTTCCAAACAGCCCTATAACCCAGGATATCAAGGCAGAAAATTCTACATTATCTGAGTGTGGACTCAAACAACCCAGTTCAAAGCAGATATTGTGAGATTTTCTGCCTTGATATTTTGGGATACAGGGCTGTGTGGAAGGGCCCTGTGAGCCTCCCTGAGTGCCCTTCGAGGTGAGAAGGGCAGGATATAAATGAGGTAAATAAATAAATAAATAAATAAATACACCTATTATGCAGAAGAATACATGTATATGCAGAGACATTTTATGCCACAAAGATAAAGGAATAAATTTGTGAAACTAGTAGCTAACTAATGTACATGATCTCAATATATCATCACCAGCTAACCTGCTAATCCATTTCTTACTAAAATATTTGATGCTTAGCAAGATAAGCAACATTGCAGTCTTCTGAAATTGTTTCCTGTCACATTCCATAACATACCTGCAGATCTAATTAGCATTCTAGGTAACCATTCGCTGTAAAATAATGATTAATCCTGACAAATTGCTAGCAGATTGTTCATATGTAAACTTCTCAATTGGCCAAGTTATTTTGCTTTCTAGTGGTAACACCACAAGCACAAAACCACAGCTTATTTGAACAAGAACAGCATCAAGATAGAAATGCTGTGATAGAAATGCAAGAAAAGCAGGTTCAGCAACATCAGTTTAGAATCTTTGTCAATATCCATTAACCTAATTTTTTTTGCTATGTACGTTTACATTCCAAAGACCTTTTAGAAACTATGCCTCATGGTTAGTAGTATTGACCAGGTCAGGAAACATCACCTTTTCCCTATGGTTGGATTGTCTATTTATTTTGTTTAGTTAATTGTGTCTTGTTTAATGTCGATGCTATTTTGTATTGCTTTGTTACTGTGATTGTTATTGCTTGTATTGATGTATTGTTGGGCTCGGCATCATGTAAGCCGCACTGAGTCCCTTGGGGAGATGGTAACGGGGTATAAATAAAGATTATTATTATTATTATTATTAATAATAATAATAATGGCATTGAATGTTTGCCATTTTTTGTTGGAAACCACTCTTGAGTCCCCTTGGGGAGATAGGACAAGACATAAAGTTTTATTATTTTATTATTATTACATTCCATGGGGAACAAATGAGACAGAGGTATTGTTACCATTCATCTAATTAGTTGATACCGATTACGACAGAACTGATCATAACTTTGATCATGCCATCAGTTTTTTATCTAGCCTCAGAGGAAGCTTTCTGTCTCCAGTCACAATCTACACATTTACCCAAAGGACTCTTTGGGAAGAGAGCAGAACTCCTTACATCACAGAGGAGCCATTACAATGAGATACCTAATAAGCTGACCTTTGATCCTATCTTCCAACTCCGGTTTTTCTTCATGCCAGCTTCTTGACCACTCAGAGGATGCTTAAAAACCACAACCCACCTTCCTTCATCTTAAGATGTCCTTTCCAATTATTACTTTGGCTTATTTCCTTTGCCCAAGGCAACACAGAAATCACCTCTTTATCTCTGGATGGCCCCATTTGACAAGGCAACTCACTTTGCCCTCAGAGGTGTGGGAGCCAATTAAGTCTTTGGCCTTCTGCTGGGCATTCCTCAAATCTTTGGGGACTTACCCAGCAATTCAGCAATTCCAAGGTGGATATCAGGCGCATGTTTTAAGAGTGGCTCCTTTCTTTGGCCATAGTATCTTCCAATAGTATCAAACAGCAGCAGCTTCCCAACCTTGACTCTGTGAGGCCCATCAGGCAAACTTCGGCTTACATCAACCACCATCACATCTGGGAGATACTCCAGGCAGTCTATTGCTGCTGATAGCCATTCATCTGCCCTAAAAAGGAGGAGAAATGAGGATGTTGCTTCTATCCCAGGAACATGTCCCATTGAAAAGGATGACGCATTAGACCCATTGAAAAGGATGATGCATGATTCTTCTTTACCATCTTTTCTGAATGAAGAAACCAGTTATCTTTGAAAGCTTGGGTGATTAATTTTGCATCTTTTGGTTTGTCTGATAAAGGCATCATTGCAATGCATGCATTAGATTTTGGATCCTGAGTAGTTGATTTTTTTCAAAGAGAAATCAAGGTACAATTCAGGCTGAGATTGAGTGCGGGGAAAAGAAGATACCCTTTGCCAACAACCATTCTTCTGGGGCCCTTTTACACTACAGAATTATAGTATTATTTTACCATCCTATAGGATCCTGGGAAATGAAGTTTGGTGAGCCTTTCTGGCTGAAGACTGTTTTTATTCCTCCCTCAACTGCAAATCTCAGGATTTCATAGGATGGAATGACAGCAGTAAAAGTGCAATCATAGTGTTATAATTGTGCAGCGTGAAGGGCCTGTAGTTCAAACCAGAGTTTCTTAAACTATGGGCCCTGACCTCAAGTTAGCTCAATATTGCGATCCCAAAAAAACTGACAACAGTAGAGGGTTTCTGTTTGCAGTGGACTCTGGATACAATGCTTCAGCTGTATTTCATAAAAAGAAAAATCAGCCTGTTTAGGAGTCTTGCAAATGCTGATTTATTATCATTAGAAGTTTAATTTTAATAACTATTTCATATAACTATATACTCCGGGGTGCGAAAAAAATTCCTTGAAGAAAAGGGGTCGTAAATGGAAAAAAGTTTAAGATGCCCTTGGTTAAAACAGCCCTTTTCTCAAAGCTCTACCCTCTCTAAGTCAGCAAATGGACCTTGTCTTGCCTTTCTGTTCATACACGTCAGTACTTACTGAGAGTCACCAAAAGCTTTGAGAATATCTCGATCCAAGTAGTTGTTTGCGATGCTGCTACACTGAGTCTCCTGCTTTGCTCCTGTCTTTTGGTATTCGAGCAAAGAGTCAAGCAATGGAAGATCTATGAGCTGCAGAAGGCGTGCAATTGTTTGTTCTCTCCAGACTTCGCTGATAACTGAGGCAGGGAGCACAAACGAAATAGCAAGATTGTTAGCAGAAGTTATTTAAGGATCAAAAAAGTAATTCAGCATTTCAGTATTTGTCTTTTAGCCTAAGAGATTTAATACTTCACTGACAGAATAACTTAAGGGACCTACTTCTCGTATTGTCAATAGAATAAAAAGAAAGCAGCAATTAATTGCAATTTATGCAGCTAGCAGCAAGGATTTTAAGATATCCCAAATGCTTTACATTCCTTCCTGTGCAAACTGGAAATGATCTTTTCTGGACATAGAATCCAATCACATAAATCATGCTAATAAGGATGGAAAAAGAAAGGCGGCCTTGTTAAAGCCTTCTGAGCCGGAACAATGGCACGCTTAGCTTCAAGTGCCCTTGAAATAGTGAAGGATTCCGCAGCTGAAAACAAAGAACTTGTCTGCTGCCTATATTTTCTAATCAGTACTATTTTCTGCACTTAATGGTTGTTATATAATTTTCATGTGATGTTTTATGGTCATGTATCATTTATGTTATATAGTGCACTGCAGTGTCTTGTAAGCCACCCAAGTCCCTTTTGGGAGATGGTGGCGGGATATAAATAAAGATGACGATGATGATTATTATTAATGCCAGAGTATGTTCTTGCTCAGAAAAAAGAGGTGACAACAGAAAATAAGAACCATCTTGTTTTAACCAGCTATGTTTGTGATACAACCAGAAAAACTGGAATATTTGCAACACTGATGGCTAATATGCCACATGACAAGCTCAAGTAAAGAGTGGTACATTTTCAGCCCTCTACCCCTTCCATTCACTTGGGATAGTTTTCCCTCCTAATAAATGGAGGAAGTAGAGAGCACAACAACACTTGATTGGAGAAATAAACAGGAGTAGGAATCTTTGTTTCCATCGAGGAGCCTATGTTCTCACGAGCTGTCAGTCAGGGCTATATGCCAGCAGTGGAAAGGCTTGAAAAATTCCTTTTACTATAGTTTTAGGAATCTCCCAGGCATGGCCAGGCTTCTCTAAGCTCACAAAGAGCCAGATGTTACCATACAGTATGCTTAAGGTCCCATCTTGACCTTTATGTCATGGCTCTAAGGGAATCATGTCATAGATAAGGCTTTTGCTTTCATTCCTTATGTCTCTCCACCCCCTCTTGAAACATGTCATTTTCTCCCTCCCTCTCCCATCTTCTCTTCCACTTTGTACCAGTTACCCTCCTCTGCCATACACCATCACTGCCTCTTCTCTTCGGCTGTGCCACAAGCTCTTATTCCTTTTTGTGGCATGGAGCCACTGGTTGAGGCCTTTGCCGGAGGTTGGCAAACTAATTTCTCCTGAGAGACAATAGCCATCTGTTTGGATTCAGCAAACATGGTACACAATGTATTCCTTTTATTTCGTGCACTATTTTATAATGGCTATTGTGCTGGGGGGCTTACATTTACAAGTTTCCTACAGTTTAAAACCAGGCAGCGATTCTTTTCATTGTTTACAAGCAGTTCTGAAATCTTGACATCACTTACTTTGGCGAGACAAACTTGAAGAGGTGGTTACTTGAGGGGAATTAACAGGCTTTAAGCTCAAGTCTTCCAAGAGGTCCTCCAAGCTCTCTGCCTTCACAGGTGTTGTGCTAAGTAGTGTCCTTTTTTCTGGTCTGAGGCAAGAATAAATAAAACTTTGAACTCGACATTATTCCAATTAAAAGACGAAGTGAAATATTAGCTGAAGTTTGTCCACTCCAAAGGGAATGAGAAACAGGAAGATGAATCCACAAGATACAAATTTGTTGTCACATTTTGGTTGGCTTAAAAACAATGATGTGGATTTTGAAGTGTTTTGTATAGTCCAAATGGCTATTTTTTCCCACTAATGCAGGTTTGTTAGTCAAACGATCAGAATCAAATTTCCATAATGAACAACAGGTCTATTTCCCATACCCTTTAGTTTTACATGAACTACCAGACTGAGGATACTGAAGTATAGTACCAAGGGGTGAACCGTGGGGAAGAATGGCACCCCACATCCCATCAGCATAGACTTCTGTTTGATTTTTTTAAAATCTGTGAGGCCATGCACAACCTGGGGTGGTGGACATGGAAAAATTGCTCTCACTCCATGGAGAATGGGAACCATTTGGAAAATTGGGATGCAGTTGGGCATAAACCAAGATGACAACCATTCCAGGTCTCACAAAAAAGTTGATGTGCCAACTCTAGCAATTTCCTACTCCTGCCTAAAAACATCTGCATTGCCCATAAAGACAGACAGAACCCAATTCCACACTCAACTCAGAGTTGAAGTGCTTTTTGATCTGTATACAGTGTTCTCTACTTATTTAACTTTAAATAAACCAGAACACACTGAGGCTTTTTTTCCGTGTCAGGAGCTACTTGAGAAACTGCAAGTCGCTTCTGGTGTGAGAGAATTGGCGATCTGCAAGGACGTTGCCCAGGGGACACCTGGATGCTTTGCCTTCCTGTGGGAGGCTTCTCTCATGTACCTACATGAGAAGCTGGAGCTGACAGAGGGGAGCTCACGCCGCTTCCCGGATTTGAACCACCAATCTTTCGGTCAGCAATCCTGCTGGCCCAAGGGATCAACTAATTGAACCACCGGGGGCTCCTAACACAGTGTTCAAATTCACACACACACAATTATTCTGCAAACTCTTGAACTACAGAAAAAACACAACATCACAAGTGGAATTACTCCCATGCAATTGTGATGATAAATAAAACACCCTTCCAAAAAGAAATAGGTTCCTGGCTTATTTATATTTCATTCAGCTATACAGTCTGAAGAAAATGGATACTTCCAGCAGTCCGTACCCTTAGATGACTGCACCTCTGGAAAAGCTCACAGGTTTTTCTTAAAGATAAGCCCTGATTTCTATGGTTACACTAGGCATAGTTCAGCTACCTTTGATGCCCTTTTCTATCCTGTATGTTACTTTTGTTGCTTAAAGCTCAGTATTTCAATTCATTTCTCAATCACATGCTCTAAGCCTATAGAACCAAACAGTTTTAGCTCATTTGTCCCCTGTGGCTCCATTTCGTAAGAGAGAACGGAGTTTCCTTATATAGAAATGTATTTGAATGAAAATACTAACACATAATTATTCTAAAAGAACTATGTACATTTATACAGAAATGATTCCCACTAAGAGAGCCAGCATGATTTAGTGTTTTGAGTGTTGTACCAAAACTTTTTTTTTCATGTCAGGAGCGACTTGAGAAACTGCAAGTCGCTTTTGGTGTGAGAAAATTGGCTGTCTGCAAGCATGTTGCCCAGGGGACGCCCAGATGTTTTGATGTTTTACCATCCTTGTGGGAGGCTTCTCTCATGTCCCCGCATGGGAAGCTGGAGCTGACAGAGGGAGCTCATCCGCACTCTCCCCAGATTCGAACCTGCGACATGTCGGTCTTCAGTCCTGCCAGCACAAGGGTTTAATCCACTATGCCACTGGGGGCTCCAAAACTCAGAAGCCATGTTTCAAATCACTGCAAAGCCTTGGAAACAACTATGTGACCTTGGATAGGTCACACTGTCTCGACCTTAGAAGAGGCGGTACTAAATCTCAAAAAACGAAAAAACAAAAAAACAAGGACAGGGTCTCCATAAGTCAGAGTTGACTTGAGTGCACATGACTACAGCAGAAGTCCTACTAAATCCAATGGCACTTACTCTCAAGGTAAGTGAACATTGGAATGCAGCCAATTAGCATTTTAATAGAAAGTCATGCAAGAATGAGATTTCATATATTCATCTAGGCCAGTGGTTCTCAACCTGTGGGTCCCTAGGTGTTTTGGCCCACAACTTTCAGTTTACCAGCTGTTAGGATTCCTGGGAGTTGAAGGCCAAAACATTTGGGGACCCAGAGGTTGAGAACCACTGATCTACTGATCATACTACAGTGAGCCAAATGAGTTTACTTGTGATATATGAGAAGGATTCAACTGAAACTTGGAAAGAAGGTGCACATCAATCATAACTCTTATGTCACGTACAAAAGTTCACACTCTTAAGTTCCATCTTTGTATATAGCTTGGATTCATACTCAAAAGGCATTTGACAAAAACGAACTGTTAATTTCAGTCATTTAAAATCCTCAAATAACCCCTTGCTCTTTAACTTTAATTATTCAATGTAACTAAATCTTGACCTCAGATGCACCATTTTCCACATTAACTTGGCTCATAAAAACAGCATTCTACCCAAGAGCGTAATTGCAGGCAACACACTGGCAATTAGTTATCTTTAAGTGCTACTAACATCCAGGTGTAATTATAAACTCTGGCTTGTAATGTGACTTCTCTACAACAGCTATTTGCTACTTAGTTTAGCCACTGTATTATAGATTTGTTTTGTTTAAAACATTCTAATTGCACCACGTTAATATATCAAATGAAACAGAAGGCAGAAGGCATTTAATAGCCTATGCCAATGGAAGTAGATTTTTAAAAATCTAAAGGAGAATCATTTAAATTATATAGATCAGGAGGGAGCGACTGTGAACTCTTAAATATTTGGGTTGCAATTCTCATGAGCTATCAGTGCTAGCTCTGCTGGCTAGGAGTGATGGGAACTGTAATCCAATGCCATTTAGAGAGCCATGGTTGCCCAATACCACTACAGCTTTTACTTTATTCACTTTTAAGCTTTAGGAAGATTGTTACAATCCTGCACCCATTCATTCATTCATTCTAGTTATGCATTCCCAGGTTCAGTGCCATTACTGTAGTGGTTCGCAACCTGTGGGTCCCCAGGCGTTTTAGCCTTCAACTCCCAGAAATCCTAATAGCTGGCAAACTGGCTGGGGTTTATGGGAGTTGTAAGCCAAAACACCTGGGGACCCACAGGTTGAGAACACTGCATTCGTGTACAGGGATAAGAATTGTGCGGCCTAACCCCATCAAATTATAAAACAGTTAACCATATGAGCAATGAAAACACATAAACAATAAAACAGATTAAAACCATATAAAGTGTCGAGTCTTGATGTCATCCTTATCCAGAGTCATTTTCCAAAGTTCAAAGTCATTATTCAGGCTGTTGAAGTCTAATTCCATAATATCTTATTCACCAGACGCCTGTTTGCAAAGCCAGGTCTTAAGCTTTTTTTCTAAAGACCAGGAGGGATGGAGCCTGTTTGATCTCTTTGGGGAGGGAGTTCCACAGCCAAGGGGCCACCACTGAGAAGACCCTGTCTTTCACCCCCACCAGTCTCACTTGCGAAGGATGTGGGACCGAGAGCAGGGCCTCCCCAGCTGATCTTAAAGCTCTTGTTTTACTAAATTACTTATTTTGTACTACACTTCCCAGGATCCCATGTTGGGTTTGATTTTACTGAGTTCTTTTTATCCAGAGTGCTGGAAGTAATTTATTCATTTATTTACTTATATATCTATATCTATATCTATCTATCTAAAATCTGGCAAATGCAACATAAATTGGGAAGCCAACTTGAGACTATGTATCACCCTGTGAAAACTGATGATACTTATGTTTTTTAGAATAGAAAATATCAACCCAGAGATTTAAGGCTATATGTCCATTTGTCCCTTCAAGTATGAAGTGTGGAAATGAACCACAGTTTCAGAAAAAGGGAAGCCCCTGCTGGAACAGTGGGTTAAAGCGCTGAGCTGCTGAACTTGCTTACCAAAAGGTCGCAGTTTTGAATTTGGAGAGCGGGGGTGCGTTCCCGATGTTAGCCCCAGCTTCTGCCAACCTAGCAGTTCGAAAACATGCAAATGTGAGTAGATCAATAGGTACCGCTTCTGTGGGAAGGTAATGGCGCTCCATGTAGTCATGCTGGCCACATGACCTTGGAGGTGTCTGCGGACAACGCCGGCTCTTAGAAATGGAGATGAAATGGAGATGAGCACCAACCCCCAGAGTGGGACACGGCTGGACTTAAAGTCAGGGGAAAACCTTTACCTTAAGAAAAAATTGGAATTCTGTCCTTGTGAACCCCTTAGACCCAATCAAATAAAAACAAATATTATATAAAGGGGTAGAAGCTTCATTTTGCTTTGCTGAGTAGTTACATTGGCGCCACTGAGCAAAATCCACACTGAGTTCTGCAAGAACACAAATCTTCCTGCGGTTGCTTATGCTCACAGCTTTGCCTCTTCTCCAACCTCAGCTCCTTTCTAAACTGTATATACAGCTCTAGGGATGGCAGCCAACTCTTAGAACTACAAAATCCACTGGCTTTAGGACCATTCCAAAGTTTTCCAGAAACAAAAAGCTGCAAGTACCAACATACCCAAGGCAACATATGAGCCTTAATTCTGAATAAACCTGCACATCTAGCTGCAAGACAATAGTCTTAAAAACCTAGTAGAACATCACAACGAAGTCTACAGTATGGGAATAAGGACTCAGCTCTTTGGGCCAAGCCTTGCCTCCTAAGGTCTGGTTTGAGGCTACAAAGCTTATACTGCTGCTCTCCTAAAGTTCATATATTAACAAGAGATACTTTACGGTAAAGCTTTGGTCCTGCCCACATGTCCTTGGCCTTTCACTGACATGGTGATGAAGTCCATAGGAATGTCTCTGAAATGTAAGTCAAATCCTTAGACTACAGGAGGTTCCCCACCCTTGTTACATAACTTAATTCCTAGGAAGTGTGCTTAGGATTATGCTTGGTGGAAGTTGGTACCCATTTGGACTGACAGGGTAGAGCGGCTTAGAGAATGCAAAGCCAAAGTCAATAGTAAGCACAGCCCAGTTAAGTCTGCTTTTATCCCCTTCCTCCTGCCTTGCAGCAACACTGCAGACCTTAACGTTTCACACAGGCCTCAGGACACTTTTGTCCCTTCAGACGTTTTTTAGAAGAACAACCCCGAAATCCCTTACCAGAGGCCACACTGGTTGGGGTTTGTGGGAAGCCCCCATGACAACATGAAAAACAGAAGGCTAGGATCATGAGAAGTGGCAAATGGGAGGTGATGTGCTAGTCGTCTTTAAATATTTGACGGGCTGTTATGTAGTAGACAGAGTGAACTCATTTGCTGTTGTTCAGTGGAGGCTACCCAAACCTATAGATTCAAACTACAAAAAAAGAGAGAGAGAATTCAACTGAGCATTAGAAAAGTAAGAATTGCTTGGCAGTGGAATAGCCAATCAGAGAATGTGATGGAATTCATTAGATATTTTTAAGCACCAGTCAGATAGCCATTCCTTTAGATTTAGATTCATGCAGTAGTACGAAGTAGACTAGATATCTGAGTTGCTGTGAGTTTTCCAGGCTGTATGGCCATGTTCCAGAAGCATTCTCTCCTGACATTTCACCCACATCTATGGCAGGCATCCATAGATGTTGGAAATTAAGTAAGTGAAGTTTATATATTTGTAGAAAGTCCAGGGTGGGAGAAAGAACTCTTGTCTGCTAGAGGTACATGTGAATATTGCAATTGGCCACCTTGATTAGCATTCAATGGTCTGCAATTTCAAGGCCTGGCTGGTTGCTGCCTGGGGAAATCCTTTGTTGGGAGGTGTTAGCTGGCCCTGATTGATTCTTGTCTGGAATTTCCCTGCTTTTTGAGTCTTGGTCTTTATTTACTGGTCTGATTTTAGAGTTTTTATTACTGGTATTCAGATTTTGTTCATTTTCATGGTTTTCTTATTTCTGTTGAAATTGTCCACATGCTTGTGGATTTCAATGGCTTCTTTGTGTAATCTGACATTGTAGAGTTGTTAGAGTAGTTGTTAGATTCTTAGGTCCAAAGGATATACATGACGGGGTGCAGCGGTCGCTGTATTCATTGGCGATGGTCTCAATGCCCCCCGCCCGGGCCACCGCCACATAGCAGCTCTGGAAGCCGAGGTAGATGCCCACCACCGACATGTTGCCAAAGAGGCCGGGCCCTCAGGAGGAGAGGCGAGCCGAGTGGTCCAGCATTTCTGTGTTCTCAAATAATAATATGCTAGATATCCCTTGAAATTCTTTCCAACTCTATTATTACGTTTTCTGAATACACCTGAACCCACAGCTGTAATCACAGAGAGACGTCTACAGTCATCTTCTATAATTGGTCATGCTGATGGCTTACTGACTTCTTACATTTTGGGATGAAGGCTGTAAAAACAGGGAAAAGTTTCCCCTTGACATTAAGTCTAGTTGTGTCCAACTCTGGGTGTGGTGCTCATCTCAATTTCTAAGCCGAAGAGCCGGCGTTGTCCTCAGACGCCTACAAGGTCAAGTGGCCAGCATGGAGCGCTTTTACCTTCCCGCCAGAGCGGTACCTATTGATCTACTCACATTTGCATGTTTTCGAACTGCTAGGTTGGCAGAAGCTGGGGCTAGCAACGAGAGCACACCCCACTTGCCACATTCAAACCACTGATCTTTCGGTCAACAACTTCAGCAGCTCATATAAGCCATATGGTTTAACCCACTGCGCCAGTGAGGGGCTCAGACTATGAAAAAAAAAGATAGTCTGCTTGACTATCAGAGTCAGTGAGAGTGCAAGCTCACTATAATGAGGGGAGAAATGAAGCTATAAGCTATATCTATATGGCTTATATGAAAACATGGGCAATTAATGTCCCAGTATTATCTATAGAGTACCCCTATTCTTTGAGATTTCCTGGAGTTGGTCAAGAAGCATTGGTAGCATGCTTTAGCCAAAAAGTGCTCTCAGAGAGTTGCTGGTGGCCCTACGAATGAGGTCTAGAACCTGGAGTTTGGTTTGGAAACCTGCTACAGGCATGCTTCTGTTAAACAAAGCCTCTGATAAAGAAATACTTTTTGACAAAGTATTTTCACACCTGTTTAATTGTTTAACAATATTGACATCAGAAGGCTGAAGAAACACAAGCTTTTCTTGTTTGCACTAAAGAATGCAATACAGCTTAAGCCGGAAAAGAAGGGATTTACTCCAGTTGATTCTCTTTCAACTAGGTGTTGTTGTCTACAACATGCAAGATAAACTGCAGCTGCCTCCAAAATCCCTTACTATGTAAATGGCAAATCAGAGTTACAAATCTGTATTTGTTCTTGTATGAATAGAGTAAGATGAGTATATGGTGTAGTGGTTTGAGGATTGGACTATGACTTGGGGAGATCAGGGTTTGAATGCTTGCTCAGCCATGGAAACCACTGGGTGACCTTGAGCAAGTCACTCTCTCTCAGCCTCAGAGGAAGGCCTCTAAACACATCTTGCCAAGATCAAACCATACTAGATTTCTCTCCACAAGTTGGAAATGGTGCACAACAATAACAACAGATAACAGGGAAAATGCAACATCCCATTCTCCTACACTCCATTTGGAACTGACCTTTGTCGTATAAGATAGTTACACTCTTTTCCAAAGGGGCTGTCCATTTGGTTGGCAGCACCGGGGAACCTGTAGAGGCTGCTGCTGCTGTCCTCAAACACTGATCGTTTGTCTTTTCCAAAGACTCGGGTAGAAACAGCCTCAAACACTTTGTGGTCCATCAATACTTGACACACTCTTACAACTTTAGTTCGTGAAATATCTACATTACCAAAGTATTTGTTCTGGAGAAGGTGGGCATAGACAATGTCCACGGCATCAGAACCAATAAAACAGTCATTATAGCTCTTCAGGTTTTGACGCCGCTTTTTCACTTCAACTTGAGTCTGAATTGCGTTGATAATGCTGCTCCAGACATATGTGGCTCCGAATGGTCTCTGTGCCAAGCTGAAACCTAGACAAGCAATGCAGGTGAATTATTGCCAAATATATGTTCAGTTTTCCAAGCTTATTACAGACTTACCCAACTTGTTTTTAATCACTTCCAAATATATGCATGAGTTATGAAAGAAATATTAGTTGGCCATGAAAGTCTCAGCCCTCCTTTATGAGTGGCATTTTCTAGCATCATTTCTGAAGTTGCTCATAAAAACAATGTTGTGTTTAATTCCACTGCACGAAATTCGATTTTAGACAAGTACTTAGGAGTTGTTGCAGTGCCAAGTACTTTGTGGATAAATGACTACAGCAGGATCAAGGAACCAGAAGTTACTGAATTCTGATTTCCATCATTCCTAGGTCTCCTGATTAATGATCAGACATAATGGGAGCAGCAGCTCATCAGCATATAAACAGCAAAATATTTTCTACCCCAGACTGAAGTATTATTGTTACGTGCCTTAAAGCTGACTCTGACTTATGGTGAATCTACTATAGTCTGTTTGCCAAAAACTTTTGAAAGCAGTGGGTTGCTGTGAGTTTTCCGGGTTGTGTGGCCATGTTCCAGAAGCATTCTCTCCTGACGTTTTACCCACACCTATGGCAGGCATCCTCAGAGGTTGTGAAGTCTGTTTGAAACTAGGAAAATGAGGTGTATATATATCTGTGGAATGTCCAGAGTGGGAGAAACAATTCTTGTCTGCTTGAGACAAGTGTGAATTTTGCAATTAGCCACCTTGATTAACATTGATTGGCCTTACAACTTCAAAGCCTGGCTGGTAGCTGACTGGGGGATCCTTTGTTGGGAGGTGATTAGCTGGCCCTGATTATTCTTGTCTTGATTTCCCCTGTTTTTTTAGTGTTGCTCTTTATTTACTGTCCTGATTTTAGAGTTCAAAGGAGGCTTCCTACTGCCTTCTTCTTGGATTGAGTTTGTGACTTCCTGGTCCTCTGAGTCCTTCACCAACTCTCCGTCTGCTACACCATATTGATATCCAGATAACTATTTTGTTATATTACTGCTACACCAAACTGATATAGAGCTAGATATTTTCTTTACATAGCTGTGTGCTGTATTGAAACAAGATTAGATTAATTGGCAAAAGGCACACACATAGGTGCCTGCCTATACATGTTATGTATTTTTAAGTACTATACTTTACTGCAGAGCTTAGATATTTTTTTTGTGGGATTACAGCTTCCAAAACTTTCAACCAGTAAGAGCAAATAACAACTTCAAGAATCCACTATCAAAATGTAAAAAATGCCAAATCAGCTTTTTCTTACAAACGTTATATACACTTTAAAAAAATGTAATATTAAGAGAAAAAACAGGTGCGGAGTACAGGTGCTCAGAACTTTCTGTATAATATTCAGAAAATGCAATTGTCATTGAAGCTGAGAAACTGTGATAAATGTCAGGGCTCATTCTGACTACCCAAGGCTTTGGAGAGTAGTCACCAGAGGACAGCAATTTCCTCCAACCTTGCTGACCTCCAGATATGTTGGACTCAAGCTCCCAGTAGTCTTGCCTAACATAGCCAAAGGCAAGAGATCGTGAGAGGCCCTGGTGTCCTTTAGCTTCCGGAAGAGGAAAACCACCTGTTGAAATCACTATTTATACCTTTTATATCAAAATCATATATTGTAAAATGGATTTTTATTATTAAAACGAATACCTTTGACATACATATCTAGCACAGACTCTCATTTAATTTGTTATGACCACAATTTATGATGCCTAAAGAACGCTGGGACACCAGGGTGGAACATATAAAGGCTCTCCTTGAAATACTTAATTGGGAGCTCTCCATACTGTGAAAATCAGGCCTGGAAAACTAATATGCCACAGCAAATTCTACTTAAATGAAAGATAATTTCATTTCCAACTTTTATACAGTAACTGCTCTACAATTAACTAAGCACTACTGTTTTTCTTACCATTAATATCTAATAAACCCAAACACGACTAATAGTGCATCTACACATAGAATTAATGCAGTTTGACATCATATTAACTTCCATGATTCAATGCTATGGAATCCTGGGAGCTGGAGTTTGCTGACATATCAGTAAATAATAATAATAATAATAATAATAACCTTGTAGAACTACAATTCCCATGAGTTGGGGTTGTGGTGGTGGAGCAATGGGTTAAACCCTTGTACTGTTGAACTGCAGGTTGGCAGTTCAAATCCGTGGGATGGGGTGAGCTCCCACTGTTAGGCCTAGCTCCTGCCAACCTAGCAGTTTGAGAACATGCAAATATGAGTAGATCAATAGGTACAGCTTTGGCAGGAAAAGGCAAAAGATGCTCCAAGCAGTCATGCCAGCCATATGATCAGGCGATGTCTATGGATGCAGGCTCCTCGGTTTGGAAATGGAGAAAGCGCGCCTCTCCCAGAGTCAGAGATGAAAACCGCCTCCAGCACCAGAAATGAAAGGAGAAGCCTTTGTCTGCATGTTTGTCATTGTAACAAAGCATTGAATGTTTGCCTATGTCTGTTTATATACTGTAATCTGCCCTGAGTCCCCTCAGGGAGAAGTGTGGAATATAAATAAAGTGTTATTATTATGACTCCGTAGCATTAGCAATGGCAGTTAAAATGATGTGGAAGTGCATTAATTCTACAGTGTAGATGCAGCCTAGAAGGAATTTTTCCGGCAGATTTCCAAACTGAAAGAAAAGAATTGCATCTCCAATAATAAAAAGTCCGAAGTGATTCCCAGCACCTGAAGTTTCCAAAAGAAAAAAAATGCTTTTTTGTGTGTACTGTAAACAGCAATTTGTTAATGCCGTGTTTTGGTTTTACAGGCGACAGCAAATACCGCATAAGGAAGACAGGCAACCTGCAGGTTAACCTTTGGCTGCCTCAGGCCATTAGCAACTTTGGGTGAGTTGCTCAAGTATGGGGAAAAAGAGCAACCAATAAACCACCTGTTGCCTTTTAAAAGAGGAAGGATTTCTTAAAGGCAGAAATGCTGGGGGATAAAAAGTCAGAATATATCCTTTTGCAGAACTTTTTCTTCTTGTGTGAACAAGAATGGAGAGAAAACTGCAGCCAAACATTGCAATAAAGTCAATAAGAGGCACAGCCAACTAGGAGGCCAGCCTGCCTAGTGGAAAGGTCAGGAAAACGCCAACATAGAAGTGGGAGGGAAAGTGGAGGACGGTCCCAAGGGCAAGGCCATGTCAGGGCAATAACTGCATGGGTACACAGACACTTTTTTGAGAAACTGCAAGTCACTTCTGGTGTGAGAGAATTGGCCATCTGCAAGGACGTTGCCCAGGGGACGCCTGGATGTTTTGCCACCTTGTCAGAGGCTTCTCTCATGTCCCTGCACGGGAAGCTGGGGCTGACAGATGGGAGCTCACCTCTCGTGGATTCAAACTGCCGACCGTCGGGTCAGCAGTTCAGCCGGTACAAGGGTTTAACCCATTTGTGCCACTATGGGTCCTTGTCACAGACACCGAACCCACTGAGACTGGAGCAAAGCCAACAGGCAGTGCCACATATGTCCTCCAAATAGATAAAGCTACTTACCTCTAGAGCAGGCATGGGCAAACTTGGGCCCTTCAAGTGTTTTGGACTTCAACTCCCACCATTCCTAACAGCCTCGGGCCTTTTCCTTAAGCAGCTGAGAGGGAAAAGGAAAAGGCCTGAGGCTGTTAGGAATGGTGGGAGTTGAAGTCCAAAACACTTGGAGGGAGGGCCCAAGTTTGCCCATGCATGAACTATCTCGACCTACTAATTTGCATATGATTTTTGATTGGCCAGCCTCAACATTATTTCTACAGTTCAGGTGCACCCTTACTGAGTTATGTTATGTTATTTATGTTTCATCTATATATATAAATCTGTTAGGTTGGTTCAACCGGACAGCAAAACTCCACAACCCCCCAACGAAACTGTACCAAAATTGCCATGCCCATAACACAACCCACAAGGTACAAACATATCTACTCAAAATGAAAAACAACACAACAACACACTCACAAAACGGCAAAACAAAAAAACTCCAAAAAAAACCAACGAAACTTAAACAAAATTCCCATGCCCATAACACAACCCACAAGGTACAAACATATCTACTCAAAATGAAAAACAACACAACAACACACTCACAAAACGGCAAAACAACAAAACTCAAAAAAAAAAAAACCCAACGAAACTTAACCAAAATTCCCATGCCCCTAACACAACCCACAAGGTACAAACATATCTACTCAAAATGAAAAACAACTCAACAACACACTCACAAAACGGCAAAACAACAAAACTCACAAACCCCCCAACGAAACTTAACCAAAATTCCCATGCCCATAACACAACCCATACGGTACAAACATATCTACTCAAAATGAAAAACAACACAACACACTCACAAAACGGCAAAACAACTGAGCATGCGCATTGGTGCCCAGCCGCAAGTTCCCTGGCGCGCGCACACAGTTCCCTCTGCGGAAGCCATGCCCACTCCAAGCCCCGCCGCGCCGCTTCCCGCACACACACCCCCCTGCCGCAAGCACACACACAACCCCACGCTCCATCACTCCCCACGGCGCACACACACACGCAACCCCATGCTCCATCACTCCCCCCACCGCCACACACACACGCGCAACCCCACTCCCCCCCCCCGCTGCAGCACACACACACGCAACCCCATACTCCATCACTCCCCCCACCGCCACACACACATGCGCAACCCCACTCCCCCCCCCGCTGCCGCACACACACACGCAACCCCACGCTCCATCACTCCCCCCGCTGCCGCACACACACACACACAACCTCACGCTCCATCACTCGCCTGCCCCAATCTTACCTCCTTTTACTTCACGCCACCTCCAAACCCCAGCCCGCCCCTTCCCGCCCTGTCAAAATCCAGGAAAGACAGGAAGGAAGGAAAGAAGGAATAAAGAGAAAGGGAAATAAAGAAAAGGGGGAAGGAAGGAAAGTTAGAGAAAGAAGGAAGAAGAAAAGGAAATCAAAGGAAAGATGGAAGGAAAGAAAAGAGAGACAGCAGAAGAGAAAGAAAAAGGGGGAAGGAAGGAAAGAGATAGAGAAGGAAGAAATGAGAGACAGAGGGAGGGAAAGAAAAAGGGGGAAGGAAGGGGGAAGGAAGGAAGGAGAGAAGGAAAGAAAAAAGGGAATGAAGGAAGGAAAGAGGGAGTGAAGGAAGGGGGAAGATGTAGAGAAAGAGGGAGGGAAGGAAAGAAGGAAAGAGAGAAGGAAGAAAAGAGACCAGAAGAGAAAGAAAAAGGGGGAAGGAAAGAAAGAGATAGAGAAGGAAGAGGAGAAGGAAAGATGGGAGGGAAGGAAGGAAGGAGGGAAAGAAGGAGAGAAAGAGGAAAGGTTGGGTAAAGGTTGTTATTTCTATGATTATTATGATGCTATTATTCCTATGAGACCCTTTTAGGGGGAATGGGAGAGGTGTCAGGTCCCAGAGGCAATGCATTGCATTATTGTTATTGTTATGATGGTGGTGAAATAAAAGGAAATAAAAAGAGAAAGAAGGAAGCAAACAGGGAGGGAAGAAAGGCAAAGGAAGGAAGGGGGAGGGAATAAAGGAAAGAGAGAAGGATGAAACCAAGTAGTGAAAGAAGGAAAGAAAGAAAGAGGTAGAGAAGGAAGAAAGGAGAGAAAGGGGGAGGAAAAGGGGGAAGGAATAGGTAGGTACCTCTCTTTCATAATAGTCCAGATATCTACCTCAACTTTGATAAGTTTTACTATAGGCCACAGCAACGCGTGGCAGGGCACAGCTAGTAATCTATATAAATAAATTTTTAATGTTCGTTTGTGGGATTAACATAACTCAAAAACCATTGGACGAACTGACACCAAATTTGGACACAACACACCTATCAGGCCAATGAGTGACCATCACTCTTAAAAACACTGAAAACACAGCATATGGGGTATATGCACATGTGTTGTAATGTAATTTTTGTTTTTTGGCTTTTTAAGTCTCTTCTGTTGTGTTTTTATGTATATACACATATGGAAATGAGAACCAACCCCCTGAGTTGGACATAACTGAACTTAATGTCAGGGGAAAACCTATGTGTATATATGTGTGTTTGCATGTGTGTATATATATATGCAAACACACATATATACACATAGGTAAAAGTTTTCCCCCGACATTAAGTCCAGCTGTGTCCAACTCTGGGGGTTGGTGCTCATTTCCATATGTGTATATACATATATACACAAATATACAGACACACATATACACACACAAAACACATATACAGACTGGGCCACAGCAATGCGTGGCAGGGTAGTAATAAATATAATAATGATGATGATGAATTAATTCTACAGTGCCATGCAACCATTGGAATTGTACTTTGGTGGGACCCCAGAACTCTCTGGCAGAAAAACCTTCAGACCTAGGTCAAACTACAACTCCTAGGACTCCACAGCCCCAAGCCACGGCAATTAAAATGGTGTCAAGCTGTATGAATCCTACGGAACTTTACCTGGAGGCTTGTTGGCCGGGCTGTATATGGCGCAGAGATTCAAAGCTGCCGCCTTCTCCTTGACTGAAGCCATGGCTCTGCTGCTGCTGCTGCTGCTCCTGAGACCAAGTCTCAATGACTGCAGGGAGGGCTCCGAGTGGCGCGAGGAGGAGTTGGGGCGGGGAAAGGGGCGGAGCCTCTTCCGAGTCGCAATCTCCTATTGGCTCGTGTTCGTTCTGAGGGCGGAGCCTACTGCCCGGCTAACATTCCGAAAACAAGATTTTCTCCTATAACAGTAAATAAAAAAACAGAGTTTTTTCTATAACAATAAATAGAAAAACAGAGTTTCTCCTATAACAGTAAATAAAGAACAAAACTCAAACACAGGGGAACTCCAGACAAGAAACAATTAGGAATAGCTAATCACCTCTCAACAAAGAATTCCCCAGGCAGTAACAAGCCACCCCTAAAAACTGCCAGGCCATCAAATGCTAATCAAGGTGGTCAATTGAAACATTCACCCCTAGCTCCAACAGACAAGAGTTCTTTCTCCCATCCTGGACCTGCCACAGATATATATAAACCCAATCTTTCTAGTTTCCAACAAACCTCACAACCTGAGGATGCTTCCCACAGATGCAGGCAAAATGTCAGGAGAGAATGCTTCTAGAACATGGCCACACAGCCTGAAAAACCTACAACAAGCCAGTGATTCCAGCCATGAAAGCCTTCAACAATATAGAGTTTCTCCTGTTAAGTAAGCTCAGTGAGTTCTCAACTGTAGTTCTTCAGGTGTTTTGGATTTCAACTCCCAGAATTCCTACCGCTTCTGAGAATTAAAGTCTAGGGGTGCATCAGTGTAGCAACAATGCATGATCATTATTCTAAATAAAAGGACCAAGGCAGTGACATTTTATACATTATTCTTAGTGAAAGGACCAAGGCAGTGACATCTCTGGCCCATCCGCTGTTCAGATATCAGCCAGCACGCCAATGCCTTAAATAAAAGATCTATAGAGACACTTGGAAGCAAGCAAGAGTCCAAAAGTGGCAGGCTAAAACCCGGAACCTCAATCAATGGCTGGTACCAAATGAGAGACTTCCTCCTGGGCACACAGAAGACTGGGTGACTTGGAAGGCACTGAACAGACTGCACTCTGGCACCACGAGATTCAAAGCCAACCTTAAGAAATGGGGCTACAAAGTGGAGTCCGCAACATGCGAGTGTGGAGAAGAGCAAACCACAGACCACTTACTACAATGCAGTCTGAGCCCTACCACATGCACAATGGAGGGCCTTCTTATAGCAATACCAGAGGCACTGCAAATGTCCAGCTTCTGGTCAAAGAACATTTAATATAACACCAAGTTTTCAAACTTTGTGTTTTTTTATTGTTTTTAAAATAGATTACAATTGTACCCTTGGTATGCTCCTGATATGACAAATAAATAAATTATTCTTATTATTTATTCAACATAGATATATTGACTAAGCGTGCATCTTCTACACTCTATAATTAATGCATTATTATATTTAGTATTCAAGATAAACGAACTGTTTAAAGGTATAAAGGTATACTGTTTAATTATTATTATGACAAAAGGACTGAAGGGTGCATTTACACTGTAGAAATAATACATCATTGTTAAATTCATATTTATTATTCAGTATCAAGGTATTAAGAGCATCTACACTGTAGATAGGAACCCCCAGTGGTGCAGCAAGTTAAACCACTGAGCTGCTGAACTTGCTGACTGAAAGATCGGCGGTTAGAATATGGGGAGTGGGGTGAGCTCCCATTGTTAGCCCCAGCTTCTGCTAACCTAGCAGTTTGATAGCATGCAAATGTGAGTAGATCAATAGATACCACTCCAGCAGGAAGGTAACGGTGCTCCATGCAGTCATGCTATTTACATAACCTTGGTGGTGTCTACGGACAACGCTGGCTCTTCGGCTTAGAAATGGAGATGAGCACCACCCCCCAGAGTTGGATATGACTAGACTTAAAGGGGAAAGTCTTTACCTACACTGTAGAATTAATATTATTAATACAATTATTATATTTAGTATTCAAGATAAATGTACTGGCTAAGGGAGTATCTGCACTATAGAAATAATGCAGTTTGACCCCACCTTAACTCGTCTGCTTGAGGCAAGTATGAATATTGCAATTGGCCACCTTGATTAGAATTGAATGGCCTTACAGCTTCAAAGCCTGGCTGCTTCCTGTCTGGGGGAATCCTTTGTTGGGGAGGTGTTAGCTGGTCCTGATTGTTTCCCATCTGGAATTCCCCTATTTTTTCAGTGTTTCTCATCAAGGTGGCCAATTGCAACATTCACACTTGCCTCAAACAGACAAAGAGTTATTTCTCCAACCTTGGACATTTCACAGATATATAAACCTGTCTTGCCAAGTTTCCAACAGACCCCTCAACCTCTGAGGATGCCTACCATAGATGTGGGCGAAACGTCAGAAGAGAATGCTTCTGGAACATGGCCATACAGCCCGGAAAACTCACAGCAAACCAGTGATTCCAGTCATGGAAGCCTTTGACAGCACAGTTGCTGTATTGTTTTTCACTCTTCTAACTGGATTTTTTCTTTAAAACCTGCTTTCTATAATTTTTCATCATGTTTTAAAATACCTTTAAATGCTTCCTATTCTAAATTATAAACCTTAGTGAAAAAACACCAACAAGATAAGCAATAGTAGTCAAAGTAGTTCAGTCAAAGATTGTGATGAATTTGTTTGTATTTTGGATATGTGGAGTGACTTCCTCCCATTTCTTTTGCAACACAGTTTTCCTGTTAATTTCCAAATAAAGCTTGTTGCTTGTTGTGGCGAAGGTGATTTCTGTACCAAACCTAGTAATGCAATAAAGACTGAAATGGGTCCTGTTCATTAAATCTGGCAGCACTGCTTGTTCATTTCCCCATAAAGCTTGTTGATGATCATGGTGAAGCAACTCCAGTATCAAAGAGGAATTATAATGAAATAGGTTTAGTTAAATCAATTAGGCAGCACTGTCACTGGCAAATTTACTTCGGTAACAGCACATTTTAACAGCTTCTATAAACCTAAAAGCAACAAGAACTGGAATTTAAAAGAGAAACGAGATCACTGTGATTGTGAATTTGGAAATCACTAAAACAAGTGTCACACAAGCTTGAGTTACAATGTTCAGGATGCTTGGACCTACCATTATAGCATGTACAGGCCCCAGTAGCAGCATAGTGTCATACACAGCCCACGGTTGATCAAGGCACAAGTCCCCTCCCACAGTAGTTCTCACTGTGTCAAAACATACAGAACTAGGCCAGCACACAGTGAACTAGAATCTGCGTAGACACTGTGGCTTTTTAATCTGTTTTATGTTATTAAAGACTAGCCAGGTGTGTGCATAATTCTTGCTTCAGAATCTCCCCAGTTTCAATGCTTGCACTTCGGTTTTGGATGCATCTACCCTGTAGAATTAATGTAGTTTGACACTCCTTTAACTGCTATGGCTCAATTCTGTGAAATCCTGGGAATTGTAGTTTTCCAAGGTCTTTTGCCTTCTCTGCCAAAGTGTGCTGATACCTCGGTAGAGTACAAAATCTCTACCATTTTGTCACTTCGGGGTGGCGCAGTGGGTTAAACTGCTGAGCTGCTAAACTTTTTGACTGAAAGGCCGCAGGTTAATATCTAGGAGTGGCGTGAGCTTCTATTGTCAGCCCCAGCTTCTGCCAACCTAGCAGTTTGAAAAGATGCAGATGTGAGTAGATCAATAGGTACCGCTCAGATAGTTATGTGCAAAACAAGGGATGGACTGGATGCCCTCATGGTTTTTGGGGCCATATATTTCTTTGGGTTCATGTATTTTCTTTTCCAACTCTGTTTTTCTGTGATTCTCTGTTTCAGGTTGATTGACTTATGGTGACACCTGGCATGGGGGTTTCCATGGGATCTGTTAAATTTTCCTCTGTTGAACCACTTAAGTAACATGGAGTAATGAGTGTTTCTAGTAAGCAGGGCTGTAGCAGAGGTAGGGGTGGGGTTAGGGTGTTAAGGGTTCAATTTTTCAGTTCACCAAAAAACCCCGAAACAACTTGGTTTACTCATGAATTTTAACTGGTTAACCAAATCCCCACGCTAAGTCTATGAGAAGCAAAAATTAAACAAGTCCCTCCAGAACTGCAAGCACTATCACTAGCAAATTTGGACAATTTATTCAGTCTCATTACTTGCAGCAATAACTGATATAATGGAAGCAACCAAGTTGGCCGACCCATAACTGGCAGGCAAAGCCTAAGGCATAGGAGGGATTTGAAGCCCCCCATGAAGGAGACCAGAAAATTGATTTAATTACTTCTATATAAAATATAGAATTAATCATACTATTTACATTATTTTGTGTTATGGAACTGCTCTTCATGATTCGATAAAAAAAAAATCAACTCTCCCCCAATTGTTTTCTGGCTATGGTTCTGCTAGCAAGCATTGACATTTCTCTCCCAAAATCTTGCTTCATGACATTTTTTTTAAAAAAATTAATAATTAGAAATACTGAAATTTCAAGATAATACCATTTTGTTTTTCCTGTCATTTCTTTTTCATAGTACTCTTGGCTTTCGAGATTGCGCTACTGCTAGCTTTTAAACTTTGTTTTCTCTCTTTTTGACCACCTACTGTAAGTTCTAGTGCATAGTAGGTTTCAAAATGTCATGACTGAGAGTAAGGAGATTGGGAGGGAAAAGAGAGGAGCCCAGAAAAAAGAAATCTGCTTTAAGAATGAAACCAGTGGTTCCCAACATTTTCTTGACCAGGGACCACTCTGACCAGGGACCGCTCTTCAACATTAGTACCAAAATGATTATGAATCAGTTTTTGGTCAATTTTAAATTTGGTTTGGGATGCCGATTCAGAAATTTGTATTGGATAGACCACATCAGCTCTAGTTTCTGATACAGAACATATGCCATGGTCAGCGACAGGGAAGGAGTGGCAGGCAGTGCGAAAGGAGCAGAAATAAAATAAAATGAATAAAAAGGAAGGAGGCTTGTGGACCAAAGTTTCATCCTCGTGGACCACTGGTGGTCCACAGGTTAAGAACCACTGCTCTAAGTGGATGGTTGAGCTAGAGGTGGCGATCTTCTGTGATGGGAGCAAAGTAACTTCTTTGTCTTCTTTAAAGCCAGAATGCCATGCAAAGAAGATGATTTCCCCCACTTTTTCCAACTCCATCAGATGAAGTCCTTAGTCTAATACTCACTATACCACATTGGCTCAAGTTGTATGGCTAGATTTGGCCTTTTCTCTCTCTCTCTTTTTTTAAAAAAACTGTAAATGCAAGTTTGTTACATAATTTATCTGCTGTATTATATTTTGAGCGTAGCCTTCATAACACTTTTTTTTTTTTGCATTTAGTACTTGGGAATCAAGCTTTGACTTCCACATTACTAAGATTTCTTTTTAAAATAATCTGAGGTAGTCTTTGGATTTTCAGTTCTGTTGAATTATATTAATGTTATTTACCATACATATTTAATAAACATTCCAGTTATGTTTTGATGGCCCCTCATTTGCATCTTATTTCATTATGTCAACAATGGTTTTATTCAGTCAGAGAAGACTCAGCACAAAGAGTACATTTTAAAGAGTTGCTCATAAAAATGTATTCTGTGCCCATTATCATGAAGAGGAGACAGCATACACTACACAATTCTTGCAAGCTGGCCTTTAGAAACCCTATTTGTTAGATACAATATAGCAGAAAAAGCTTTCAACGTGACATTGGGAACAACACACTTAAATCGGTATACATTCATTTGGACCAAAGTTGACCGGACAATTCTTTCAAACTGAAAATAAATAATCGAAGAGTATTTTGAAAAACGTATTATCACTTTAATGAGTTTAGTAACATCAAATCAACAATACAAAAAAATTGTGACCTTTTCATGGCTATACATTTATTGTGGACCACCTAAAAATGGGACTAAAAAACATCTGATTAATCCCAGTCTTTTTTTTTTTTTTGCATTATATAGAGGAGAGGTATTAACATGCATTTGTGAACATTAACTTAAATAGAATATATATAGGATGTGCACTGTATAATAATATACAAAACGTATGTTAGTGGATGATGCCAAACATTGAAATGCCATCTGTACATTTATCTCCGACTTCCTAAAAGTTTTGGCTTGTTGGTTTTTAAATTAAATATTTGTAAAATTTTAAATATTTAAAATATATATCCTCTATGAAGACTGTTTATTGGAAGACATTTTGAGTTTCCTTTGTAACATATATTACTTAAAACAAAAGGAAAAAAGATACAACTTCCAGGTAAATAATATTTTAGAATTGTCTCATGTCAGTCATATAACCAGAAGTTATGCCGACTAGAGCTGATGGGAGATGCAGTCTAGAAACATAAAGGGAGGCACTTCTTCATATATGACGATTGCTTTGCAAAGGACCTCCAGCACAAATAAAAAAAAGGTATTATATATAGCTTCTTGGAAGGAAGAAAATGGGGAATAGTAGTTTACACTAAATAATTAATAAGCAACCTCTATGTGACTGTCCTAAATATAAGGAACATTAACTTCAAAACCCAACCAATATATATATATATATATATATATATATACTATAATGATAAATAAATGCCATATATGGTACACAGTACTGATACTAAAGCACATTGTACTTATCATTATAATATAGATTTTCCATATATTGATTCATTTTTGAAGTTGATATTTCTTCTGCATTGCTCCTTTGTACATACTGAGAAAACCGATAATGTGAACAACGTCCTTAGGTATGATTACTTCTACCCTGCCTTCTGGCTGTTAACATCCAGTTTAGGAATGTTGTTTCCTTTCATTTTACCCACATTGTACTACTTTCCCCTAAAAATCCTGTAATCTGGCTTTTCAATGGAATCGTATGTTTCCCTACGAGATTATTAGTCTTTTCAATTAATATGTCCATGCTTGTAGATGTTTGTGCTTGAAATATTGTTGTATTATCACCACCAACCTTTTTCATAATAAATTGCCAAGCAAAGTAATGAATATTTTTAAATACAGCGAGGAGAGGCATAGTCAGTGTCATCTAAAGCATATCTCCAAATAATGTTCTCAGGAGAGATGTTTGTGAATCACATGGAGAGGAAACAAGGCAGTGTAAACATTCTGTGAGAAAGAAGGCTCATCTAAGTTCAATACATGTTTGTGCTGTACATTTGTAATCTCAAGGTGCTTCTTACATCTCCCTCCCTTGATAAAGTTGCCACCTGCTAATGTTATTTCTGACTTTGTGTGACCTTATCACAGGCTTCTCTTGGTAAGATTTATCTTCCTTTGAGGCTGAAAGAGTTTTACTTGCCCAAGATCATCCACTGAGTTTTGTTGGCTAAATAATTCAATCTCTAATGCCCAGAGACGTAGTCTAGTGCTCAAACCATTACACTACTCTGGTTGCTTCTACTCACACTTCTAAATGAAAGATAAGCTGACAGCACAATCCTATACATGTCTAATCAGAAAAAGTACCAGTGATTTCAGTGACACTTACTCTTAAGCAGCTGTAGGACTGCACCCTAAAACTACAATTTATGCAGAACACAATCCCTGGTTCTTTGTTCACAGTTAAAGTAAAATGTTTCTCAAAACAGTAATACCTTAAGAATCAATATTTGGGGCTTGCTTGAAATGACAGACCTGTGAAAGTTTAACTTCTTTTCTTTAAAGAAGAGCACTAGACATTTACTTGTATTCGTTGATTGCTTTTTAATGTAAGGACCATGTTATAGCTTGTTTTATATAGAAATATTAACTCTTCATATGTTCCAAGTCTGCTGTGTACATTAACTAGTGTTAAGATTAATGTGATTCTGTTGTAGAAAAACGTTGGGGTTTATATTTATGAACCGGCAGTGCCTAACTCTTCTTTAGTGTTTTAATTCCAAAATAATCTTCTATACCCTCCTACGAATGACTGGGGTTATTTGCATGTTATAAAACAAAGATTACATTTCCGTTACAATACTTTCTGATCTCATCTGACTCACAGCTTACATGACAACTCAGAAGTAAGTCACATGTAGGAGTAGAAAGTTAAGGTGTATTTTTATATCCAGGAAATGTGTTAATGTTGAGGCTTCTACAATGGTTTTAGTGGTATTGACTTCTTAGCCAATACTAAGCCTCAGTCATTTTTAGCTAAGAACCAAGAGGCAGCCCTAACCACTGTATAGGACTAGGGATTTTGTGATAGGAGTTGCAGTCAAACAATACCAGGAATGCCATAAATACGTAGAAACATACATGCATATACATTTCCTATTTATGTTCCAGACCATCAGATTTCCTACAAAATCAGTAAAATGGGTAGGCAACTGTGGCCTCCAGACCTTGTTCGACTGCAAACCTTATTATAATATCGCTTCATTGGCTATGCTGGCTAGGGCTGATGGACCTTGCAATGCAAAACCTGGGAGGCCATATATTACCCACTACTTCAAGTAGACGTTCAGTCATAGCAATGGCTTTTTCAAGGCATGTAGAGTACAAGGAAAGTGCAAGACAAACACGAATAGGGAAATTTATCAAAGTTTTCATTGATTTTTTCCTTCCCCTCAAGATAAATGAAATGAGGAGTACCACATCCAACATAGAAAACAAATATTTTGTAAATACAGAAGTTGTCTATTATCATAACAGACACATCACAATTGAAAACATCCTTTGATAACTTTGAAATCCTAGTTTAATTGCTTGTAATCACAGCCCTTCATTATACTTTACAAACCTAAGGTGCAAGGAACATATATGTACAGCTAAAGAAAAGACACCATGCTACATACAAGAATATCCTGGTTGGCTAGAGATTAAGGAGACCTGCTTTCTTCTTGGCTGAAATTAAGGCACTAAGTGGCAGTGAAAAGACAAATGAATTATTTCTACATGTTATCTGATACATGTACAATATGTTCAGGCTATTCACAAACCCAAGCAGAAGACTTAAACACTTGAATTGGGGATTGAGGTAAGGCATTCTGTTGGCAAATAAAGTTTCCTATTGATCCGAGCTGAATATATTTGTTGTCTGTGACTACTGGTCCTATTATAGAAAGGCAGCTACACAATTATGTGTAATGATTTCAAAAGGCACCAGGAAGCAAACAGTTCTGCCATTACCTGTTCTAAAAATAAAATAAAAAATCACTGTCAGCTGTGTTCAACACTGCATATATTTTATTCAGTCACCAATCCCTATTGTCCAGAAGATAAACCCAGTAGCTGTTCACTGAACCTTTCATTTAATCAAACCATTTAATAAAAATTTTCATGTATTAGAAAATAAAATGCAGTGTTTAAACACAACTATATTTATAAAGAAAACTTATAAAGTCTAGTATGTCTTATTCCTGGTTAACACTGAAGCAAACCTGTATAAACAAAAGCATTATCTCAAGATAACATAGTTTACAATATGAAATTAATATATAAAATGAACAGGATTCACTGAAAACCATAGGAAGTGTATTACAAAGATACATAAAACAAATATAAGCCACCATTTTTCTTTGTGAAAAATACAACTATTAGTGAGATAAAATGTACATTTTTTTTCTAAAGGAGAGGGGGAAGCACTGTATAAAGGAAAAAGGTTTTCTCCCCAAAAAATGCTGGGAAAATAGTTCATTCCATTACAATATTTGACACAGTCATAGGATTGCACCAACTCCATGTTCAGTCTCCTGAACATACCAGCAGTAAAGTAGTCCATAAAGCAGAATTTGTGGTGGCAATTATTCATATAGATAATATTATGTCATATTAGCTCTGTTTGCAATATGTCGAAGACTCTACTCAGTATGCCAGACAAAGGTAAATATTTATCATCCAGACTCTTCCTAGTGTTCAGAATCAAAAAATGCCATGATATTTTGTTATTCTTGTCATAGCCAAAAATATATATATTTGTGCATGCTTTGATCATTTGTCAAAAATAAACCTACATTATTTCAATATAAGAGTTTACAAAATCGAAAAAAAAAATCATTCCTCAGATTAAAAATGCAGTGAGGTTCTTTTGTAGTTTCATGTGCACGGCAGCATAATTTTTCCATATCATAAGTCCATGAACCAAAAACACCACAAATTCTTCTGACTTAGAATTGAGTCTGGCATGATCCATCTAAGCAGAGTTTCTCTGACCTTTCAGTTCTTGTTGCTGAGTGTGACCAAAAAAAAAAAAAAAAAAAAAAAAGGAAAAAGAAAAAAGATAGTGAAGTCAGGGACAAAGTTTGCTAGGAACATTTCTGCTGTACATGATTCAAAAGTTCACCAAACTTCTCAAAGAGGTCTTCAACCCATTTTATATTTTTCATACACTGCTGCACAATCTCCTCTTGGCCGAGATCTGCATTCTTCTTTTGAACAGAAGAGATCTGTTGGCAGAGCAAAAAGGAGGGCACCATTAATTCGCTAATATTTATAGGTTTGCAGTACTTCCTTAACATTTTAACAGCCATATACTTGTTCTGTTTTGTTACAATGGACAACCATTACATAACAGGGCTGTGCAAAAATCCAGATGCAGGTTGTAAGTTGTAAGTGATTTGGTAAATCCATACTTAAGACTCGCATTACGAAGTCAGTGCTGCTCCCCTGCAAACAAATTAAAATAGCCATCTACGGAGATTTAGTAAGAAATTTGTTACTTTTGTAAGTCGCAGTCAGTCAGCTTCTTCAGCGTAAGCAAACTCTACTGGGTGGCGCAGACAAACCTGGTGTGTCACATGCTCTCCTCAGCCTATGAAGGCTGAGGGAGAGAGGAAGGGAGGAGGTGCTCCTGGTGTTTCCTTTAAATCCTGGAGCCATGCCCTTGCGAATGAGTTGGGAGAATGCTGATGATCTAGGGTAGTGAGCGAGAAACTCAGTAGCCACAAGTGACTAGTTATGAGCTGAATTTTTCCCTTCTTTAGTTTGCCTCTTTTACGCAGTGCAACTGGGGTGAGCCACCCCACTGCTACCTGACCCTATATGTGGTGCCACCTTGAATCGTCCTTCTCCCTGACCCTATACACGGTGCTGCCTTGAACCAGCTGGCCTCCAGGCTCTCCAGCCAGCCGTATCAGCTTTATTGATATGTCATACAGGAGAGAAACTATGCAAGAATCTAAGCTCAGGATCTGCAAAGCGTCTCCGCCTCTCAACCCAAGTCTGTGCTTTGTGGAGCTAGGAGAAAGAGAGAACAAAACTTTTAAATCCCCTAAAAATCAGTGGATGTGCAAATCTTTCTGAAACTTGGAGGAAGCGATACCTTGTCAATGTGTCATTGTAGAAAAATTCAAAAGAATGTACTGCATTCAATCATGAAAACAGACAATGATACTAAAAACTAGGGACTCACCTGTACTTTACACCTCAGAAACATGTGGTATTTGTAATGATGGAGTGAATGATATAGAGAACACAATGGTATTTTTTCTGGATCAACTGCAAACTCCTGTATAGAAAAATAGTGATTGTTAGCTAAAAGTGTAAATACCAGTTACAAGTTCCTAATAAGTTGTCTTAACTGTATGTAAATAAAGTGAACTCTTGTATACATTCCTCAAATTCTAGTTTAAAATCAGATCTAAGAGTTCTAACAGACTACAGGAGCCCCCCTCACTCCCTTTTTTCTTCTTCTCTAGCTCTTTCAGTCTTCAAGATGATTAACAAAGGATACAAGTATTTCTTTTAGATTTTTGAGTTTTACTAATGGAGCTATGCTAGTGCCACTCCAAAGTCCCTATCAGCAATGCAGTTCTGTGAGGCACATGTTGTTGACAAGTCCAACAAGGCCTAAGGGCAGGCCTTGATAATACTGAAGAAATAAGGACACACACTACCTCCTTGTGCAGCTTTATCTCTGCAATATTGCCTGACAAGTTGGTAAGTTGCCACTAGCAACAAAAGGGGCAGGGGAAAATTTCATTTGGCATACATTTTTATATAAATGGAGCTTTCGTATTACCTACACAGAGTGTACTATTATTTTTCAGACCACAAAGATTTTACTTTTGCAATACAGTACTTGGGTAAAAAATACATACAAAATTTCATATTTCAGGGCATATGTTAAAAAGGGATATTGGAGAGAATACTGTGCACAATAATGAGCATTTAAAAATTGATGACTGATACAGAAACAGGACAAAACACGCTTTCAACTGAAATGAGTACGTACTAAAAATAGGCTGATTTCCCACCAATCCCTCATTACATATCACACGTGCTCACCTTCATTTTGTGTGGCACTCCCATTTTTGTTTCCTAATCTTGTTCTTATCTGGAGTGGCCAGCTGGCAAAAGCTCACTTGCAAGATCAGTCTGCTGGCATGCAAGAGAGGACCACATGGAGGCACAGAAACCAAAATCCCTGCATCCAAAGGCACTTAGGAAAGTATCTTCCTACTCATTACTTACCCATGGAAAATCCTGGTTTCCCATATGCCTTTTCTACCAGCAAAAAAACGAAATACACAATATACAAGCCAATGGACAATCCAGTTTAATTTGAAAACAAAACTGTTTTAGCTGCAACAATAACAACAACAACAACACTTTATTTATATTCTGCCCTATCTCCCCAAGGGGACTCAGGATGGATCACAATACTCATACATGGCAAACATTCAATGCCGTTTGGACAGTCAAGGAACAAAACAGACAGAAAGGAGGCATGTTGTGTTCTGTTGACGTCAACGTCTTTGGAAGGTTGTGCTCAAAATCCAGCCACAGGGGAGTGCTGTCACTCCATCCTCTATGAGGAAGACCCATCAGGACTTCCCCTTGCTTTTTGGTCGCAGGCATATTCTGGTCTTTTTTGTTTTTATGGTGTTGTAAAATACCTCCCCCATTTGTTTTAGCAGTACCTAATTTCTCTAATTACAGCACAAGCTGTTTTTGAACTGCTTAGGATAACAATAAGCTGGGCTTGATAGTCAGCAGCTCACACTGACCCAGGGCTTCGAACTAGGAACCTTTTGGTTGGTAGATGTTATCATTGCTGGTGATTTTTACTAGCTTGTTTTTTTTTCTAAGACTACAATTACTATATTCCTCCAATTCTAACTCACTTCCCCCCCCCTCCCTATAAATATCTCTAAAAATGAGGTGCGTCTTAGATTCATTGGTGCTATCTATCTTCTGTCACTAGCACCAAAATTAGTGTGTGTCCTACAATCAATTGAGTTTTATAATGAAAGCAGTATAATATTTTAAACCTCTGGGTCATTGTTCTTCACTTGGGAGAACCTCTTATCATTAATGCTGCTACAGTTCCCTCTTGCTGATCCCTGCAGGTTGATCACCACAGAGCAGTGCTGGGGCTATCGGGGGAAATGGCCAAGAATGTTACTGTAGCAGGAACCCTCCGAAGTGGCCCATGAAAAGATGCCAGAATAAAGGCAGCCCAAGTGAAAGTCAGGGAAAATAGCAATTTGAGGCCATGACACTGGACTCACGACTACTGCAGGATACTTTAAAAAGCAACCCTATAAAGCAGCTTTTCAAACATTTCATGTTGGTGATACGCTTTTTAGATGTATATCATTTCACAACACAATTCAGTTTTAGTAGCAAACTGGAGGTTAAGCCAACTTCTTGTAGGAGATACGGACACGCAAAAAGATTGTAATAATGAAATATATGGATACACAACATATCTCATGATGACCTTTCATTTATACTTTTTAATAATATATGATTTATTGCTATTTCACCAAGACTTAAGAGGTTTCTCTTTTTGCTCGTTTGTGTGACACAACTTCACACTGCAGTTGAGATGCTTAACTTGTTGTGATACAGAGTTTGGAAAGCTCTGCTAGAAAGACTTTAGTCCTACTGGAGTTCGCAGCGCCAGTTATGAGTCTTTTACACTCACAGGTGTTTTCTATTCTATGTTATAATATTGTCACATTTCTGGAATGTAATTACTTCAAAAGGTAAAAGACAGACATGAATCAAAACTGCTTTTTTAATCAGACAGGCTTTTATAGATGAAGGTGTTGGAGATCTAGTCAGGAGGTGCTGTGGTTTTTAACTTTGAATATGTGTTAAATGGATTTTAACTGTGGATTTTAGTGCTGTTTCTGTTTAATTCTGTTTCAATGTTTGTACATTTTATGTATTTTAAATTGTATACTAATGCTTTTATGTCAAGCCTCTTTGAATCCCCTTTCGGGAGACATTGCAGGATATAAATAAATATAATAAGAATAATACACAAAGCAATTAAGAAAATTCTGCAACTGGTATTATTATTTGCAATAAGAATACAGAAGGAGGAAAAAAGTGCATAGACATACCTGTGCTAATTTTGTAGGTACTTTAGAAATCTTCAGTGTTTTCCTATTATAAGCTTTCCCATTCATTTTGATTCGAGAAACTCCACTCACCCCTGTTTTTGTTTTAGAATCACGGGTGATTACAGTCAGTTCAGGAAAGCTTTCCAAAGCAGCCTTAAAACAGAGCATAAAAGCACTGAATTACTGATTGTACTACAGAAAATCAATTACATTGATGCGCTAGAAATTTAGAAGCCTTTTATAAAATGAGCATAAAAAGCACACAAAAAAAACTTCATGGCAGAGAAATAACTGTTAACTGGTCTTTAAAATGTCTAGAAGCAATGCAGCAGTCTGGATTTAAGTGATACAGACTCCTATTTTCTGATAAGCAGAAAAAGCTCCCTTTTATTTGTAAATGCAGGATTTTCTTCACTGAAGAAAATTAAAATTAGGGCAGCTGCTCATTTGACTTGCATTACTGAACAACATTCTCTGTAACGACTCCAAATAGTAATTCTCCATAATGATTCCATGTAATAAAGGATCTACAAACAACTAAAAAAATATTTATGACTCAGTACCTTGAATGAGCGCTCCAAATGCAATTTTGAGAGCAATGTTTTTCTATTGTCATTCAGCATGCCATCAATTTTTCTCATGTGTGGCAAAAGCAGCTCATCTAAAAAAAGAAAATGAAGTATATTTTACAAACTGCAATGTAAGTATTAATTTGAATTATATGATCATTTTTAGTTGAATGTACAGAGTAGCACCCAATGCTACAAGGAAAGACTTTCCCTTTCCCCTTCTAAATTCTGTTCCAGGAGGTCTGCCATCTGCAGATAGAAAGAGATTTCTAGGGGAAGGAAGAATCCACCCCAGGGTTAAGAGAAGGTTTTGGAGCCAAAATGTTGATATGACCCATGGGCAAGCTGATGGTAATTCTGCAGAGGGGAAAGTGCCACCACTGCTTCAGAGGGCAGGTGCCCTTTGCCACTGCCACCACCATCTCCCCACCCATTCACTGAAAAAGGCCAGAAGCAGCAACACATCGGAGATAATAGAGCAGGTTGGTGCTTCTTCTAGGTTCTCCTAAAAGACTCAGCCTTTATATCTTTTACTACTTTGCCCAGGAAAGAAAAGACTACTCTTTTATAAGAGTTAATGGATAAATCAACCCAGGTTTTTGAGGTTGATTTTTTGACTAAAACTTCTAGGCTTATACATGAGTATATGGAGTAACACAATTCTTGAGACTAGCATTACTGGCTATTTGCTTTGAAATTCTACTTAAAGGTGTAGGTAATACTCCAAAACAACATTGTGCCCTATACCTGTAAGATGGATCCTACTTAACAGGTAGCCAAAGTACATATAATATGGTAAGCTGTAGTAAGATAAAAGAATCAAAAGATTGACCCCTGTACCGTTATTCTTCTCCAATGCCAGCATGGTATCTGGGTCCAAGGCAATGCTAACAAGCAATTCCATATAACTCCTGAATGTTTCCTTCATAGCTCTAGTGTTCAAAAAACGAGCAACAACAGGAGCCGGAGTTGCAGCATCTAAAATATTGGAAATACAAGTATAATGTTCTAACTACATTTGAATGCCATAAGGGATTATTTTATTGTGACTCTGGTGACCTCTAGTGACCATGCAAAGGAATAGAAGTGTAACAAGAGTTCTAGGAGATATCCTAAATAGGATTAAGTTGTTAAGAGTCATATTTTTGCACCAAGCTTCTAATAATTTCAAAAAATACAATTAAAAATTTGGAGCAGTTATAAGCCAAGAAAATTAATTTAGTTAGAGATGACATTATCTAGCTTTTATGACTATATCTGAATTATACTGTTAACTATTTTCTGCTGAAATCTAGTTCTTAAAATCTTAATTCTCAAAAAACAATTATGTTCCGCACACTTAAGAAACATAGCCCATCATCTAAAAATAATTCTACTACAACTAGAATATTAACCTATGTCTACAAAAAAAGTGAAGTTAATAAATAATAATAATAATAATAATAAACTTTATTTGTGTTCCGCCCTAACTCCCCGAGGGGACTCATGGTGGCTTCCAACACAACAATGGCAAATATTCGACGTCTACATAAAACACACGATACTACAAAAAATTTCCAGAAAACCCCCACATATAAAAGTAACATTAAATCCTAATATCAAATTAAGACCTAACATCAGTAAATAAAACCTGACATTAATAAATTAAACTACATGTAATAAATCAAACATTTCCTTAGTAAAAAAAAATACCCCAGAGTTTAGAAAAGTTATTTTTGGACTGCAGTTCCTCAGGCTGAGTGGCTAGACTGAGGTATCTGCAGAGTTATAGTCTCTAAAAGTTATTTTTCCAAGCTTTGATGTTGACACTGGAACTGAGACACAGCAGGAAATTTCTTCACTATGGCCCAAACTGAAGAACCACAGTTGAGGAAACATGGGATGTTGATATGATTTCTGAAGTGCACTTCCCATTTTCTTTTTCATGTGAACAGTGGAATTGTCTGCTGAAGGCTGTAATGATACTGCATCATGAATCATTTCAGAAAATATACTGCCCTCATAAAAAGTGATCGCATCAAAATTATTATGAGACTTGACAGCAAGACATAAATGTTCACAATACTCAGCTAAAAGACACACAAAGCACTTAATATGCTACAAGAAAAAAGTAAATAAAAATATAATTACTTTTGGGATGGTGGGGTTTACTTTCCTCATTACTCTGGAGTTGAGGACTAACAGGCAATTCTTCCTTCCATGTTTTCCGTTTCTTTGGTGGTGGCTCAGCCTTTATCTTTGGCTGTTTAGCTTTGGGTTTTACTGAAGAAGCTTTTGTTGTTGTTGTTGTTGTGGTGGTGGTGGTGGTGATTTTTGGTGCCGGAGGATCAGAAATTTTGCTGGTGCTAGTGCTTGGTTTAGAATGAACAGTTCTACAAGCGAAAGAGAAAAATTGGAACAGATTGTTATGTATAGAAACCTGTATTGGGGGAGGGGGGGGGGGAGAAGCAAAACCTGGACTGTATCCTAGAAAATCTGTAAGAGAAAAAATGGCCGACAGGGAGATCTGGCATGGGCTGGTCCATGAGGTCACAAGACTAGGAAGCGACTGAACACAACAAGATGCTGAAAATATGGTCAATTAGTTAAATGGCCAACTTATTTTAGCCTGTGGATACTTTTTAGATGTTCTTATGCCAGTAAATGGTTTCATATTTTCTGTTGGGAGGGGGACATTGTTTAATATCCAAAAAGGCAAGAAGCAGAAAGAGGAGCTGGGTCAGTATTTCTTTTAGCTTCTTCCAGAACTGACTAAGCTCTTACCTTTTGCCATTCAGAAAAGGGGGTGGTTCCATTTCTGAGAAGCATTAAAGTATAGTATTTACACTAATGCAAGTATACAGAGTAGATTCCAGTTCCCAAACTTTGTGTGTAAGGAAACATTTGGTTTGGTCAAAAATGAATAGAAAAGCGTTCACTCTTCTCCTTTTATATGTGCAGCTTGTTTATCCCCAATTTCGTCTCTGCTTTCAGTTATGATTGCAACAAAGTATTTTTGAAGCACATATGAACACATATTATGGATGGCCACTCTTCTAAGAATATACAAGAACTTAAAATAAATGCATTACAATATAAAGCATGTTAACAATAAGTATCAAGATGTTCCTGCCTAAGTTATAAATGCTATGAGTACTGAACATTTTAAAAATGTATCAACATAAAAATACCTCGTGGATTGCGCAGATATATTTCTTGGTTTCTTGGAACACACTCGGACATACTCTTTCTTGTTTGTATTTTCTATGAACTTCACAAACACCCGTTTGTATTTTGATTTTGCATCGCCAAAATACCCAAGATACTGAAATAAGCAAAAAATAGAGACATGGTACAAACAAGCATATATATATATATCTTATTTTATACAGCAGACTTTAAAGGCATTATATAAACAATATCTTGTTTCTTAGTCAAGCAGCATGTTTCCTATGCAACTGGGGATTCCTAATTATTACTGCAACTCGATGTGCTTCCCTCTTCCTTTGTGTGTGTGTGTATGTTTTCAAATGTTTAGTTTTATGGAATACAAATGACAAGCATAACCAAAAATAACATTAACAAGCAAAACAGGTACATCGCAACATTCTAACACAGTGGTTCCCAACGTTTTTTGACCAGGGACCACTTGACCAGGGATCACTCTCCAAACATTAATACCAAAAGGGTTACAAAACAGTTTTTGGTCAACTTTAGATTCGGTTTGGTTATTTGGGGTTCTGATTCAGAAAACTGTATTGGATAGATCACATCAGCTGTAGTTTCTGATAAAGAACATATGCCATCCAGTAATCACCATCTGTTCGCCCACAGAAAACCATATTTAATAACCTAGAGCTGATGTGGTCTAGCCAATGCAATTTTCTGAATCAGCACCCCAAATAACGGCAGGAACAGGCCTAAAAACGAAGACACCATGAATTTTTTTTCTTGATTGGGCTGTGTTATTATCTGTGGATTTTGTTAATGCTCGGCACTGTGGCTCTTAATGAGACATGCCGCATTATCACAGGGTGTCTCCGCCCTACACTACTGGAGAAATTACACTGTTTAGCCGGTATTGCATCACTTGACATCCGCTGGGAAGTAGCAGTCAATAGTGAAAGGTCCAAGGCAGTGACCTCTCCAGCTCATCCCCTGTTTGGGTATCAGCCAGCACGCCAACGACTTAAATCAAGAAATAGTTTTCTAAGATCTACAGAGACACTTGCTGAAACACCCCAGCAAGCGAGAGTCCAAAAGTGGCAGGCTTAAACCCAGAACCTCAATCAATGGCTGATACCAAATGAGAGACTCCCCCCTGGGCTCACAGAAAACTGGGCGACTTGGAAGGCGTTGAACAGACTGCGCTCTGGCACAACAAGATGCAGAGCCAATCTTAAGAAATGGGGCTACAAAGTGGAATCCATGACATGCGAGTGTGGAGAAGAGCAAACCACTGACCACCTGCTGCAATGCAACCTGAGCCCTGCTACATGCGCAATGGAGGACCTCCTTGTGGCAACATCAGAGGCACTCCAAGTGGCCAGATATTGGTCAAAGGACATTTAATCAACTACCAAGCTTGCAAACTTTTTGTTTTGTCTGTTTGTTTGTTTTGTTAAAAAAGTAATACAACTGTCTGGCTGCTGCTGACAAGATAAATAAATACAATACAATGAGACACATAAACACAAACAAAGGCAAAGGCTTCTCCTATTGTCACTCTGGCTGCAACAAAGCTATACTGACAAATTTCTTCAACCTCTTCACTAATTATCTCCCTAAATATTCCTAAAAGACACATTTCTGGATTTTCTTAACCTTATTAGTAATCATTTTGCTTGTTTCCTTAATCACGTTTCTCCAAAAATCTTGAACCATTTTACAGGTCAACCAAATGTAAAAAAAAAAAAAAAAGGTGTCTTTCTGCATCTTACACCTCCAGCATTCCCCTCAATGAGGGCATTATCACTGGCATTATATAACTTCTATAGAACATTTCATACATATTTTATCTGATAAAGTCAGCTATTGAGAACTTGAATCCTCTTTTCCATAGATGTTCCCCACTCTCCAAATTCATAGTTTTCCCTAAGTCTTTAGCCCATGAAATTATAGCCATTTTATTCAATTATCCTCCAAATTGCACTCTGAGACGAAGCCCTTATTTCCCTTCTCAAGAATACATTCCAAAACCTATTTTTATTGGAGAACCCTACACTAACATCTTTCCTGAATCTATCATGTTGTTGATGGTAATGGGACCAATCACTTATCCCTATCTCTTTTCTCACTTTTAATTTCCATTGATTTTTTAAAAATTAGATACTCCGTATAGGTTATTTCCTCATTAGATGTTGACCTAAGTACTGTTTCCAGTGGAAGCAGTCATAGAGGAGTATTTGATTTCATCCCCTCCTTGCATCTCTTCTAATGAAGAAAGTTGGCAGGAAACAACTTCCAAAAGCCAAACTTTCATTTGCAGGAAGTCTGAGTGCAACAAAAAAAAATAGATTAATGTATTGAGATAAGAATAAAGTCAACCCATATGCTGTTTAGCCTGAAGATTAGCCTGAAGGTCTTGGGGCAAATGGCCATGCTAGTTCTGGCTGCTGGCACAGAAGTAAGTAACATGGAGTACTTCTCCAGTTTAAATGATGAGATATTCATTCATAGAATAAGGTCTGAGAATTTTTATGCTTTGGTGAAAGAATTAAAGGCACTATCTCTTCTGTTTCCTCCCCTGCAAAGTTTGAAATGGTTTCTGATTGTTATGGTTAACAATACTACTACTCATTTGTAAGTCACACAACGTTATGATTATTATGAATTAAGAAATGAGGAAGAGAAGGATAGAAAGATTGGCAGCCTATTCCCTGTCATTCCCTGAGGGAAAAAAATGGAACTTCATAGATGTTTCAGGTCAGCCTTTTCTTTTTTAGTTTTAAACATGTCTTACATAATAGAAAATCTCCTTGGTATAACATGATTCAAATGGAATATTTGCACTTAGGGATATGTTTTGTACTTACACTGTTAGTAGCTGTAAATTCCCTCTGCCCATCTCGCACTTCTGGAATAAACTTTTGCAACAAAGCTTTTTGAACTTTCCAGATGGCTGGGGGCTCTGTTCCTGTTTCTAAAGCAGCCTATGGGGCCAAAATGAAAAGCTTCAATTACTTTTAGAGCTACAATAATTAAGCCAAACTGACCACTACATTATTTTCCTTTGCACACCACATTGTCCACAATCCTTTGCAAACCACGTCATGAGTCTGATCTCATTTCAGGTTAAGCTGAATGGCAGTGGATTGGTCAAGGCAATACCAACTTAAAACAGGCTCTTACTTGAGTTCAGCTTCCAAAGCAAGCTACGTTTAGAGCGCAGGTGAGCAACCTGGGGTGTGGCTGTATTGATTTGTATTGTATCCCTTCCTTGACTACCTGCTGCAAGTGAAACTAATCAAAATATGAAAATGTCATCTGCAAAAATGGGATTTTTTAAAAAAAAGATGGAAACTCCATCCTTCTTGCAAGATTTTTCTTTTAGAAATGGAGACTTTTAGAAAAATCCTTCTACTTCTTTTGAAGAATATACTAGATAGCAAATGTATGTCAGGGTGGTCACTTATTCCTGATTTAGATGCGTAATTTGTAACTTTGTTTTGCTATCATTTTCAGCCTTATCAGCTCCAAAACCTGAGAGTCCACTTTCATCTCCACCATTTAGCAGCCCCATTATTTCTGAGAACAACATACACAACTGAAATCTTCACAAAATAAAAAAAGTCATAGCTTCTAATTCTGGCTAATTGCAAATCACTTTCTCATTTCAAAAATAATACCAAGCTAGTTGTACATCCTCAATTATATTTAGACCTTTCATGTGAACTGGATCTTTGGTTATCTTTGGGTCATTCAATCCAGGCAAAGCAAGTTAAGATATGCACGAGCTCTATGAAATCTTCACTGTGTAAGAAACTTAAGACAACACACATTAACCAAAGTTACATCCAAAATTGGGACTACTGTTGATGGTTTAATTCACCCCAGAATATGCCAATTTTAAAAATTATTTCATATTTTGCTTAAAACATTTTTCTTCATATATAACTATAAACTATAGTTAACCAGACCCATGAAGCTAAGCATCTCTAATGAATATCAGCAAGTCTCAGGTTTAGCATGGGACTTTGTCAGTGTCTGGTTTCTTTTGTAAAACCTTTTGTAAAACTAAGAAATAACATATAGATCTTAAAAGAATAATACATATTTACAATAGTGAGATTTTAAAAATATTATAATAGATTTAAAGACACCCAAAAAGAAAAAAATGGCCTATGTCAGAAAATATTGGACTAATAAATTTTCTTACATTACTAAAAAAAAAAAAAAAGAATACCTTCAGTAATTCTATATCTTCCATCTTCACTACAAATTCGTCACGTTCTCTATACATGCCTTCGCCTCCACTGTCTCCACTACCATCCTCGATATACCCTTCTATTGCGACAGTTGCCTGTTTTTTTACTAACTGATCTGTAGCAATACTCTCCTTTTCAGGTTGCGATGAATGGCTTTTCACCTGAGCATTTCGCACACTAATAGCTGAACTAGAAGCTTCTGTCTTTATAGTAGTATTGCCCGTAGTTTTAGAAACAGCTTTCTCCATGCCTGAAATACAAAAAAAAAAAATTTGAATTTGCTCAATTTGAAAATCAAGAATGTATATATGTATAAGTGCACATATATATGGCTTTTAAGCTTATATTAAACAATTTTAAAATTGTTACTGCATGGTGCAAAGATCATTGATGACAGTTGCAGCATGCACATCTAGGGGACAATGCCCCATCTTTATTTTACATTTATAATAATAATAATAATAATTTTATGTTTAAACTTGCCTCACGGCTCGAGGAGGTTACAACAGTGTTAAAATACACAATCAAAACACATCAGCATTTAAAAACACTCTGTAAAATACACATAATAACAGATTTCCATACAACGCATATTAAAATAGGCAAAGCAAAAATTAGGACAGAGAATTGAATTAAAATTTGTCATTAAAACTGTCCAGGTAGGCCTGCCGGAAGAGACAGGTCTTCATGTGTATCTTAAATTACGCGACACATAAAAAGAATGGAGATGTAATATTTTCCCCATAACAAATCAAAGGAATTACATATAAGAACTAAAAACACAGTAGAAGGAATCACATACCCCAGGTGTTCAAAGGGATAAAGCAACACATATACACATTTTTAAGGGCATGATGTTTATGTTGCAGGTAAATCTGGGGATGATTTGATTTTTTTTCAAAAAAAAAAACCTTGTCTCTTATAGTATGCTATTGAGACTTGAAGCTTAGTTAAGTCATTACATTGTGAAAAAACATAAAATAATGTAAATGGAAAAAGTGACTGCATAAGGAAATCTTATACAAAAAGGCAACTGTGTCCCACGGCAAGTAACTGAACATAAATACCAATAACTGATTATTGTGTTTTAAACAAACAAAAATGAACCTTGTCTACCTTTACTTAAGCAGACTTTAAACTACAAGCATATATTTAGTTGTAAGCACAGCATAATAATCTTTACCTGGCTTTTTCTTTTTATCAGACTCATCAGTTAAAGTTGACAACGCAGATGAAATGCTCTTCTGAAGATCCTGGTTACCTCCTACTGAATCTTCATCGGAAGAAAATGAGGGCAATGCTTCTGAATTTCTCTTCGGTTCTTCACTACCCTTTTTGTTTGAACTTTGAACACTTCCCTCAAGAGACGCTGGTGCTGCTGGTGCTTGGGTTTTTGAAAGGGGATGTGGACATGGTGATCTAAGAACTGGGGTAACAGGCCTCCTGACCCGACTGGGCACACGCACAGCAGGAACTGAAAACTGTTGTTTGGGTCCAGATTTTAGGAAATCTAAAAAAGATGCAATGAATCCTGTTTTGACTTCTGGTTGTTTTTCCTCTACTTCTTTGATTTTCTGCCTCATTTTTTCTTCATGTTGGTAAGTATCGTGACCACTTTCAGGCGCAGGAGAATATGGCAAGCTGACATCACTTCCTTTTGAATTCTGGCGCTTACATTGTCCAGTTCGCTTCGGCTGCTTCTCATCTTCTTTTTTAATTTGATTTTGTCCCTTCTCCTTCTGTTTGTGAAGGTCATCTTGTGTTAACTCTTTGCTCTTGTCTTCAGCTTGACTGTTTTCATTTCCTGGATGTTGCATAGGCAGTGAATGTAATGGAACATTAACATTGTTTCCTGTCACAGTGTTGTCACCCTCCATACTACAATCCCTGATCAGTCTTGTAGACTCTTCATTTAAAGCCTTACCACTCGAAACATGTAGGACACCATCCACATGAATATTATCTTTACCTTCAGAGTCATGATTTGTGCTAGACTGCTGCTTAACTAGGCCAGAAGTCTGTTCCTGCATTTGTTCAAACTCTGATGTGGCAACTCTAGTAGAAAGGCCTTGATCTGGAGTCTCAATATGTTGTTCATCAACACTTCTGTTTTTTGGCACTGTGGGCACTGCTGTTAGGTTCAGAGTAATCTGACCTCCATTCAAAGAAATATTGTTTGTGCTCAGTGGCTTTCCAAATACTGCTGGTGAAGAGCTGAAGCTTGGAGTCACATGTCTGACATCTATTGCCTGGAACTGAGCCTTAGAATTATCTCCATTTTCAATTGCCTGCATTTCTTTTTCACTGGATGTTGATTTGGCAAATTCAGAGGGAGTTACACCACAAGCAGCAGCGGTGGCTGCCAAGATATCATCTACATTAGATAGTATATTCCTCTCATCATTGAGGAGCATAGACTCTGGAAAACATACAGAACTAAGGGTAACAAACTGGTTGTTAGATTCATTACTTGGCTGCACAAACATTTCTTTTGATGTCAAATGGTGTTGCATTGACTTTGATGGCTCAGAAATGTCCATTTTCATAACATCAGAACTTTGAGGATGAAGCTGCTGCTGCTGAGAATGTCCTCCATTACTCTGGATCAAGTGACCATCCACCTGAAGAAACTGGTGAGTCATCTGTGGAGAACTCTGAATACGATGCATTTGTGGGGTAACTTTTGTGTGCCCTAAACTAGGCTGCAGCATTGACTGCTGGAGCATCTGTAAATCACAGCCGGATTCCAAAAGTACCTGCGCACTGGGCAAGCACAGTGGATGACTGTGCCTTATGGCTTCAGTGTTTATCTGTGCTGGTGTACTAATGACATGGTCCTGGTGCTCGGAGGATTTAGCTTCGTGTACTTTATGCAGTATAGCTTGCTGCTGGCTTAATTCCTTGCCATCCAGATTTACTTGGATGGCTGGTAATAAATTAGCTACCTTTTTAATATCATGGCTTACTACATTAGTGATATGGTCAACTTGCTGGGTAAGCTGGGCCACAGAGCTAGCCATCCTTTCCTCCTTTTTTGAACCCTGAAGAGTAAGCCCAACAACTTGATCTTCAAGGCGGGAATTACTTCTGATTACACTCTGAGAATATCGAGTGTCCACTTTGGAAGCTTTGAAAGTTATATCCTGAGTGTTAACTTCATTATTGGCTAGCCTCTGAGGGGAGGAATCAAGAGATGTCTGCTGTTGTAATGCCTGTAAATCTTGCATTGGGAACTGATCATCTTGTTTAGACGTCTGATACAAGTTAGGGTCAGATTTCCTTTTAATATACGATTTTGTATCTGAGGAAGATCTGCCCTGCAATGCCTGTGAATGAGCCGGCATTACAAAAGTTGATTGCACAACTGGTAAAAACTTTTGGGATTGTGGAGAGGATGATTCTTGTGTCTGAGAATGTAGAGAAAGATAGGTCTGTGGAGGACTAGGTGCTGACAAGTTTTGAACATGAGAAGAGGAAGAAAATGGGAGCGATTGTGATGTTAATGTTAGAGACTGCCCTGTTGTATACGTTTCTGAAGGACTAATTACTGACAAAACCTGGGACTGAGATGAATAGATAGCCTGTGATTGGCTAACTACTGACATATCCTGAGAATGGCTAGAATAGTTTTGAGATTGGTTGTCTGAAAGATCCCTTGTCTGTGCAGAATAGTTGTCATTTGAAGCTGAACTTAATACCTGTTGCTCAGAAGAATAACTCAGTGTCTGGCTATCAGAAGTAATAGCTTGTGACTGCCCAGCGAAAGCAAGAGTTTTGTATAAAGGTGGCAGTTTCTCCAGCTTGATAGCTGGGAATGCTTGTGCATTACTGACAGGTGGCACATTCTGAGACTGTGTTGAAACATAATTTTGTGACTGGCTAACTGACAATAGACTTGGAAGCTGTGCTGTAGAATAGATTTGTGCTTGACCTGCTATTACAGAGTTCTGGTTCTGTGGCGTTTTGGAATAGCTTTGCGTCTGCACAACAGGGGCTACGCTTTGTGGCCGAGGGGTCTTTGTGGACCTGGATGACTGCTTTGTAGAACACTGCTTGGCTTTTGTGGTAGAAACAGATGAGAAACCAGGTGATGGGATTGCTGATGTGTATGACTGAGCTAGCTCCACCGAAACTTGAGAGGTCTTCTGCTGTGGCCCAGGATTGCTCACCTGAATAGCATCGGCAACTGGGCTACAAGACAGAGGCGACTGCCGAGATGTATCCTGAAAATCAGTTCCACTCGCATTTGATAAGAAAGTGTGTAAGGAATGCTGTGAACCAGTCAGTTGTGCCTGGACAGACTGTGTGCTTGAAGGCCGCTGATGGTGTTTAATGACACTACATTCTCGCTGCAGTGCTCTTTCAATAGAGGCAGGAGAACCGGGAAACAGAGCCGAGCTATATACCTGTGGAGCTGGCTGAGCTCCTCCAAGAGACGAAGGCAACAAACTGAACTGTGGCTGCAACAGATGAGGTGCGGATTCCTGAGCAGAGCGATATGTTGAAGACTGTGGCGGGAGGCTGGTACTTAATACAGAAGTGCCCAGGCGCTCAAAAGTCAACGCAGCAGGAACAGTGCCTTGGGATGTCTTGATCTGCAACAAAGGGTCATGCACAGTTAAAAGCCCATTGGATGTTGCACTGAAAGGTGCATCCTGAAGTGTCAGAGAAGGAGATGTAGCAAAGTTTCTACTACTAAACGCATTGGGATGTTGATAAGCTGAAGTTGATGGAAAGGTTCCAGAGGCTGGCAAGGCTCCAGTAACAAAAAGTTCTGTTGATGTATGCATACCTGTATAAAAAAGAGACACAGAAAGAAAGGAGTGCAATCACATATGAACCAAGAAGACATCTGATTTATTCATTTTGTTTAGTCTTTGAAATACAATAGGCCTGCTTATTTCGTGAGTTTTAGACATACAAAAAGCTTCTTTAGATTTTTTTTTAACTTGGGAGAACACCTCTCAATGACTCTGTATGGCCAATATCCTTTAAATCCCACTGGAGGACCTACAAACGGCTAGACAAGTGTTCTCTCTAGGAATCTCAAAGTCCTCTAGCATGACCTCTGGTGGAAGTGGATTGTAAGGCTTTGTTTGTTTGTTTTTTCGTGTCAGGAGCGACCTGAGAAACTGCAAGTCGCTTCTGGTGTGAGAGAATTGGCCATCTGCAAGGATGTTGCCCAGGGGACGCCCAGATGATTTGATGTTTTGTCATCCTTGTGGGAGGCTTCTCTCATGTCCCCGCATGAGGAGCTGGAGCTGATAGAGGGAGCTCATCCGCCTCTCCCTGGATTTGAACCTGTGACCTGTGGGTCTTCAGTCCTGCCGGCACAGGGCTTCAACCCACTGCGCCACCGGGGGCTCCATGATTGTAAGGCTGACAAACATTATTTGGACTTGGGTATGGTGTATGCTTAATACATTTTCTACTTTTCAAGTTCAAATGAATTGTTCAATACATACATTTTGGTTTTTCTCAATGAACACGTTCTTTAAGACAGAAAATGAAGTTGTTTGCACATTTACAACTACTTGAAAATGTCTATTGCTTCTTGCTATAAGTATGTTATGGTGCAAAGCTCACAAGTCAGAAATTAGTATTTAAAAATTAGCTAATTATTAATTTTATGCTAGAATCTTTCAATGTAGGAAGGTTCCTGTAATGGATGCAACAAGTTAATGGCACAAGCTATAAACTGATACATTATCATTCCTGAGAGACCTCACGTTAAGTCAACACTTTGTGACAATCATCAGTAACCAACGTGCCGTAGCAAAGAAGGTATAATGGTTTTGTAAAAGGAATTTACAGGTGTGTTATATCTTACTCTGAGAGTAATGGCTGTGTAATGCTTCAATGTAGTAGTGTAAGTCCATTGCAGTGCTATAAAAACTAATATGGCTGTAATGATGCTTGTTTATGAAAAGCATAAACCATTTTACATAAAGATAATTTCTTAACAATTCTAATATTCCAGTACGAATTTATTTTTAATATAAAAACAAATGGTACAACAATTAAAACCTAAGAAAATATCACCTGGCTGCCAAGTTGGAGCTCGAAACTGCGGTAACAAAGTAGTTCCTGAAGAAACAGCCTGAGCATTGCGGGATTCAATTGCAGAGAGAAAATTCATAACTGAAGTTTCTTTAGTGCTGGTACTGCTGCTGTGCATAGTGTTATCAAACATGCCAGGAAGACCTACATGAAGAATAAACATTTATGTTTGATTATAAATTACCCAAAAACATGTACTAAAAGGGAGCTACATGTGCATATTTGAGTGTTCACTCACACATTCTTTGGGTAGGACCTCAACTGTGACACTCACTGGCTGATCTTAGGTACAAAATGTTTTTTCAAAACTACATAGGAATGTAGTAGAGCAAGAAAAGAATGTACTAAATTGTTTCTAATATTGGGAGGGGGTATAATCTAAATAAAATTTCCATTTACAGGCAATCCCCGAGTTTAAAAAATCTGACTTACAAACGACTCACAGTTATGAATGGGAGTGAGACAGTAGGAAGTGAGAGAAATGTATCCTTCAGATGGGAAATTCACTCCTGGAAAAGTTATCAACATGGGGAAAAGGTGTCTCCACTGAAGCTTTATGACCAATCCTTGTTTCCACAATAAGCCATTTTTTTTTTCAAAATCCAATTATCACAGGGACAGAAAGTGGGGTGAAATCCTCTTAACAGGGGCACAGCAGCAAAACAAAACAACCATCACAGGGGTGTTAACCTTTCCCTATGCTAGCCAAAGCTAAAATTATTTTTTTAGCTGTTCTGTAACTGTTCTGACTGTTTTAGCTGTTCTGTAACACATTCAACTTAAAGAACAAACCTGCAGAACTTATCTTGTTTGTAACTTGGGAACTGCCTGTATATTACAGTGGATGGTGGTGAACTAAAGCATAGGAAGTGCTTTTCCCTCCTCTGTAGAGCACTGTGCTCTCCCAGTCATTTTATTATCTTATTCTTCACTTTATTTCTATCCTGTCTTTCTCCTTATAAAAACTCAAGGCAGTATGGGAGCTGATACTGGGGGGGGGGGGGGGGGGGGGAATGGGAATCAGAAGATAAATAAATACACATCCTTACTTAGTGAGCGAATATGCTCTGGATTTGAGTTGCTTTCATTTGTGGAAGAACCAAACCTAAATCTAACTGATTTTTTATAGGACCAACACATAATTAAAGTCAGAATGATTTGAACCAAATACATGTGAAGGGCACCAAGATCATAGACTGGAGAATACCATCAGGAATTTTCTAAGGACTTATTCCCTTCAACCAGCTACTCACTTTGGCTCTAGACTTGACAATGTATTACAAAACTCATTGCTCCCCATCTATAAAGGGTCATGTGAGCTCTGTACTGTTTGATTTTTCAGGGAGCTTTAGCATGTTTTCAAATGAAAGATCAAATGCTCTTCTTTTATTGACTTTATGGTTCTCGGGCATCTCCTGGCCACTGAGATACCAACAACTAAAACAACAACGACAACAAAATGTATTATCTACCTCTCCCTGTGGTTTGAGCTAGGGTACATCATTAAAATAAGAGATAAAACATTAGCAAAACACATACAACACAATACACAGAGTTAAAACACAAGTTAAAATCCACTGATAAAATGCTGATTAATATTTAACAGGTAAAATTGACTGGGTAGACCTCCTGGAAGAGGTGGGCCTTCAGTTGCATCTTGAATTCCAACAGCTGATTTAGCTTTCCAAGCTTTCCTGGCAGGTCATTCCACAGTCTTGGGGCAATTAATGAAAAGTTCATCTTGGTGAAAGTTGTTAGTTGAATTCTGGCTAAATTGTATTCCCCCCCCCCCCCCCCCCGAGGACCTCAGTGTCCAGAGCATATTGTACAGGAGAAAGTGATATCAGTCCATGAGTCTATTTTAATAGGATGCAGACAATTCCTCTGAACCATCTCAATACAACATGGAGGCTACATGGTTCTTAACACTGTCAAACATACCCTGTTTCCTTGCATGCTTAAAAAAACTATATTGGAATTTATCTTATGGTCGATATAGCTGCACTCATTATGAAATATATAAAACACCCTTCTGAAATATTGTCTTGAAAATTGATTCTATACCCATACAAAGTTAAAAAATGAAAGCCACTGATTTCATATCAAACTGATGAAAGTATTCATGAAAACCGAAGTCTAACAGAATGTTATTTATTACCTGAAGGGAGGGGTGTAGTAGCGTATGCAGGTAGCTGATGAGAAGCTGCATATGTTTGTCTGTGAAGAAGATCTGCTTCTGAGTGTGATGGAAGTCCTCCTCCATAGCTTAAACTAGACCACCCAAAAGCAAAAACAAACAGATTAATGAATACAATGGAAGCAAGGGTGAGGATATAGATGAGAACTGTTCTCAGGTTCAAGTGAGAAAAACTAGGAGGACACTCTTTATGAATTGAGCTCATAGAAGAAAAAAGTGAATGATAAAAACATGAAGTTTGACAACCTATTAAAATGATAGCAGAAAATAATGGTAAAAAGTTGTGACACTTATGGAATAATCAATGATTGATCTGAAGAACAGGTTTTGTAACTTGAAGTTCCTTTCACATCAACACAATAGTCATGAAATAATTTACAAAAAACAAGGCAGCCTTTGAAACATAATTTCCTTTACTTATGTTACAGAGTGGTTGAATAGGTTTGACAACAATTTTTTACAGCTCACATTTGTGAGCCATTATTTTGTGGTCCTGGATTGAAAAAGGAAGCTTAAAATGTATTTAAGAAGCTAGATATATGATAAGGGAGAGCTTTATTTTGATTAAACTCAAAGGACTGGGCATCTCCTGGCCATTGAGGACTGGTCTTATCTCTGATTTTCCACATTCAGGTCAGGATCAGATAACTGATCTTCCAGGAGCTTTTTGGGGAAGGGTGTGTGTGTGTCTTGGAATCAGGCTCTGAAGACAAGCAACTTGGAAGCACAGCTAAAAAGGAAATCTCAATTTTCCGTTCCATTTCCAAGAGAGATGTGTATTTTTTCTCTTTTTCCTTAGCAGAACTTTGAGGCTCCCCAGACATCAGTGGAAATCTTGCCATAATAAGCAACAATTCTGATCTTTGCCCAGGAAAGGTTGAGGATGACGGAAGTCCAATCTATTGGAAGGCCACTAGGTTAGAGCACATTGTAACAGAACATCAATTTAATGCATTCTCCTTTGGGTGTTAGGTCTCCCTTGATGGAAATCGGAGATGAGGTTTTGAAGCTACCAGCCTTTGTAAGACTACATGTGTGTGGAGGGAACGTATAGACAACATGGAGCAGATGAAGGATTAGAGGAAATCCAACCCCAAATAGGGAATGCCAGTATTAAAAGACAAGGGAGCTAAGGATAGATGGGAGTGTTTCAAGAGTGAAATCAAGGAGAAGTTGCAAACAGTGCCAACAAAGAGAAAAAAATAAGACAAGGGCAAAGAAGCCAGAATGGACGTCCAAAGAACTTCTAACTGGGCTAACACTCAAAAGAAACATGCACAAGAAGTGGAAAAGGGGAGAAATCACCAAAGACAAATTCAAACAAATAACCAAAACCTGTAGGGAAAAGGTCCGCAAGCCTAAAGTGCAAAATGACCCCAGGGACATTAAAAACAATAAAAAGGGCTTAGTTAGTAGAAAAAGGAAGAACAAGGAGGTGATAAGGCTCTGCGAGAAGATGGGGAAATGCTGACAGGGGATAGGGAAAAGGCAGAACTACATAATACCTTCTTTGCCTCAGTCTTCTCACAAAAAGAAAGCCGTCTTGGGACCTCATCAACTAGACAATAAATCCACTTTAAATCCGGTTGCTGCATCCTGCAGAATTCTGTGGTTTGTAGTTTAGTGAGGAGCCTTTAACACCCTCACCCCAGAATTCTGCAACAGGCAGAAAACTGTTTTAAAGAGGATTCATTCTTTAGTGCAGTGGTTCTCAACTTTCCTAATGCCGTGACCCCTTAATACAGTCCCTCATGTTGTGTGACCCCCAACCACAACATTACTTTCGTTGCTACTTCATAACAGTCATTTTACTACTGTTATGAATCATAATGTAAATATCTGATATGCAGGATGCATTTTTATTCACTGGACCAAACTGGGCACAAATACCCAATACACCCAAATGTGAATGCTAGTGGGGTTGGGCGAGGATTGATTTTGTAATTTGGGAGTTGTAGTTGCTGGGATTTATAGTTCACTTATAATCAAAGAGCATTCTGAACTCCACCAGCGATGGATTTGACCCAAACTTGGCTCCCATGGCCAATGGAAAACACTGGAAGGGTTTGATGGGCATTGACCTTGAGTTTTGGAGTTGTAGTTCACCTATATCCAGAAAGCACTGTGGACTCATACAATGGTGGATCTGGACCAAACTTGGCACAAATACTCAATATGCCCAAATGTGAATACTGGTGGAGTCTGAGGAAAATAGATCTTGACATTTGGGAGTTGTAGTTGCTGTGATTTATAGTTCATTACAATCAAAGAACATTCTGAACTCCACCAACGATAGAATTGGTTCAAACTTCCCACATGGAATCCCCATGACCTACAGAAAATACTGTGTTTTCTTATGGTCTTTGGCGACCCCTCTGACACCCCCTCGCGACCCCCTCAGGGGTCCCGACCCCCAGGTTGAGAAACACTGCTTTAGTGTGATGAAGTAGATGGAGTGGATGAAGGATTAGGGGAAATCCAACCCCAAATAGGAAAACAAGTCATCCAGGAATACCCGGCTACTCTAAATGAATTCAAGTCCCCAGGGCCAGATCAACTACATCCAAGAATATTGAAGGAACTAGCAGAAGTTATTTCGGAACTGGTAATCATCTTTGAGAGTTCTTGGAGAACAGGACAAGTCCCAGCAGTAGTCCTTATCTGTAGCCCCTATCTTTCAGAAGGGAAAAAAGGATAACCCAATTACTGTCAGGTAAGCCTCACATCAATACCAGGCAAAATTGTGGAAAAGATAGTTAAGGAAGTGGTAGAAATAAATGCAGTCATTGCTAATAGTCAACACGGATTTATCAAAAACAAGTCATGCCAGGCTAATCTGATCTCCCCCTCTCTCTTTGATAGAGTTAAAAGCTTGGTAGATGCAGGGAACAACATGGATATAGCATATCTGAATTTCAGTAAGGCCTTCCACAAGGTCCCCCATGACCTCCTGTCAAACAAACTAGTCAAATGTGGGTTAGGCATAACTACGGTTAGATGGATCTGTAATTGGTTAAGCAAACGAACCCAAAGGGTGCTCACCAATGCTTCCTCTTCATCCTGGAAAGAAGTGACAAGTGGAGTGCCATAAGCAGGGTTCCGTCCTGGGTCCAATGTATAAATATGTGAGGGGAAGTCATAGGGAGAAGGGAACAGGCTTGTTTTCTGCTGCCCTTGAGACTAGGATGTCGAACAATGGCTTCAAATTACAGGAAAGGATATTCCACCTGAAAATTAGGAAGAACTTCCTAACTGTGAGAGGTGTTCAACAGTGGAATTCTCTGCCCCGCAGTGTGGTATAAACTTGTGTAAAGCAATTTACATCTGTACTTCCAAAAATACACAGTTCCTTCATATGATGCTGGGAACGAAGGAATTTGAGGCAGCTGAAAAGTTAGCATCACCCAGGAGTGTGTCATGAAAAGTTCTTGCTAAGCTTCAGAAGAAATATGTCTGACAGAATTCTGGACCAATTAGGTAAACCAATCAGTATTTTTTTAACATTTGAAAATTCCTCTCCAACATGAAGTTATACATTTTACTAATCAGAAGATAAGGAGAATAGGTCAGTTAGAACCATCCAAGCACCTTGCTTTTTCTAAATGAATTATTCCACAACTAATTTCTTACACAATTTTATCGTCCCCTAAGACCACCACTCCATGGTTGTCATTCAAACTGAATATGAAATGTGTTTCTTGATATGCCAGTATGGTAAAAGAAACCTGTTACATTAAACCAAAGGGATAACATGGATTCTTCCATGCCAGCCCTTAATTTTTGTATTAACATCAAAATATTCCAGATTTTGATGGCCTGAGGTCAGCTATGGGAATCATGCAACCCTCCAGATGTTGCTGGACTGCATTTCTCAGCATTCCTCACTGCTGACTTTACTGGCTAGTACAGCTTGCACATTGTGTGCGTGCACGCCTTCAAGTCATTCAACTTATGGCAATTCCATGAATTACATAGTTTTCTAAGGAAGGGAATATCTCCTAAAGATTGTTTTTGTTCTGGTGCTATAGTTAAACAATGTCAGTCAAGTCTTAAATCAGGGGTCCTCAAACTTTTTAAGCAGAGGACCGGTTCAAGGTCCCTCAGGCTGTTGGGGGGGGGGGGGGCTTAGATTAAAGTTTGGGAAAGAAACATAACAAATTCCTAGGCACGTATCTTATTTGTAATGCATATATATATATGAAATAATACAATATTTAGCATGATTGTATTTTGTTAACTCTCATTATTTCAATGAGAAGTATGGGCCTGCTTTTGGATGGAGAGATAGTAATGTTAGTTAGGATTATTGTTGTTATGTGCCTTCAAGTCATTTCACACTTAGGGCAACCCTAAGCCTAAAGTTTTGAGCGGGTGGTGTGTAAATGACCTTGGAGGGCTGCACCCGGCTCACAGGGCCTCTGACTCAAGACTATGACCCCTTTCACACAGTTGAATAAAATCCCACATTATCTCCTTTGAACTGGAATTTATGGCAGTGTGGACTCGGATAACCCAGTTCAAAGCAGATACTGTGGGATTTTTTATTTGGTACGCTTATATATTTGGTACGCTTATATACCGCAACATCTCAGCCTTGCGGCGACTCGTTGCGGTTTACAGCATGTTAAAATATACAATACACTTTAAGCATATAGATTAAAAATTTAAAAATACATACAAAACATTCATAGTATTGGGCCACCAATACAGATCGGAGCATCTCATCGTTTAAATCGTAGTCCAATTCGTTATCCTTGATTGCTAATCCATGGTCAGACAACATCACATCAAAAATCAATTGAAGGCTTGCACGAACATCCAAGTTTTTAGTTTCTTCCGAAATGCCATTAGCGAGGTGGATGATCTTAGTTCAGTAGGGAGGGCATTCCAAAGCCGGGGGGCCACCACAGAAAAAGCCCTATCTCTCGTTCCCACAAGCCGCACCTGTGAAGCAGGTGGGATAGAGAGAAGGGCTTCTCCTGAAGATCTTAGGGTCCTGGTGGGCTGATAGGCCGAGATACGTTCGGATAGGTATGTAGGGCCAGAACCGTTTAGGGCTTTAAAGGTCAAAACCAGCACTTTGAATTGGGCTCGGTAGCTAATCGGTAGCCAGTGGAGCTGGTACAGCAAAGGAGTTGTATGCTCCCTGCGCCCAGCCCCTGTTAATACCATGGCTGCCGCCCGTTGGACTAATTGGAGCTTCCGGGCCGTCTTCAAAGGCAACCCCACGTAGAGAGCGTTGCAGTAATCAAGACGGGATGTAACCAGAGCGTGGACTACCATGGCCAAGTCAGACTTCCCAAGGTACGGTCGCAGTTGGCGCACGAGTCTTAACTGTGCGAATGCTCCCCTGGTCACCGCCGAAACCTGGGGCTCCAGGCTCAGCGATGAGTCCAGGATCACACCCAAACTGCGAACCTGTGTCTTCAGGGGGAGTGCGACCCCGTCTAACACAGGCTGTAGCCCTATACCCTGTTCGGCCTTGCGACTGACCAGGAGCACCTCTGTCTTGTCTGGATTCAATTTCAATTTGTTCGCCCCCATCCAGACCGTCACAGCGGTCAAGCACCGGTTCAGGACTTCGACAGCCTCCTTAGTAGCGGGTGGGAAGGAGTGACAGAGTTGGACATCATCTGCGTACAGATGACACCGCACCCCGAAACTCCGGATGATCTCGCCCAGCGGCTTCATGTAGATGTTAAACAACATGGGGGACAGGATTGAACCCTGAGGAACCCCACAAAACAAAGGTTGTGGGGTAGAGCAGGAGTCCCCCAGTGACACCTTCTGAGACCGACCCTCGAGGAATGACCGGAGCCACTGCAGAGCAGTACCTCCGAGACCCATTCCCGCGAGGCGTCCCAGAAGGATACCGTGGTCGACGGTATCGAAGGCCGCTGAGAGGTCGAGTAGCACCAACAAGGACACACTCCCCCTGTCGAGCTCCCGACGGAGATCATCCACTAAGGCGACCAAGGCTGTCTCGGTACCATGTCCCGGCCTAAAACCAGACTGTGCCGAATCTAGATAATCCGTGTCTACCAAGAATGCCTGGAGTTGTGAGGCCACCACACGTTCCATGACTTTGCCCAAAAAGGGAAGATTGGAAACAGGCCGATAGTTTACCAATTGAGTGGGGTCCAGTGATGGCTTCTTCAACAGCGGTTTTATCACAGCTTGCTTTAAGCTGGCTGGAAAAATGCCTTCCCGAAGGGAGGCATTAACCACCACCTTAACCCACTCGGCCAATCCCCCTCTGGCCTCCTTTAGAAGCCAGGATGGGCAGGGGTCTAGGATGCATGTGGTAGCTCTCATTCCTCCAAGCACCTTGTCCACATCCTCAGTTTGAACCAATTGAAATGAATCCATTAAAATCGGACAAGCAGATGCTCGTGTTACATCCTCAGAGACTGCCGTTAATGCGGCGTCCAGTCCAGAGCGGATCAAAGCGACTTTGTCTGTAAAGAACCGAGCAAAAGCTTCACAGCGAGCAGCCGAGTCGTCAGGACACCCATCCTGGATGGAGGGTTTTAAAAGGCCTCTGACAACTCGGAACAGTTCAGCCGGACGGTTCTTTGCAGACGCAATAGTGGCCGTGTAGAAAGTTTTCTTAGCGGCTCTTATTGCCGCGGCATATGACCTTAAAAAGGCCACAAACCGTGTTCGGTTTGGCTCGCTTGGATCCGAACGCCACACGCTCTCTAGTTCCCTCTTCTTTCGCTTCAACACCGCCAGCTCCTCAGTAAACCAAGGGGCTGGTTTAGCTCGGCTACTTGAGAGGGGACGTTCTGGAGCGATCGTGTCTATTGCTCTAGTCATCTCCCCATTCCAGAGAGCGACCAGGGCATCAACAGGATCACCAACCGAGGTGGCGGGGAATTCCCCAAGAGCCATCAGGAATCCCTCTGGATCCATAAGTCTCCTAGGGCGGACCAGTTTAATAGGTCCTCCACCTCTGCGGAGGTTAGGGGGTGCAGTAAGTCTAAAGCTGACCAGGTGGTGGTCGGTCCATGGCAACGGAGAGATGGATAACTCCTCAACACCGCCACCTTCCTCCCATCCCTGACAGAAAACCAAGTCCAATGTATGTCCAGCACTGTGGGTGGGGCCAGATACTTGTTGGGACAGACCCATGGTCGCCATGGTAGACATGAAGTCCTGAGCCGCTCCCGTTAGGGCAGCCTCGGCGTGGACATTGAAGTCCCCCAGCACAACCAGCCGTTGGGACTCCAATGCCAGGTCCGAGACTACCCCCGCTAGCTCAGGTAGGGAGACTGTAGTGCAGCGAGGTGGACGGTACACTAACAGAATCCCTAAACTGTCCCGGTCATCCACCCTCAGGTGGACGCATTCAAAATTTGTTGACTGTGGGATGGAGGTCCTGGTCAGAGAAATGGAATCTCTGTAGACTACTGCAACCCCGCCTCCCCGCCCTCCGGATCTCGGTTGATGCTGCACAGAGAACCCGGGTGGACAAAGCTGGGTCAAGTTTACACCTCCAGCTTCGTCCAGCCAGGTCTCCGTGATGCACGCCAGATCTGCCCGCTCATCCAGGATTAAGTCCTGGATGATAGTTGTTTTGCCATTGACAGATCTGGCGTTCAACAGCACCACTTTCAATCCTGAGGGACCGCCATCCTGGTTACACCTACTTACCATATCAGGAGACCGATTTGGAATTACTAAAGTTGTTCCACGTTCCCTAGGCCGAATTAAAGGTCTCCTTTTCCCGTATCTCCCCTTCCCCACCACGACTTCTATGGGGGCTCCTCGGTTAACGGAAGCCTCTCCCTCCTCCATGACGCATTTGGTACTTATACCAATAAACCAAGGCTCATTTCGGTGTACATGCCATGTTACAGTCTCAGTTTGCCATAGCTTTGCCCTCCACGCATTCTTCAGTCCCGTTAGGTCATATTCGGGATCCCTCGTGCTATTCCATTCCTTCTTACCTATATATATAATGAGCAACCAGATTAACAGGTGCCAGGAAGTAGGTAATGGCATAGGTCGTAGTTATTAAGCACAGATTGGGAACAGGGAATTGTGCTGTTGGAATACAGATGATGTTTAGCAGTATAATAGAGCAGCAATGAAGAGCGGCAACACAACAGAGCAACACAATAGAGCAGCAACACAGTAAAGCAACGATAAAGTGCAAAGGCTAATGACCCTAGATATTAATTAAAGTGCGTCATGGAGGCCTGAATCAGCACTAGCTGTAACAGTCGAGTTCAAAGTGCTATAGTGGCTAAATGCACAAGAAATAATTTAAAGTGCTAATGGTATAAAGTGCAAGATCGCAGCAGTTAATAAAGTGCACGAAGTAACCAATTGATCATGGAATCAGATTAAGATTAATTAATTAGCAATCAGCAGGAACGGTCAGCACATTCTAAGGTGGTCACACATAGGTTGCAATAATAATCAATCAGAACGAGGGAATTAGCATCGTCCTAATAGTTAGCACACTCAGAGCTAGATGATACAGTTGAGAGGTCCAGTGATATAGTGGATTAAAGTGCTAGTCGTATAAATGCTGATATCTTACAAGATTTTAAACAATGAGGTGCTGAAGGATAAAAATTGTTAACCGGCAAGGGTGGCCCACTCAGTCTTCCGGGTTTGGTGGAATAGACGGCGGGATGAATAGACGGCGGGATGGTACGCGCTCGGTCAACGCAGGCACTCAGTCTGGTGATGGTAACACAGTGATGGTGACACAATTCGGTCAGCACAGGGCCGGCTAGTGCTGGACTCAATGCGGCCGGCTGCGGCGTCCCGCTGTAGCCAGCCCCAGCGCCAGCAGCAAGCACCGTAGAAAGGCAGCAAGGCCTCTCCTAATCCTGAGAGGGCCCTAGGGGTGTCGAGCTGCCGGAGCTGCAGGCCGTGAAGCGTCCGCCGACGCCCGCTGGAGCCAAGCCGAGACCTCTCAAGGTGGAAGCGCAGAGGCGGTTAGGATGCAGCCAAGGATACGGGCCCGTCAGTAGGACCCAGAGGACACGGAGGAGCCAGGCCGCTCCCTGGGCGAGGGAGCAAAACAACGACCGCGGCAGTATGGAAGGCCGCGGAGAAAGACCCCGCCCGGCTGTGCCGGGCCAACAGAAGGCGCGAGGGCCGATGGAGGGCCCCAACCCGCTCCCAGGGCGAAGAATAACAGCGTCCGCCGGGAGACTCCAACCGGCTGTGCCAGGCCACGGGGACACGGTGGCCAATAGAGGCCCCAAACCGCCCTCCAAGGCGAGGCCAGCAAGCAGCGTCCGCTGGTGGCGAGGAAAGGCCGTAAGAAAAAGAAAACTCCGCCCGGCTGTGCCGATAGCAAGCCCCAGCAGATTCGTCGGCCTCCGCTCGGTTTCTTTCAGTTTCGGTTTCTACCGCCCGGCGGCTGCGAGGCAGTGGTCACAACGCCAAAAGCAGGTAAGCGCTTGATGGAAGTGCAGCTCGTGGAAGCGGGGAACCGGGAGGGAGCGAGTTCGTAGCCCGCAATGCTGTAATGGCGGATAACCAGCTCTACCTCCTCCTCCTTCTTCTAGCTCCTCAGGCTCTGTGTTCGCCTGTGCCCCTTCAATTGCCTCCCCAAGGCCACCTTCGCGACCCTGGTTTGGCAAAAAATAATTTGGGGGTGATTTTATGGCTCAGGTAACAAGATTTAAAAAGTTACAGTTCTTACTCTGCCAGAGCTAAAGTTTGTTGCTGCTGCCGCGCCGCCATCTTAACCTTTCTGCCTTGATATTCTGGGATATAGGGCTGTGTAGAAGGGTCCCTAAATCTTATTTACTCCAGTATTTTACTTTTAATTATACAAGCAATTTCTCTAACAATAAGCATGTTTCCAAATGACTCAAAACCAAAACTTATTTTATAAACCAGGATGTGAATGAGTATAATGTAGGCTCACATAATCTCATTCTCTCTATGCCAACCAGATATCAAGAAGAGGAAAACTTCTGTTGCAATCTGTATCGAATACTATGGTGAAGTGTGGCCAAAAAACATAATCTGAAAGCCAACTTCAACCAGCTTGTGGTTTGTCACCAGCAAAGTCCACCCACCAATTTAGAAGGCTTGCCAGAGGCAGTCATGGCTTGCTCACACAAGAGAGCATTGAGCTTCAAGATTTTTTTTTGCATGCTCATGGGGTAAACACCTTCCAATTAACACAGGCCCTCATATTATGGTCTTAACTAAGGCACAAAAGGCAATGTGAGTGACCATTTTTTCCTAAAGGATTTTAATCCTACAAGAGGTACACCTTTAATTGAGCTGGATGAAGCCATAATAGACCACTGGTAGCAAACTATTAGGCCATTACTGAAATCAGTCAGTCTGACGTCAAGCCAAGAATCAAAGTCAATTTGTAATCCTGAAATTCCTACCTATACTTCCTTTGATGCTACTGCTGTGACAGATGAAAAGAAACTGAGGGACTGAGAAGGAACCATGCTGGCCACATGGATAGGAGGAAGGACTACCACCAAAATCTGTACATAACTGTTCTAGAAGATTCTGAATTATGTAGTGCACCAATTCAAATAACCCATTTCCCTGAGTCACTGAGACCACAATGAAGAAACCAACATTAAAATCACACCAATTAGACTACTCTGAATTTTAAAGCACCACTTGGTTCTATTACTTGATGTGTAATTTCAGAAAACAAAGATAGTTTTTGCCATGCCCTTGATATACTAATGAATCAATTTTTAATAGCCAATATGTGAAAATTAAAGTAATCCCCTAAGTCAAAAATAATGCCAAAAACAAAGTGACATACACTTTATAGCATGGGCCTTTGTCCCCAAGGTTGTATGATTAATAGCAATAATAGTAATCTATTTGTGTATAGTCCACCTTTCTCACAGTATTGGGCCTCAAGGAAATTTACAAGATACTAAAACAAATATGGCTTAAAATACATGCAAAGACATCATTTAATATTTTTAAATACAACTGAAGTATCTGCAGCATTAAACATTTTTTAAAAAATCTCCAAAGACAAAAATAATAAAGACAATATACAATTAAATAGTCCATTACCATCAATTTATGCAAACCTATGAGAATAAACACGTTTTACCTGCTATTTGAAGGGCAGCAATGAGGAAACTATCCTGCCTCCTTAGGGAGGTGTTGAAAACCTGGCAGCAGTCACCAAAAATACTCTCTCTCTCCTTGACCCTGTCAAATGTCTTTGGTGAAGTGGTTAGACTACCTATAATTTGGTGTGCAGATGAAACACTGAAAATGAACAAAAATTGCTTCCTCACAAGAAGGGACAACTTCCAAGAATTCCCTGATGAATGTTTGAGAGTATTTGTCAAAACATTCTAAGTGAACACCAAAGTACTGTAATTGCGGAACTCTCGACTGAAGACTATAAATTATTATTTTCCACTATGGATTGGATCAACTATTTTGTGAACTTTCCCACCCACCCTCTTCCCCAATCTATTTTGCCAAAAGAATTGTACAAAGGCTCTCCTGGGGATCTACAACTCTCAGGAGGGGCATATAATGGAACACAAGATATTGTGGCAAAACAGGAATTGTCAGAAATCTAACAGAGGCAAACTACACTAGAATAAAGAAATTAATCTACAAGCACTTTGCTTATCTGCATTAGTCATATCCTTTATATTATCAGTATTTATAATAGCTAATACAACTAAAAAATTCAAATCAAGCACACCCCTATGAAAAATCTGTAATCTGAAATTATTTCAGGAATGTTCTGGATATGGCAGCTAATTTTTGGCAGAAGCAATACAAGAAAAACAATGATCTAACTGTGATAGTAATCTTAAAAATGGACTGAGGACATTTAAGAAGCATTGTGATTCTCATGCAAACTACTTTTTCCTAAAGAAATTACTGCCCAGTATTCATCTCAAAGACTCAAGTCATTCCAAGTTAAAAGAGACAGTGAATCAATCTGAACTGTCTCCATGCGCTAATCAATTGGTACAACACTGAACTGCAATGGCACTGACCATTACAGTACTCCATTAATCCAATCAGTTTTCTCACAGCAGTGAGATTCAGGTGCTTTCATAACCCAAGGAACTGAAATGCAATCAATCACAAGGTAGCTATTCCTATACCCTCTGACATAAAAAAAAAACAGGGAAAATCCTGGTTTTTGCTGTCAGAGGGAATATGGGAATAGCGTGTACAAGTGCATCTCAAAAACATTCCTTGCTTTCTAACACAATTAAAAAGGACAATGTTCCATCAAAAACCAGATCATGAGGATTTAGCAACAATGACTTACATTTCAACATACCAATTACAATATGAAAATTTCAATTAATCAACTGCAATCTCCAGAAATTTTGGTATGAAAACAATGGGATGTCATGCTTAACAATTGAGCTCACTCCTCTCATTGCTCTGAATTTTAAGACTATATGATTCAAAGCATGGTATGGTGACATGAACATTGGACTATGGATTTCATGGACAAGGCCTCCCTAGAAAGTAATCCATGCCAAGATAACATCCACTCTGTATCTCAGAAATGTATTGTGCCCAGGTTTACATCTCAAAATCAATTGATAAACTTCACTTGGTATAACATTTCAATAGCTATATTGTGAACTACGACTGGACATATAAAACAGATATTATTAGTTTTAAAAGAATGACACCAAATTTTAGTGGTTTTGTGTGCAGAAGTCATTGATACTATGTATATGTTTAACTGTTAGAGTGTATGTTTATGTTTGTAACAGTAGCTAAAACTAGAGTTATCTGGTTTGAACCAACAGGGAGCGTTGCCAAGGAAACCAGGCAGGCTAGCTCAGAGAGTGAGAAGTGGGCGGAGCCAAGGAGGAGAAGTTATCTGCGTCTTTGGAAAAGGGGCAGTTGGAGTCTGAGAGTGAGAGGAGAGGCTTGAAAAAGCCTGGGAGAGAGGTGTGAATAGCTGGAGGTTTTTCAGTCTAGGAGGGCTGAAGGGAGAAACCTGACCAGTTTCTTTAGTTAAAGTAGACTAAAGGAAGCTTGTTAAGATCCCTAGTCGAGGAAGGACTAGAGATCAGGAATTTGATCAAGGAAAGATCAAACTGGAAGGCTATTCGTATTAGGAAACATTGTTCACCAAAGTGCTTCACCTCAGTAAAAGTTAATCACTAGCTGTGTCATCTAGAAGAGTGGACTGTATTACAAACCAAGTTATATTCAAAGTTCTATAAGTTAATTAACAGCCTGCAACCATACACTTTGTACACAATAAACTTGTTAACTTTTGTTGAAGACCATCTCACCTCCATTAATCTGCGTCTGTAGAGCCAGATCTCATCAGTGATACCTTAAATACCTCACGTTGGTGGCAGTTACCTGAATTTACAAACAATAATTGGCCTCCTCTATAACAAATTCTCATACACAATTGAGGCCTGAGATTAATTCCCTCCATAATCATCCACACCTGTAAAATTGGAGAGTGCGTCCTGTACAATTGGTGATAGCGGGTGGGATCTTTAAAGATAAAATCCTTATACTCTGTCTATTATTGGCTCCAGCCCTCTACATTTGGTTCGTGCACCTCAACATTTTGTATGTATTTTAAATACTGTACACTTGACTATTAAACATTAAATGGCTTAGAACCTGTGCTCTTCAAGGATCAACTAACCAGATGTTATACTCCTCCAATGAATCTGTTCCTTACCTTCAGGGAGCAGAGTGAGGCTATGAAAAATAACTTTTTCTAGTAGTGGCATCTTGTTATTGTACTTTGATTCTTCAGGGAGGCTTGACATCTGGTGCCAGCAAAGGCCTCTTTCATTGTCCATACCTTTTATTTTTATCTTTAACAACTTAACATTTCCTCTTTTTTAACTCCAAGTTGCTATTATCTTGATGGCTAAATGAAATTTAATTGTTTTATTATAATGATTTATTAAAAATCTTTTTCTGCTCCATTTCATTCCTTCTGAGCTTTGCAATCCAAAAGAGTTATATTATTTATTTATTTATACTCTGCTTTATCTCAAAGCAGCTTAACATACAAGCATTAGTATACAACCTAAAATACACAAATCTGCAAACATGAAAACATAATTAAATATTAAAATATTAAAACATTATTTTTAAAAATCACAGTTAAAATCAATTAAAACATATTCAAAGTTAAAACCACAACACAGTTTGACTAGATCTTAAAAAGGCTTTCTGAATAAAAATATATTAGCTTGGCGCTGGTAGGACAACAGGTAAGGGTACATTCTGGCTTCCTTGGGCTTTCTAGAGTTGAGGGGCAGCCACTAGGATGGGCACTCTCTCGTTCCTACCAACCAAGCTTGAGATGGAGGTGGGACCAAGAGAAGGGCCTCTCCTGAAGATCTCAGGGCCCAGGCACAACGGGGTGCAGTCTGCCAAACAGGCTGGATCTGAACAGTCTATAGCTTTGAATTGTGCCTGGAAACAGACTGGCAGCCAATAGAGCTGATGTAATTGTTTTATTATATCCCTATTGCCAGCCCCAGTTAGCAACCTAGCTGCAGCTCTTTGGACCAGCTGAAGATTCAGAGAACTCTTCAGAGGCAGTCCCAAATAGAACATGTTACAGTAATCCAGACAGGATGTAAATAAGGCATCTACCACCATGGCCAGATCTGCCTTCTCAAGAAATGGGCACAGTTGGCACACAGTTTTAATTGTGCAAAGTCCCTCTTGGCCATTGCCATTACCTGGGCTTCCAGGTTCAGTGCTGAGTCAAAGATGACCCCCAAACTGCAGACCTATGTCTTCAGGGGGAGTGTAAACCCACCCAGCACAGGCTGAATCACTATTCCCTGATCTACCTTCCAACTGACCAGCAGTGCCTTTGTTGTGTCTGGATTAAGTTTCAATTTGTTTGCCCTCATTTAGTCCATTACTGCTGACAGACAATGGCTTAGGGTCAGGGCAGCTTCCTTAGCTTTAGATGGAAAAGAGTAATATGCACTTGTTTTCTGCTGCTTCCTCTTGGGGAATTTTCAAAAAGAAAAACTGCATACTGCTGAACACTATGCAATTCCAGGAAACAGCATGCTCTGCTACAACACTCCTGTGCATTTGCCTTGTGTCTGCTCATAGGCATCATTGCTTAAGAGTCACATTTCATGCAGTTTGATCAAGGTCTGGGTTCCAGAATAACCTTGACTACACATTTTAGTTTTCATACTTATATTGACTCGTATAATAGCAAGTTTGCATTCACTTACATTTTTGAATTGCACAGTATCGTTTCAGAATTGTATATTTTTCTAGAATTGTCTGCTGTGACTCTGGCTGCATTTTAAAAAACAACAGAAAGCTCATAAATTTCGCATGTGGGATTCAAATACAAGTGCCAATCATTGCAGCTCTATTTTCAGGAGATTCAACAAAACTGAATATTTTATAGATGCTTCGAAGTGTTTATCTTTGAGAATTTTCAATATGAACTGACTTTCTCTAAACATCTACATCTCCAAGATTAGTATGCAGATCAGAGCTTAGCATCCCCTAGCTTTCATCACTGCCCACTGTTTTCATGCAATATTTCACTCAAAGTGATATAACATCTAATTTTAAATAATAAAACAGATTTCTAGATGTCATTAGGCTGAAAACATAATAGTCATATTTTCAATAGACAAAGAGAAAACAATTGATCCCTTATAAATAAGAAAACACTTCTTAAGCAGACAATGTGGTCATTAAAATTATTTTCCTTGTTTGAAAGGTTTATGTGCATCTAGCTAAATGAAAAAAGTCCTCTGTATATACTGTACTTTCAAGAGACTGATTAAAAGATAGGCACTTCTTTTAATTTATTGTAATTTCTCCAATTTATTGTAATTTTCCCAATTTATTGTAATTTCCTTATTTCTAAATGCTCCGGCTTGGTCCTTAAAGAATACTGCTGTATAATAATATAAGTCAAATAAGAATCCTAAGTATTTTAATACTAGAAAGCAAGTACTAACTTGCCTGTATAAGCCTGCTAAAATTCTACAGTGTTTCTAAAGGCAATGAAAACAAAGCTCTGTTGCGTGAAACCTGTACTGCCTTTTTCTGAAAATGGATTGTTCAATACAACAGGGAAGACAGCTCTCGTGGAATAATTCTTATCTGTCACCCACATTGATCTTAATGTCATCAATGACTCCAGCCTTTTCCTCTCTCCTGCATTATTAAAAAAAGTGAATCGTGCCATTGATCTGCGGTCTCAAGGAGAGAACAAAAACCTTGTCTAGCCACAAAAATTAGCTAACTCTCCATCAGGAGAAAGTAACTGAGTTTATTGCAATTCGTTCCATTTGCCACCTTTGTATTATTCATTTATTGCGAATTTATCAGTAAGAATCCAGAAAACATAAATAGAAAGGAAAGTAGCTGTGTTGTTCCATAAAAGATTTGGAATGACAGCTAAAATGTAACAAAATTTCAAACAAATTTTAGAGTTCTCCAGAATTTTTCGCTGAGCTACAGAGTACAAAAAGCAAGGGATAAAGGATGAAACAGAAAACAGTCCAAAATTAATGTTAATCAAGGCGTCCAATTGAAACATTCACACCTAGCTCCAACAGACAAGAGTTCTTTCTCCCACCCTGGACATTCCACAGATATATAAACCCAATTTTTCTAGTTTTCAACAGACCTCACAACCTCTGAGGACGCTTGCCATTGATCCAGGCGAAATGTCAGGAGAAAATGCTTCTAGAACATGGCCATATAGCCCGAAAAACCTAAAACAACCCAGTGATTCCAGCCATGAAAGCTTTCGACAATACATAGTCCAAAATTAGGCTAACTTTTGCTGCTGTGGGGACTGCAATTTAGGGCTAGCCTCAATATATAAATCACAGAGTGAAATTACTGGTTTATTTGTTTGAACTAAAGTGCATTTAAATATTCCCTATTCTGCTTTAAAGCAGAATCAGGAATATTTAAATGCACAGCAGTGCATTAAAGCAGAACCCACTTCTGAACTACTACTTCAACTGTGGTTCTTAATTATTTAATATGTATATGGAGTTATACTCCTGAAAATGCAGGGTCACAGTTTGGATTCAGGTCTAAGCTTAGAAGTCTAAGTCTCGGTGAGGATTAGGAGTACAATTTCTACTTGCACCAACTATGCCCATTACTGCAGAAGTCAGATCTGTCAATGGCAACACATGCCTTGGGTACATTGCAGTTATATCAGAGTAATGTGCATTATGTGGGGCTGCCTTTAGAAAGTGCAAAGAAAGTTAAATTGGCCAAAAGGATAGCAATCACATTGTTAACGAGGGCTGATAACAGTCCCACTTGCTGCCAGTCTGTTTCTAAGCACAATTCAAAGTGCTGGTTATGACTTATAAAGCTCTAAATGGCTTGGGTCTAGACCAAGCATTCTCAAACTGCGGCCCTCCAGCTGTTTGGGCCTCCAAGTCCCAGAAGCCGCAACAAGCTTATTCAATTGTCAGGAATTCTGGGAGTTGAAGGCCCAAACAGCTGGAGGGCCGCAGTTTGAGGATGCCTGGTCTAGACTACTGCACTGAAGGGCTGTATCTTCCTTTATGAACCTATTAGAGCTCTATGTTCTTCTGGAAAGACCCTTTTCTCTGCCCCACCACCTTCTTATGCCCCTTCTACACTGTCCTTATATCCTCAAATCTGATCCAAGGTTGTGTTTTGAACTGGATTATATGAGTCTCCACTGCCATACAATCTGGGATAAGCAGATTATATCCCAGATCCTGGGATATAAGGACAGTGTAGAAGGGGCCTCAGGTTCTTTTGGCAGGAACAAGGGAGAGAGCATTCTCAGTGGCTGATCCCAAACTTCTTCCTTAAGAAAGCAAGGATTGTCCTCTTCTTATACTCTTACTATCAGAATGTTAGAAATTGTGGGTAAAGTTTGTATGTAGCCTTGTAATGGCTGTTAAATGTCTTTAATAACTTTTAAACCTTTTACATTGTTTAATTGTTTTAATTAACTCACATTCATACTTTTGTTGAATGTTTTACAATTTTAATACAAATTTAATATAAATATTCTGTTAGCTGGCTTAAGTCTCATTACTGAAATAAAGGTCGGAAATAAATACGAATAGTACTATTTGACTGCTGGCCAAGTATCTTTACAGAAATTCAATCTCAGTAAAGTTAAGCGAAGTAATTAACCAAATTCTCTACAAATAGTTGTAACTAGGATACAACAATAAATAATGATAGCTGAATGAGCCACATGGGGAAAAATCCAAATTTGATACCAATGAAATAGTGTTATGGTTACCTATATAGAAGCAGAACCTATTCTGAAGAGGATTTTATACCACTCGAAGCTGGGACTTTATCCTCTGAGGGTTATCCCCCTGCAGGCTACCCAAATTTGGCTTCTACTTCTTTAAAAATCCTTATATAGCATCTAAAATGACCACCTATTTATGAGGAGATTGCTCATTTTTAGTTTTTCCATCAATAAAAGAGCCAGTCTGCTTCACTCAGGATGGCAACAGTACAACATTTACAAAAAGTTTCTGTATATTCAAAAATGGAGTGTTACATTTTTCCACCTTTTTTGCTCCCAGAATTCCTAGAGATTAGTTCAGGTGAAGACATCACATTACCTGCTAAAGGTTTATCTGAATGTATGTTTGCAGACCTTTCATCTCCCATTTCAACTTAAACGAGAAAACATTTAGATGCTATGACTTTAAGATCAAATAATATTTCCCTATTATCTCTACATTCATCATCTTGCCCATTGCAGAGAGTTAAAAGTCTCAAATGCTTGAACAAGTGTTGAAGAAGATCAGATCTCAGTTTCTACCTGTAAAATTACTTATGGACATAGTGTCCATTTGGATAATTTAAAATACTCACTGCTTTCTCAGTTATTTGGTTACTGAAGGAGTGCTATAATCAGAATGTTACCTGTAGCCATCATAACTACAACTATATGATAGTGATGCATAGCATTTAACTTTTAGCATACCATATGCTAAAAATGGCAGGGACAAGAGAGAGAGAGGGTCTTCTCAGTGATTGTCCCCTCTCCCCAGCTATAGAACCCCCTTCCTGGCGAGATTAGATCAGTCCTCTCTCTCCTGTCCTTCAGAAAGATGGTAAAAACCTGGCTGTGGGATCAAGCCTTTGGGGCAGTGCAGTGAAGCAATAATAGTAAACCCACTCAGCTGACCGGAGCCAGCATGGTGTTTTGAGATGATTTGAAACAACTGATTTAAAGTAGATGTAACTGTTTTAGTGTTTATGTATATTTATAGCTATTTTATGATCCAGTATGGAATGCTTGCTGTATATATGCTGTGCTCCAACTGAGTCCCCTTCGGGGTGAGAAGGGTAGTATATAAATGTTTTAAATAAAATAAATAACCAAGGTGAACCACACAAGCATTTCTGCAGTGCAAGAAATGCATTCAGCAAAACTAAAGAAATTGCAAGTTTGAAAATCTTAGCTGCGTCTGAGTGGGAAAAAAGTTAATGAGAAAGCCAAAGAAAATCCAGAAAGACCAATCCCTATTATGTAGGAATTAAAAGCCACCTTTGCTACAGTACATTAAACAACAATATTACACAATAAGAAGTGAAGCAACACAAAAATATTTTTATATCAGGCAATTATGGATCCAATGGTTTGGATATTCTCTGCATTTACCAAATAAATATGCACTTGGTAAGTAAATATACACTTCATATGGCACTTTGGTATTTTCAAGCCTGGACTAATGTTTCCATTTATGAACTTGAAGCAATTTTAGCAGGCAGAAGTACAGGGTTCCACAACAAATATACAGCACTCTTCATAGGCAAACTTACAACAAGTAGGAAGAGAACAATTCAGTATCAATTTTCACTTGGATACTCTAGTCTTGGCACTTCAGAATTCCATCTAAATACAAGTTTGAGATACCACTGATTATTATTATTACTATTCCATGCAGACTATGGTAATAGTGACACTGCCAGACTTAATGTCCTATAAGACAAATGATTTCTAGTCTTGCAAAATGGACAGTGTTTAAGTTGGGGGGAAAGATCACATCAGGCTAACAATGTAATTTATTTTGTAGAAATATACTGCAGAAAGAAAAGACTATATATTTGCATACACGGAGGCCCAGTACTATAAACTAGCATTCAATAACATCTTCATGTTGGGTCACACATTGCACAAAGCAGTCATGTCTTCTTGATTGCATTAATTCTACATTTCCTGACAATTTTAGTCCCCAATCACTTCTGAGTTTGGATAGATCATTATAACCTTGCTAGGATATTATCTTGCTTGTTGAAGGGAGCTGTGACCTCAAGAGCCTGCATCCATTTGTATGTTCCCTTTGGAAAAAAGTGATAAAAAGCACAAGTTGGTGTAATTCGTGGGTAGTTACAGCTCTACCAGTGTGACTTACACCTGAATACCCATTCATTCTTTAAACTTACTCACCTAGAACCAGTTGCAATCTTTAAGAAAATGACTCCTACTTCTCACAAGGTGGTTATGATAACCTGAGTTCCTTGAAAAAAGAGCAGGATATAAACGTATTTTCTAAAATTTATGAACTATTCTTTCCTAACCTATTTTTTTACCGGAATCTGTCTCATTCTCAATAGAATTTATGCCTGATCTGAAACCAAATATAAGGGAAAGACTAAGAAAATAATATTCCCACAACTATATATGTGATGTCTGATTTGTTTTTTAAATGTCAACAACTTAAGTTTTGCTCTCTCCCCTGAACTTCAGCAGTAAAAAATACTAGGAAGTAAATTGAAGAAAACCAGAAAAAATATTTGTGGAAATTTAATATTCAGCTTTAGTAGACTTGGCCCCATTGCCACTAACAAGATCATACAAAGAATATGACTATCTTTTGGATATTAGATTTCACATTTCTGCTACAGAAAGTCATGACTGACTTCCTATATGAATTTCCATCCTATTCATCTACATATCTGAGCAGAACTGGAAGTAACGACAAAAACAAAACAGTTGCTTATCTTGTAACTCCAAACCACACAGCATGAATTGAAATATGCACTGTGGTAATTAGAGGAGCATAGATTTATGATTGGCAAATACAGCAGAACTCTCTCTCTTAATATTCACAGCTCTTAAAAGCCCCCTCCTTTCCCCAGAACAGGAAGTCAAATGGCCTGTAGTAATTCTTGCGCTTAAGAGCAGATGACAGCCTTTCCTGTCTACCCCAATACACAGGCAACCCCTGCATCGCTCTGGATCTGCTACACTTAGGCAGAAAGGAAACGCTTATGGTGACTGTCAAATCAACAAACAGTTAAGAGTGCCCTTAAAGATTAATCAATTTTTTGTGACAACTCTCTTTTTTAAATATATCACCATTCTGGAATGGATTTTAGTATCAGCATAAGCATGAATCTGTGACCACATGTTATGCTACTGCTAATAGGATATGTTTTATCACACACAAATATTGCAATTCAAAGAGCAGCAGAAGGCAAATAAAATGCTCTTATCTCAAAATACAGTTAGTGGTTCTGTACAAACATGTCTTATATCCTGGAAGAATATGGAGTAAACAGTATCAGTTTCCTTGGGCTGACTACTATTTCAATGTTTATGCGTGTTATTCAGATTAAAGTACATGGTATTGCTTCAAAACCTAGTAGAAATTTCTTGACACTCCATTTAAAAATAAAATAAAAGAAATCAATTTAGGGCAGATTAGTTAAATTTGGGAAGAGAATCATGTAGCCCTCCACAAACTGTTGGGACTACCACAATCCCCCATCACTGACTAGAACTGCTGTGAAACACCTGCAACATCATCTGGAACCCCCATGAATCCCATTCAACTCTGACTGTTAATTCCAACAGAAGCACTATATACATATATGTCTAAGTTGATATTGTGTATAAATTGAAAGCATGTTTTGGGGCTTACATTATGGATTTTGATATGACCTGTGGATAAGTCAAGGATCACTTCATGGAGAAGTGAAAGCACCAATGTTGACCCAGCAGCTATCCCTAACTGTCATTGCCATTTCCCCTTCTAGGCATTCAAAAAGTCCATAAGGGGTGCCACAGCAGAGATTAGAGGGGGTCAGTACTTCTTTTAGGATATCCCAGAATGGACTACGCTCTTGCCTATCACAACTTGACTCAGAGAAGGAAAAGTTTCCTTTTATATAAGAGTTAAGGTACAGTACTCACACTGACCCATGGATACGCTGACTCAGGTGTTTTGTGTTTATTTTTTCACTAAAATTTCTAGACTTATAGAGGAATATATAGGATCCAACAAATCCATGAAAACTTGGTAAATCAAAGCAGAGATAAATTCCACCAATTCAGTGGGCCCAATTTACTTGTACTACAGTCTACAAGATAGCACTGAAAGCCAATTCATCAATAAGAAAGAGGAAAATACTGCCACTCTCAGGAGAACTCTGAAGTTTAACTTTAAAAAAAATCCTTGGAAACAAGTCATCCACCCACTTCAACAGTGGCTGTTGAAGATGGAAAGTTAACTGCAAAATAAAATAAAATAATATGTTGAAAGTGATGAAAACACATCCTAAGAAGAAATACTATCAGTAACTGACAATGCTTTGTAATATTTTGTTGGAGGATTCCCATATTCCCTCTATAATAACATAGTGATTATTACATAAACAAGGGATAAGTCTATCCTGTGTAAATTAAGAGTGTTTTTATATATATATATAAATGTAGCCATGTGAACTGCAGAACAATGGCAGCATAGAAGTGAGGAAATTCTGGAGGCATTTTCTTATTATTAATTCTGAATTACAAAAACAGTAGTTCTGTGCTTCTTCTTAATTTGAAATAAAAAGGACCAGTAATAAAAAGTGATGTTTCTGCATATATGAGAGAACAGCTAAAAATAGCAAGCATACCAGAAAAGCAAAAAAAGGCCACCTGAAAAATATTCCCTTCTATCATTATGAAATCCTGTCTTTATGTGTGTGATCAATAGAAGTCCTCCATCTCACCAGTTACCATTGCTTTTTCTCTATTCTAGGCTGTTAGAGACAAGTCTGTACAATTACTGTTCTCAGTTCTATCATTTTGCAAATGTTTTTTAAGTTACTAGATTATTACAATGCCTTGTTTGGATAATGTTATGACACTAGCCATCAGTACAAAAATTATTTCACTCTTGATTTAGGAAAGGGCAGACAAAGTTTCCTTGACAAAAGAACAAAAAGCGAAGACCATACACTGTAAGCTCCCTACTCCAAGAACCTACTGCATTATGTGTCATTCACCGGTCAAAATGGCACCTAATAAATCAATGCAAATGCAAACTCTGCAGACAGTCAGGTTCACATTTTGTTACATGCCCCATTTGTGCCATGCTGACTTTTAACCATGCTTCAGGTTCACTGTAAAACACCTGCAAAACAACTTGCACAATACCTCAATTGTCCTAGGGAATACAACTGACTCTTCATTAAATATATCATTACAACAACATTAAGGACATATATAATAGACCATTGTATTTTAAAATTTGCAGTATAGTAGAGCCTTCCTTTCCTGCTATAGATAACAAATTGTTTCAGAGAAAGTATCAAAGATCCTATTCAGTTCATCAAGTTTTATTTTTCCAGCCTTTGAGGGATGAATACAGTCAGCTCTCCACACCCATGGATTCAACTATCCATGGTTTAATTTTTTTTTAAAAAAAAGTACCTTTGATTTTGCCATTTTATATGAGGGACAGAATTCTACTACACCCGTGCTTCTCAACCTGTGGGTCCCCTGATATTTTGGCCTTCAACTCCCAGAAAACCTAACAGCTAGTGAAGCTGAGATTTCTAGGAGTTGTAGGCCAAAACACCTGGGGTCCAACAGGTTGGGAACCATTGTACTACCCTAATGTATATAACATGACTTGTGCATCCAAGGATTTTGGTATCTGCAGGGGTTCTGGAACGCCAACCTCAGTGGATACCAAGGATCTCCTTGGAGCACGTATACACTGTGTCATGAATGCAGTTTGGCTGCACATTAACTGCCATGACTGAATGCCTTTATTTCGTGTCAGGAGCAACTTGAGAAACTGCAGGTGTGAGAGAATTGGCCGTCTGCAAGGACGTTGCCAAGAAGATGCCCGGATGTTTTGATGTTTTGCCATCCTTGTGGGAGGGTTTTCTCATATCCCCACATGGGGAGCTGGAGCTGACAGTGGGAGCTCAACCTGCTCTCCCTGGATTCGAACCACTGACCTCTTGGTCAGCAGTCTTGCCAGCACAATGGTTTAAGCCATTGTGCCACCAGGGGCTTCACTTAATGCCTTGGAATCCTGGGATTTTGCAGTTGGATGAGGCAGGAAGACTCTTTGGAAGAGACTGATAAAATCTACAAATCCCAGGGTCCCATAGCATTGAGTCAGGGCAATTAAGATGGTGTCAAACTTAATTCTACCTTTGGTCAAACTGATTTCTAAGCTATAGCACACAAGCATTTATTTATAATGCTTGTGTGCTATGAATTCTATATCTAGAATACCATAATTGATTTTTTTTAATTTACCACTGAATTCTATATCTAGAATACCATAATTGATTTTTTTTTAAATTTCATGTCATAAGCATTGCATAAGTAAAGGTAAAGGTTTCCTCTTGATATTAAGTCCAGTCGCATCTGACTCTGCGGGTGGTGCTCATCTCCAAAGAGCTGGTAGACACCTCCAAGGTCAGGTGGCCAGCATGACTGCAGGGAGCACTATTACCTTCTCACTCGAGCAGTACCTATTGATCTACTCACATTTGCATGTTTTCAAACTGCTAGGTTGGTAGAAGCTGAGGCTAACAGCAGGAGCTCACCCCGCTCCCTGAATCCAAACCACCAACCTTTCAGTTTGCAATGTCAGCAGCTCAGCAGTTTAACATATGTATAAAACTGATAAAAATAGAAGGAGCATAAGCGGCTAAATAATGTTGACCAAAACTGGGCAACAGTGACCTCTTTGTCTATAGCTTTAAACAATTCTTCCTCTGTACATGAGGCAGGGCATTGTGGACAAGCATACAGGTTCAGTGTTGTTTGTTCTGCTCCACAGTCATGCAATAATAGTTGATGGCACAATAACATCCAAATAACTTAAGCTAAGATGAGCTCGGAGCAGTCTCCTGTTCAGCCATGGGCAAACATGGCTCTGGGATCCGGCTTTTGTCTAGTAGAGCTTTATAGATCAAAACCAGCACTTTGAATTGAGTTCGGAAGTGGATCGGCAGCTAGTGGAGCTGACACAACAAGGGGCTGTATGTTGCTCCAGTTAGTAATCTGGCTGCGGCCCGTTGGACTAGTTGAAGTTTCCTAACAGTCTTCAAAGGCAGCCCCATGTAGAGTGATAGACCATGAAATTGCTCATCAAGGTGGCTAATTGCAACATTCAAACCTGCCTCAAGCAGAGAAGAGTTCTTTCTCCACCCTGGACATTCCACAGACATATAAACCCCATTTTCCTAATTTCCAACAGATCTCACGATCTCTGAGGATGCCTGCCATAGATGCAGGCGAAACGTCAGGAGAGAATGCTTCTGAAACATGGGCCATACAGCCCAGAAAACTCACAGCATCTCTGTGGGGATGTTGAAATCGATGGCTGCCTGGTGGATGGAGATGAGATTCCTAAGCGATGGCCTGCCTGTCCACGTTTCCCCCACAAACTCCCATGCCTCGTCCTTCCCTCCATTCACAAGCAGAGCCACACCTTCTTTCTTTCAGACCTCCCTTTATCACGAGGGGGGAGACAAGGAAAGATCCTTCCTTCCTTCCTTCTTGCCTTCCTTCCTTCCTCCAAGCGAGCAGGAGGCACTCCGCCTGGGCTTCCCTTCCTTCCTTCCTTGGCAACGCGAGAAGTAAACATGAACTCTTGAACCCTGAGCCGCACACCTTGAGAGCAACAAAAGAGTCGCTTCCCTTGCTCACAGGCAGTTGGAAACAAACAACAATATCAATACATAATAATGGGAGTCCGGATCAGAGCACTGCTCGCTCCGCATCCCTTGAGGGCGGGAGTGGTGGGAAACGCGTGTGTCTCAAGAGAGATTAAAAAAGCGTGCCTTGGGGGCGACATAATATTCTCTATTTTAATATGACCACAAGCCCTCCACTATTTTATTTACCTCGTGCCCCAATAGTGGCGTGGGGAGGGAGGGAGGAAAGAGGGCCGCGGCCTCCCCAACTCCCCTCAGAATCCCCTCACGAAACCAGGCCTCGCCTGCATCCCCGGCCTTTCCTGGCGCTGGCGCCCGCCCGCCCGTGCCCTCTTCAGGAACAGACCTCCCACCCTCTCGGCTTCTTCCCTCGCTGCCTTCTTTACCTGGGCTTGAGGCTGCTGGTGCTGGCGGCCCGCTCGTAGGCCCAGGCGGCGGGAGGGCTGGGTTGCGAGCTGGCGGAGGACGAGGAGGAGGAGGAAGACGCCCGCGGGTCGGCGAAGGAGGGGGCCGCGGGGTAGCTCCTGTCCATCATGGAGGGAGGGAGGGAGAAGGAGAGGAGCAAGAGGGGGGCGTTTGTGTGCGAGGGGAGGCTATGGCTGCAAGGGGAGCTGGGCCTCCCCCTTCAGTTCCCGCTGCTGGGCCTCAGGGAAGCGGCCCCGGCAGTTGGCGGCGGAGAGCGGGCCCGCTCCGGGTGAGCCATGTCGGGCGGCCGCTTCCTGGGATGCTCCTCCCACCCGGCCGCGCTTGGCTGGGACTCTCCTTGGGCTCCAGAGCAGGAGGAGGAGGAGGAGGAGGAGGAGGAAGAGAGGCTGCTGCTGCTGCTGCTGAGGGAGGCTGCTCTCCCTGATGCCTCTCACTCGCTTGCAAGGAAAGTGAGGCGTAAATTGGAGGAGGAGGAGGAGGAAGAGCCAGGACCTCTGGAGAGGACGACGCCCTGCTTGGATGCCGTGAAAAGGGCCTGGAGTCATATAGGGCCCCCTCCCCAGGCTCATCGTAGCCACAAGGGGCAGCTACACCGGGGGATTCATGCAGGTTGACTTCACTTTGGACTGCCACAGGTTCAGTTAAGCTGAGGTTTCCTAACTCTCAGGGTTCCACAGGGCAGTTCAATAGATGCCAAGCTGACTTACACCTACAATGCAGACCAGGCTTGGGCAAACTTTGGCCCTCCAAGTGTTTTGGACGCCAACTCCCACTATTCCTAACAGCTTCAGATCCCTTCCTGTTCCCCTCATGGGCAAACTGGCCCTCCAGGTGTTTTGGATTCCAACTCCCACAATTCCTAGTAGCCTCAGGCCCCTTTCCCCCCTCAGGGGCAAGGTTTGGCCTTCCAGGTGTTTTGGACTCCAACTCCCACTATTCCTAGCAGCCTCGGCCTGTTCCTGTTCCCCTCATGGGCAAACTGGCCTTCCAGGTGTTTTGGATTCCAACTCCCACAATTCCTAGTAGCCTCAGGCCCCTTTCCCCCCTCAGGGGCAAAGCTTGTCCTTCCAGGTGTGTTGGACTCCAACTCCCACAATTCCGAGTAGCCTCAGGCCCCTTTACACCCTCAGGGGCAAACTTTGGCCTTCCAGGTGTGTTGGACTCCAACTCCCACTATTCCTAGCAGCCTCGGCCTGTTCGTGTTCCCCTCATGGGCAAACTTTGGCCTTCCAGGGCCCTTCCTTTCCCCCCTCATGGGCAAACTTTGGCCTTCCAGGTGTGTTGGACCCCAACTCCCACTATTCCAGCAGCCTCGGCCCGTTCCTGTTCCCCTCATGGGCAAACTTTGGCCTTCCAGGTGTGTTGGATCCCAACTCCCACTATTCCAGCAGCCTCGGCCCGTTCCTGTTCCCCTCATGGGCAAACTTTGGCCTTCCAGGTGTGTTGGACCCCAACTCCCACTATTCCTAGCAGCCTCGGCCCGTTCCTGTTCCCCTCATGGGCAAACTTTGGCCTTCCAGGTGTGTTGGACCCCAACTCCCACTATTCCAGCAGCCTCGGCCCGTTCCTGTTCCCCTCATGGGCAAACTTTGGCCTTCCAGGTGTGTTGGACCCCAACTCCCACTATTCCTAGCAGCCTCGGCCCGTTCCTGTTCCCCTCATGGGCAAACTTTGGCCTTCCAGGTGTGTTGGACCCCAACTCCCACTATTCCAGCAGCCTCGGCCCGTTCCTGTTCCCCTCATGGGCAAACTTTGCCCTTCCAGGTGTGTTGGACCCCAACTCCCACTATTCCTAGCAGCCTCGGCCCGTTCCTGTTCCCCTCATGGGCAAACTTTGGCCTTCCAGGTGTGTTGGACCCCAACTCCCACTATTCCAGCAGCCTCGGCCCGTTCCTGTTCCCCTCATGGGCAAACTTTGGCCTTCCAGGTGTGTTGGACCCCAACTCCCACTATTCCTAGCAGCCTCAGCCCGTTCCTGTTCCCCTCATGGGCAAACTTTGGCCTTCCAGGTGTGTTGGACCCCAACTCCTACTATTTCTAGCAGCCTCTGGCCCGTTCCCCCTCATGGTCAAACTTTGGCCTTCCAGGTGTTTTGGACTCCAACTCCCACTATTCCTAGCAGCCTTTGGCCCGTTACTTTCCCCCCTCATGAGCAAACTTTGGCCTTCCAGGTATTTTGTACTCCAACTCCCACAATTCCTAGCAGCCTCAGGCCCCCTTTCCCCCTCATGGGCAAACCTTGCCCCTCCAGGTGTTTTGGTCTTCAACTCCCACAATTCCTAACAGCCTCAGGCCCCTTCCTTTTCTTAGCGGCTGAGTAGGAAAAAGAAGGGGCCTAAGGCTGTTAGGAATTGTGGGAGTTGCAATCCAAAACACCTGGAGGGCCAAACTTTGTTCATGCCTGACCCTTAGTCAGTACATTTATGTTGAAGAATAAATGTTATAATACTATTTAACACAACTTTTGTTCTTGGGTTATATAAGTGTCATTTCCTAATTGGTTCCATCATTTAAAAAACATTGGAAAAAGTTTATTAAACTACAAAAACTTTGTTTTTGTAGGAGGGACATCCCGCAGCACATTTTGCTATAATTTTTCAATGAATCTCTCTTCATCAAGTCTCAACCAATTCATCCTATAATAATAATAATAACTTTAATTTTGTACCCCGCCTCCATCTCCCCAAAGGGACTCAGGGTGGCTTACACATGGCACAAAGTGCCTAAAACAGAGCATAAAATAAACACACAATAGAATACAATAAAGTAAAACATACATCATATAAAAACAACAGGTTAAAACTCAGAACAACGCCCAATAACCTGTGGTAAAATCTATTGTAAGACATGGCCAGACTGTAAACAAGACAAAGGAATGAGATAGTGCAAGTTGTAGCTAAGGAACAAGGGCTTGAGATAAAAGTGCACAAACCTAGTTTGTGACGGCTACAAAATCGAAGTTTCTGGAGTATAACTACTTTCAAAGAAAGTGCTGCACAATTAAACAGGAATAACACTTTCAAACCAGGAAAAGAAAAAAAATGTTACATAGTGTAATAGTTTAATCAGTTACCAAATCTGTTTTTAATGGCAATTATATGGAAAGTGTCAAAGCACAGTGTTGCCAGTCTCACTTAAAAAGTTTTTCTTCTAATTTTATGACACTTCTGTACTATTACTGGTTCTTCCCTCCTATTGAAGGTGTATACATTATGTAAGAAAATTAATATATTTCAGAATTAGAAGATGTTAATGATGCATACATTTTGGGGGATTACTGTAGTTGGGATTATCCCCCTCCCCTTGCTTTTACCATCAGCTGGAAGCCTACTGAGAAGGGCTATGGATTAAGTGCTTTGGTGGAATTCTGTAATGCTTTGTGAACCTTGTGAAGCGGAAAATGTTTTCTTTGTGTGTTTACAGGTGAAACAGTCTCTGAATGTATGGAAGAGTGTGAGGTATGCATAGGCCTTTGTGATTGCACAGGCCTTGATTTAGTGAGGCTGGCAGCTTCTTCCCATCAGCCTCATTCCCTATGGAAGGTTGCTTCATACTTTACACTTTTTAAAATGCACATGAAAAATACTATGTGCTTGAAAGCCGTGTCATGTTTGGAATTGGTATTATACACTATAAAGCACAAAATAATTTAGTTTGATACTATTTTAACCATAACCCCTGGTGGTGCAGCGGGTCAAACCAATGAGCTGCTGAACTTGCTGATCAAAAGGTCAGTGGTTCAAATCCGGGGAGTGGGTGGGCTCTTGCTGTTAGTCCCAGCTTCTATCAACCTAGCAGTTCGAAAAGATGCAAATATGAGTAGATCAATAGGTACCGCTCCAGCAGGAAGGTAATGGTGCTCCATGCAGTCATGCTGGCCACATGACCTTGGAGGTGTCTATGAACAATGCCGACTCTTCTGCTTAGAAATGGAGATGAGCACCACCTCCCAGAGTCAGACAAAACTAGACTTATCTTTACATACTATCTTAACTGCCACAGCTCAATATTGTGGAATGATGGGAGTTGTAGTTTGATGAAGAGTCAACACTCTGGAAGAGGAGGCTAAAAGCCTTATATGACTACAATTCCCACATTTTATATCATAGAGATATGGCAGTTGAAATGGAGTCAAACTGTATTAATTCTAAAATGTAAATACACCCATTGATAGTTGGGTAGGTAAAAAAAAACTCTGGCTATCTTATATTATGGTTTCCAGGTGGCGGAATAAAATGCATGAACAATGTAATGTTATCAGGTGTGTGTTCACTATAGGGATGTTACTTTCAACACATGGAGTTATACTTTATGTAAAGTATTTAACCAGATAAGAGTGCAATTGATAACAGCTGCCAAGGAAAAGTATGGTTGCATGGAGCCTTCTAACACCACAAGTTGTGATATTGAACTCTTCATGGGACACACCTGATAAAGTATCATCCCTCGGCTACTCATCCTTGACCCTGAAAGAAAAGGGAACTTTTTTTGGAGGGTAACCACAAAAATCCTAGAGCAGGAGTTCAAAAATATAAGAATACCAAAATTGAATCCTGCCAGAACAGCCACAGAGCAATATCACTTTCTTGTGTACAGGTATGCCTCCGTTAACAAAATTCATGTGTTCCTAGGATTCAATTCTTTAACAAACTTTGGTACTTGAAGTAGAAATAAGATGGAAATAACTTGAAGGCACTCAACAAAAAGTATAAGACTGGGTTTCTGCACCACAAAAAAGAAGAGTAGTTCATTGTGCTTCAGCAAACTTTGTATTCCAAACTGTCATGCATGTGTGAAAGGAAACAATCAGTCAAGTAAGCCTTGCATAAGTAAACAAATTTTTTTGAATCTTATAGAGCCCACTTGAAAGCTTCCAAAACACATTCCAGAGATCCCCCAACAGTCTGTATGTACTTCTGATTCCCAGGAGAGAATGCCTCTAGACCATGGCCATACAGCCCGAAAAAACCTACAACAACCCAGATTCCCATTTTGTTTGTAAAAATATGCTTTTTCATTATGCTAGAGTAGCTGATGAGGCAGACTAATCAGCTTTCTCCTTTTCTTTTTTTAGCTCTTTACACATGCTCAGTAAGTGATTCTGGAGGCAACCATTTTCCTTGTTTGCAATACCTAAGCAGACACAGCAATAGTAGGATCACCTAGATAAGAAGCTCATTCTTTCTCAGGTCAAGCTTTATTTTACCGTTTAATACAGGCACACTGCTACAAACCAGTGCTGAAAGTCTCTTTCTCCAGTCCTTTTTCACCATCCTCCTAATGCCAATGCTGCCAAAAAATGAAAATAAAATCCAGCTAGAAGTTAGAAAAAGTGCTAGTCTGTTCTCTCATTTACAAATTTTGTAAAAAGCAGCTTTTTTTGTTAAAGGCTTTGTTAATCGAAGTATACTTATACTTTTAAAATATAAACTTACAGCATTTGCAACAGGCGCAGTTTGGGATCTTTTTGGTTAGTTTCAACTAGAGTAAACCCATTCAGTCAAAATTGATCAAAACATAGGAAAATCCCAGTGATTCAAGGGATCTATACCAGTTAGTGACACAACTCATTTTCCCAGTAGAAGACACAACCAGCTCTCTCATTGAGTAGGATTTTTTTTTCGTGCTAGGAGTGACTTGAGAATCTGCAAGTCGCTTCTGGTGTAAGAGAATTGGCTGTCTGCAAGCACGTTACCCAGGGGTCCTGCCAGCACAAGGGTCTAACCCAGTGGTTCTCAACCTGTGGGTCCCCTGATGTTTTGGCCTTCAACTCCCGGAAATCCTAACAGCTGCTAAACTGGCTGGTATTTCTGGGAGTTGTAGGCCAAAACACCTGGGGACCCACAGGTTGAGAACCACTGGTCTAACCCATTGTGCCACTGGGGGCTCCTTATTTGGTAGGATGAAGTATCTTTATCAGGAGTCAGAGGAAGGTAAAAGTAAACCCCTTAGAGTAGCTATAAGATGGGATAACTTGAAGGCACTCAACAAAAAGGCCATTTTGTGTGTTGGACCAGTGCATTTGCGCTCTGACTCCTGATTGAGTAGGATTTTTAATATTTTTAATAATTTTGTGCATGTAACAAAGTTTGTGTACATTGAGCCATCAGAAAACAAGATTGTCATGACTTTAGTCCCCCCATGTAAACAATTTTGGATATTTTGGAATTCCAGATGAAGGATACTCAACCTCTACCACAAAGACAACTCCACCACCCACAACACTTGGCTTAAGGCAATAGTTAGTTATTGCAAAATGCAGCAGTGTGGGATGGGTGTGTGCATCTTCTCTTGCCTCAGGTGTGGAGAAAACACATAATAACTTTTATTCACTGAAGAAACTAATGAGAATTCATAGCCGGAAGTATTAGACTCCAGAGAGGCCTCAACACCCTTTTTAGAAACAATGTACATTTAAGGTAATGTATTAACTTCTATAATTGTATGTGAGAGTTATTCATCAAAGCAGGACATTTTCAAAAAGGCTAGTTCAAGAAACATTATCTTCTTGTGGCCATATTTCAGTCAGTGCATCTATTGTGCATAATATAGAAGTAGTAGACACATGTCTACTTCTCAGATATTGGCAGACAAAAGCTCTCGTGTATGATGACAAATACTGAGAGCTGCAATCCAATAGCATCAGCAGGGCTACACCTTTACCGTAGGTAGGCCAAAATATTCACTACTGTGGAGGTGTCACTTCATGCCTACAAGTGGCCCCATCACAGTACTTGCCCTCAAGGTTTGTTCAAAGGGGGTTGCCATTGCCTCCCTTGTGCCAGGAGGAAGGCGCGTCAAGCCAACCCCAACCGGGACCGCCTTCCACCTGGAAACCAATGCTCTCACTGCGGAAGAAGATGCAGAGCAAGAATAGGGCTCCACAGCCACATACGGACCCACAGGGAAACCCATGATGGAAGACCATCTTACTCGTCCAACGAGGGATCGCCTAAGTAAGTAAGTAAGTGGAGACTGAGAGAGTATGACTTACCCAAGGCCACCTGGGATTTCTATGGTCAAGCAGGAATACAAACCCTCTCTATATCCTAGTCCAACACTCAAACTACTACAACATGCTAGCTCTAAATATAATCAAGAATAATACACACATATAAAATCAATTATCCTCTGACCAATTTATTATCTTTTTCACAAATTGCCTGATCGGCAATCATGTGAGCTTTTCCTTTCTTTTTTGGCAGTGAGTCTAATATCTTAATTATATAGATATAGTTAAAACAGCATATTGAATATTATTTAACAGAACATTTGGTATCAGAGACAGAAATAACATGAAAAGAAGAGGGACGGGTTTGTGCACCACAAAAAAGGAAGAATTCAACATGCTTCAGCAAACTTTTGATCCAAAATTAACAATATGCACATCTGAAACAACCAGGTCAGAAACACCTTGACTAAAGCTGTATTTACACTGTAGAATTAATAAGGACTGATACCAGTGTCATAACTCAATGCTATGGATTCACGCGACCTGTAGTTTTACAAAGTATTTAGCCTTCTCTGCCAAAGACTGCTGGTGTCTCACCAAACTACAAGTCTCAGGGTTCTATAGTTTTGAACCATGGCAGTTAAAATGGTGCCAAGTGCATTAATTCTACTTTATAGCTGCACCTTAAGTAAGCAAAAACATTTTGAACCTTTAGAGACCACTTGAAGCCTTCTTCCAAAATGCATTTGGGTATATTTTTCTTTTACTAGCCTCCATTGTTCTTCTTATTTCTGTTTTAGTGATCATAGTTATAGATCTTGCCATTTAACATGCTGGCGAAGTAGGTCTATTTGACCTCCCACACACATACATCTGTTTTGCTATTTGCATATGGCCAGCAATGGATTCTGGAAGCAGCTGCAGTTCACCATCCCTGTTGGATGCTGGCACACATGGTTTAAATTTAGAAGGATCTCATTCTTTCCTAGCTCCAGCTGTATTGCATTTTTGCTGCTACAATCCAACACCAAAGTTATATACCAGTACAATGATTCTAGCTAGCATGCTAGAATCAATGGAATTTTCCTTATTATTTTCATTTTGAGATTATCCTCAGTTTTATTTTTAAAATAACTGAATCTTTTAAATTGTATTTTTGAATCAGATTTTTATATGTATTTCTAACTGATGCCGGACTTACGAGATGGCTACCAACTCCCATTCCTCACTTTCAGTTTGCTCCAATAATATCATGGACTAAGATTTGTAGAAAAGGTTTGTGAATAAATACTTTGGCTTTACAGTATGGCCCTTCTTCCTCTCCTTTGACAGAGTCTCTGGCTATCTATTGCTTGAGACAGAGTGCTAAATGAAATGGATCTTTGGTCTAATAAAGCAGTTATTTTTCACAAACATAAAAAGCAATAAACAAGTCCCATCCTTAACATTTATAATTTAATGGGCACTGAGAAAAGAAAAGAAAGTGTAACGGCACAGGGTACAATATCAGAACTTTTTGCTTGTAAACCATTGAAGAGGAAAAGATATAAACACATAGCCTAAGAAATGTAGATTAAAAGTTGCTTAGTTTGAGTACTGAAATGTTAACAAACTGCTCTTTCTTCCTTTTCTTGTGAGCTGAGAGCAAAGATTGTGCTCTTATTCTACACTGCCATTCCTATTTTATTACTGATTAAAAGTCATAATTAAAAACCATTGATCAACAAATGCATCTTCAAAACTGAAGATGAAACTATAGATCCTGAGAAACAGGAAAAGTGGCATATCAATTCAGTGAGTGGCTCAAAATGCATAGGAGCCAAGTTCAATACAGTTCTTAGCACCTAAAGAGAAGCATAACAAAAGGCGCCTTTCATCCTTAACCACCAGAACATTGACGAAGGATGGTTTCCTTGTTCACCTGACACATTCCACTTCCTCTTAGGCATACTGAAGAGCTATATCCCTTTCATACTGTGAAAGGCTCCTGGAGTGAACACAATGCTGCAGCATTTCAGCAATACATCTTCTTTCAGACAAGAGTGATTCTCAACCACTTCACAAGCCATGCTTTTTAATTAAGGACCAGGATGTGAGATGGATTTTTTGAAGAATTTAAAACCTCCCGAAGGGCCTGGATATGGTGGAGGTGGGACGTCATGATTGCCTCTTAGTGCCACCGCTTGCTCATAAGAGGGCAGTCCTATGTGCTCTGAATGTGGGGAGAGAGAGTATAAGGGGACTTCTTCACGTCTTTGAAAGATGATGGAGGAGTGATGGTGCCTACTGCAGCTTGGGTACCTGGAATAAAAGTATATTTTTGATTAAACAGTTTATTATTATTATTATTATTATTATTATTATTATTATTATTATTATCTGCTTTCTTCTCCCAAAGGGGATTCAGCAACTGTTTTTAAAGCAACTATTAAGTAGCCTTTGAAAGCTATGGTGAGCCAAGTACTATACTCCAAACCATTTTTTCTAGACAGGAGAGACCCCAAAAACCAGGACACCTGTGTTTTGCTTAAGTTACCTGGGTCTTAAGATATATAATTTCATGAGTTAGGATTTTTTCTTATCCAAGACAGAAACATTTTGATTCCCACAGAAAAGAAAAGAGTAATCTTTCCTGGTGGGGTGGCTTGTTCTAGGAAAGTTTCTGTTTTGAATTTATTTATAAAGATGCCTTTTGGCACAAACAGCATCAAGTTGATTTAAATAATAAATAAAATAAGCTCCTGACACGACAAAAAAAAAACACCCCCATATTTATATCCTGCCCTTCTCATGCCATAGGGAACTCAAGGCGGCTTACATATATAGGCATCAATTCGATGCCATATGCACATACATAGTAAAATAAGTATACCATATACATTAAAATCATTAAAACATATCAAACCTTAAAACCACTTATTTAAAATCACATAATTCAATACCATAATCTGAGTACATTCCAGGTTATCATTGAACTAATCCATATTCTCTTATTACTAACCAAACGCTTAGTCCACATCCACATCTTTAGCCTTTTCCTGAAGGTCAGGAGGGAAGTGGCTGATCTAATTTCACTAGAATAAGTTTTTGTAGAATAAGCTTTTACATTATTTTAAACATTTAATTTTAAGAGAATTAAGAGAAAGAGGATCCCAAAAAAGGGCAATTTTTTTTTTGTTCTTCCACCTGAAATTGAACAAAGAAGTGACAGTCTAAACATCCTCAGGGGGAAAAAATCCCACAAGAAGGATATTCCCAAAGAAGGCCTTTTCTTGAATTTCTGCCCCAGCCTCTTCTGGTGATTTAATATATGAAAGGATATCATATGAAGTATGAAAAGTATGGATAGGCTCACATGGGAGGAGGCAGTCTTTTGGATATCATGAAAGGATATAATGTTACCAGGATTGATTGCTTGAAATGGGAAACTTTATAAAATTTCCCTTGCCCATCAATTGGTAACATTATCAATTGGTAACCCTTCCCACACCCCAATGGTGTTTTAACAGCGACACTACTTGGGGGCAAAGTTTATCCTTTGTCCTCATAAGTAAGAGTTTCTATTTTGATTGAATATCTCCTTCCCGCAGAATGGATACCCATTTTATTTTTTAAAAAATTGTCCACATAATGTAATCCTCCTCCCCTCTCATGTGGAATAATCTGAAATGAAATGCTAGGTTCTAGCAGCTAGTAAATTACCAGAGTTGTGCTAGAGGACCAAGGCTACCTTCCTAGGAATCTCTAGATATTCCATTGCAACTCTATGGTAGACTTGGACTGGAAGTCAAGCACTTTAATGGCATTTGGTAATTGTGGTCTGGACGGGAACATATCCTCCGCTGTATTTTTTTTCAAATAATAAACTGTTTTTAAAAAGGAAACAAAACGTAACAGAACTGCTTCTGTAAATGTTATGTTCCATAACTCTCCAATATTAAAAGTCCATTGATTCCAAAGGATGCAACAAGTTGGCCCATAGTGCTATAACTGAGCAGTATGAATAGATCCCCTTATATACACAACTATTGCCCAGTATAAATTCCATCAGGATATGATTGGCAAACACAGGAAACAAATGCACACCTACTGGAATGCAGCAATTTGTGCAGAGCACACAATGAAAGTAGGCACAATATTGTCAATATTTGATTCCTTACCCTGTCAACCTTGGCTTGCACCTTCTTTGGCAGAGATAATAAATAAGTAAACCAGTTATAACCAGCAGCACTCCAATTGCAATTAGACCTGTCAAAAGTGCTATCACATCCATCTTCTCTACTGCTGACCCATCTGTAAAAATGAAGTCTAAATTAATGTGTAGTTAAATAGTGCATTGTTATCTAGTACCCACAACTTTATGAATACAATTTCTTCATATAAACATGTTCTTCTATTGCAGGGATTTTCAATGTTGCCCTCTAGATGTTTTGAACTGCAATTCCTAGAAGTCCCAGAAACTATGGCTAACGGTCAGGAACTCTAGGACTAGAAGTCCAAAATACTTTTTTATATTATGTATACCTCTCTATTCTAATCACATTATCCTTATCCCTTCAAGACCCAACCTTTACGAAACAGAACCTCTCGGGCTTCATCTGTGGAATGTGTCAAACAAAGTGATGAGAAATGAACAAACCAAGATTTTCTCACATTAACTCATAAAAATTAGCCTATGTAACCAGAGGTCTGGATGGCTAGTACAAATATTTCAATTTCATTCCAACAATACAAACAGCCCTAGGTAAATCAGGATTGTGTGGTCCTTTAGATGTTTTGGGTTGCAATTCTCATTCTCCCTCACCACTGGCTATGTGGTGTTGTTGAGCCACCATATAGCCATAAGGGGTGTTGCAGTTCAAGAACACCTGGAAAGCTATGCATTCCATGCTTCTGGTGTTATTAAGCCAAGCCACACACTGTAAAAGACAGGATAGGGATGATCCATTAAAAATTACCAGATTGTGACCAGTGCAAATCAACGAGACTCTATACTTTTTCTGTAGGACTCCTCAACTCTATTGTGTAGTCATCAGAGAAATGTGCACTTTGCATCTGGCATTTGCGATCTAAATCAGAATGCCAGATCGTCTACTTCCGATCAATTTTATTAAGCCAAGGATGGGCAATGGTGGCTTACAGAGCTTCCTAGACTGCAGGTCCTGGCAATCCTATTGTGTATGTCAGGGACGAGAAATTGTAAGTTGCTTCTGGTTTGAGAGAACTGGTCATCTGCAAGGATGTTGCCCAGGAGACGCCGGATGTTTTGAAATTTTTCCATCCTTGTGAGAAGCTTCTCTCATTTCCCTGCATAGGGAGCCGGAGCTGTTAGAGGGAGCTCATCCACGCTCTCCCTGGATTCGAACTTCTGACCTGTCAGTCTTCAGTCCTGCTGGCACAAGGGTTTAACCCATTGCGCTACCGGGGGCTCCATTAGCATAGATAAAAGGGAGGGAGAATAAGAACTACGGTACAAACAATATGAAGGATCCCAGATAGCCCACCGTTGATTCAGTCTTTTTAAAAATGGAGCTCCCATTATGCAACAGGAGAAAACACTTAAAAACTGGAGGCTTTTGTTGTTGTGTGTCTTCATTTCTTTTCCGACCTATGGATGAATTTATAGCACTAAATTCTAAATAGAGAACTGTAAATAAAAAACATTATTACACGCAATGTAAAAAGCAAAAATGCGGGTGAGATCTATTGTGATTTTGTCTTACCTCTTTTTGACCCAAAGCCCGTCGATGTATATACATTCCAAAAATGTTTCTAAGACAATAAAGAAAAACAAAACAGCTGAGAGCCTTGACAAGATCACAAAGCCCAACTCCCACTACCCAAACATTTAAGAATGTATATAATGTGTTTTTAACTTAATGTTCTATTTACTGTTTTAAACTGTTTTTTATATTTGTTTATATTTGTATTATCTTGTGGCATTGAATTGTTGCCGGTGTAAGCCGCCCTGAGTCCCCCCTTGGGGTTTGAGGAGGGCGGGTTAGAAATTATGGGACATAAATAAATATTTCCTAAAACTATAAGAGTTGCACTGGATAGAACTTGAATTAGGATATTAAAACCTGCATTTATGACAATATTATTTAACTTTCCCTTTTTTGCAAGCCTCAAAATATATACATTAAGGGAACACTATGTTGCTAGATGTGCATAATGCATACAAAAAAGCAGAGAGTTGACTTCCAATACTAGTAACTGCCATGTATTATAGCATCTGGAAACTGAGGTTTAAATCCAGTTAATATCTGATAAAGTAGAATTAACAGAAATATTGCTGTACCTAATTCCCATATAGTTAATGGTTCTACTCTATTTGGGTCTAAAATCCAGACTGAAACATAACTAGTACTTATTACCACTGCGATTGTGCACACACAAGCGTCTTCAAGACACTTGACAATTTATGATAATCCCATGAATTTCACAGGGTTTTTCTGAGGCAAGGAATACTCAGAGGTAGGTTCCCCAACTTCTTCCCCTGAAATATAGCCTATTGCACCCTGCTTAACTTCCAAGATCAAATGGGATTTGGTGCCTTTTGAGTTATTACTATTACTATAAATACAATGCAATTTAATTACTTGTTTATCAGAGTTAATGTTCTATATTCTAATTTTTAAGTATGTTTAGTGGCCTAATCACAAATTATTCACTGAATATTTCAGAACCTCACCCTTAATATATACTGTGTGATTAATGGCTGAATCTTTGTGTCAGGTACATTTTAAAATAAACACCTTTGTCAGTTCCTGTTTGGCATGTAATGCAACACCCATATATTTCAACTGAAAGACAAAATTATCAGGAAAATGCAGCTAGTAACAATAATTCCAAATAAATAAACTTCAATAGAACTTTTTAAAAAGTTCCTCAACAACTGTAGAAGATTTAAACTTGAACAGTTGTGATAATGCTGCAGTTTCTGAATCCTACCCTCCACAATAAGATATGATTATTTTGACAACCACCCTAACCCTCCAGCACATTGTTTTATGGCCATTCCAGACAATTTCCATATTCTGCAATACACTGTCATCCATACGCACCAAGATATTGTACTGCAGATCCAGACATCTTTTTTCAAGATGGCAATTTTCTGCTTTGTAGATGTTACATTTTGACTTTGTTAAATCCATGGTGTGTTCAGCAGAGTTAGATTAAATGCAATTCTATTTGTTAAAGGAATGTTTTCAATGAACTAACTATAAAGATAGTGTATGCCCTTAGGTGGAGGGACTGGAAGAACCTTCATCTCATGCACTTTTTTTTACTGTACATTATACAAGGATGACAGCCTAAAACTAGTTGCACCTCTCTCAAATTCCCATGAAGGTCTTTGGAATGACATTGGATATATTTGTTAGGGGATGCAAAAAAAAAGTTGTGAGGTTTTGAAGTGCTATATGGGGGTCATACCTTGAGGACTTCGAGGAATATCAAACGTTTGCTTACCAGTAATATGGCTTTGGAGTTTTAATATATTTAATTCATATATGTGATCTGTTTTATTGTATTCATTTTGTATTGCATTTTAAATGTATTTTATTAAGCTGTTTTTAAACTGTATTTATCTGCCTGTAATTATATCCAACTGTCCCATTCCAGCATGGCTTATTTATATTTTCCAACATGCAGTGTTTGCACTTCTGTCCTTCTGTCTACATGTGTTTAAGATACATATAACTATTTTACTGCTCTATGGTTTGTTGATTTTAATAAAGGTGAAAGAGAGTGAGTTTCAGCCACAACACTTTAGTGTTGGAAAAATTGTTCCTGTTCATCAACAAAGTGAACAACAGTAAAGTTATTCCCAATCAGCAACTCTATTCCCTCTGTCTATTATGTGGAAGCCAAAAAAAGCCAATCCCACAGTGTCAGTAAAAGGAGTAAATCCCTAAAGTGGGAGAAGGAATATTGATTTGTTTGTGAAGACTTTATCTTATTCAATAGTGTTCTATACAGTTTTGCTTTCTATCATCGTACAATATTTTACAAGATTGAAGAAACACAGGCGGCTTTCAGTTAACATAGAAGGCAACATCCTCTGTCATTACTAGGACCAATACGCAATATTGGCTGTTGTGCACAGGTTGCTAAATTAAGCCGTTATCCAACCAAACTAATCCTCAGCGTTGATCTTTAACATGTCTCTTTCACAAGTAAAAAAAGGTAAAATAATTACCGTTTTTTCGGGATCATCAAAAAATTCTCTTGCTTCCTCAATGTTACATTGCTCTTCATAGCATTCCCTTTCAAGATTTCCTGGGGTGAACAGTTCAAAATCAAATCTGTTGTTTAGAAGGTGCCGTCCAATGAACAAGTTAGCTTTTTCTGCTGAGATGAACACTAACAAAAACAAAGCAGTATTTATATTAGAAACAAGACCATGACATTTTAAAAAGCAGTAGCATAACCACTGATGAAAGTTGTTCCTAAAACCTATGGTTCCCAATAGTAACATGCAAAAAAGAAAGTTGAGTTCTGTAAGTACAGCCACATGGAGGAAATCATATATAACTTATACATATTTATAGCTTATACATATTGCTGGGACACAGCGTTTTTATGATGCATTACATAGGTCTAAGTCAGATTCATAGACTCTTTAAGTTGGAAGACAACACAATGGCCATCTAGTCCATACAGGAATACACAAACCCCGCTCAATCTCTGTTTAAACACTTGCAATAAAACCAGAGTCTATTATCATCCAAGGCAGTCTATTCCATTATTGAATAGTTCTTATGGTAAAGGGAGTTCTTTCTATTTACCATAGGTCAAATATTTTTTCTTGTCTCTGGAGCTACAGAAAGCAATGTTGCTTCTTCCGATATTTAAAGATCATATCTCCATTCATTGTCTTCTTCAAGTTAAAAATGCTCTAGATCTTGGATAACCTTGGTTTCTGTGTTCTGAACTCCTTTCAGCTTCTAGTTATCCTTCAATACTATTTAGAACATATGTTTAAAGGCCCTCGCAGTGTTAAAAGTCATATCGACAGCAATCTGAAATTAATTAAAGTACTTGTTTAAAGCGGGGAGACAACGACCGGGTTGAGATGCTGGCATTTTAGGTTTTAAAGTAAAAAAATTCCTCAAATGGCAGGTTATTAGAGTCAGCCACTAGGGTTTTTTTGACAGTGAAATTACTCTATTTGAGATCACCTTGGCTACCCTACTGTTATAAGATCCAGCTTTTAAATTAGCCTCTGCAATTTAAGTTTCTTCTCCTGGCTTGTTTTATTTTTGTTCTTTTTAATTAATAATAATAATAATTTATTTATTTGTTTTATAATAAAAATGGCTTGTTTTTTTTAATTTCTCCCTCAATTTTTACTCTTGGTTATCTGCACTCATGTAGGATTTCAGGCTCTGAGCTTTTTTTTTTTTTTTTAAATTTTTTATAAAGAAGATAATTGCTCCAGAAAGAAAGAGCAAAAAGGAAAAAAAGATTTTGTTTTAAGGATAAAAATACAATGAAAGTGTGAGAACAATATAATTATAGGAAAGTGGGGAAGAAAAAAGATATATATAGAGAGAGAGAAAGGGGAAAAATTATAAATAAGAAAAAAGTAATAACGTAACAATAATAATAACAACAACAACAATAGGCTCTGGACTTTTGGGAAGGCTCAACCGGCATTCTAATTGTAGGAGTACAGTGGAATATGGATACTCCTGTCAATAATATATACATCAACACTTTATTTAACAAAGTTGCATTATTTTTTCAGCAGAAGATTTACTACCAGAGTAAAAAATAATATGGATAGGTTCTTACACCAGAAAAAGGATATATTTCACCACACTTTTTTCAGAACTGACAATATGCACTCATGAAATGAAACAGTCAGGTTAGATAAGTCTTGCATACGTAAACAAACATATTTTAGATCTTTTAGAGTCCATTTTAAGGTTTCTTTAAAATGCACGCAGGGACAATAGCCTTCCATCAAAATCATCCGGGCGTCCCCTGGGCAACGTCCTTGCAGACGGCCAATTCTCTCACAACAGGACATTCCTGACATGACAAAAAAAAACAAAAACAAAAACAAAAAACAAAACTGTTCGTAACCAGACCTATAGATTCATGCTTTGTTAACATGGTTGGGTAGGCACAAGGCAGGCTCGTCTGCTCCTCTCTATTACTACAGTATTTATATGCTGAGTAAGAGGTTCTGGACATAGTTGCTGTTTACCTTCTCTGTTGTGGGCAGGCCCACATAGCCATATTAGAATTGGCTAGAGGAGAATCCCACCCTATGCCAACTCAAGCTTTATTGCAGTGTTTATTGAAATTTGCCACTGAAAGTTCATGTTTCTCTTTCATCCTCCTCCCAAGGAAAGTGCTGCTAAAAACTACTAAGGATGGGGAGGAAAAGTTGGAAGACGGGCAAGGATAAAAAGCATTTGTAAAAAATGAGCTTCCTTTTTGGCTGCTTTGTTAAATAAGGTATGTCTGCATTGCTATGATGCTCTCTCTCCTGGTATGTAAACTATTGTAAAATAACTTCAAATTGAATAGGCAATTTAAGACCCCAATAGCATTACAAAATATCTGTTCCTGAAAAAAATGGAAACTGCTAGAACTGGTTTGTTATTATAGGATCAACAAATTAGTCTCTTGGGATGTGCAGCTGCATAAGGAGAGAATGAAATAGTATCCCATTCAAATTGAAACCAATTTCATCATTTTTGCAATGCAATAATATAAGATAAAATACAAATGGAGCTCTATTTTCATCTTATGGTGAGTGTGTTCATGCTCCCAACTAGCCTGGCGGAAGAGCCTTGCCATCCTGTTTGGGGCTTTCAAGAAGCCCCCTTCCCCCCTCCTTTCCTTTCCCACCACATTAAATACAGGCATACTTCAGTTAACACATGTCTGCAGTAAACAAAGATTACTTGTCCCTTATGTAGCGTGTGTGGCTGCTTAAATCAAACAAAGCAAACAGCAGCTAGCTTCAGAATTCCTGAAACATACATAAAAAAGAGAGAGAGAAAAGGGGAGAGCAGATAAATCTACCACACCACCTGGCCCAACATGTTAAAATACCAAACAAACAGATCTGTAAGTTTGGCCACAAAATGGAAATAATTAAATAGAAAAGGTAGGTGAAAGAAAATATTGTCTCAACATGTATTGTCAAGTGGTCTCTAGAAGCTTCAAATTTTTTAACTTACGCAACTTTGCTTCATTTCACATGTGCACATTCTTAAGGGTTTTCTTGGGGAGAGTGGTTTCCTAACACATGGTGAACTACTTTTGTATCAGTTCTTTCTGTATTATTTCTACTTCTAGCACAATATTTTAATAATATGTTAAAGAAGTACCGTAACGCCAAGGAGTTATACCTGTGTACTACTAAAGGACTCAGGATAAGGACTGGCGACTAGCACCATGGTAGAGCATGCTATGACTATATTCCACTGTAAAGAAGTCTGGATGAGTAAAGAAAAATCATAATACTGTAAAACAATGAAACTCCTTTCCACCCATGCACGACACACAGAAAGACAGGAAAAGAGGATAATTTAATTTCTTCATGTGTATCCACAACTTTGATTCCCATATCTCTTTTATTTATCGTGTCATCAGCAACCATTGAATTACAATTCTAACAGAGCAAAACAAACACACAGATTAAAAAGAAAAAGGAAAAAAAAAAAACACAGATTTTGCAAATTTGGTATTTGGTTAAATGTCTTTTGACCAGTATCTGGCCACTTGGAGTGCCTCTGGTGTTGCCGCAAGAAGGTCCTCCATTGTGCATGTGGCAGGGCTCAGGGTGCATTGCAGCAGGTGGTCAGTGGTTTGCTCTTCTCCACACTCGCATGCTGAGGATTCCACCCTGTAGCCCCATTTCTTAAGATTGGCTCTGCATCTCGTGGTGCCAGAGCGCAGTCTGTTCAGCGCCTTCCAAGTCGCCCAGTCTTCTGAGTGCCCAGGGGGGAGTCTCTCATCTGGTATCACCCATGAATTGAGGTGCTGGGTTTGGGCCTGCCACTTTTGGACTCTCGCTTGCTGGGGTGTTCCAGCGAGTGTCTCTGTAGATCTAAGAAAACTATGTCTTGATTTAAGTCGTTGACGTGCTGGCTGATACCCAAACAGGGGATGGGCTGGAGATGTCTCTGCCTTGGTCCTTTCACTATTGGCTGCTACTTCCCGGCGGATGTCAGGTGGTGCAATACCGGCTAAGCAGTGTAATTTCTCCAGTGGTGTGGGGCGCAGACACCCTGTGATAATGCGGCATGTCTCATTAAGAGCCACATCTACTGTTTTAATGTGGTGAGATGTGTTCCACACTGGGCATGCATACTGAGCAGCAGAGTAGCATAGCGCAAGGGCAGATGTCTTCACTGTGTCTGGTTGTGATCCCCAGGTTCAGCTTTCGTGCCAGTCAGCTTTCGTATGATGTTGTTTCTAGCACCCACTTTTTGTTTGATGTTCAGGCAGTGCTTCTTGTAGGTCAGAGCACGGTCCAAAGTGACTCCCAGGTATTTGGGTGTGTTGCAATGCTCCAGTGGGATTCCTTCCCAGGTAATCCTCAGAGCTCGAGATGCTTGTCTGTTCTTAAGGTGAAAGGCGCATGTCTGTGTTTTAGATGGATTAGGGATCAGTTGGTTTTCCCTGTTATAGGCAGTAAGAGCACCTAGAGCTTCGGAGAGCTTCTGTTCAACCATCTCAAAGCTCACTGCTTGAGCAGTAATGGCACGATCATCAGCATAGATTAAACTCTCTGTCCCTTCTGGCAGTGGCTGGTCATTTGTGTAGATGTTGAACATGGATGGAGCAAGCACGCTCCCCTGCGGCAGGCCGTTCTTCTGTTTCCGCCATCTGCTTCTCTGGCCCTGGAACTCAACAAAAAAGCTCCTGTTTTGTAGCAGGTTTCCTATGAGGCGGGTGAGGTGGTAGTCCTTTGTGATATTATAAATTTTTCTCAGGAGGAGGCAGTGGTTCACAGTATCATAGGCTGCTGACAAGTCTATGAAGACAGCTCCTGTGATCTGCTGCCTTTCAAAGCCATCTTCTATGTGATGAGTCAGGTTCAGCACTTGCGATGTGCAGCTTTTGCCTTTTCTGAAGCCAGCTTGCTGTGGTATCAGACAGGGGTCTATATTTTCCATAATTCTATGCAAAATAAGTCTCTCCAGAACTTTGTAGAGGTGGCACAACAGGGAGATTGGTCTGTAGCTTTTTGGGTCATTACGGTCTTTGCCTGGCTTCAAGATGGCGATGACTCTTGCTTTCCTCCAGCTTTTGGGGATCTGACAGGATGCAGTGCAGTTGTTCATCAGCTGCAGCAGCCAGCGCCTTGCTTTTGGACCAAAGTTCTTGATTTGTTCCATCCGTAGATCATCCAAGCCAGCTGCTTAGCGATTCTTACATTTGTTGAGAGCCATGTCCAATTCAGTAGATGCAAAGGGTTCATGAAGGTTGTTGTTCTCAATCTCTGGTTGTCTGGCTATTGGTTTCTTTCCTACTTTGGTGGCAAGGTTGGGTTTCCCGTTCTTCAAGAGTTGGTGTGCTATCTGATCTGCCTTTATGTTGGCATGGGTATTAGTTTGTGAGGGGTCACTGCTCAGCCGTCTTAGCAACCTCCACGCCTTCTGGCTGCTCCTGCCCATGTCGACCTCTGTGATCAGCTTGATCCACTGTTCTTTCTTGGCTTCAGAGATGGAGGACACAATGTTCTGCGCGGCCTGAAGAGTCTGCTCACTAAATGGGTCTTCGTTGTGGAGCCTGTAATAGTTTTCCAACAAGGCAGCTGTTTCAGGAGTAATGCCCTGAAGGTAGTGGGTTCTGCAGCCTCTCGGTATAGAGGCCCGTGAGCAGGTTTTCACTATTTCAATAAAATGTTCGTATTCCTCAGGGATTGGCACAACCGATGTGATCATGTCATCTAACATGTCTGAGAATTTAGTCCAATCTGCCTTTCTGAAGTTGTATCTTCATTTAAATCGAACTTCCTGAGGCCTTATTGTTGGGAACAGTTGGCATATTATTGGTCGGTGCTGTGTGTTTGGAATTGGTGGTCCCACTGATTTAGTGCATTGCTGTACGATGCTGTTGCTCACAAATAAGAGGTCTGGGTTATAACCTCGGTGCCATCTCCCGCTGTTGTAGGATGGTGGGAGCTTGCTATCATGGATGAGTGATAGTTTGTGCAGTTCAGACCAGGACAGGACAGCCTCTCCATTTCTGTCCTCTTGGGCATAGCCCCATACGTGGCTACGGCTGTTGAAGTCACCAATTACTACCGCCCTTTGGTGCCTGTCAAAGTTCTCGGGGGAGGAGAAGCAGAACTCTTCATTTGGGGGCTTGTACACAGAGGTGATGGTGATGTTATTAAGCTCTACTGTTAGAACCTCGATATTGTTTTCTTCAGTATTGTGGGCACTGCTGACTTGGAGGCCCGGTTTGACAAAGACAGCGCTTCCATACTGTGCATGTGATCTTTCCGCTACTAGGATCATTCCTGGAACTTTGGGTCGTTTCTGTTGTTCATCCCTGTGTGTTTCTTGGACACACAGCACGTCACATTTCTTATCTCGGCACAGTTCATAGAGCAGTTGTTCTTTGGCAGCTGACATGCCTTCGATATTGATTGAGATTATTGTCATGGTTGGTCCTGAAAAGGACCGTTGGTTGTTTTGCTTCCTTGTTTGCATGCTGCAAGTCGTCTCTGGTTGCTTCTGGATCGAGAGAATCGGCCGTCTACGAAGACGTTGCCCAGGGGACGCCCGGATGTCTTGCAATCCTGCGAGGAGGCTTCTCTCATGTCCCCTCCCATATCTATGATGTTTATTGGAGGTGAAATTAGGATGTCAATTTCCTATTTGCCTTCACACGCCACATACTGGAAGCACAGATATACCCTACACAGGCTGGAGCAATTGGAGTGCCTTTTTCTTTGTACTGTGGCTATAGCTCTGGAGGGGATTTTACGATTAATATTACTACATCTTGGCCTGGTTTGGATTTACACCCAAAAATCCATCAAAGAAAAGGTTTCCCAGTCTATGTCCTAGAAATGATCTTGAGATCCACTTTTTTGTCGCATTTCTATAATTAATTTGAAACATGAAGTCTTTTACAATACACAAGGAGTCTCCCAAGTACTGAGGAAACACTTCTACAATCAATCTCTTTCACTGTCCATTAAAAATCACTTGAAATTATTAATAAAGGGAATCATAACAGGAGTCGATAAAATATAACCTGGAAAGACTTGTAAAAGTTTAGGCAGGAAATTCTATGAGTTTATATTTAATATTAAATATATTGTACGTGGCCTACCGCTGCACTATTTTAAAATACCAAAACAAAATTTAAAATACAAAAACAACAGAATGCTTAACAATTTGAAAAAGAAAATAGCCTTGCCATTTCCAGAAACATAACATGGCCTGAATACATTCTAAATTATTTTGGGAATGCTTCTTATAATTAAAAGGAGGAAATTCAAGAATGAATACCAGCAACACACTCACACAATGATAACTCCAACGATAGCATACCTAGATCCATTAAAACCACTGTTTTGTTACACCAAGAACAAGAAAGCTCTAAAACCAAACAGATCATAAGGACCAGTTTCATGTAATGTATTGGAATATCCTCATTTCTAATTTTGCATGATATAAGCATGTGAAATTATTTCAACTTCTATTGCCTTTTGGTCAGTGGAAAAATGGCAAATAAAAATTATAAATAAAATACATTTTGAAATTAACATATGCTGGCCATACACTGTATAAGGCAGCAGACAACAACAACAGCAACAACAACAACAACTTTATTTGTATCCTGCCATCATCTCCCAAAAAGGACTCAGGACAGCTTACAGCAGCACATAATACTGCCATAAAACACATAAAAATGCAGGTAAAATTACATCAACATGTAAAACAATAACAGTATCAATTAACATGAAACAATACATTACAAAATAAAAGACCAGCCTCAATTTAAAAGAATAGTCAATAAAACATAGCAATAACTACTATTAAAATGGATAGTACAACATCCTAGCCACAGCCAGATTTCAAATGTTAAAGTCCCAGTGTCAGTATGAAGTTATGTAGTCCTTTAGATTAGCTGATATCTTTGTCATTTTCATAAGCCTGCCTAAAGCGCCATGTTTTCAGCTCCTAAAACTTTTCAGATACTGAGGAGCAGCCAGAACAATCTCTTGGTTGCTCCCTGATCTCCTTAATTTTTCTGACTGGACTATAAAGCTGTATATGCCACATAACTCACACGGGCTTCCCCAAATCACCTACTGACTTAAGTGAAATAGCAAATACTGTCATATCGCCATGTGTTGAAGTGCTAGTCCAGTTGGCTTTTTGGATGCTGAACCCTTCAGCAATCAGAATTCGAGTTCCGGCCTCTTTTTTAACTCTTTAATTAGCACAAAGGCCAGCAAAACATTTAATATAAAAATGTAATTATTCTGATGCAACTACAGAACTGCAACCACAGACTAGGAAAGTACAGTACTGGTAGAAAGAAGATCTACTGATAGAAATGCAATGGTCTCACAGGTAGGATTTCCCATTGGATATTCTCTGGTGGCACAGCGAGTTAAACCGGTGAGCTGCTGAACTTGCTAACTGAAAGGTTGGCGGTTCGAATCTGGAGAGTGGGATGAGTTCCCACTGTTAGGCCCAGCTTCTGCTAACCTAGGAGTTCTAAAACATGCAAGTGTGAATAGATCAATAGGTACCGCTCCATTGGGAAGGTAATGGCGCTCCATGCAGTCATGCTGGCCACATGATCTTGGAGGTGTCTGCAGACAACGCCGGCTCTTCAGCTTAGAAATGGAAATGAGCCCAATCTCCCAGAGTCAGCCATGACTAGACTTAATGTCAGGGGAAACTTTTACCTTTTATTCCTAACTATTGTAAACTGCTTTTCAGTACAGAAACCTTTAGCTGGTAGTCTGGGGCACCTGGCAACCTTGGACAAGTCACACACTCTCAGACCCAGGAAACCCCAGGGTCACCATAAGTCAGAAATTACTTGAAAGCAACCATGACTGATTTAGTAGTCTACTCGAATTTGGAATGTTCATGAAGGTTAAAATCAGTACTACAGTCTCCTTCAGTATTTTGAATGTGTTTGCATTCGAAACTGCAAAACTCGATGAACCCTTGAAATGCCTTGGCACTGTTCACATTTACCTAATAATTAAACATTGCGTAGGAGACATTAGGATAGTGATATCACTTGTGTCATGTCAGGAGGGGCCCCAGAAGATCTGGTTAAAAGTAGCATTTACAGAGTATGTATCGAAGGAAGTGAACTATTACTAGGTTAGGGGACTGGAGTGTGTCGAACTGAAACTGGGAAAAGTGAAAAGAGCCTGAGGGCCATCTGATCTGAGCCATTTTAACAGGTAGATGATTGAATAAAAATGACATTTTCTTGCAGAGAAACTCTGCAGGGACATTTACACAGATTTTACATCCATTTAATAGAATCAAGAAAAATGCAGGGACTACAAAGGAGGTTTTGAAGACTGCAAATATTACTGATGATGGAGACTGCCAGTCTCTTCCAATTCTAATCATAGAATTGGAAGAGACCTCGTGGGCCATCCAGTCCAACCCTCTGCCAAGAAGTAGGAAAATTGCATTCAAAGCACCCCTGACAGATGGCCATCCAGCCTTTGTTTAAAAGCCACCAAAGAAGAAGCCCCTGCCACACGCCGGGGCAGTGAGTTCCACTGCTGAACAGTTATCACAGTCAGGAAGTTCTTCCTAATGTTCAGGTGGAATCTCTTTTCCTGTAGTTTGAAGCCATTGTTTCGTGTCCTAGTCTCTAGGACAGCAGAAAACAAGCCTGCTCCCTCCTCCCTTTGACTTCCCCTCACATATTTATACATGGCCATCATGTCTCCTCTCAGCCTTCTTTTCTGAAGGCTAAACATGCCCAGATCTTTAAGCCGCTCGTCATAGGGCTTGTTCTCCAGACCCTTGATTATTTATTTATATCCCACCACCATCTTCCCAAAGGAACTTGGGGCATCTCACAAAAGCAATCCAAAGTGCCGCACACATAAAATACACAATACATAAGCATATAAAATGATGACAACATAAATTTACAAAGTGATTATACATAAAACATCACATGATAAGATTTAAGATTTCATAAAATGCAGCAGGACCCGGTATAGCTAAAGATGAGTAATGAATTCCAGATACAGTTTGTATTACAGTACAGTGCTGATTGCATGAAACTATTTGGGTATAACATGTCAGGCACTGGGAAATCCCCTAAGATGTGCTGTTTAAGGAACAGATCATAGTTTTGGGGTGTATGTTGCAATAATTTATACCAATCCATACCCCATGAAGACCCTTCTTGAACATCAACTGAGCTGCTGACCTTGTTGACTGAAAAGTCGCAGGTTTGAATCCGGGGAGCGGCATAAGCTTCCGCTGTCAGCCCCAGCTTCTGCCAACCTAGCACTTCGAAAACATGCAAATGTGAGATCAATAGGTATCACTTTGGTGGAAAGGTAAGCGTGCTCCATGCAGTCATGCGGGCCACATGACCTTGGAGGTGGCTACGGACAACGCCGGCTCTTTGGCTTAGTAATTGAGATGAGCACCAACCCACAGAGTCAGGTGAAAACCTTTACCTTTACTACCCAGATTATTTACTTTAGAATGAAGGAAGGCTGAAATCTGTATATAAGCCGATGAAAACAAAAGAGTTTTGTTTTACAGGATGTTGCTTATATAAAAAGAAACCTACCTTCATCTTGCATCACATGTTTTGATTCCCTGGACTGTCTTGAACTGTGAGGAAATGCAAGCAATGTTTGCAGGAGCTGTAGCAGCAACACATAAAGAAATAACATAACCTAGAACCTGTTGAGAGAATTGTAAGTATATTAGTCACTTAGCAGACTTTTAAAAAGGGACTCATTGACTGCAGTCAGCATCAGCCACAAGCTTTCACAAGACATTTGGATGAGTGTCTCATTCGAAACAGGCGGTAAGCCTCCCCCAAACCAGTCTAGCATGTACATCATCATGGTTACATAAGAGTAATTACACGGATTGTTCCCAGAAGTTGAAACTAAGGACTATCAAAAGGAAAGAACATTGCTGTCTGCGATAAGGACAAGATAAGGACAAGACCGTACTTGTTAGGGTCCCTTGTGAGCGTCCATGTTCCCTTCACATTTGGAGTTTGGTGAAGAAAAGATGTCCAGCAGACAAAGTTTCAGACTTTATGGCAAATGTTTTTACTTACACTGAGGTACAGAAAAGAAACCTCATGTCCTCACTGACACAATCGAAATCCTTATTTCCTAATGACCTATTGACCCAAAAAATACTTTAGAGGCATGGCTAAGGACTCCAAGGCACTCATAATATATTTTAATAACTTTTTCCCCCTTTTAAAAAAACAGCCCCTCCTCATAACATATATTAGACCTTCCGAAGCCAGTTTGGGGAGCTTCAGGGGTTTCTAATCCAGCAGAGTGAGTGGAGTAAAGAAATTCTCCTTTTCTGCAGTGGTTTAGCCCATGCTCGTCCCCCTTTGGGCGAAGGAAAGGGGCTCCTTCCTCCTTCTCCGCCTTACCTGTTGGGATCCACTCCGATCCAGGGGCCGCCGAGCCCGAGATCCCTTCGGGACCTGGCCCAGAGGAGAAAAGAGCCGGGATCCTAGGAGCCCGGCCCTGTGGAGACACCCACTGGCATTCTGGGCGGCGCAAGAGAAGAAGGAGCAGCCCTGGATCCAGAAGCCAGAGGAAGGAGCGCAGCCAAAACCAAGGAGGAACGTCCCATATTTGGCAAGTCAGGGCTGAGCTGCTTCTCTTCCTTGCAGAGGGAGGAAAAAAACACACCAAAGGCGCATGCCACTCCCCTAACAATTTGAGCAGCACAGAAGCTCTCACCCAGCTAGGTTCTAGGAAACTGACTTGAATGGGGCAGGGCTGGAGAAGCGTTTCTTTTTTTTTTTTTTCTAGCCACACATCTCACACATCACACACAAACATCTCGAGCTCTGAGGATTACCTGGGCTGGGAAGGAATCCCACTGGAGCATTGGAGCATATCAAACTACCTGGGAGTCACTCTGGATCCTGCTCCAACTTATAAGAAACACTGCTTCAATGTCAAACAAAAAGTGGGTGTTAGAAATAGTATCATACCAAAGCTGACTGGCACAACCTGGGGATCACAACCAGACACAGTGGAGGCATCTGCCCTTGCGCTTTGCTACTCTGCTGCTGAATACGTATGTCCAGTGTGGACTACATCTCAGCAGTTACTATAAAATCATAGAATCATAGAGTTGGAAGAGACCTCGTGGGCCATCCAGCCCAACCCCCTGCCAAGAATCAGGAACATTGCATTCAAAGCACCCCAGACAGATGGCCATCCAACCTTTGCTTAAAAGCCTCCAAAGAAAGCGTCTCCACGACTCCACCACACTCAAGAACAGGAAACGCAATGTTGGTGGACAGGAAAAGAGATTTAAAGATGGGATTAAAGCCAATCTTAAAAACTGTGGCATAGACACCGAGAACTGGGAAGGCCTGGCCCTTGAACACTCTAACTGGAGGTCAGCTATGACCAGCAGTGCTGCAGAACTCGAAGAGGTGCAAATGGAGGGTAAAAGGGAGAAACGTGCCAAGAAGAAAGCGTGTCAAGCCAACCCTGAACGGGACCACTTTCCACCTGGAAACTGATGTCCTCACTTTGGGAGAACATGCGGATCAGGAATAGGACTCAACAGCCACCTACGGGCCCACTGCCAAAACACTACACTTGGAGGGCCATCATCCTCGGATTGTGAGGGACTGCCTAACAAGCAACATCTCCCCACATTAAAACAGTGGATGTGGCTCTTAATGAGACGTGCCACATTATGACAGGTTGTTTATGCCCTACACCACAGGAGAAATTGTACTGTTTAGCTGGTATTACGTCACCTGACATCCGCCAGGAAGTAGCAACCAACAATGAAAGGACCAAGGCAGTGACATGTCTGGCCCATCCTCTCTTCAGATATCAGCCAGCATGCCAATGCCTTAAATCAAGAAATAGCTTCTTATAATCTATAGAGATAATCGCAGGAACACCTCAGCAAGTGAGAGTCCAACAGTGACCGGCTAAAACCCGGAACCTCAAGCCATGGCTGATACCGAATGAGAAACTCCCTCCTGGGTACACAAAAGGTTGGGTGACTTGGAAGGCGGTGAAGAGACTGCGCTCTGGCACCATGAGATGCAGAGCTAGCCTTAAGAAATGTGGTGACAAAGTGGTGTCTGTGACATGCAAGTGTGTAGAAGAGTAAACAACAGACTACCTATTACAATGCAGTCTCACAGCGAGATCAGAGGCACTCCAAGTGGCCAGCTACTGGTCAAAAGACATTTAGTATAATGCCAAGTTCTTAACTTTGTGTTTTAAGTACATTTAAAATTTATCCTCAATTTGCTTCTGACGTGATAAATAAATTCTAGCCACCCAACAGAATTAGAGTGGTTTGACACCATTTTAATTGCCATGGCTTCACTTTTCATTGCCATGGAACCATGGGTGTTTTAGTGGTTGTCTTTAGACTTTTTTTTTTGCCAAAAAGTGCTGGTGCCTCCCCAAATTACAACTCCCATGATTCCATAACATTGAGCCATGGTGGTTGAAATGGCATCAAACTGTGTTAATTCTACCATATAGATGCTACAGCTACGGATCATTGCTATGGTGTCATGGGAGTTGTAGTTTTACCAGATATTTAGTCTTCTCCACCAAAATGTGCTGGTTAGGTTTCTCACCAAACTCCAAATGGATTTCATAGCATTAAACCAAGTCAGTTAAAGTGGAGTCATCTACCATCTACCATGGAGTCATCTACCATGTAGAATTTTGACTCTAACACATGGCTCAATCTCATGGAATCATGGGAATTGTAGTTTTTCGTCTTTATAAGGTCAAAGTCTGAGGGTACCTTACCAAATTACAACTCCTATGCTTTTGTGGCATTGAGCCATGGCAGTTAAGGTGGTATCAAACTGCATTAATTCTACCGTGTAGTGCACTCCTAGTTTGATGTGTCACTAGAGCTCTGATTGGAAGGCTAAATATTCCCTCAAAAACTACAAGCCCCAGAATTTCATAGCATTGAGCTATGACAGTTGAAGTGGTGTCAAACTGCTATAAATCTGCAATGTGGCTCCATTCTGTAAATATGAGTCAGTTGGAGAACCAATGGGAAAAGTAACCATAATATTTTGTTGTTAGTGTCCCATTTTTTTGGTTTTGTGTCATTATGGCATCAATGTAATCAGTGTTTTTTATATTAATATCACATTAATATGAAAACTGTATTTTTATTTTGGAAACAAAACAAAAAAAACCTGCTGTCAAGGTCCTATGACAAACTAAGGTCCTTTGTAAAAGAGAAAAATGAAGAAAACGGAGTGGAAGGAAATCAACCTGATATATGGTTCTGGAGGTGAGTTCTATGGATACAGTGAACTACTAAAATGATCAGGTGGATTAATTCACCCAAGGAAGCCATTGCCCTGAATTTCCTAAAACTAAGTGGGATAGGCAACAAATGGAGATCTGGAAAGTTTGCAATTTGAAGTTAAGTTGATAGTCGATAATAACAGCAAAGTCTTTTTGTTTTAGTTATAAAATATCTAGGATGAAGTTCTATGCTCTAATTACAATATTCTGATTGAAGAACTATAGGATCTTATGGAGGCCTAGGACAGAACAATCGAGAGCTTGGGAAAGGGGTGCATCTACACTGTAGAATTAATACAGCTCGACCCTCGACCCCACATTAATTGCCATGGATCTATCTTATGGAATCTTGGGAGTCGTCAGACTCACCAAACGACAACTGCTAGGAGCCCTTCTACACAGCCTTATATCCCAGAATATCAAGGCGGAAAATCCCACATTATCTGAGTATGGACTCAGATAATCCAGTTCGAAGCCAGGGGAGCATTTGCACAATTAAAACTTGTGTGACAGTTGTGTCTGTACCTTGGGAAGTCAGACTTGGCCATGGTAGTCCACACTCTGGTAACATCCTGAATAGACTACTGCAACGCACTCTACATATGGTTGCCTTTGAAGACTGTTCGGAAGCTTCAAATGGTCCAACGGGTGGCATCCAGATTGCTTATCGGAGCAGGGTACAGGGCACACACAACCCCCATTATGTCAGCTCCACTGGCTGCCAGTCTGCTATCGAGCACAATTCAAAGTGCTGGCTTTAGCCTATAAAGCCCCAAACAGTTCTGGACCATCTTACCTGTCTGAATGGATCTCTCCCTATGAACCAGCTCAGAGCTTAAGATCATCTGGGGACCCCGCTCTCGGTCCTGCCTACTTTTTAGGAACTATTGGTGGGGAGAAGAGACAGGGTCTTCTCAGCGGTGGCCCCTCAGCTGTGGAATTCCCTCCCTAGGGATATTAGAACAGCCCCCTCCCTCCTGACCTTCTGTAAGAAAGTAAAAACATGGCTTTTGATCAAGCCTTTGGAGATCTTGTGCACTAGATAAATATGGAATTAGGTGCAATGACTATTGAAACAACCTAGACTATGACTTTGGATAACGTGGTTAACAGTGAAGGCATTGTTTTATATGTTTTAATGTATTTTATAATTCTATTTAAATGTTTTTAATTGTCTATTGTTTTTGAAGGCATCAAATAGTTGCCTAAGTGTGAACCACCATGAGCCCCCCCCCCCCCCCCCCGTCACAGGGTGGAAAAAGGCAGGGTAGAAATGTACAAATAAGGTGTTGTACAAAAATGGACTATTCTGTACTCTGGCTTGGTATGTTTTATTCAATTAATTTTTAGCCTGAAAGACCCCAAGGCATATGCAGCCGGTATGTCAAGGTGAATATGGCAGATCTCTCATTTCCTTTCCTTTAGAGAACACCTTCTGTATGGATAACACAAAAGGAAGTGCAATTTCATTTTCTTGGAGATTTTGTGAGATCAGCTGTCGTCACTAAGCTAGCTGAAGACTGCACAAAGACTAATGTTACCAAAAAGGAGTATTCTAGAAGAAGCAACTGTTTGAAGGAATGATAACACAATTGTCAATACTTAATATTTATGTTGGCATCCATATAGTGAAGATGACTCATCCATGCATCAATCTCTGGCAAGGTGGAAGTTGTGTATTCAATACATTCCATTGTAATCTAGTTGTCCAGTGTGATAGGTGTGTACAAAGAAAGGAATTCATAACAATGGTCTTTTGTGTTCCATTCTTAGCATAGGAATAGGCTGCTGGTCTCTTTGACAATGTGAAATGCTTGCTTTACAACAGGGATTTCAACCTTATTTATGCCTAACATCCGGTGTCACATTGCAGTATTTCGCCCTCCTTGTATTTTATACTCTTGGAGTAGGATATACTGTACTTGTAATTGTGGTTAAATTGGGCATTCCTAACATGCTAAACTTTTTATAGTGCCTCAGCCTTATTGATTCAAGTATGACCTGTGCTGACAAATTCCCACTGACTGTAGAATCAATGAGTTTGCCATCCCTTTAGCTGTCACACTGGTAGCTCAATGCTATGGGATCCTGGGATTTGTAGTTTGCTGAGGCAACAATATTCCTTGGCAGGGAGGCCAAAGACCCTGCGAAACTACAGCTCTCATGATTCCAGAGCATTGAGCCATGCCAGTTAAAGTGGTGTTCAACTGCATCAATTCTACAGTGTAGATGTGTTGTAAACAGGACGATGGAATTGCAATAATTGGCCATATTTATCAATTCCCTTAAAAAATGTTGACAGTGGCTTGAGCATATGTTGTGCTCTGCAGATTGATGCCCCCTAGTGTATTTTAAAGTAAATGCATTTATTTGGTCTTTTGGGATCTCTGTGGCAGCTGTTTGGTTGCAATGTTCCTTCTCTTACCTTTCTGTATGACGCTCCATGTTACGTTTTTGAAATGTGCTTTCACAGAAATGAGTCATCCTGTGCCACAAAATAAACCATTTGCACAATACCATGCATGCATGTAAGTTGGAAATTATTTATCTAGCAATATAAAATTTCAAGCATGACAATTCTGTTCCACTGTGCTGAAACTCCAATATAACAAAATAGATTTATTTCAGATATGAAGCACATACTTGCTGTGGGCCTTATCATTTAACTGAGCAAGGATTTGATGTGGACAGTTTACAATTTCTGTTCTGACTTAGAGTTTTGCCATATGTTTAGAGGTCACACAGATAAGATGCTGTATATACTTCTCCACCCAGTCATGCCTCACAGTCTGTGATTGATTTAAGAGCGCCTAAGATTGATGATTGTTAAGTGGCTCTGACCCTTACTAGTATGGTGATTCTGCTCTAATTACATTTCTGGACCTTCCAGCATGCAAAATCAAACCTTTGGTTGCATGCAGCAGTGTCATCTCCATGTCTATTGAAGAGGATAGCTTCATTTGCATGGTGATGGCTTTTGCTTTTCCACATTCAGAAAACTTTCCAATTGCACAAGAAATAAAACACTTAGAAACACTTAGAAACAAACACTTAGAAACAAATGCAGTCATCGCTAATAGTCAACATGGATTTATCAAAAACAAGTCATGCCAGACTAATCTGATCTCTTTCTTCGATAGAGCTACAAGCTGGGTAGATGCGGGGAATGCCGTGGATGTAGCGTACCTGGATTTCAGTAAGGCCTTCGACAAGGTCCCCCATGACCTTCTGGCAAGGAAACTAGTCCAATGTGGGCTAGGCAAGACTACGGTGAGGTGGATCTGTAATTGGTTAAGTGGACGAACGCAGAGAGTGCTCACTAATGCTTCCTCTTCATCTTGGAAAGAAGTGACAAGTGGAGTGCCGCAGGGTTCCGTCCTGGGCCCGGTCCTGTTCAACATCTTTATTAATGACTTAGATGAAGGGCTAGAAGGCATGATAATCAAGTTTGCAGACGACACCAAATTGGGAGGGATAGCCAATAGTCCAGAGGACAGGAGCAGAATTCAAAACGATCTTGACAGATTAGAGAGATGGGCCAAAACTAACAAAATGAAGTTCAACAGTGACAAATGCAAGATACTCCACTTTGGCAGAAAAAATGAAATGCAAAGATACAGAATGGGGGACGCCTGGCTCGAGAGCAGTACGTGTGAAAAAGATCTTGGAGTCCTCGTGGACAACAAGTTAAACATGAGCCAACAATGTGATGTGGCGGCAAAAAAAGCCAATGGGATTTTGGCCTGCATCAATAGGAGTATAGTGTCTAGATCTAAGGAAGTAATGCTACCCCTCTATTCTGCTTTGGTTAGACCACATCTGGAATATTGTGTCCAATTCTGGGCACCACAATTCAAGAGAGATATTGACAAGCTGGAATGTGTCCAGAGGAGGGCGACTAAAATGATCAAGGGTCTGGAGAACAAGCCCTATGAGGTGTGGCTTAGGGAACTGGGCATGTTTAGCCTGAAGAAGAGAAGGCTGAGAGGAGATATGATAGCCATGTATAAATATGTGAGAGGAAGCCACAGGGAGGAGGGAGCAAGCTTGTTTTCTGCTTCCTTGGAGACTAGGACGCGGAACAATGGCTTCAAACTACAAGAGAGGAGATTCCATCTGAACATTAGGAAGAACTTCCTGACTGTGAGAGCCGTTCAGCAGTGGAACTCTCTGCCCCGGAGTGTGGTGGAGGCTCCTTCTTTGGAAGCTTTTAAGCAGAGGCTGGATGGCCATCTGTCAGAGGTGATTTGAATGCAATATTCCTGCTTCTTGGCAGGGGGTTGGACTGGATGGCCCATGAGGTCTCTTCCAACTCTTTGATTCTATGATTCTATGAAAACAGAAATTGCATCAGATGCAGCAGTTCTATCTTTCAAGCAAATCCCTCGCTCCGTCCCTCCCTCCCCCCTCTCAGCCTGAGGCAACATGTCATACCCACACAGAGAGATGAAGTGCAATATTGGATTGCAGGGCCACATAGGTCTTCTTTATTTCTGTCATGAGTATAATAAACACATGTATTAACACACACTTCAACATTGTTTCTGTGTGCTCACTGCAATAACGTCATTTCATCACACAGTTTTGATTTCTTTGGCACAACTCCCTGATAACACCCATAGGTTTTGTGAGCGGGAAAATGATTTATTATTTAACCCTATTCTACGCAAGCTAGTTCTGAAAATATTTTTTTGGGGGGACGTGGTTTCCATTGTTTTAGAGTATTGGTGTTTTAATAATGTTGAATATTGAAAATGATGTTGAAATGTTGAAACTGAATGTTGAAACTGAAGATGGTTTCTATTAGAGGTGTGAAAAAAAAATCCCAAAGTTGTTGTAACTCGTAATTTTTCTTATGTTTCACACTTACAATGTGCATTCTGATGTGCTTGTGCGGTGTGCTGAAAACATTAAGAATTTGACCCTTTTTATGGCTTTGATTCTTAAGTTTCGATTTCTTCGGAAGTGTCTGCGATGCACTTAAAATTCACAGGGCACTCAAGCCCTGTTGAGAGGCGAAGCCAGACCTGTTAGCATGCCTCTCAGCCAATCAGGGCTGACAGAGGAGGGAGGGGGAGGGGGGCAGCCACCATGTTGCCTTTAAATTTGGGAAGAGGAGGAGCCCTATCCTATGCCGAGTGTTCAAAAGGCTCTGCCCTAAACTACATTTCTCAGTATGCATCAGAATGAGAAAGGACCAATCAAGAGAGGGGAGAGAGAGAGAGATTTTTCTCTCCCTAAACAGTCAGTTTTTATCAAAACTTGAAAAAAAATCTCTAATATCAGTAGATGTATGAGCATTTCTGAATGTTGGGTGGAATGATCCCCTGTTATCTTGTGTCATTGGATAGAAAATTCAAGGGTGCCAAAGACCACCGAGAAAAAAGAAAGAAAGAAAATTCATGGAGTTAGCTGTTGTAGCTTTTCTTTTTTAAAAAATGTTGTTTATAAAATGTTTGAAAATTCCCCAAAACTCTGTGAAACATTCTGAAATTTCATGGGCTAACAGTGGTAAATGTGTTCTGGCATTGTAGCAAGTTTCACCTCAATAGCTTTAAAAATGAGGGATATAGGAGCCCCTGAATTTTCTCCATTTATAGTAATTTAATTATGCACATGCGCAGTTTAGGAAATAAGGAGGCGACCATATGCCCATGCTAAACTACAATTCCCAAAATTCATTGGGTTGCAGCAGCCAGTTGTGGCATTTAGAGTCAGTCTAATAATAATAAATAATTTTTTGAATCTGCAAAGAGGACTAAAGTAAGAAAGAAATAGTATAAATCTGTGCTAAGTAGAAGTTATGTGGTTGTGTGTCATATAGACAGCCATTCAAAGAGATTGCTGCTGTCACTTTTTTTGGGGGGGGGGGAGGGGATAAATTGGTTTTGTCTAAACTTTTTTAAATCCCCCAAAATCTGTAGATGTGTGAAACTTTCTGAAACTTCTGGGGATTTATGTCCTGGTTATTTTGTGCATTGTATATAAAATTCAAGTATAAAGAATAAAGAAGGGGAGCCAGGAGGACATTGCCATCTTGTCCCCTGTGACATCAGTGCCTCCCCAACACCAACGGCCACTCTGGGGCCAGAATAAAGAAGGGGAGCCAGGAGGACGTGGCCATCTTGTCCCCTGTGACATCAGCGCCTCTCCCCCAACACCAACGGCCACTCTGGGGCCAGAATTGTTTTTATACTATGTCTTGAATTTTGTTGTTCCTATGTTGTACACCGCTGTGAGTCGCCCCTGGGATGAGAACAGCGGTATATAAGCAAAGTAAATAAATAAATAAATAAGTAGATAGCTCTTGTAATTTTTTTTTGTTTACAAAAATGTTGTTTATAAATACTTTGAAAATTCTCCAAAACTCCATGGATATGTGAAACATTCCGAAATTTGATGGGCTAACAGTGGTAAATTTGTTCTACCATTGTAGCAAGTTTCATTCCAATAGTTCTTAAAATGAGGCATATAGGAGCCCCTGGAGTTTCCCCAGTGGTAGTGATTATTGCATTAATGCGCATGCACAATTCTTGTAATGAAATAGTAACAAAATTTTCACTAACAAAACTTTAGAAACACTTTAGAAACAAAGCACCAGGGCCCCCTAGTTTTGTAAGTACTTTTGAACAATTTTTAATGGATTACACATACCTATTTTCTATATATAATTATAGAAGGGAGTTTTGTCAGGCGTTGTTCCTCATGTAATTAGGTAACAAGCAATACCTGCAGAAATTCCCTCCTCCTCACATCCATTAAATGTAAAGGAATGGTCTCCAGTTTTCACTCTTTGTAACCCTATAATATGGTAATTTATGTCCGATTTAGACTTTTTAATTACTTGTTTAAAAAATTCAAACACTTTTAAAAATCATTTGTGAGTCTTGGGTCCCATTCAGGGAAAGGGTGGAATATAAACAAACAAATCAAGCGATACACTAATTGTCGAAGTGGGTTGTTGTAGGTTTTTCGCGCTGTATGGCCATGTTCTAGAAGCATTCTCTCCTGACGTTTTGCCTGTATCTATGGCAGGCATCCTGAGAGGTTGTTATTTGTTTTTAAATACCCAAACTGTTGCCAAATGAATCAAAACCACGTGAAGAAATTGGGCTCAAGCCCATTTTCAACAAAGATGACTCTTATGTAAAGTGAAATGTATACGTGATGATTAATGTGTATATTTGGGACTGAAAGATCGATGACATTGCAGTGCTTTGCAGGTATTTCTTGAAGAAAACACTCTTCTGAGTAGTAATTTAAGGAACAACTACTGACATGGGAGTTCATAATGCTTTAATGTCTTAAATTGTTATTCTCTCATTCATTGGGGTTTGTGTTTGTATATTTTGTTTGTAATTGCCTTGATTTTACATGCTGTGTGCTGCTTTGAGTCCCATTGTGGGAGAAAAGTGGGATAGAAATAAGTAAATAACTAATAATAATAAAGGAGTAAGCTAACACACAACAACAGACTACATTTCCCAGTTGGGTTGCTCAAACAAAGCTACAAGAAGGATTTACATATTATATTGCGAACTAGCCATCCCCTGCCATGCAGTGCTGTGGCCCAGTCTGTGTATATGTGTTTTTTGTGTATATATATAAATGTGCATATGTTTATATATGTGGTATTGCGCATGCGTTATAATGTATTTATTTTTAAAAATTGGCTTTTAAAGTCTCTTCTGCTGTATTTTTCAGCGTTTTTATGAGTGATGGTCACTTGTTGGCCTGATAGGTGTTTTGTGTCCAAATCTGGTGTCAATTCGCCCAGTGGTTTTTGGGTTATGTTAATCCCACAAATGAACATTACATTTTGATTTATATAGACTAGCCATCTCCTGCCACACATTGCTGTGGCCCAGTCTGTGTATATGTGTTTTGTGTGTGTATATGTGTGTGTATATATTTGTGTATATGTGTGTTTGCATATAGATAGATAGATAGATAGATAGATAGTTTGGCACATGCATTATAATGTAATTTTTGTTTTTTGGCTTTTTAAGTCTCTTCTGCTGTGTTTTCCAGTGTTTTTATGAGTGATGGTCTTTCATTGGCCTGATAGGTGTATTGTGTCCAAATTTGGTGTCAATTCGTCCAGTGGTTTTTGAGTTATGTTAATCCCACAAACAAACATTACATTTTTATTTATATAGACTAGCCGTCCCCTGCCATGCGTTGCTGTGGTCCAGTCTGGTTATATGTGTTTTGTGCGAGTATATATGTGTATGTGTGTTTGAGTGTTTATATGTGGCTTTGCGCATGCGTTGTAATGTATTTTTTTGGGGGGTTTTTAGGTCTCTTCTGCTGTGTTTTTCAGTGTTTTATGAGTGATGATCACTTGCTGGCCTGACAGGTGTATTGTGTCCAAATTTGGTGTCAATTTGTCCAGTGGTTTTTGAGTTATGTCAATCCCACAAACTAACATTACATTTTTATTTATATACGTAGATAGTCTGAGGGAAAACTTTGGCTTTCCTGTGCCTTCAGCCTGGGCAAAGGGGCAGGCAGTCTTACAGCAGGCCTGAGGCCTGGCAATCTTCCTGAAATGTTGAGGCCTGCTAAAGGTAGGCCCATTCTCCCCTGAAGATACACTTGCGGAGGAAATATTTACATAAAGGCACACCTATATATCCGTGGATTCACCCAAAAATAAAACCACAATTTTGCCATTTTATTTAATGGACCCCATTTTTTTACAATGCTACTGTATATGATGGGACTGTGGATTTTGGTATCCACAGGGGTTCTGGATCTAAACCCCAGTGGATACCAGTGGATACCAAGTATGGGAGGGAGGTTGGTGTGGCGCATTGATGAGAGGATTAATTTCATTTGCTGCACTTCTGATGTTCTTGAAGGGGTCACAAACACTTTGTTGAGGGAGGGGGTGGTAATTCTCAGGGCCCTTCCACACAGCCATATAGCCCAGAATATCAAGGCTGAAAATCCCACAATATCTGCTTTGAACTGGGATATCTGAGGCCCCATCCACATAGCTCAATAGTATCCCACTTTATCTGCTTTGAACTGGAATATATAGAATTTGAAGAGCCTTGTGGGCCTTCCAGTCCAACTCTCTGCAAAGAAGCGGGGAAATCGCATTCATGGCAGTGTGGACGCAGATAGCCCAGTGCAAATATTGTGGGATCTTCTGCTTTGATATTCTGGGTTATATGGCTGTGTGGAAGGGCCTTGAGTCCACAGAGCCATATATTCCAAGTCAAAGCAGAAAATGTGGTATTTTATTCAACTGTGTGGAAGAGGCCTCAGCTTTGTTGCATAGTAAGGCCTAACTCTGGGACTTGCAAAGCTATCTCTGCCTTTAAGCAGTAGGTGCTAAGGAGGCAAGGAGGAGGAGAAGTGGATTGCTGTGGAGAAAAACTGTATGTGTTCCCCAAGTGCATAGAATAGTCTTTCTCAGGCTGTCTGATGAAGACAACAACTCCAAATCCATCGTGTGCTAGGGACTGTTATCATATTTGTGTATATTTAGTATCAACTCTTTTTTTTTCCTCCTGGAAACACTCCTTTTACAATCAGCCAATGACTTATGGGCCGCCAGGGTAGAGGAATTACTGCTATGAGTAGTACTCTACTGATAGTAGGTGCTGTTCCCTCATCAAGATTGAAATAATATTTTCTTTTGTAGATGGAATGAGGTGGGCATTTTTATCAGTTATCTGAGGGCCCTTCCACACAGTCGTATAATTCAGAATATCAAGGCAGAAAATCCCACAATATCTGCTTTGAACTGGGTTATCTGAGTCCACTCTCAGATGGGGGATTTTCTGCCTTGATATTCTGGGATATAGGGCTGTCTTGAAGGGCCCTGAGGGATTATTAAGGCAGATAATCCACAATATCTGCTTTGAACTGGGTTATCTGGGTCCCTTTCCACGCAGCTGAATAACATCCCACATCATCTGCTATAAGCCCACATGGCAATGTGGGCTCAGATAACCCAGTTCAAAGCAGATATTGTGAGTGTGAGATTTTCTGCTTGGATGTGGCTGTGTGGAAGGGCCCTGAGTCCAGACTGTCATATAACCTAGTTCAAAGCAGATACTGTGGGATTTTATACAGCTGCGTGGAAGGGGCCTGAGGCAGTAAAATGTATTTGGGTAGCCCAGAAAATTTGGTTGTCATATATGTATTCTGTTGGGGAAAAAACATAATATTCTTTATTATATACTAGCTGTGCTCTGCCCCTGACCCGCGTTGCTGTGGCCCAGTCTGGTGATCTGGAAAATAAAGTAATGAGAAAGTGTTGGTTTCTGATATATATAATTTCTTTATGCTTGTGGATAAACAGTACTTCTTGTTGTTTCATTGTCAGTGTTGATGTAGAGATTGTTTAGTTTGCCAACTCTGAACATATAATTGTCAGTCTTTAGGAGTCCCTTTCAAATCTATGATACTTTATATCTCTGTGTGTGAATCATATATATCTATATCTATGGCTGGAAGGCTCTTTGTCAGGTGGGCTTTGATTATGTTTTCTTGCCCTGGTGAAGGGAATTGGACTAGATGGCCTTAAGTATTTTTTATTGGTCATGGGGGTTCTGTGTGGGAAGTTTGGCCCAATTCTATCATTTGTGAGGTTCAGAACTCGCAAATGTCATGGTCTATTTACCCCAAACTCCATCTGTGTTCATATTTGGGCATATGGAGCATCCTGTCAAGTTTGGTCCAGATCCATCATTGTTCGAGTCCACAGTGCTCTCTGGATGAAGGTGAACTACAACTCCCAAACTCAAGGTCAATGCCCACCAACCCCTTCTAGTGTTTGCTGTTGGCAATGGGAGTTCTGTGTGCCAAGATTGGTTCAATGCCATCGTCGGTGGAGTTCAGAATGTTCTTTGATTGTAGATGAACTATAAATCCCAGCAACTACAACTCCCAAATGACAAAATCATTTTTTTGATTGATGGTCACTCCTTGGGTTAGTAAGTGTATTGTGTCCAAATTTGGTGTCAATTTGTCCAGTGGTTTTTAGAGTTATGTTAATCCCACAAATGAACATTACATTTTTATTTATATAGATTTTTGGGAAGTAAAGCTCTTGGCCCTTCCATACAGCCATATAAGCAAGAATATCTAGGTAGAAAATCCCACACTATCTGCTTTGAATGGTGTTATCTGAGTCCACACTGCCATTTATTCCAGTTCAAAGCAGAAAATGTGGGATTTTATTCGGTGGTGTGGAAAGGGCCTTGGCGTTTGGAACTTCACTACTCATTGAGAGAAATGAAGTAAGTTTCAAACACTGTGTTGTTCTTTATGTGAGGAGCAGAGGGCAGCAGCTCTTTTGGATTAATATCTAAAATTAAAGGAAAATTAAACAAGACTCATCCTTTGCTCTTTTATGTTCTGCAGGGCTGGTTCCTGACATAGTGGGAAAATGTAATTGCCAGTCCCCCACATCTGAGAACCTGAGAAGCTCTGACCTGGGTTATGGTGTTATGAAGACTATTTAGTGCAAGAATTAAGAATAATTTGGTTTTTAAACACCCCATGAAGAACAGTGTAACAGTGGCACTGCAGCTACTGTGCTGAACAAATAGACTATGTACCTCACCTCTCCACCTTGTACCTATAAATTAGCTCTTTAAAAATATCTTATCCCCCCTCCCCCCTTTGTATTTTGGTTTTAGTCCCACCACTGCTATTTCTACTTACTGTGATCGATTTAGGCAGTATACTACATTGAGAAGTTTTTCTAGTATTTTAAAGGTTACCTTTGTAAGAGTAGGCAAAGAAAAATCACCTTTTATCTCAAACTTTTCTCATTTTATTTATTTACTTACAATATTTGTGTCCCACCCATATCAGCCCGAATGCGACTCAGGGCGGCATACAATTTGGCAACAATTAGATGCCATATATAAAAATACATACATCAATAAAAAGCAAAAACATCACAATATATTTAAAAACCATAAAAGCAATGAATAATAACAATTATAAAAACTATGTCTTATTGTTCAAATCCTCAACTGTTCCATCGTCTTAGCCGTTCCTAGTTCATTTTCCGATTTGAGTTTTTCTGGTGATGCTGTGGTTCCAAATGCTTGCTCAAAGAGCTAGGTTTTCACTCTTTTTTGAAATGTCAGGAGGGAGGGGGTCGATCTAATATCCCTAGGCAGGGACTTCCACTATTTTAGTGCTTCATGTGTTGTTGGAACAAAATTTTGATCAGTCCCAGAAACATGATAGTAGTGACCTAAAATATCTAGGATGCAGCAGGCACCCTTTATAAATACTTAGATATAGTAGACTTTCTGATATGAATTAGCTTTAGCAGTTCTGTTTTTTTAAAGTAATGTTGACCTGAATGCTTACTTTTGTGAAACAGAAGAATTGTGCAGTTCATTATAATGACCACTAGGTGACAGTATAATTAAGTCAAACAATTTTCTTTTCTGTTGAGACTAATTGGAAATGTGTTCAGCTTTTATTTGACAAGTAATAAATACTCCAAAGGCATCAGATGCTGTCTAATCTTAGAAGTTAATCAGGGTCAGTTCTAGTTAGTACTTGGATGGGAGACCATCAACATATATCAAAGGCTTTAGGCAATTATTTCAGAGGAAGGAACTGGCAAAGCTGCTTCTGAATACTTCTTGTCTAAGAAAACCTTGTGAAATTCATAGGGTTGCCATAAGTCAGTAGATGACTGGAAGCCACATACATATGCCTATTACTATGCATCAGCCATTGTAACTGGCTATTCTTGAAATGTCTTGAACTGTAGCTCCCATTTTCTTCAGCCAGAATTGAAGCAATTCTCAAACCTAATTTTTGAGTATATTGTGACTTCTAAGAGAGGACTCCTGTGAAAATATTCTCTGATGGTTCAGAATTGACAATGAAATGCTGTGCCACTATATATCTTTGGCCACTATAAAAATAGGATGCTGGATGGGATCCTTAGTTTGATTTAACAAAGTTACCTTTTGGCCCCTTGTACAATGCCGGGCAAAATCCAGATTACTTGTTTTGAACTGGATTACATGGTAGTGTGGACTCATATAATCCAGTTTTAATTTTCTAATACAAAATTGCCATCCCAGCTTTTTTTTCACATAAGAAGCAACTTGAGAAACTGCATAAGGAGCCTTGGTGGCGCATTGGGTTGAACCCTTATGCCAGCTGAACTGCTGATTTGAAGGTCAGTGGTTTGAATCCGTGAGATGGGGTAAGCTCCCATCTGTCAGCTCCAGCTGCCCATGCAGGGACATGGGAGAAGCCTCCCACAGGATGGTAAAACATCCAGGCATCCCCTGGGCAATGTCTCTGCAGATGGCCAATTCTCTCACACCAGAAGTGACTTGCCATTCCAGATGTATACATACAACTACGTCATTGGTAACAAGTCTATTTTATTAATTAGGATGCAGAAGAAAATCAATGTTGCGAGATTAGGTACTTCAGTTTACACATATAGGTCCTGCTTGAAATCAGGTTGTAGTTTTGCAAGGTCTTTACCCCTCTCTGTCAAAGAGTGCTGGTGCCTCACCCGACTACAAATCTCAAAATTCCATAGCATTGAGCCATAGAAGTTAAAGTGGAGTCAAACTCCATTAATTCTACAGTGTAGATGTACCATATGGCAAATAAATCTGTGTACAAGTACCCTTATTCACAAGAAAGCCATTTTTTGCATAGTGTATGCAACAGATTTCATGCAGTACTTCGTAAACTTAGAAAAAGTAATTTTGAAGAGATTTATTAGTATAGGAGACATGCTTATATTTTTAGGGATAGAGAAATATTAGATTGTGAGAATTTGAACAGTAGCAATTTAACTGGGTTTAATCCTTTTTATTGTGTGTTTTTTTAATGTTGCTAGTTGTTTAATTTCATTTTAATGTTGCTGGTCAACTATTGCTCAGCTGATTCTGATATTGCTCAGCTGATCCTATTACATTTGGCAACTCCCACTTAGGGTTCATACTGCTGTCCCAAGCAAATATTCCATGGCAAATCCATATGTGCTAATTTACCTCACCCTACTCCTGCCAATGAAACTGAGAAGGGGAAACTTCTCTGTTTCAGGATAAGTACTTCCCTTTCTCAGGTGGAAACAAGCAACAAAACGTCTAGTGTTTTCTGTTTTGACACAGATCAGGACTAACTCATTGTGTTATATATTACTTATATTGTAGTTTGTTCAGCTACAAACCCCTCCTCAAATTGTGGTTAATTCCAAATGTATTGTCCTTGAGTCATAGAAAGTACAATAACATTTCTTTAAAAACATTCCAGATTTGGGAGATTACCATTGCATATATCAGAATTTGTATATAGCATTTCCCCAGCTTTTATTTCAAATGAACCATGTTAGCTTTCCAGTGGCATTGTCACTCAAAAGACTGAACAACTAATTGCCTGGTCACACAGGTCTCACACACCTCAGTAGACAACCATCATTTAAGAATGCCAACTGAGGACTGAATACCTACTTACCCCAACTCCATATCTAATAAATTAAGGTGTGTCAGACTTGTCTGTACAAGAGATGACTCCTCCCAATCCATGTTATACTACCCTACATCACAGTTTTCCTTTTTCCTTTGCTTTTTTTTTTTTGATGACTCTAGTGCAATCATGCCAGTTCATGGTCCTCGTTTCAACTGAGAAATGGAAAAACATATTTTTGTTCCTACAGAGCTGTGCAGTTCTGAAATTTAATTTTTTTTTAAAGGGAACAATAATGGGAAAGCAAAGAGCATTTATGGCTTTACTCATGGCCTTTCTCTGACTGCCACTGGAAGTATACTAGCCATGTGCTAGCCATTTTGGCAAAGGAGAATTGAGTGGGATGAAAAGATCACCCCCTAAACACTAACGAAAAACAGATCACTGGCACAGAAGAAGAGATTCAGACAAATCTATCACACAGAAAGAACTGCACTTCTGATGAGTGCTGCAAAATTCAAGACCAAGTCCATTGTTCCCCATTTTTCAAAAGGTACTCATGGCACATTCTTTTCCTAAAAGTTCCTGTGAGTGTTTGATGAAATGGATATTTAACTGTGTGATAGGACCCATAGACACCAGTAGGCAAAGAGTGTCAGAGAGTATAAGTGTGTGTGATAAGGAACCTAGTCAATAGGAAAGATGATGATGACTCCTTGAATTTTGGAATCCCGGCCTAGGAGGAAGGTGGCGGTGTGGAGGAGTTGACCATCTCTCCGTTGCCATGGACCGACCACTTCCTGGTCAGATTTAGGCTCACTGCGCCCCCTAACCTCTGCAGAGGTGGAGGACCCATTAAGTTGGTCCGCCCCAGGAGGCTTATGGATCCGGATGGATTCCTGACGGCTCTTGGGGAGTTTCCAGCTACCTCGGTAGGTGACCTTGTTGATGCCCTGGTCGCTCTCCGGAATGGGGAGATGACTAGGGCAATTGACACGATCGCTCCGGAACGTCCCCTCTCAAGTAGCCGAGCTAAACCAGCCCCTTGGTTCACTGAGGAGCTGGCAGCGATGAAGCGAAGGAAGAGGGAACTAGAGAGTGTGTGGCGTTCGGATCCGAGCAAGCCAAATCGAACACGGTTTGTGTCCTTTTTAAGGGCATATGCCGCGGCAATAAAAGCCGCAAAGAAAACTTTCTTTGCGGCCACTATTGCGTCTGCAAAGAACCGTCCGGCTGAGTTGTTCCGGATTGTCAGAGGCCTTTTAAACCCCGCCATTCCAGGCGGGAGCCCTGACAATTCGGCCTCTCCCTGTGAAGCATTTGCTCAGTTCTTTGCAGACAGAGTTGCTTTGATCCGTTCTGGTCTGGACACCATATTAAGGGCAGTCTCTGAGGATGTAACACGAGCACCTGCTTGTCCTATTTTGATGGATTCATTTCAATTGGTGAAACCTGAGGATGTGGACAAGATACTTGGAGGAATGAGGCCTACCACGTCCATCCTAGACCCCTGCCCATCCTGGCTTCTAAAAGAGGCCAGAGGGGGATTGGCTGAGTGGGTTGAGGTGGTGGTTAATGCCTCCCTCCAGGAAGGCAAGATTCCAGCGAGCTTAAAACAAGCTATAATAAAACCGCTGTTGAAAAAACCATCACTGGACCCCACTAAATTTGACAACTTTTGGCCAGTTTCCAATCTTCCCTTTTTGGGCAAAGTCCTGGAATGCGTGGTGGCCTCACAACTCCAGGTATTCTTGGGAGACACGGATTATCTGGATCCGGCACAGTCTGGTTTCAGACCGGGACATGGTACGGAGACAGTCTTGGTCGCCTTAGTGGATGATCTGCGCCGGGAGCTCGACAGGGGGAGTGTGTCCCTGTTGGTGCTGCTGGACCTCTCAGCGGCCTTCGATACCATCGACCATGGTATCCTTCTGGAACGCCTCGCGGGGATGGGTCTCGGGGGCACTGTTTTACAGTGGCTCCGGTCATTCCTGGAGGGCCGGTCCCAGAAGGTGTTATTGGGAGACACCTGTTCAACCCCACAACCTTTGTTGTGTGGGGTTCCTCAGGGTTCAATACTGTCCCCCATGTTGTTTAACATCTACATGAAGCCGCTGGGAGAGATCATCCGGAGTTTCGGGGTACGGTGTCATCTGTACGCAAATGATGTCCAACTCTGTCACTCCTTTCCACCTGCTACTAAGGAGGCTGTCGAGGTCCTGAACCGGTGCCTGGCCGCTGTAATGGTCTGGATGAGGGCAAACAAATTGAAATTGAATCCAGACAAGACAGAGGTACTCCTGGTCAGTCGCAAGGCCGAACAGGGTATAGGGTTACAGCCCGTGCTGGATGGGGTCGCACTCCCCTTGAAGGCGCAGGTTTGCAGCTTGGGTGTGATCCTGGATTCATCGCTGAGCCTGGAGCCCCAGGTCTCGGCGGTGACCAGGGGAGCATTTGCACAGCTTAGGCTTGTGCGCCAGCTGCGCCCGTACCTTGGGAAGTCTGACTTGGCCACGGTAGTCCACGCTCTGGTTACATCCCGTTTAGACTACTGCAACGCTCTCTACGTGGGGTTGCCTTTGAAGACGGTCCGGAAGCTCCAACTGGTCCAACGTGCAGCAGCCATGATACTAACAGGAGCGGGACGCAGGGAGCATACAACTCCCCTGCTGTACTAACTCCACTGGCTGCCGATCTGCTACCGGGCTCAATTCAAGGTGCTGGCATTGGCCTTTAAAGCCCTAAACGGTTCCGGCCCAAGATACCTAACTGACCGCCTCTCGGCCTATGAGCCCACGAGGACTTTGAGATCTTCCGACGAGGCCCTGCTCGATCCCGCCTGCGTCATGGGCGCGGCTGGCGGCGACGAGTGATAGGGCCTTCTCGGTGGTGGCTCCTTCCCATGGACATCAGGCTAGCCCCCTCCCTGCTGATATTCCGCAGGAAGTTAAAGACCTGGCTATTTAAGAAGGCATTTGATCAAGAAGTGCAATGACTGGTAATTTGACCATAGGAATGGAACAATGGAAATGATATCGGATTGTGGGTTTGACGATGAGACGACTCAGAATGGCTTTGTCGCAATGTTGATGTTTTGATGAGATGTTTTCTGATAATGTTGAATTGTGGATTATTTTACACTATGTTTTGTATTTTGCACCTGTTTTTCTATGTTGTACACCGCAATGAGTCGCCCTTGGGCTGAGAATTGCGGTATATAAGCGCAGTAAATAAATAAATAAATAAATAAATTACAAAGCTATTTTTACTTACAAATCTGGGAATTACATTTACTCTAATGTAACATGAATCATATCTTTCCAACCTGAAGTTGCTTCTTATGGAGCCCTTTCTTATTTCTACTTGACAAACAGAAGTTCAATATTTTAATCTGACAGCACTGATCACTTGTTAGATGATCAGAGGGGAGGAAAGGGATGTTTCATGTCCATTTCCTCCTTCACATACCAAACAGCAGATCAGCTCTGTCAGAGCTTAATTTGCTATGCAGTATGTCTATGGTGCTGAAGCATATGCTAGATGCCTTCACTCAGTTCAACTCAGAAGGAATTTCATAAATGGTACCTTATTTCTCCTTGTGATGTCTCTCACTGGGTCATGAGACTCATATTTTAAGCTAACTTTCCTTTATATTATTTTAAAAATATGTACACAAAACTTCTTTGTTTTACAGTGTCACTGTAGCAGCTGAATTTTCTTCTTTTCTTCCATGTAAGTACATAATATATTTCAATATTGGCATCGTTGGTCATTCATTAGTGGTGTAACTAGGACAGAAGTTTTAGAAATTTTCATTATGGTTACACTTTTAAAAGTTATTTCTTACTTTCCCAGTTCTCAAGAGTAATGAAAACAATTTATTTTCAGTTGTTATTCTTAAAATTCTAAAAGCGATAAGGAACTAATTACACAATACTGTGAGTCCCCAGTAAACTGCTGCAGCTAACATATGTAAAGGAGCAACATACAGTCACCCCTCCACATTTTCTAGGGCTGGGGACACAGGATCCCAATGAAAGTGAACAAACATGATTAAAGAAATTGCTTTTTTAAACCTCTCTCTCTAAAATTTTCTAGCATGGCTCTGTGATAGATCTTCATTGGAATGTGACCACAGAATTGCACTGGAGAACCTAGAGATTCCTAGAGGAGATTTTTCTAGAAATCTCTAGGTCCTCCAGCATGACAGGAGGAGGTTGACTATATAGTTACACTGGAGGACCTAAAGATTTCTAGAGAGAATATTTTGTTCAAATTAATGACTAATCAGATTCACAAAAGTTAACATTACAAATGTGGAGGGACAATGTGAACAGTAGGGATATTACGTTCCTGCTTATTTAACCATGTCTAGATACCTTAAACTAGACCCTATCAGAGCTTGGAAGCTAATTAGGGTCAGTACTGATGACCCAGTTCATACTAGTGACGAATACCAGGTGCAGACTGTATTTCAGAGGAAGAAAATGGGAAAACAACCTCAGAGTATTCTTTGCTGAAGAAAAATCTATGAACTTCACGGGCCACCGTAAATTAACAAGTAACTTGAAAGTACATACAGAACACACTAGCAATCAAGACTATACGATCAAATTATATTTTCCTTTCCTTATCTTTTCCTTCTTAGATTGGAAATCTCCCTCTGCTGACCGAACTCTGGTAACCTGTTCTGTAATCCCAGTATTTCCTGCTTTAGGTGTAATCATACTTTGTCTAGAATCTGAAATTATGGTGTGCAAGATTGCATTTAATCCAGGTAGCCACTAACTTTAGTCAACTCTAGCAGGATGTAGCTAGAGCTTTGCTGCTATGAATTTCCTTGTGGAGAGAAAAAGTGGGGTATGAAGAAGAAGAGTAGGAGAAGTAGTAGTAGTTCTGCTCTAGAAGAGTGGGAAGGGAAAGGAGAGTGTCATCAAACAGCTTGCGTCTGATTCCTTGATCATACTTGTCCTATGTTTACAGCAGTAATTGGGGGCTGAGATCCTACATTGTCTGACATAGCTACAGTCATTAAAGTCAGTCTGCCAATTGTTTCTAGAAACACAGCTGTTATGCCAGACAGTGTCCTAAATAAAAGAATTTCCAAGATGCTTCAGATTGGGAACAACGGAATGAATTTCAGAGGTCACTTGATTCTCTGATTAATTTAGATCTACTTATATCACTGTTTTTGAATAGCATACAATATGCTTTGTGAACTATTCTAGATAAGCAGGACTACATCTTGTTCATCACCTCTCCATTGGCTTGTTATTTGATAGTCCCTGCAGTTATGTTCATATATTTGTAAATTGCCATCACTTGCCCTCAGTGATGCCATTATGCAGGTTTATCTATCTGGGGACAATGTGCAATTCACTATATAATATCTAATAATGGGATCAATATCTGACTTACCAAATAAAGAGAAAAAGAAAAATCTGCACGAAGAAGTGAAACGGTAGAACTGAACACAATTGAAATGAGCTAAATTCTTGAGGGCAGGCATTCATCAAGTGCTGGAGATTATAGCCCAACTGTTAAATAAAAAACTGGGCAAACAGTAGAAAAAACCAATAGTAGGAGGAAAAAATAACCTTAAATAAGCACCTGTGGTGAATGGCTTGTGTTCTTAGATATCTCTAATGTTCAGAGCAAGGGAAATAAACAAGATGAACTTGAAATGTTAAACACAAAATATCTATTATATAATAGGCATTACTGAAATCTGGTGGAATGAGTCTCATGATTGAAATGTAGTGACAGAGGGGCAAAACCCATTTTAAGGAAATAAACCAAAGCGGGAAGGAAGAGGAGAATCATTATGTAAAGCATGTTTACACCTGTGAAGAAATAAATGATTTAAATCCTGAAAGCCAAGTTGAGAACATCTAGGTAAAAATTAAGGGGAAAACAAACAATAGTGATGTCATTTGGGAGTCTATTAGAATTGCCCAAGCCTGACTAAGGACTCGGATGATGCCTTCTTGGAACAGATGACAACTCATTCAGAAATGAGAGGCATAGTAATAATTGGACATTTCAACTCTTCTGCTATTAGTTGGAACTCAAACTCTTCCAAGAATATGAAGTCCAACTAATTCCTTACTTGCAGACAATTGCATTTTTCAGAAGATGGAAGGGTCAACAGGGAGATCTGATCTGAACAAAAATTATATCCTAGTTAATGGGGTGGAAGCAGCAAGATCCTTAGGTGGGAGTGACCTATGTTCTCTTGGCACTTGTTATATAGTGGAAAGGGGATGCCAAACATTCATTCTAGACAGGGCTTCTTAAACTTTTCTACTTGCAACTCCTTTCGGCCTGAGAAATTTTTATGCGATTCCAGGGATATGTACGTTTATAAAATAAGTATAAAAATAAAACATTTCTCGATAGCACATCAGAATTTTTAAGGCTTGCTAAATAGTCTGATTTTCCTTTTTATGAAGTACATCTGAAGCATCTTCTGCAGAGTCCAAAGGAAACACTGCACAACAAATTTGTGCAAATGTTTAAAAGGTGACATTAAAAAAACTCTTACTGTTGTCAATTTTTTTTTGGACTTCAACACTGAACTAAGGAGACTCAATTAAGGGTCAGGACCCACAGTTTAAGAAGCAGTGTTACACATTAGACGATGATGATGATTTTTATTTGTTACTCCCCTCTCTCACAGCTCGAGATAGGATGCAACATAGTTAAAATAAATAGATAAATGGACCGTTATATATATATATATATATATATATATATATAATATTTTATATATATATATATATATATATATATATATAAAAGACTAAACCACCAATATTAATAAAAGGTAAATTAAAAAATAATGGTTTAAAATTGATTGAAAAGACATGCCTTTAGTGCTGTTTTAAATTCTGACTTTGCTTGGCTGTTGAACCTCTTCCAGGAGGCCATTCCACAGTCTCTAAGTGGCAGATAAAAAGGTCTTCTGGGTGGTAGTTGTCAGTCAAGTTGCCATCACCTACCAGTTTATGGGGCATATTATACAGGAGAAGGTGATCCTGTAGATAACCTGAATCCAAACCATGCAGGGTTTTAACACTCATAATCAACACTTTGTACTCTGGCCAGAAACTGATTGGTAACCAGTATAAAATAGATGTGATGTGTTCACTCCTAGATCTATCCATAACTCATCTGGTTGCTATATTTTGAACTAACTGGAGTTTCCAAAATTCGAAATGTGTTGTGCAGCACAGGAAATGCTATAATTTTTCTTTTCTACTATAAAGTTCCTTTAGTCACCATAACCAGCTCATTAATAAAAATGTATTGTGTCTAAAATTAGGGGGGGGGGGGGGGAATCCTGTGCAAAAACTGAAGTAATATTTTAGCATCTCCAACAATGTGGAATACCAATAATGTGGAGTACATGTACAGTATTTTATTATAGCTATGATCATTGAATAGTGATGTACTGATTTGAGCATTAGAAAATGCCTCTGAACACAAGGCTCAAATCCTCACTTGGCCATGGAAACCCCGTGGGTGACCTTGGGCAAATCACACTCTCTCAACCACAGAGGAAGGCAAAGGCAATCCCCATCTGTACAAATCCTGCAAAGAAAACTCCATAATGGCTTTGCCTTGGGGTTGCCATAAATTGGACATGATTTGAAGGTACACAGCGACAAAGAATTGTAACACTTAAAATGAAGCAGGAAGCTTCCTTTGGGATTATTCTCTTTTTAGCAGATGGATGGGCCTGGCGTAGCCTCTGGCAGTTCCCCACCCAGCCAAAAAAAAAATCTGCTGTTATCACTGATTACCGATAAGAAGGTATTTCAAGGTACTTACATTTTAACTGCCTGCATGGAAGTGAGCCATGCTTTTCTATACAGGAAAGCTTTTGCAGCAAATGGAATGTAGTCCCTGTAAAAATAAAGCTCTCTCACTATAGCTTCAGATTTTTAAAAAAAATCCCAATCACTATCTCTCAACCAGGTTCCCTGGATCCACAGACAGCTGCATTATGTTGCTTGGGGTCTCCAGACATCTTGTAGATGTCTAGGGATCTAAGGGACCTAGTTGAGACACCTTAGAGAATTCATTTTGTTATTGCACCAAGTTAGGCTACATAAATCCCATTTGAAGGCAATAAAATTTAAGCAACCAAAATTGGGTATAGTTTCGTTTTTTCAATACTTCATATATACTTATTTTTCTAATAAAGTTGTAACCTATAAATATTTAAATTAATCTTTGTTTCTAGAATAAGTGACTAGATTTTCTTGAACAACAGACACCTGGGGAGCAGTTGCTCACAAAAAATGTACATCTATAAATATTCATAAAAGAGCATCACATTTTGAATTGATTTAGCCTGTATGGAAATGCCATTAATTATAGGTTTAAAAAAAATAACGAGAAATTGGTGAATTTCTTAGATAAATATCATATTTCTATAAAAGACAAATGTATAAAAATGACATTTTCAATAATTATAAAATATTGATATCAGTTGTGCTTGTGATGTTTTGTTATTTTAAATGATATCAAATCCTTCTAGTTGTTATTGCAGTAAAGTGATAGTGTGAAATAGATGCTGTTATAGTATAACAATAAGGACGTGACTCATGTATTTTATGTACACATGCATTCAACTGTAGTGACAAATGGCTTCATGCTGTGTGATTAAATGCATATTAGCGTTTGCCCTAGGCATTTGATTATTACCATCTTTACTTCATTACATTTTCACACTGTATGGCCATATAATTTATAAGATAATACAGACATCACTTTGTTGCTGATAGGAATTATTCTGTTTTATGGATGGTGTCCTTTAATTTTGCCTTTCATGGATTATAAAATTGGTTAATATCTGCTGAAGTGAATCACTGGAGAAGCAAATAAAGATGTTGGCCTCAGGTCACAATGTCATTTGTGATACTGGCAAAATCTTACAGGCTCATTTATCACTGTACATGATTGATAATACTATGGGTTAAATGGAGAAAGCTTTGCTTCCATTAAAGGATCATCATGAATGAAGACCTCCCACTTAAAAGTCAGGCATGATGAGAAGACAAGAGACTATCTACAGGTCAAATTAAATAACTTAAATAATTTAAGTAGAATGACAGTGTAATTTGTCCATCCTATGTTATTACCTTGACCCTTGTCAGGCTTACCGCTTTGCTTTCTAGTGGAGAGTACTTAATATGTAATTTTAATAAGTGTTGTTCAAATATATAAAAACCTTTATGGCACTTAAAGGTGTGGTAAAAACAGGTTTTATAATATGCTTTCAAGAAAGCCATTTTTACCTTGTAATATCTGGTAATCATAAAATCAGTAATAGAAAAGCATACAGTGTGGGGATGCTTCAATGTGATTTTAATAATGTTTGCAATATTTATTTTTTGCTATATTGGCTTTAAAAATAAGATTGTGAATGTATATATATATACATTCCTTTTATAACAATGTATATATATATACATTCCTTTTATAACATCCTTTTATAACAAGACTGGAAAGAAAATTGTTTTCTGAAATTAAGACAGACTTCCTTTTTCTTAGGAAAGAACTTACAATTTCACAGCTGTATTGAACTAAATGTACAAAGTGAAAATGTAAATATATTCAATATGTTTTAAAGTTTGAATAACTACCTTCCCCATTCCCATTTCTATATAAAATATTGCAATGTCATCAAATAATTTATATAAAAAGCTCAATTTTTGCAAAGGTCAAAAGAATTATTTTTATTATATGAAAAAATGGCACAGGGAGTAACTTGTATCACATAAGGTCTTTTTAGTTTTGAATTCTCTTTGCTTTAATTCATTGTCCAGGGTCACCTTACATCGTTTCCCCCCCTTTTTTCTGTATAGCAGTAATTCTCAATCTGTGGGTCCCCAGATGTTTTGATCTTCAACTCCCAGAAATCCTAACAGCTGGTAAACTGGCTGGGATCTCTGGAAGTTGTAGGCCAAAACACCTGGGGACCCACAGGTTGTGAACCAGTGCTTTAGAGTATTTAACCCTAACTATTAATTTAATATAGAGTGTCTCACCCCAGTCATTCCACAGATATATAAACCCATTTTCCTATTTCCAACAGACCTCACTACCTCTGAGGATGCTTGCCATAGATGCAGGCGAAACGTCAGGAGAAATGCCTCTAGGAACATGGCCCTATAGCCCGAAAAAACCTACAAGAACCTAGTGATTCCAGCCATGAAAGCCTTCGACAATACATTGAACATCTCTACGGGGAGAAACTGTTCCAAGAAACACGGAAATTGGAGAAACTAAGGACCAGGAAAGCACATCTACTGTGCTCCCTTACTTTCCTTCTACGCTGCAGAGACACAGATACCATCCCACAATTTCTTGCAGCCAAAAGGACTTTCGAAACACCACAGGCTCACCGGATCTATGACCGCCTAGAACGCAACCTCTTACAAGAGAGAATTCACACCATCCGCAAAGAACTCGCAAACACAGACAAGGAACTGCTGCACCTCCATATCAACATCAGCCAGAAGATGAATTCCCAGGACTGGGACAAAATAGACAACCTCTCTTACAGAAAAATGGAGAAAAACATGGCTGTCCACACCAACAGACAAAAACAAAAATTCCACAAACGCCAAAAGCAACAGTCGAAACCAGAACTGGATACATCACGGACCATCATCAACCTGACAGACAGACAACTCTCTGAAGACCAAGTATCCATACTAGCGAAAGGAGGAAACTTTGCTGTAACCGCCACCAGGATCCCAGTAGAAAACATCATTGCCAATGTTGAATCAGCAATTTATCGCCTCCCAGAGGAAGAAGCAGAAGAAGTACGAGCGGAAGCAGCAAGGATCCTGAAAAAGGCAAAACTTCCCTCCAGTAATATTACTAGGAAGGAAAGACAAGCCATCAGAGAGCTCAATTCAGATACTGATATCCTCATTATGCCAGCAGACAAGGGGAATGCCATAGTAATCAAGCATACAGAACAATACAAGGAGAAGATCGAAAAACTCCTGGACCCTACTATATACAAAAAACTCAAGCAAGACCCAACTTCCAAAATAACCAGGAAAACCAACACTCTGATTAAGAACTCCTCAATCAACTTTGACATACGACAGCAGCTATGTAAATCGGAAGCCCTTCCACCCAGGCTTTATGGACTCCCAAAAATCCATAAGGACTCCACCCCACTCAGACCATCGTGAGTGCCATTGGATCCCCCACATACAACCTAGCAAAATTTCTTGCTGCACAGTTACAAAGCCATATTGGGCTCACTACACACTACATCAAGGACTCAGCCCACTTCATAGAAAAAATCAGCAATCTCAAGCTAAATACCAACGACAAACTGATCAGCTTCGATGTGGTATCTCTATTTACCATGGTCCCCGTAGCAGACACCATGGCACTCATCAACCAGAGGTTCCCAGAAGACATCACGGCTCTGTTTCACCATTGCCTCACCACCAGTTACTTTCAGTGGGACAATGAATTCTACGAACAGAAAGATGGAGTAGCTATGGGGAGCCCTCTCAGCCCGGTCATAGCTAACTTCTACATGGAACACTTTGAAAAACAAGCCCTGAAGACAGCAACCAAAAAGCCCACGATATGGTTCAGATATGTGGATGACACCTTCACCATTTGGAGACATGGAGAAGAAGAACTCAACAGGTTCCTGGACCATCTTAACAGCATCCACCCAAAAATCCAATTCACAATGGAAAAAGAAAATGAAGGAAGACTGCCTTTTCTAGATGTTCTAGTCATCCGCAAACCAGATCAACAATTGGGTCACACCGTCTACAGAAAACCCACACACACAGATAGATATCTACATAAAAACTCCAACCATCACCCAAGTCAAAAAAGAAGCACCATTAAAGCCTTGGCAGACCGTGCAAAAAGAATCTGCGAACCCCACCTCCTCCAAGATGAACTGAACCACCTCAACTGGGCTCTCCAGGCCAATGGATACTCCACCTCAGACATCAGAAGAGCTGCAAGACCAAGAACAAGCCACGAGAGTAAAGATGAAGATCCCCCCAGAGGAAAAGTGTTCCTGCCATACATCAAGGGAACCACTGACCGCATAGGGAAGCTGATGAGGAAACATAACATACAAACAATCTACAAACCCACCAAGAAAATCCAACAAATGCTACGTCCAGCAAAGGACAAGAGGGATCCTCTCACCTCTGCAGGAGTCTACCGTATACCATGCAGCTGTGGACAAGTCTACATAGGGACCACCAAACGTAGTGCCCAAACACGAATCAAGGAACATGAAAGGCACTGCAGACTACTTCAACCAGAGAAGTCAGCCATAGCAGAGCACCTGATGAACCAACCTGGACACAGCATATTATTTGAGAACACAGAAATGCTGGACCACTCCAACAACCATCATGTCAGACTACACAGAGAAGCCATTGAAATCCACAAGCATGTGGACAATTTCAACAGAAAGGAAGAGACCATGAAAATGAACAAAATCTGGCTACCAGTATTAAAAATCTCTAAAATTACAACAGCAAAACGGCAGAGAGGAAACAACCAGGCACATCTTAACACCTCTCAACAGAACATTTTCCCAGGCTCAGCCAAGCCTTCAAATGCTAATGAAGGTGGTCAGCTGAAACATTCACACCTAGCTTCAGCAGAGAGCTCTTTGCCCCACCCCAGTCATTCCACAGATATATAAACCCATTTTCCTATTTCCAACAGACCTCACTACCTCTGAGGATGCTTGCCATAGATGCAGGCGAAACGTCAGGAGAAATGCCTCTAGAACATGGCCCTATAGCCCGAAAAAACCTACAAGAACCTAGTGATTCCAGCCATGAAAGCCTTCGACAATACAATGAAAAAACCCGAAAAAAACCAAAAACCAAAACCAAACTAGACTCCTTAGAAGTATGTCTGTTCCCCCATATCATGTTATAATTACTGTACATATAATTAAAACTGAAATGAAAGATGGTTTCCCTTACTTTTCATTGTAACGGCAACCTTTAATTACTTTTATAGTGAAGTGGAAAAGCTCCACCAAATTATGGATGAGGGATATCAAATCATTCAAGTGCTGGCTTATGCTATGCTTCATACTACTACTATATGCACTGTTGAAGTGATGGTGAGATGAGTGGGAGGAAAATGTGTTTTATATCACTAGCTATTGGCTTGTAACATTCTGTTTTTTAAAAAGTTATTAAAATAATTACTTTGTTATTTTTGCAAAACAGCAGTTACTTTAAAACTGTAATTATAATGACAAGTATCTTTTTTGCTTTTTAATGAAAGTTATAATGTATTAAAATGAATCCTTTTACTGTTCACATCCCTACATATAACCATATAATAAATTCACATCTTAAAGAATCAGCCCTCTGTATCTGCAGCTTCTGTATCTGTGGATTCAATCAACTGCAGGTCAAAAAAATTCAAAAAAAATTAGCACAGGTCAAAGGAATTGTGTTGTTGGGCTGGAAATGTAGTAATATGGTATTCACTATTCTCCAGTGCCTCTGGTTGTCAGAGTGATTTAAAGAGAATCATTTGTGACTCACTGACATGAAATCTCACTCTCCCCTGGATTTTGGCCATTCTGACTTGAACATCTGTAGATTTTGGTCTTGCATGAGGGGGCTGGGGAGGGCCAAATGTATAACTGGCTCAGCACCAGTAATCCCAATTTTATTTTATTTCATTATATTTCTCAATTCATTCTAATAAGTATGGAACTCAAATTTCTCTTAATTAATACATGCTGAATTAATTGGTACATTTTCTGTCAATTTAGTTGACACTGACTTTATTATTGTGTTTTCTGTTACAAATGAGTGCTTGTTACAATTTTGTTGGTGATATTCAACTTTATATGAACAAACATTCACTTTGTACTTTGGAATCCTTTTTTTTCTTTATGTCAGGAGCGACTTGAGAAATGGCAAGTTGTTTCTGGTGTGAGAGAATTGATCGTCTGCAACGATGCTGCACAGGGGACACCTAGAAATTTTTTATGTTTTACCATCCATGTGGGAGGCTTCTTTCATGTCCCCACATGGGAAGCTGGAGCTGACAGAAGGAGCTCATCCGCACTCCCCCCAGATTCAAACCTCCGACCTGTCGGTCTTCAGTCCTGCCGGCACAATGGTTTTAACGCATAGTGCCACAGGGTGAATCCTTCTGTGCCCCATCTACTCTGTGGCAATAATCAGAGGCCCCATGTACACTGCAATATAATGCAGCTTGAAACTGCATTATATGAGTCTAAGGTAAAGGTTTTCCCCTGACATTGTCCAGTCATGTCTGACTTGGGTATGATGCTCACCTCCATTTCTAAGCCGAAGTGCGTTACCTTCCCGCTGGAGCAGTAATTATTGATCTACCCAGATTTCCGTGTTTTCGAACTGCTAGGTTGGCAGAAGCTGGGGCTAACAGTGGGAGCTCACATCGCTCGCCAGATTTGGACCTGCGACCTTTTGATCAGCAAGTTAAGCATCTCAGTGGTTTAACCTACTGTGCCACTGGGGGCTCCAATATATGAGTCTACACTGACCATATATTGGAGTTTGAGACTGCATATATGGCAGTGCAGATGGGGCCAGAGAGAATTCTTTCCTCTAGCAGTGTCTGGTGGCAGCCGATACAGTTGCATACAGGCAGGGGCGGCTCCATGCTTGCAGTTCTCCTTAATATAGAGATTTTTTTCTGAGTAGCAATCTGTCTTGTTTGTATTATGTTTTTGTAATCTAAATTAATATTTAAATGAAATAATATGTTCAATTTCTAAGGATAAAATTTCCAACATGGATGATGGATTAAACAAAGAAGCCCCTGCTTATACCATACAAAATTCTTCAGAAGTACTACTTTCCATTCAGCGATTGGATTTTAAAACAAGTTTTCTGGAGGCAATAGAAGAACTGCGTATGAGAAGGGTAAGTGAATTTTTATTTCAAAATACAGTACAATGCATTCAGCAAAATAAATAATAATATAATATAGTATATTAGAGTGGATTAAATATGTTTATAGCTTTTGAAGGCCATTTTAAAGAGGATTTAACAGAACTCTAAGAAAATATTCAGGCTCTACTGAATTAGAATAGTTTCTAGTAAAAGGGAGTTCTACAGTTACTGTTGGGTTACTGTACTTTAGGTCCCAAGATTTAGGTGACTATGGAGAAAAAAGAGGTACTGCTTCCTAACACAATGCTTTAGAGAACTAGAAAAGGACATTTAATATACAATGTTTTTGGTCATTTTTCTTCTATAGAAAACATGAATATGAAATATAATTTATGAAATAAATTATAGAAATTAACACCATTGTAACACATTCATACAGTTTATTGTATTTATTCAGGCCTCCAGAATTGATGTCTGTTTCAACCATATTCATCATTCCATATACATGAATTAATGATTCAGTCTTGTTTTCTTGGGTCTATTGATTAACATAACAATTAAAGTGAACCATATTTCAGCAATGTTGTCTGTGTCCATGTCCTCATTCAGTTCTTTGGCTCCTTGTGTTGACTTTTCTGATAGAGCTATGTCCTGTATCCTTGCATAACATGAGGTGATGTTCAATGCATTTCCTGATTTCCACTGCCATGCTATTAACTATCTATTGTGGTGGTTCTCAAGCTTTGGTCCTCCAAGTGTACCAGAAATCCCAGCCAGTTTACCAGCTGTTATGAATTGTGGGAGATGAAGTTCAAAACATCCAAGGATCAAAGGTTTAAAATGTTCAATAGTGCTAAGTCTACAATAAATTGAAACAGTTGGCTAATAATGCTATGTATTTCTTGAAAAACATCTCTCCAGAATGTTAAGACCACGCATGCACGTAGTTTCCTTTTTCACGATTTCTCAAATAACCTAGATAGGCATTTTAACACCACAACCTCTAACAGTTTAAAAAGTGTGATTGGGGAATATGTTATGACCAATTCAGATCCTATTGTCTTGTTCCAGTCTTGTTAATTTCTTTTGCAAAAATGGGTGCCAGCATTTCAGTCATCTTAGTTGTCCACCTTCCATCTCCTTTGATATTCTGGGTTATATGGCTGTGTGGAAGCCCCCAAAGAGAGATATCCCTGCAACCTCCCTTCCTGCTTATCTTCTAGTCTCCAATGTACACCCCTCTATCAATTATCCCTCCTTCTAAGGTCATTCTTCAGTCTAAGGCAGTGGTTCTCAACCTGTGGGTCCCCAGATGTTTTGGCCTTCAGCTCCCAGAAATCCTAACAGATGGTAAACCAGCTGGTATTTCTGGGAGTTGTAGGCCAAAATTCCTGTTGAGAACTGGTCTAAGGAGACCTCACTTGCAAGTAAACCAAACATGAACTATTCATGTACAAAAACTGTCATGGATGATTTTTCTCAGGTTCAGGACTGGTGAACTGGTCTTTTCTACTCTGTATCATTTCATTTTTTTCCCTTTGGATTATTAGCGACCAGATTGTGGACAGGAATTCCCTTCCCCTGTGCAAACTTTAAACTTTAGAAATATTTCCTAAGTTTGAACAAGTTTTACTTGAATGCCTGGTTTATGTAGGGCATCCTAAACGATTATGAAGCAGTCTTGAAGTCCAAGAGTCATTGATTGAACAGCATGAAGGAAATTGGTCTTGCAATTTCGTAGGAGGTGGATTATGAGTTTGAAAAAGATAGTAAAAGTACTGAGTTTTGGCTGCTTGGATGTGAGCCAGTTATACTCTGTTCCTAAATCTGTTCAGGGTCAAAAATCAGGAGGGGCTTGACCAATGCACAGCCCATCTTGTAAAACTGAAGCCTGGAGCAAGCATTTTACAAAAGGCTTGACACTTTCTAAAGGTCATAACAAGTAAATAAACCATCAAATGACTCCTCGTTTATTGTTATGGTTGCAGGTGTTTTTTTTTTGTACAAACACTTAAATCCTTGTAGTCCTAAGGCTACTAATAAAATATAAACAGTTTTAAAGGTTTTGTGTCTTTTGCTGTTTTTTAAAGATTATATACAGCTTTTATTGAACAGAAAAAAAAATCTTTTTAGGAAGATGCAGGACAGTTTGAAAAACAGAGTTTGAACAACTTCATATTTTCCATTAAAGTAACAGCATAGTGCTGTTACTTTTTTGGTTTGGTATTTATTTTTTTAAATGGCCAGCTCTTTTTTGAAATTATGTTGCATAGCTGCCACTTTTCGTCCATCAAACTTTTAGATTATAGATTACACAGTTATCAAACACTTCGGAAAAAAAAATTCAAGAACATGAACCAGCCTCAGTTTATTTCAATCAAATATTTAGTTATTGATGCAGTTGCCCCTTCCCCCCAATATCTACAGATTCTGGATCCACAGATCCAACACTGAAAATATCTCCTCAACCACACACACACAAAACTTCTTGATTTGGCCGTTTTATATTCAGGATACCATTTTATTATGCAATCTAATATAATAGAACAAGCATCCACAGATTTTGTTATCCGTGAGAAGTCCTGAAACCAAACCCCAGCAGATACAAAGGGTGTACTGTATAACCTTTTAATTTATATAGCTCTGTCTGCTCATCAATTGAATATGTGAGGTAGGATATGAACAGATATACATGACTTCCTTGTTTTCTAGCTCTCTTGTTAATGTTTATATTTTTACAATGCCAGAAATAACGCAGCATTGCAATGGTGAAAATGGTACGGTCCTCTCGATGTTGTTGGAATAGTCAGCATGAGACATGATGGCAGTGACAGTCAAACAATATGGGCAAAGCTGAGTGGTTCCCACCTCTATTATATTTAAAATTAAAACTATATACAAGGCCATTCACAATTTCTTTCCTTCACTACCAACACCCAAAACCTGTTGTGTTTACAGTTTATGCAGTTGTCTTTAATGCTCTCTTTTTTTTTTCCAAATGAAAACTGCCTCTGAAGTCATGAGTGCAAAAACAAAAGTGAAAAAGCAAAAGCTTAACCTTTTCCTATTTGCCCATTTTTCTCCACCAAATCACCCTCGGCTTCCTTTTCTTCATGTGGGAGAAAAGATATGAGAACACTTTACTGATTGTTTTCTACAGGAGTTTCATTCATAATGTATCATGTTTCTACTTTTCATTAATGTGTGTTCTGCTGGTAGCACATTTTAACGGCATTTGTAAATAAATTGTTTAAAAGTGTACTCCCCCTTCTGTGAAAAGTCATAGGGTAATCAAAATAATTGGCCTTTGTCCCTGATGGGGGAGTAATAGGAGATGTATCTAGAGTCACTGTTTATAGACAATTATAAGAAACTATTTTGTTGTAGTTACAGAATATTATTCACCTAGGGAGTGTAGAAAGATATTTATTGAGCTTTTACATTTTGCTGTTTATCTATTTTACTTTTATGTCATATAACATTTGTACTATTCTGCAAACAATACTATAATATCATAAACAATTGCTCTTGCATTTTTGTGACAATATGGAAAAGCAAAGGTTCAGGCAAGACTGTCTAGAACCTTAGAGACCCACTACTAGTGATTATAGAGGATATTGAACTCAAAGTACTCTTCCTGATAAAAATCTGAACATCAAGGACTAACTTTAAATCTATCAGATTTGGGAACAACTGTCTTGATTTTTGAGTCCAGTTTGAAAATTATGATTCTTTTCCATTCTGGATAAGAGTAGCTAGCTAAGTTGAAAGTTATGAACGACATCTCCTGGAAGCAGAGGTGCCCCTAGGTAATTTTCAACGGTAAGCAAACAGTATTTTGGCGCCCCCCCCCCCCCAACCAATCACTGATATATTTTTTCTGTTCGTCGTGGGAGTTCTGTGTGCCATATTTGGTTCAATTCCATCATTGGTGGAGTTCAGAATGCTCTTTGATTGTAGGTGAACTATACATCCCAGTAACTACAACTCGCATATGTCAAGGTCTATTTTCCCTCAAGAGCACCCCTGGGCAAAATAAACTATACTGCAAATGCTTACTTTGCGTAATGGGTTGAGCCGCCCCTGCCTGGAAGCCCCATACATTTTGGCAGCAGGAGGATCTACACTGAAGAATTAATACAGCTTGACACTACTTTAACTGTCATAGACCAATGCTATGGAATCACAGGAGTTGTAGTTTGACAAGGTCTTTAGCCTTCTCTATCAAAATATGCAGGTGTATCAACAAACTACAAATCCCAGGGCACAACATCCCTTTTTCTTGCTGTGGCCCCATGCTCCATGAAATTCTGCTCTGGAAGGATGAGTAGAGATAAGGCGACAGCGGGAAGAAGGTGCTACTGTTACTTTTATTTCAGATGTATATATTTGCTACAATAGGATTTTTTTAGTGTTTTAAATTGTTGAATAAGAGTTTTATATTCAGTAAAGAAATAGATGTTGATGACAAATTGTCATTTATGAGACAGAATAAGAATATGATGAAAGAATAAGCATGACAGAATTAAGATTTGTGTAATCTAAAAGTATAGTTATTCATTGGTGAATTGTTATTAATCAGGCAGTTTCTATTTTAGTCATCTTCTGAAATATTTTAGTAAGAAATATACTTGTTCATATACTTTATCTGTCTAACCCATTTAACAACTAAATGATGCACCTTTCTTTTATCCAATGGACGTGTTGTATGTATATTGATTTGTATTTGAAAAAAGAAAGAGTTGCCTAATCTTGTTCATTAGTTATTCTTAATTTTATAAAATAAAATAGTGAATAATTTCTGTTTATTTTTGAAATCAGGATGCAGAGATTCATTATGGGGAACAAATTAGCAAGTTTGTGGTTGAAAAACAGGAACTTGAATGGCAAAAGGTTGGTAGCTTTTTAAAAGATACTGATAATTAGGTAGTATCTTTTTGTAATTTAACTGTTTGAACTAATACTAATAGTAAAAAAATGATTTTTTACATTTCTGGTCAGATTTACATATTGAAATTCATAGAATCATAGAATCAAAGAGTTGGAAGAGACCTCATGGGCCATCCAGTCCAACCCCCTGCCAAGAAGCAGGAATATTGCATTCAAATCACCCCTGACAAATGGCCATCCAGCCTCTGCTTAAAAGCTTCCAAAGAAGGAGCCTCCACCACACTCCGGGGCAGAGAGTTCCACTGCTGAACGGCTCTCACAGTCAGGAAGTTCTTCCTAATGTTCAGATGGAATCTCCTCTCTTGTAGTTTGAAGCCATTGTTCCGCGTCCTAGTCTCCAAGGAAGCAGAAAACAAGCTTGCTCCCTCCTCCCTGTGGCTTCCTCTCACATATTTATACATGGTTATCATATCTCCTCTCAGCCTTCTCTTCTTCAGGCTAAACATGCCCAGTTCCCTAAGCCGCTCCTCATAGGGCTTGTTCTCCAGACCCTTGATCATTTTAGTCGCCCTCCTCTGGACACATTCCAGCTTGTCAATATCTCTCTTGAATTGTGGTGCCCAGAATTGGACACAATACTCCAGATGTGGTCTAACCAAAGCAGAATAGAGGGGTAGCATTACTTCCTTAGATCTAGACACTATGCTCCTATTGATGCAGGCCAAAATCCCATTGGCGTTTTTTGCCGCCACATCACATTGTTGGCTCATGTTTAACTTGTTGTCCACGAGGACTCCAAGATCTTTTTCACACGTACTGCTCTCGAGCCAGGCGTCCCCCATTCTGTATCTTTGCATTTCATTTTTTCTGCCAAAGTGGAGTATCTTGCATTTGTCACTGTTGAACTTCATTTTGTTAGTTTTGGCCCATCTCTCTAATCTGTCAAGATCGTTTTGAATTCTGCTCCTGTCCTCTGGACTATTGGCTATCCCTCCCAATTTGGTGTCGTCTGCAAACTTGATGATCATGCCTTCTAGCCCTTCATCTAAGTCATTAATAAAGATGTTGAACAGGACCGGGCCCAGGACGGAACCCTGCGGCACTCCACTTGTCACTTCTTTCCAAGATGAAGAGGAAGCATTAGTGAGCACTCTCTGTGTTCGTCCACTTAACCAATTACAGATCCACCTCACCGTAGTTTTGCCTAGCCCACATTGGACTAGTTTCCTTGCCAGAAGGTCATGGGGGACCTTGTCGAAGGCCTTACTGAAATCCAGGTACGCCACATCCACGGCATTCCCCGCATCTACCCAGCTTGTAGCTCTATCGAAGAAAGAGATCAGATTAGTCTGGCATGACTTGTTTTTGATAAATCCATGTTGACTATTAGCGATGACTGCATTTGTTTCTAAGTGTTTGCAGACCGCTTCCTTAACAATCTTTTCCAGAATCTTGCCCGGTATCGACGTGAGGCTGACCGGACGGTAGTTGTTTGGGTCGTCCTTTTTTCCCTTCTTGAAGATTGGGACCACATTGGCCCTCCTCCAATCTGCTGGAACTTCTCCCGTTCTCCAAGAACTCTCAAAGATGGTTGCCAATGGTTCCGAAATGACTTCCGCTAGTTCCTTCAATACTCTGGGGTGTAGTTGATCTGGCCCTGGGGACTTGAACTCATTAAGAGCGGCCAGGTATTCCTGGACGACTTCTTTCCCAATTTGGGGTTGGATGTCCTCCAATCCCTCATCCACTCCATCTTGCTGAGGTTGAAGACTCTCTTTTTGTGAGAAGACCGAGGCAAAGAAGGCATTAAGTAGTTCTGCCTTTTCCCTGTCCCCTGTCAGCATTGCCCCATCTTCTCCTCGAAGAGGTCCTATCGCCTCCTTGTTTTTCCTTTTTCTACTGACATAAGAATAGAAGCCCTTTTTATTGTTTTTAATGTCCCTGGCAAGTCTGAGCTCGTTTTTTGCTTTAGCTTTGCGGACCTTTTCCCTACAGGTGTTGGCAGGCCCGTAGCCAGGATTTTGTTTCGGGGGGGGGGGGGGGGGGGCTAAAAAATTTTTCAGGGGGGGTTTCGGGGGGGGGCTGAGTTTTGGGGGGGGGGCTGAATCTGAGTGAAAGAGGGTCTAGCCTAGCAAACCTTTTGTATCATTACCCCAATACCCCCATGCATATGGGATATATTGAGTATGGTGATCAGATCATGATATGAATAAACATAACAGTTTAAATAATGCACCAATAAGGCCTTTTCGCGAACCACCATGAAAATTTCGGGGGGGGGGGGGGGCTGAAGCCCCCCGAGCCCCCCCCCCTGGCTACATGCCTGGGTGTTGGCTATTTGTTTGAATTCTTCTTTGGTGATTTCTCCCTTTTTCCACTTCTTGTGCATGTCTCTTTTGTGTCTTAGCACAGTTAGAAGTTCTTTGGACATCCATTCTGGCTTCTTTGCACTTGTCCTATTTTTTCTTTTTGTTGGCACGGTTTGCAATTGCGCCTTGAGTATTTCACTCTTGAGAAATTCCCATCCATCCGTAGCTCCCTTGTCTTTTAGTATCTGTGTCCACTGAATGCTGCTCAGTGTTTCCTTCATTTTTTGGAAGTCAGCTCTCCTAAAGTCCAAAATGCGGGTTTGACGTGTCTTAGTTTCGGCCTTCCTTTGTACCTCAAATTGCAGGAGCACATGGTCACTTGCCCCTAAGGATCCTACCACTTCGACCGCATCGATCAGGTCCTCCGCATTTGTTAGGATGAGATCAAGAGTAGCCAATCCCCTTGTTGCCTCTTCTACCTTTTGGACCATGAAATTGTCTGCAAGGCAAGCGAGGAATTTGTTGGACCTTGTACTCTTGGCCGAGTTTGTTTTCCAGCAAATATCGGGATAGTTGAAATCGCCCATGACTACTACATCTCTTTTCTGTGCCTGTTTGGTCAACTGTTGGCAGAAGACTTCATCAAGATCTTCCTCCTGGCTTGGGGGTCTGTAGTAGATGCCTACAGCGACATCTTTTTGAGTCCCAGTTCCCTTGATTCTTATCCAGATGATTTCAAGCTGGTTTCCCAGATTGCTGTCTTGAATTTCTTCTGCCGCATAAGAGTTTTTGACATATAAGGCTACTCCGCCTCCTCTCCCCTTTGTTCGGTTTCTGTGAAAGAGGTTATACCCCTCGATATCTACATTCCAGCGATAGGAGTCATCCCACCAGGTTTCAGTGATGGCTATGATATCATATTTGTGGTGTAGTGCTAGAAGTTGGAGTTCATCTTGTTTATTTCCCATGCTCTGTGCATTAGTGTAAAGACATGTGAGCCCCTGGGATCTTCCCTTGAGCTGTTTAATTGGGATTATTGTGCTTTTGGTACTTGGTCCTTGTTGTGTTTGTGCAGCCCTCCGTTTAGCCTTCTGGCGATTCCCAGACATTATGGGTAAAGTAGTGTTCGCAAGGCTGTTGTCCCCCTCCCCCGGTGGACCTAGTTTAAAGTGCGTCTAATGAGGTTTGCGAGTCTGTGAGCAAAAAGGTGTTTTCCTACTTGTGTGAGATGCACCCCATCCCTTGCCAGTAGGCCATCCTCCTGGAATAGCAGGCCATGGTCGAGGAAGCCAAAGCGTTCCTCCTGACACCATTTTCTAAGCCAGTCATTGACCTGTACTATTTTTCTGGCTCTTGTGGGTCCGTGTCTTACAACAGGGAGGAGGGATGAAAAGACCACCTGTACATTACATTCTTTTAGCATTGCTCCTAGAGCTCGAAAATCATTTGTGATCTTTTGAAACGTATGCCTTGCAGTATCATTGGTTCCTACATGAATCAAATTGCTAACATGAATCAAGTTCCTAAATTGCATAGTTATGGTTTTACAGAAAACCATATACTACTCTTTGCACTAATAATCTAGTGCATATGTTCTTTTATTTCAAGATACTGCTATTATTATCTTGTCTGTAATTATTAGTTATAAATTAGGGGTTAAAGAGCTTTAAACTGAAATATTTTCTTAATGTATCAATGAAAAACTATGCTTGGCAGTGCAGTGAAAAACGTCACATGTAGGAATTAGTTTTGACATAGCTTAATGTGAATTATTGTTGACAAATAGGAAGCTCTTCAACAACAGAAAGAAGCATTAAACAAACAGCACACAGAAGCCATGACAGCTATTAAAAAACAGGTAGTATGACATTTTTATCAGCAGTATAATCAATGTGCAGGTACATTTTTGAGAAGGCAATATTCTCATTCAAACTCAGAAGCATCCCCCCCCCCCCCTCTAGCTTTAGGCTGCAATCTTGTACTAAATTACTTGACAGAAAATTACTTTGAGTTTGTTTTGGGATTTAACTCTGCAAAAATATGAATTGAATGTAATTTTCAGGTCCAGATAACCCTGCTGTAGGGACTGGCATTTTTGCTCTTTTTAAAATAAGGTGATGAATATGCCCATACTGGAGAGGAAGCGGATCCAGACGCTCACATTAAACAATAAGATATTAACATTGACACAATGTCACATCGGTTGCATTGTTGGTATGTATGTGTGTGTATGGTATACCAATGAACTACCTCTGAAGAAAATAACTTTTTAAAAAGTTCATGGACACACATATGAAAGGAGGAGTGTCATGTCTTCATTTATAGCCAACAGGTATGTGTGACTTTTGAATACCATTAATCACTTTATGCAAACAGATCTGGAGAAAAGAGGTAGAGAAGTAAGAGTTTTACGCAATGCTTCATATCTGTAAGAAAAGTTATCTAGATTTCTTAGTACAATTCTAATGTACAATTACTCTGAAGTTACTCTGATGGTTTCCCCCCAATAAATATTATTCAGATAGGTTTAACAGATTTTGTTTCCAAGTGTATTTTTACACTGTAGACATAGTGACATGTCATTTCATTTGAAATATTTATTGCCTCTATTTGACAAGATGTTTTAGATAGAAAATGGAAAAATGTGTTCTATTGAGGGCATTTCTCAAGTACTTCGCTAAATTTAAGCTGATAGAGGATTCTAGTCATTATTTATATCCCTCCTTTTTTCCAAACTAGGACATAATAAAGAATACAATTATGAAGGCATAAGTGTAAATTAATGGAAATAATAATACAAAAATATATAAATTAGAAAAAAATATTTTAAAAATGTTGCATTTAGGAGGACTATATTCAAGTTTCTTATGTGAAAATGGACAAAGCACACGTGTGCATTAAACGTGTTTGTGCTGGAGAAACTGAATCTATCCCTCTGAACAATGCCTCCCATTTCTATTCTGATTGCCTATAAGCCAAATGGAAGTTTTATTTTCCCTTCTCTTCCATAATAACAGGGAGAGGAAGGGCAAAACTAATAGTTTTAAGCCACAGTATTTCCTTTCTCCTGCAGCTGTTTTAGAAAGCAGAGGAGGAACCAGTTTCTATTTTGGAGAGGAATTTCCTTTATAGTTAGTTCAACCCAATGCATTGTGCAAGTGCCTTGACATTTGGTTTATAATAATTACATTCTGTGTTGTTTTAATTATTTGATCATGATGTTTACATTTATTTCTTTCATGTGGTATTAAAGATTCAGGTGAGAATGCTTGCTATGGAAGAAGAAAAGGTAAAGAATAAATTATGTGTGATTAATTCATTCAGTAAATGCGTACTCAACCAGTAATGGAGATATGGGGTGCTTTGTGTAGAGTCTGATGTCATTTCAAGTGTGTGTGTGGTTATTCCTTTAAGGCAGTGGTTCTCAACCTGTGGGTCCCCCAATTGTTTTGGCCCTCAACTCCCAGAAATCCTAACAGCTGGTAAACTGACTGGGATTTCTGGGAATTCTGGGCCAAATCATCTGGGGACCCACAGGTTGAGAACCATTGCTTTAAGGTAACAATTGAACAAATAATATAAAGGCCTCACCAAACTTTGAAATTTGACTGAGGCATTATAACTTCTTTGCTCATATGCAAGAGTTCTAGATTCTAGCCAGGAAAAGGATTAATACTGATTAAAACATTGATTAAAAGATGATGCAATGGGAGAAATATAAGTTGCTTATCTGAAAAGGCCAAATATGTAAAACTAAATCTCACAAAATATATATTTTGATCTTGCAACCTGTTGGCTGAGAAGCAAAGGCACAAGTTGTCTCATGTCAGGAGTACATTTCTATCTCATGTTACACTGAAGACACTCTAACAGTATTTTAATTGTGTGGGAAAAAAGGTTTATATTCGGTTTTCTGCTCTGTAGGACAGTAAGTTGAAAAACTATGAGGGTGACTCAAAATTATCTGCTTTCTTGCTGTATAATTTAATCAACTTTCAAGAAAAAACAAATACATCATTTTTGACATAATCTCCCTGCTTTTCAATACACTTCTGTCCATCTGTCGACAAGCTTTTGTATTCCCTTATTTAAAATGTTTTAGACAGAGCTGTGAGCCACGAATGCACCATTGACTTTACCTCTTCATCAAACATAAATCTTCATCCTCATAGGCTTCTTTCAGGGGACCAAAAGGTGATGGTCCAATGAGACTAGATCAGGACTGTAGGGAGGATGCTTTTAACACTTCAGAACTAGGTTTTTGGAGAGAGTCAACAGTATAGGCAGTGGTGTGCAGACATGCATTGTCATGCAACAGCACAATACCCTTGGATAGCAGTCCTCTTCATTTTGTCTGAATTTTAGGCTTCAGTTCTTCAGTGAGCATCTCATTTTAATGACCACTGTTGAATGCAGTGTTTCTCAAATGGTGCCCCTCCAGTTATTTGGGACTTCAGCTCCCAGAAATTCCAGCTAACTTACCAGCTGTTAGGAACTGTGAGTGCAAAAGTCCAAAACATCTGGGAGAGCACAGTTTGAGAAACTCTGGTTGAATGAATCACTGCACACTGCTCTTTGTGGAGAGACAACCATTTTTTCTTCACTGTAGACTCAAATAAACTGAGTTAACACTTTCAAAGCTGTATAGCAGTGACTGGGGAGGCAGCAACCTCATACAGAAGCCACTGATAAGTCAGTGCAGCCAACAGAAGTTTTAATATAACCATGATTCTAGTTTAATAACCAGTTTTAATGGGAGTTTCCCTCCTGTGGAACTCTGGGATTTGGAGTTGAACAATGGTTTTCAAAATTCTCAGACAGACAGCTCTTCAGTCTCATCAAACTACAAACTCCAGGAGAGTATAGGACATAGCCAGGGCAATTACAGTGGAATCATAACATTTTAATGGTGAGATATTTATTGTTGGGAACATAATAATCTATAGAAAAATGTGACATATTTATTTTGCTGTGAGTAAACAAACTTAGAATGCAAGGTGAAAATGCTCACATCACTTTCTAAGTTTGTATATTCACAGCAAAATAAACGTGTCACACTTTTTGGAGATTATTATATTCCTAAAGATATCAAATGAGGATGTGTTGAGAAATGTTCTATTTCTTAATAAAGGATCTTGATTTTTTGTAGGGTAAACATCTGCTTGCTGAGGAGGCCAAAGAAAAAGAAATGGAAGGACTGAAGGAAACTTTAAAAAAATTACAGGTATTCAGTTTTTAAATGCATTCATATTTGGTGCATTTAGGCCCTGATCCAATAGAATGTATTGCAGGAAATTGAATGGTGGGTGCTCACCAAAAAAATAAACAGGATTCCTGCCTAATAGCAATTAGCTAGTGAAGGCACTGCTAGTACAATCCCTACTTTTTTTCCCCAAACAAGCGAGTGACAAAGTCAGCTTTACTTATGTGACATTGTTATTGTTGTTGTTACTGCCACATTAGACTCATAATGTCTTTGTCTGGTTTTTATTCTGGTCTTCTTCCTAAAAGTTCAAGCTATTTATTTCTGCACACATATAGAAAATCTTGTGAAATGGGCAGTTAAAAGCCCATGGTCACCCAGTGCATTTTTCAAGAGTCTAATGTCACTACAACTGCTATACTGTACCACTTACTGCATTTCAGTTGTTTAGTTTATTCCTCATTTGTGCTAATTGTACAGACAGAGAGGCTTATTTCTCTTAGCTTGTGTAAACCAATTTATTTAGTTCAGTGTGCTATCCCTCACCACCAGGACATGATGATATCCTTCTTGCATATTCAGAAATTGCTGTCAATCACAATGCAGAAAGCAAAAGTAGGGAATTTTCACTTTTGTTGGTGAGAAGAGACTAGTTCACTTCTGTTCATTAAGACATTCTATTTATTCTATTTGCTCTTCATAATTAATTCCAATAGTTAATAATTATAGTTTTTGGAATTTATGTGTACTGTAATTAGTTTATCTAAAGAAAATTCCAGACATCCCTAAAACAGTAGGAGACAGCTTATCAGAACGGTGCTGGAACAAGGTGAGCAGAAATGTTTCAGTCCCCTTAAGATTAAGCAAGGACGGGGGGGGGGGGGGGGGATAAATGCTCTAGAAATGATAGTTTGCAGATCAGTCTACTGATCATTTTGGTTACACTGTTTTTCCATCTCTACAACATGCTTTCTAAGTTCAGTGACCAAAACTGTACACAGTATTTAGTTATGGTTGTGTCTCATATACAAATCCATGATGTTACTTCTGTTTCTTTTTCTACTTATGCTCATCTTGGAATGTTCCTTTTAAAAATATAGTCTTCACACACTGGGTATCAGTTTCAAAGATATATCAACCATAATCCCTAGAGAACCTTTGGGCAGTCAATGCCAGCTCTGACCCTATCTGTGTATATCATATTTGGTTTTACTGAAATTTTATTTACCATTTTAAAGTCAATTTCACAAGTTTAGAGAAAGGTTTTTGGAGTGCTTTATAATCTTTTTCTCTTCCAACCACCTTAAATAATATGTGGCCATCAGTAAATGTGATAATCTCACTATATAGCCATAACTCCTTAGCCTGTGTACCTCAAGAATAGTAGATGTACATGTTTTGTGTTTTCTTTTGAAAACATTTTGTGTGCAATCCTGTCCTTCTAACATTTCTCCACAGCTCTTGGTTTCAAAATAATCTAGTAGAGCTGTGAATGTATTAGATGTTATAGATACCTTTGCATTCACTTAACTTGTCTTACATATTTTCCCATTGCTTGTTACATTGTCTTTATTCTTTCTTACTTATTTTTGAAACATTTCGTTTATTATTTTGCTATCCCTATGTAATGGTTCAGCTAGGACTGGGGTTAAAGAGCCTGTCGTCTGGAGAGCATATGCTAAACCAAGCAGGCCAGGACAGAGAAACACACTCACCAGGTTGAAAGTAACGTCAAAGAGGTTTAATACAATTCGGCCAAAAAGGATGCAAATAGAGGCAATTTGTTTCACAAGGGACAAGCATAAACATACAGAGAAATGCAAGACATGTTATACAGTTCTGACAGCCATTCAAACCTCCTGCTCCATTCCCTGATTGGTTAAGAAAAGGGCCAGCCAGGATCTGAGTTGGGATTGACTGAGGATTCCCACCTGCAGGTGGGGATTCCCTGGGCAGGAGAAAGGGCAGCTGCAGAGATGCCCCTGGGAGGGCTCAGTCTGTGAGGAAACAATGGCACAGATAGGGGTTTCTTAAATAAGGAGTGCTCAGAGATGGTTTTGCAGGTCTCTCCCTTGGAAATATAGCTTACAATACGTAACATTTTTTGGCAGTCCCCCATCCAAAGTACAAACTTCTTAGTTTCTAAAATCAAATGAGATCTGGTGCTTTTAGGATATTTAGATCTTTCCCTTATTAGCAAGAACAAAACTTCACATAATACTTTTTTTCTTGCTAAATCATTTACTTCAACATAATTTTATTAAATTCCATAGGGCTGCTTTTGTTGAAATTATTTCCTGGAGTTGTTTATTTATTTTTAAATAGGGCTAGTTTGCTAATATGATTATTTTAGAAAGGAAACCAAATAAAATATTAGAGCAGAATAGGGAAATACAATGATGAAACAATGTTCTTAAATTATATGAAATCATACTAAAATTTGTTCCATTATTAATCACTTAAGCGTATATTTGTAAATGTGTAACCTTAACCAGAATAATGAGCATTTTCCTTATGTTGTTTAGCTGTTCCTCAGGATACCCAAATTGTTTAACTGTGTTATTTATTTTCACACAGTAACAATAGGAAATGTTATCTGTCATTAATATTGTTCTTATTACTTTGTGCTCATTAACTTTATAAATAGCTTTGTTATTTTGATGTCATTCTCTGTTTAATAATCAAGTTAATGCTGTGATTATTGTAAAAGCAAATTTCTTCACATTGCTGACCTTCTGTGCAAAGGCTGAAAGGATTTGTTATGCCTTGCTCAGTTCATGACAACGCACAAGTGATATATAGTGTACTTCAGGGTTGGCTGAACATGATACATGGATGGAAAGTAATAAATGCTCCCTTGCTTTTCTTAACTAAGATAAACTTTGAGAAGAATCATCCATTGAAGGAATTTGATTTAAACTCAGAACAACAAAGGCACTCAGAGAGACAGTTCAGATATTTTAGTTAGCTTCCTTGTACTACTGGCAGTTGCACATTCTACACATGTATCTAACAGCAGGGCAGCAGCCTAATGTTAGGGGAAAAAACATGAGATTCTGGATCTGTCTACACAGACAACAGAACTCACAATCACCTGGTAGCTGCCTTTATCCTGACACCTGACTCACAACCTCTTTAACAGTAAAAATGCTTCTCTTAGGACCTTATCATATGGCCAGGGTAAAGTGGGGGACAGCAGGAAAAATTGTGGGGTAGCGGAGGGAACCATCACGTTCTGTTCCCGACTGTCGGGCTCCGTCCTCTCCCTTCCCACGTTTCCCTTCTGTCCTCCGCTTCCTGTTCATCCCCTCTGTCTTTTCTCCATGAAGAGTCAGTTGTACACCTGACTCCTTTGCACTCCACTGCTGGCACAGAGCCCCATGGAAATCCCGCCTGTAGTAACCTTGTGTCATGTGATGGGTGGGCAGAAGATACTTCTCTCACTGCATCTGATAAGGACCTTAGGCCTTAATGTGATATACAAGGATCACTTCTTCTTCTGGAGTTTCCAGGATAATCTGGTTTGTTGCTGTGTTTTGCTATGTGTGCACAATGTATGGCTCCAAGGAAAAGAAAGGTTTCTGGGTAATAAATATTGCCCATTTTTAATATGTCCACTGGTACTTGTTGGGTTGCATGCTTGTTGACATTAAAACACTCCTTATTTTTGTGCTGGGAAATGGTGGAGCAGAGTAGGGTCTCTGATCCTTCCTTTTTATTCAGGTCTGCTTCGTCCACTGCCTATCCGAACAAACAGCTTTTCAGCTGGGGAAATTGCTTGAACTCTGGACAAGTTGTCCAGAATCTATTGGACTATCTCCTTCTCATTGATGAGGGCAGACAAGGCTGGGTGCATCATTCTGACATCCAAGCAAACAATTTCTCCAGTGGGCCTCTTCTGGGAAGCTGTTTGTCCAGGAAGGCAGCAGCTGGCAATTCATCATGGAGAAAACGGAGAAAGAGAAGGGGAAAGAGGAAAAGAAGAAGGTGATTTCTAATTTGGGGTGGGACAGCAATACAATTTCAATTCCTTATGTTACAGGTAGGTGTGGTACTAATGGGATGAAACCCTGGGCAGCTGTTGGGCTGAGTAATTGGAATTACGGCTGGGTCCTTACAAGCCCTTTCTTCTGAACAGGCAGATCATAAATTGAATGGTTCTGACTCAAAGAAGAGCTGCACTTTTCTGTGCATTAATTCTTTTGATTGTACACTACACATATGGGTACAATAGATTACTGTTTGCAAGAAAAAATATTTGTAAACTAAACTATTGTAGATTTAGCTTCCTTTCATTATAATCTTCTCCACTGATTTGGGAGTTTCTCAGTATGCTTTGATTTTGGGAGTGGACCCTAATTTTTGCAGCATTGTTCACACATGTTAACACTGTATTTCCTTTAGTAATACATAAGTGCTAAAATATATATTGTTTTCAAAGTGGATGGTGATGAAGGGGGGCACACATAGTAGTGGGAGGTAGCACATTGTGTTGCTTCCTAAGAAAAGACAGGATAATCTTGCTCTTTCATACAGAGGCTGAGGCATATTTGTACAATGGTGCTCAGTAGACAATTTGTTAAAAAGTCATAAGGAGAAAGCAGCTTGTCATGCTGTGAAAGAGAGCTTACATTTCATAACAAGTTTCTGCTTGTACAACAACAGCTAACAATCCTTAGAACTGGGTGTCAATGACAATTTATCACATTTTAGTCTTAAAGCAGGTGTCCTCTCAGAGGTAGTTGGACTACAAAAATAATTTGTTATTATACGTGATAATTGGGGCCAGTGGAATTTAGAGTTCACAGTACCTGAAGGGATACAGGTTGACCACACTTGCCTTAATATTGTGGCTATCCAGTTGACAGTACTGAAGCAAGCAGTTCTTTATTGTAACAAACAATAAGCAGTGAATAGAAAAGTCTTATTTTTGAATGCAACCTTTCTGATAGGCCCATGTATTACACAAGGGATACATTCCAGGACTCTTCTTGCAATACAATTTTTGTATAATTTGGAGATCTATTTTTCCTGAGATGAATGATGTCTTGGGCTTCTTGCCAAAGCATATCATAGAATCGTGCTGGAGGAATAGAAAATACCTGGATAAATGTTCTTTCTAGGCCTCCAGTGTGTTTCTGTAGTCTACTTCTGCTACAATTACATTAGAAGTTTTCTACTGAAACTCTGGCAGATGTTGTCCATAGGATCGCACTATATACTCCAGAGCAATTTGATGGTATTTGAAGTTCTTTGTATGTAAATGAAACCACATTCAAGTAGCTCACATAATAAGCAGACCTACTGCCTTGGCTTTTAAGTTTGGCACTGCTAGTTTTATGTGTTCTTGCAGACATGCTGGTAAAGGCACAATAGGGGATTAATGAAGGGGTAAATTAATCTCTTACAATATAATACCACTTATATTGTCTTTTGGAGAAAAGAGAACAATGACAGTGGAAGGTAATACTGCACAGAAATAGACCAGAATCCTCTTCAGGTTTGGTCTCCCTTCCTTCATTTTTGGGCTCAGTGGCATGTTTAGTAACTCCCAGGAGCTGAAAATTAGATCTGGGCTTCTTATATACAAGAAATCCCTATTGTGTATCCCTATGCATACAGAACAGAACCGCAAGGAGTTTGGAGCATATTCTTTTTTTTAATCCCTCACTACAAATAATTAATCCTAGTGTGTGCAGGCAAAGGCAGGAAGGTAACACTTAATTTGTTTTAAAGGTATCTTGTAAATACTAAATGCTATCCTCTCATGGCTGAAACATTTCTATAATAAGATTGGTCTATTCCATTATAGCAAAATCACACCAGATTGTTAACTGATTTTACATCTGTTCATTGTTCCTTATAAGTTCATATAGAATATTGATTTTCCTTGTTTCAGGTTTCAAAATATACTTTACAGAAGAGGCTTAATGAAACGGTAAGAAACTGCTTTAAAAGCAAAATAGGTTTGGAACTTTTTTCTCTGTGAATGAAAGAGGCTTCTGCTAAATGAATGGAATATGGAAGGTTACACCCACATAAGAAATCTTCCTCAAACTCATATCTTCTGTTCATGCAGCAGAGCTTGAAGTTAAGCCAAATATCTTTGCATTTGACACTGTTGTAGAAATATGAACTGCAGCTATTATAGAGTATGAATAAATTATATATTCTGATGTCTGTTTTAGTAAATACTGAAAATGGCAGGTGTTTTGCCAAAATTACCTAAATATTTGATGTCTTTATTTAAAAGCTAGATGTCTTTTATTCAGCATGGTATCATTTCCCTTTCTTTGTTAGTATAACATATTTTTGCAAATAAGCTATATGCCTTGGGAGTGTCTAATTTTCTCTGTTTACAGTTGCTATAGTTACAGCCCTAATATGTGCCTGGGCAGACCCTCAGATCCGTAGAGAAGGCCTTCTCTTGTCCCTGCCTCTTTCAAAGGTGGAATACAAGAGAGGCCTTCTCAGTGGCTGCCCCTATGCTTCAGAGGCTAGAACAGCCCATTCCTTGCTGTCCTTCAGTTGGCAAGCATAACTTTTTTTTTATTCAGACAGGCTTTTAGAATTGATAACTCTTAAACCAAGGGCTGTAAGTTCAGTACTGATTTAAATGGCATTTGTTTTCAAAATCTTTTAGTGTGTGTTTTTAATACATTTCAAAGTTTAATTTGGTTTTAATGTTGCTTTTTAAAAAATCATAATCTTTCAATTACAGTATGTTACTATTTTAAATTCCACGTTTGGGGAAAGGGTGATATATAAGTAAAATTAATAATTAGGAGGAAGAGGAGGAGGAGGAAGATAATATTTTAAATGCATTGCATAGTTTTATAGATTTGACTTTACCTGGGTATTTTAATATTTTAATGTTTTTTTGAGAAAGTAATAAAGAGGGAAACAAGCACATTCCTTTTCTTGGATAGAAAATAAGAGGGCTGGTTCGGTTTTCTCACTTTAAACAAGAGTTGGAAATTAAAGAGAGCTGTTGAAACATTGCTAAGCTTGATTGACTAAAAGCTGTGAAAATTCTGCTGCTGCTCAACTGGAAAGAATAAAGATAATATTGTCAGACCATTATAAGCAATGATTTTAATTAAGAAGCTCAAAAACTAGAGTCCGGTTTAGCCTTAAGTACCATGACATTTGTACTGAAAGTCATCTTCAACGGTACAGTGATTTTACACAAAATATGTTGAAATTGAATAATGTGTCCTTTGACCTGGGAGATAAGGCTACAAGTTAACGATCAAAGGCAGCATAAAATCTGTTTTGCCTTATTTCACTTTTAACTGCAGAGTCCTCTGCAGTCTACTCAGATGTAAAGCTTATTGAATTTAATGCTATTTACCCCCTCTCAGTTTGTCTGGGATTGCAGCCTAAATTAAATTTTTAGCTTGTAATCTATATTATATATACAAATATTGCCATGATGATTATGCGGTGTTAACAGTGCTTCCCTTTGCCCTATAAGACATCGGTTATTCATGACAAGCAAGAGGAAAAATTAACTTGGGCACCAACTGCATGTGGTGAAGGAGGCCCATTTTGCCAACAATCGGAGCATAAATGAATTATGTTTCCATCTGGTTTGACAGAGTTGGGCCAGGAGACGTTATTTAGTTAAGTACATAGTTGAATATAAGCTGATGCAGAATTCCAGCCATATTTTAAATGGAAGTATAAAGTTTAGGAATGAATACTAATGATCAAAACACAGATTGAGCTACCATAATATTTAGCAATATTATGCCTTAACGTACCATTATAATGTGAGCCATCGTACAGACAAAGTAATAGATCACACATTCCCATTCCTAAGTAGGTAATGGTACCACAATTCAAGTATGACTTATGAGTTTAAATTTACTAATATCATTGGGTTAATTATTCAGTAAAGCTGTGGTCAGCATGACCTCAAAACTATTTCCTTGTATTTATTGTCCTGTTATTCCCTTGGCTCTCTGCTATTCCTACTTATCTTTTGTTCTTGTGCTTAGAAGTTCCTGTCCTTTGAAATAACTGGGCATGACACAAACAGGCCATGACATTTCTCTTTCTTAAAATTTTATAGAAATGTAAATACATACAGTTCTTCTCTGCAGAACAGTCATAGGAATGTTTTATGGCCCCTCTTGTTGAAAATTATTGAATTTACATTTTTCAAACAACATCTGTGAGAAATAGACTCTGGTTAGAATTGTGGTTTAGATTTACATATGCATTTTTGGGATGTTGAATAAGGACCTGTCCTGTACCTCGTTGTGAAGCACTTCTTGTTCTGGGTACCTAATGGCAACCAGAGTGTTTGTGGGCTTAGCTCCAACTTTTTAGACACTGATCCATTTCAAAGTGAACCTAGGCATGCTCCAGTTACCTCCATGCAGCCAGGGAAGATGGATCAGCTTTATGCTGGGGATGGAGACTGCTTCCTTTGCTCTTGCTGCACAAAGACATTGGAACATGCCTAAGTGCATCCCTGCATCCAACGACTAGCCAAAGGGACTATTGCTTATGCAAGCCCTCAGCTTCTGTTAAATATCCAAGAAAGAAATTAGGAAAAGGCACAGTCTTCACCCCCAAGTAATGATGGAAGAATCCTGGTGGAAACTTAAACTATGTCACACCTTCTAATGTCTTCTTGTATCACACACATATTTTAGTACCTTGAGACATGCTAGTATTTGGACTGGGGTAATAAAATGTCTTCCAAACAAATTACATTTTCTTTTACTGCTTGTGGTTTGACCTAATTTGTGGGTATTTTTTGATGTAAAATAGAGGTCTTGCAACCCATTTTAAAGGTTATTGCACTAGAATGCTTCCTAAAGCAGTATGTCACCTTTTTTTGCCAAAGAAAGACTGACTTGGGGTTTTGGAGGAGTCCAGGGCTACAGAAACACGATTGTGGGGTCTGCATGAAATGCCAGAGCCCCACTTCACTCATCCCCTGTTCTAGAGCAGTGGTTCTCAACCTTCGGGTCCTCAGATGTTTTGGCCTCCCAGAAATCCTAATAGCTGGTAAACTGGCTGAGATTTCTAGGAATTGTAGGCCAAAACACCTGGAGACCCACAGCTTGGGAACCACTATTCTAGAGGCATCTGGGCATCGGCTATTGAAGCAGGATGCTGGAATGATCTAGCAGGTCTTTTGTCCAGGTTTTATAGATGAACCTACTAAGTGACCCAGTTAATGGCCTCTTCAAGACAAACAATATGTGCTAATACTGATTGTTTGCATTTTTCAGTAACTTGATCCTGTTAACAATGAAATTGTTCTAGATCAAGGGAGTGGCATGGCAACATGTGTGTTGCACTCCTCTGCAGTGCCTTTTTCCCTACATTACTGTGAGGTTTGATCAATTGTTTTTGGGAGATTATTGCTATTCTCATTGGGACAGACACACAGTCCTATGTGTATTACTCCAAAGTAAGTATGCCTATAACCTTATATACACATATAAGTGACATTTTACATATTGTACTGTGCTCCAAACCTGTCACTTTGATTTGGTTTTCTTTAGGAACAAAAGCTGCAGTTGCACATGTTAGCAAAAGAAGACCATCAGAAGAGTCTGAATGAATTTGAAAAATGCCATGCAGTTATCACAGGTCAATTTGGAATAATAAAAAGCAATCATGAGAGATTAGAACAGAATGGTAATTATCTGATAAATATAGGAAATATTGCAATTTTTATTAATGGGTGATGGGAAATACAGCAGAACTCAAAGGACTGGAGAACATTAGAAGACAAATGGTGAAATCTCATCTTTCATTGATATTCTAGATTTGGCAACAGAAAAGGAAGTAACAGAGTAAACAAAAATGCAGTAGCATACTTGAAACTTGCAGCTCTTGGAATTACATAATCTAGGAGGCTGCTTTGGTTCTCCTCAACAAGAACATAATGTATTCTGTGTATTTACTGCATTAAACATTTATTGCAGAGGAAGTTCATTTTATACAGCAGTAACACTGATAATAACTAGGTTTATCACTTGTACATTCTGAACTGCCTCTGAAAAAGTCATTTGGAAGGTGACACACTGAACAAGAAAAGGCTTCCACTTTACAAACTTCTGATTTTAATTTTGTGATTACTCATGTCTGAATATTTCTTAGAGTTTTGATCTTTCCAAACAGTTTTTGTTCAGCATGACAATATCTGTGGCTAATTTTATGCTGAATATATAGAAAATATGTGGGATGGATGCCTATGCTTTCTAAAATCTGCCTATCGTATGTGAAATGCATGAACTGTTGTTCCACATTCTGTTGTGTTATGACATGGAACTGAAATTGATTTAATTGGCATTGTTACCATTTGATGTACCCAGAATCTCAATACTGTGCCACAACTGCTTATCCCAAGGCACTCTGTGACAAGGATTGTACTGCAACTATTGTTTACCAGCATTCTGATCTCCACTGCCTTGGAAATGCTTTAATCTAGGTGTTGCCAGGCTAGATCTAGACACTGCCAGGTAAGTTTCTGGGCCCATGTTCTGACTGAGGTGAACAACTGTACATGTGAATCCCCAGCAATTACAATATTTCAAATCCAGTGTATGCTGCCATATCTGCTAAACAGGATGTTAGACTAGAGCATCTGATCTGAGAAGATGTGGTACCAGAGATGCTCACAGGTGGATTTAATCCAACTACACATAGTTTCTGAAGGCAGTGGGTCAGTAGTTCTCAACCTGTGGGTCCTCAGATGTTTTGGCCTTCAAGTCCCAGAAATCCTACAAGCTGGTAAACTGGCTGAGATTTCTGTGAGTTGAAGGCCAAAACACCTGTGGACCCACAGGTTGAGATCCACTTATTAGCTCTTACTTACATGAGTCATAAAAAGGGGGTGAGTGCTCCAGCAATCAACAAGTATCAATATACTCATCTTTGGTGTCACAAAAATGACACCTCTATGGTGTTGAGTACCTTGTGTACTGTACATCACATGGTAACAATTCCAACTGAAGTGATTTCAGATCAAGTTATAATACAACAAACTCTGGAAAGTCAAAAAGAGTGAAAACTTCCACAAGGTACGTAGATAATAACTGAGTCATGTCATACTATCATATACTCAGTTCTTTAATGCATTCATTCATTTCTGCAAGGTTGCTGCTCCAGAGAGATTGTTTAGATCTGCTCTTGGATTCAATTTCAAGAACACCACCCAAACAAAAACAAAAAATTAAAATCAGACATATAGAACTGACAAGTTAACTTAATTGATGTGAATTGACACAGTCAGTTAATATTAGTTTTTTAAAACTTTTTTTATCAACCCAGTTACGGAAGCAAGTCAGTTCAATAAGAGATTAACAGCCATAAACAAAAGACAAGAGTCTGAGATAGATGATCTGAGAGAGGTAGGTGTGAAGAGCATTCAGCAGGATTTATTTATCTCAGTTTCTATCATGTATCTTCCCAAGGGTCAAGTTGCTTAATATGGTTTGCAACCCAAGGTTTCATTGCACTATGGAAAGATCCATTGTAAAAATAACGTGTTTACTGGGTTTGCACCACATTGCTTTCCAGTTCAGTTCGTATTGTATGGTTGCACAGCAGAGCTCAAATGTTTTCAGTGTTGTTTATGCCACTGTTGGTGCAATCCAGTGCAATTGTGGACACAAAATAAAATAAATATGATATGCTCAAGTATAGATATATTACAATAAAATCCTGAAATATAAAATTATCATATAATTGCTAAGTTCTAGCTAATAAAATCTGTTCTGTGTGATTAACATGTATTTTATAGAAATGTTTTGATTTGTATCTTTTATGGGACTGCATTTTAATATGTGTGTTTGTAAAAAAAAGTTTTTATAGTATTTGTGTATTTTGACTGTGTTATGACCCTCCTTCAGCCATGGGGAGAGGAGAGTAAAAAAATAGAATTATTATTATATTATTATAAATCCAGCCAATACATAGGAAAATCTTATGAGACTTCCAAAAGCCATATAAGCTTTAAAATGAACAGGGATGGCTTCTTGATATGCAAGGGATAGTAACATAGTGCTAGCCATCAAGAACATCTTTCTCCATGTCTTTTGCTGCTTTAAGTGTACATATGAATAATATAGGCAAGAAAGCCCATCTGGATAATGTTATAATAGAAAGATGTACGAGATAGATTTGTAGGGCTCAAACTATTGAAGAATTTGTAGTTGAAGCCAACCCAGCAGCTTGAATTTTAATAATAGGAACTAATGCAGGTACTAGGGTTCATATTTATTAATTTCTTTGGCAACTTCACTTTGGCAGTAAGTGGACTACATCACTTGGTATTCCAGTGCTGTGTAAAAAGGATAACTTCATTTTATCTGTGTACTATTGTTTGCATTTTAATAGAATATACAATTTAATAGAATGATTTTTTTAAAAAAATTGTGGAATCCTGTTAGAAATCCTCCATATGTAATTGCGCAAATAAAATAAAATTCAGACTAATAAAATAAATAATTTATTAAGAGCTGAAATTGAAAACAATTGTTGGAGACCACTACTTAAGGAAATTCTGAATGTGATTTATGAATGGGATCCTTTCTCTTAATTTCAGAGAGAGATCTAAAGCATTTTGGAATTTTCTTGGAGCTTCTTCACTCTCAGAGTAGAGCTGATGGAGGGAAACTGGCATTGGGGAATATACCTATGTTTTCACTTGGAGCTTTGTTCTTACTTTTTTACCCCTTAAAGCAAGAGACAAATCTTGTTCAAATCTACTCCTCTAGAGACAGTGGAATTCTCCTAAGCTATCATAAAAATGTATTCTTTCCCCTTGGATAGGAAAAAGAAATGCCAGGTGAGTAGGTCAGCCTGTATTGTTGGATACAAAAAACCCCTTGGCATCAGCAGCAGAGGAATTATGCAAACAGAAACATGTGTCCCTGTCCAGATTCCCTTTTTTTGGATAAAGACTATTGTTTGCTCAGAAAAGACTTTTCATTCAGTTGGTAGCTGTGTTTATATAACTTGGTATACATAAAGTTCAGCAGCTCAGATAATATTCTACTTTCTACTGCTATATGATTTTGTCCAGAACATTTAAACTATTGGGCTGTGATAAGAGGAATTCCACTTTTATAGAGAAAGGTTAAACAGAGCAAATTTAGTTGCTCATAGATAAAATTACCATTCTGAATTCTTGGTTCAGTGCTATGGCATCATGAAGAATTCTTGATACTATCTAGAGCATTCATAACCTTTGCTATTTGTCAGAGTAAACGTCAGAGCACTCAAGGAGAGAGAGATATTAAACAGGCTTCCCGTACAAAAAGGGGAGGGGTAGGGAAAAGGTACAATATTTATAACTCCATGGACTATATATTGCAATTTCATAGGATCAAAGCATGTACTGCTTATTTGCTGTATTAGGTGTTTAAAAGAAATTAGACAGAAGGACAACATATACAAAATGTATAATATTTAAAATAAATGATCTTAATGCTTTGTAATTAAAAAAATAGAGGCATCAGATATATTAAATTAATGCAATTCCTTAACTTTTATGAGATTAATCAATTAGAATATTTAGAAATTAGAGCTCTTCTCTTTATTTCTGTGATGGGTTACCCTCCTCACCTTCCAACTCTTTAATGCAGTACAGGCCCGTAGCCAGGATTTCGTTTCGGGGGGGGGGGGGCTAAAAAAATTTTCAGGGGGGGTTTCGGGGGGGGGGCTGAGTTTCGGGGGGGGCTGAGTCTGAGTGAAAGAGGGTCTAGCCTAGCAAACCTCTTGTATCATTACCCCAATACCCCCATGCATATGGGATATATTGAGTATGGTGATCAGATCATGATATGAATAAACATAACAGTTTAAATAATGCACCAGTAAGGCCTTTTCGCGAACCACCATGAGAATTTCGGGGGGGGGCTGAAGCCCCCCGAGCCCCCCCCCCTGGCTACATGCCTGATGCAGTAGCTATCTATGGAGGTCTGGCATGACAATAATCAATATTTAATGCCTCTAATATTTTCATTCACATTTTTATTAAAATGTGAATTAATTGGAGGAAGGTAAATAGTATTGACTTCATTATGTGCTTTCAAATCATTTTAAACTTGTGGTGATCCTATAGAGATCTTATTACTGTGGTTTGCTTGGGGTTAGATCATCCTTGCTGAACTATTCATGTGTGTTTCTTTACTAAGGAACTAAAGAAAGTTACTGCAGACTTGATAAAGTCCAATGTCACTTGTCAGCACAGAGTGGGAGAAGAAAATCTCAGTCTTACAGCCAAAGAACAGGAGTTGCAAGAGTTGTGGAAAAGAAATTCCATGGTATTGATGCATGTCTGCTAACATTACTTGTTGGTTTTTGAAAGAGTAGTACTGATATTTAAGAAGATGTCTTTGATATGATATTATTGCAGATATAATGGTCCTTTGAAGATTGCTGAACCCTCAGTTGGCACTCCTTGTTGTGCAGGTCAGGGCCTATGGGAGTTGCAGTCAAAAAACAAAAGGATGTCTGCTATGTTAATCTTAGCTTTAAATATTATATGTAGTAAATATGCAATGTAAATGACTGCTGAGTAATTCAGTGCAATAATGATGTCCGCTGTTAATCTTTCTATGTAGGTGTACCTCAGTTAACAAAACTTCTAAAAGTGAAGCTCCTTTTAACAAAGACTTTTACTCCCAAGCATCTCCTATCTTTTTTTCCTCATCTTTCCTCAAGCTGGAAGGTGTGTGTGTTTTTAAAAAAAGATATATCAGTATCAGCATAGTGAAGGAAGACTGGAGAAACAGACTTTCTCTGTTAATAAAACTTTATTTGTATACCCCCCCCCCCCCCATCTCCCTGAAGGGACTCGGGGTGATTTCCAACATATAAGGCAAACATTCAATTGCCAAAAGTACCATGCAGACAATTACATCAAAATAAACACATTTGACAATATAACACAACCTAATTTAACTTAACAAAATAACAATATCTAAAAGCATCATAAAATACCAAAATCCTGTTAAACACACTAAAAATAAAAATATTAAAAACCCATTTCATTGTAGCTCCATCAGTAGATGTTCGACAAACCAATGGCCAGGATTACAAAATGAATGTGGCCAACTCTAAAATGTCTGGGCAAGGGATAGTGTAAACAACATATGATAGTGCCAGGGAAATGGATGAAGTGCAGGACAGAGTGCTGTCTGGATATTTAGGGACTAAATTTTTTTGTTTACTTAGTGAAACATTTATTTGACCTGGCTGTTTCATTTTACATGCATATATTGTTCCTTTAGAATGAAAGGTTAGCCAAAACATATTGAACAGCACTTTTTTCCATGTTATTTTTGTACCAGTAATCAAATCTGTGAGAGAAGTAAGACTCGGGAATAAGTTGTCTTCTTTTTTTTACAACTGAGGTCTATTTTGCTATGTAAAATTGTTAGGATACTATTGAATTGTAAGCATTATTATTTGCATACACTAATTCTTAAAAGGCACAGTTCAGTTGGCTTTTGCGTTCTCCCTATTCCCTCTTATACATTGCCTTTAGGAGTTTCCTGTTGTCTGCCCCTGCCCCACTTAGGTATTTCTTTCCCATATGGGGAGATGTGCAGATGGGAGACCATAATGTGACAACTGAATTTGGCCCATGGCCTTTCTTTCATTTATAGGAGAAAGAGTTAAATACAACATTAATTGAAGAAAATACACATCTGAAGGAAGAGAAGCAGGTAATTAGTTAATGTGTATTGTGAATGTATGACACATTAACAATGATTACTAGAAATACATGCAATTATAAAGAGACTGCCAAAGAATAACACGCAAAATGTTACATAGAGTTTCTTTTTTAGCATCTTCATGTGTTTTTATCTACTTAGTAAATGATGTGCTTAAACTTGATCATCCACAGTTGTAGCAATCAGGTGTATTTTCCTGCCATAGTCATTAAGAACTGATGGTTGAGCTATCAGATAATATTGAAAAAACAGTATTCGGGAGCCTGCAAAAAATGTCCACCCGTTCTTGATAAGGCTTTCTCTAATTACCAAAACGTACTGCCAGAGATGCTCCTGGACCCCATCATCACTTCTGAACCTTTAGATTCTGGCAGTGGTTGACAGCAGATCTTTGCTTCTCTTAATAGCCTCATTGTATATATACTTAAAATGAAACAAGCTTAACTCAGTCCCAACTTCCAAGTACGTATATGTTACATCTGGTTCTGCTCAGAGATTGGAAAAATTTTAAAACAGTAATCGGTTGCTTGTTGTTCTTTGAAAGTGAAAGTTGGAAGTATTCATTATTTAAAATTTTAATATTTGTATTATTTAAAATGCAATCTTGAACCAAAAGGAACATTTTAGGAATGAAATAACTTGTTACACTTATAAAGTACAACATTACACTTACTAAAAATTGTTAGTACATGTAACATTACTAAGAACTATTTTTTAAAAAGGACTTTGTCATGCTCTCATTATTTCACCCAAATATGCATTAAAGATATTGTTGCCATCTGTAACTTGGGTCTACTTTGTATGATATGTTAATATATTAAAAAGAAAATTAGTAAAACATTCAAGTCAGGATTCAGTTTGTTGGGATTGTGCTCAGAGAACCATCAGTGGAAACAGGAGGAAGCTGGACCTTGCCCATGTTAGAACCTTCCACACACCCAAAAGTTGCTGTAAAGTGTTAGGAAACCTCACAGAGCCAGTTTTCAGGCAGCATAGGGGACTGCAGCGAGGAAAGAAGAAAATCCAACTTGGCTAGTGCCAAGCTAAGTGATGGCCCATGTGCAATAGGAAGGGCGGACAAAGACTTCTGTGCCTAATAGTAAAGCTTTTAAAAACAAGGAGTGGTTCACATATTCCTTAAAAAAAAAAACTATTGGTAACATGGTATTGTCTCAGAATACCTCTGGATAGAGAAGTAAGATGATACAGCCAGTTTTTTTTTACAGTATCTATCTGAGTTTCATATGTTTGGTTTACAAGAAATTACAAAGTTTTCAGTCACTCTCTGTGCCTGGTAAAAGGGATCAACTCAGCACAGGTGACCTTGCTTTTGATGAGCCTGCTAGCTGAAAGGTTAAGATTCAGGCACTTCAAACTGATTAATTATGCTTATAGGCAGTTCAGTTGGCCAGCTCCAAGTGAATTAAAATATGTACAAATGCACCTGGGAGCCAGCGTAGTGTAATGACTTAAACCAGGGATCCCCAAAGTAAGGCCCAGGGGCTGGATACGGCCCTCTAGGGTCATTTACCCAGCCCTTGCTCAGGGTCAACCTAAGTCTGAAATGACTTGAAAGCACACAACAACAACAACAACAACAACAACAACAACAACCCTATCTCATCAGCTAAAAGCAGGCCCACACTTCCATTAAAATAGTAATAAGTTTATATTTGTTAAAATTGTTCTTCATTTTAATTATTGTGTTGTTTTTAAGTGGTTTTTTGCACCACAAATAAGATATGTGCAGTGTGCATAGGAATTCATTCAATTAAAACATTATAATCCGGCCCTCCAACAGTTTGACATATTGTGACCTAGCCCTCTGTTTAAAAAGTTTGAGGACCCCTGGCTTAAACATCGGACTGTGACTCTGAAGACCAGAGTTCAATTTCCTGCTTGGTCATGGAAACCCACCATTTGAAAGTCTCACACTCTCAGCCCCTGAAAACCCCATTATTTGGTCACCTTAGGGTCACTATGAGCCCCAAAAGACTTTAATGCACACAATAACCAAATAACAATAATTTTATAGTCCCCCAAGAGGTTCTAAAGGTTGTGATCATGACATAGGGGTTAGTTTTGAGACTCCTACATGTCCATTAATAATAATGGGAGACTTTAATGCAAGAACAGATTATAATAACATGATAGCAACAGAAAACTGTGCTCTAAATCCAAATAATGGGAATGCAGGCAGGTGAGATCTTTGCTCTCTAAGAAGACAGCTGTATGATGGAACCATGAATCTCTTGTTAAAGGATCTGTCATTGAAGCAGTGAAAGGATCTGATAGGGGAAAAAAAAGCAAGCCTCTCATAAGAGCTTTGGGCAAATACAAAACAAACTTAAAATATACATCATTAATAAAATATTGGCAATTGGTGACTTGTAAAACTGAACAAAGCTAAATATGGCTTAGAATTTCATCCCATGAAAGTAGGAAAGCTGGGGGATTGTAGTTTTTCAGTGGCACTTTGCCCCCCCCCCCCCAAAAAAAATCTTTTCACTTTTGGAATGCAAGCTACATTTAGGATACCTTTCCTGTGAAAAAGGGAAATGAAAGAACAGCAAATTAGCATATTTGTGAGATTGCACAGTTGAGGAAATGGAAAGAATACAATAAATTACCGATCCTTCCTCCATAGTGCCCAAATGATAATAGTGAGAGAAAGGGAGCATTGCTGGGAATCTCTGCTCCACACAATATTGTTTTGATTGCAAGTGGACAAGTAGGATTCCCATCCCACTTGATATTTGCCAATTTTGTCCATCTCTACATGGGGAAACAAAATGAAGCTGCTTGACTTTTGAATCATTGGTTTAACGAACACTTAAAAACGGGGACTGACTTGAAACCTACGGAATGATCATGCATTGTCTGGTGGGTTCTGTGGGTGGCCCGTTTCTCAAATATTTAGGAACGCTGTGAAACTACATGTGATGAAGTCATTAGAGGCGGCCATTTTGTCCAAAAAAGCAAAACCATATTTTAGCAAGGCTTTAATTTGGATGTAGGAACAGATTCAGTCAGTGTCATAATTGTTCCTGTGTGTCTTCAAGTCATTTCCAACTTCTGGTGACCCTAAATGAACCCACCCAAGGGTTTTCTTGGCAAGAGTTGTTCAGAGGGGAGTGGCCTTTGCCTACCTCTGAGACTGGGAAAATGTGGCTCCTTGAAAGTCATCCAGTGGGAATTTGAACCCTAGTCTCCAGAGTATAAACCAGTGTTCCAAAAACTACACCACTCTGTCTCTTGCTATCATTACAACTGCCTAAAAATGCAGAAACTGATACTTGGCCAGATGTGACAGCTATTTAAGTGAAACAACTAATTTCAAACCTGCTTAAGTGGAAAGTACTGGGGAAGAAAAGCTTTGCCTAGAGTTACTTTTGGACAGCCCTTGGTAGTAGCCTCATACCAGGTGAGCATTTTACTTATATTAACTTAATTGAGAATTTCCCAGTAGTTGGATTTTTTTTTTTGTTGTGTCATGAGCAACTTGAGAAACTGCAAGCCGCTTCTGGTGTGAGAGAATTGGCCATCTGCAAGAACGTTGCCTAGGGGTCACCCGGATGTTTTGACATTTTACCATCCTTGTGAGAGGCTTCTCTCATGTCCCCGCATGGGGAGCTGAAGCTGACAGAGGAGCTCATCCGTGCTCTCCCCGGATTCGAACCTGCGACCTGTCGCTCTTCAGTCCTGCTGGCACAAGGGTTTAACCCACTGTACCACTGGGGGCTCCTAGAAGTTGGAATAAAAACATTGCTGTCTCTATTTTTAAGAAGGGAGATAGATGTTATCTTATTTCATCTGACTTTAACTTTCAGTAGAAAAGAGAAAATTTGTGGTACAGTGATATCTTGATATAAGAATTTAATTAGTTCCATGACCTTGTTCTTAAGTTAAAACATTCTAATCTCAAAGCGAAGTTTCACACTGAAATACATTAACATGTTATTAATCCATTCTAACCCCCCTCCAAAACCACACCAATTTTTGTTATGTGTTTTTGAATAAGATAATGTATTTTATAAATAACAAATAATATATAAAATGTTCAGAGATAGGCAGTGCTTGGTTCCATCCAGCCACTGTTGCAAGGAAGTACATTTGAGGCAACAAAATGTGTTGGCCAGTGTACAGCAAGGCAGTTCTTAATGTTGCTTAAGCAGTTTGATCACATAGGCTTACACAACAGTTAGTGTTAAATTAGCCAAAGTCTCTTAACATACCAGTAATTGACCATCTCTATATAAACATCTATAAACTACCACCTCATTGGTATGTATGTTCCCTTTAAATGTTGAGTTCCAGTGACATCAATTTGATGAAATTAGTGACTACCAGTCCGACTTCCATATTATTCTAACCCAGATGTCAATATATGCTCCTGATGAGCTAAATATGGAGCCCAGAGGTTCTGATGAAAGCACCCTACTGCAAAAGTACTGTATGATCAAACGTTTATTTTAGTATAACATTTGCTTGTGCTATGATGCTCACCTTTACAGAATGACTTTGTTATTTGACATGTAATTTCCTTCTTTCATCAAATAAGGAAATTATTGCTTCACTACAACATATGCAGCAACTTCTCAGCAGACAAATAGAAGTAAATGCAAAGATGGAGCTGGGGATGAATAAACTGAAAGAAAAATGCCAGGTCAGGTGTTCATTATAGATTCTACAGATACCTGCAAATACATTTTAAAAGATTTTGTTTGTGTTTGTAGGGTGCACTAAATCCTGTCACTTTTGATACATTTAAAAAATATATGCAATACATTAAAAATATCCTCATACAATAAGGATGGCAATGAGTTAACCCATAGTTCTTATGCCATTTAAATCCCTTCTTAGTGGACTTTCTGCCACAAAAGTGGTACTGCAAATATATCCTAAATAATATCAGCAATTGTGTACTGGCATTATTTAACAACCCTTTTTCCAGTTTTGTTTTTAAAAACCTGGAAATAAAAAAACTAAATACCACTACTAAAATTCTTACTACAGAACTCGAAGTCTGCACTACAGATTTTAATTAATCCTGCTTCTAAATTACATGGAATATTAATAAAGTAAATTAAGCTTTGATTACTATAATAAAAGCATGTTCTAGGCTGTACTGTAGTGTTTATCTTCACAAACAAAGGTTTAGAATGCGCTACACTTCATATTTCTTAGCTCTGCACTTTATATTACTTTTTCAGCACATTAAAACTTATGCAGTGAAACTGAATAATGGCAAGTATTTTTATACCCTTTTATAGCCATTTCTTTTTCATAACCTCCCCCTGCTTCGTGTTAGCTAAACTATAAGCACCTTTCTGTTAATTTATGAAAATTATTGTTGTGATAGCACATTATCACTGATCTGTATGGCACTTTCAGCATGTTAGCAGAAAAGGTCCAAGCAACATAAAACACATCAAAATTCATTAATGTGGTATTGATTATTTTTTGGATAATTAATTTTATTGCAGACCCTTGAAAGAGATAATGAGCTGCAAAGGGAGAAGGCAAAAGAAAATGAACAAAAGTTCCTTAATCTTCAGAATGAATATGGGAAAGGAAAAGCCACTTGGAAAGATGAGGTTGGTTTTTTTTTTTTAAGTGCATTAACAAGGCTTCCAAGCTGTACTCAAAACATTCCAAATAATTCCAGAAATCCAAGGAAGTATTACATAAATAAGAATATGATCAAATATTATTTGCCTCTGAACATTTCAAATTTATCAAAGTGATTTTTTTGGCAATATCCAACAATTCCATTGATGGAGTGACAGATTATTTCAGGGTCAGTTCAGTGTCCCTTCCTGTGCTTCCCCAGAAGTGATTCTGGCAGCTTGGGAAGCCTTCTGAAACTAGCTTTTGAAGGTCCCAGAGAGCTACAGGGGGAGGAGGGATGGAAGAAAATTCCAGGTAACCACCAGTCAAGTGTTGGGATTGCTCTTTAGCTAATTTCAAACTAGGATAAGCTTTGTTCACTATCTGAAAGCTGAGTATTTTAGTTGTCTCTGTAATAAATAATTTTTCTACAGCTGTGTTGGGAATTCAGTCATAATTAGTGGAAAGATATGCTCCATAATTGCCTTTTGTATTCATTTGAAATGTTCTCCCAGGGAAAATAATCCATAGGTTAAAACTGGTTATATGCATCTCCCCATTCAACCATAAAAACAGAATATATGTGTAGGAGCATAACACTTTTGTTCAATATGTGTGATGCACATGCATTCCTTCTGCTCTCTGAAGCCCTTTAGAAGACTTAAGATTCAGATTACCATTGTTCACCCAATCTAAAATGTAACCTCTGTTGTCAAATACTAAGTTTACTTAATGCTGATTACCTGGTACTGCAATACATATGGAACAGGTTGCGATACCTACTAGGGTCATTTGTTTGGGTGACAAAGTGGGCAGATGCCCCTCTTTGGAAACGTAGTCATCTGCGAATTCTCTTTTTTGATAAAATAAGCAAGTAGCTAGCCCTTTAGGAGCTGGAATATGAGGTTAAAATATGCAGTTACTGCACATTTGTTTTGTATTCTAAAAGGCTGTTCCCACCTTTTAATGTTTTTAGTCAATAAATAAAGTCATTGCTTGAAGAAAGAAATACTTATTTTTAAAGCCATTTTGATTTCCCATATAGGAAGTGCTTTTTATCTGACCATATCTCATATTTTATAATGAATAATGGTCTATAATTTTCTAACTAACATTTTAATGCTTAGAAATTTATAATGTTAATGTAGCTATGATCAGACACAAGTGTGTTTATTCTAAAGCAAACATTAGCACAATGGTTCTCAACCTGGGGATCCCCAAGCGTTTTGGCCTACAACTCCCAAAAATCCCAGCCAGTTTACCAGCTGTTTGGATTTCTGGGAGTTGAAGGCCAAAACACCTGGGGACCCACAGGTTGAGAATCACTGCATTAGCAGAAAAGGTAGGAATAGATCATTTTTCAGCACCAACCCCCAGACTCTGACATGACTGAATTCAACACCTACGTTGCAACCTAAAACTGGTTCTCGCTATAGGGCCCACAATTCATACTAATAACAGTAGACCTGAATTTCAAGGGGAAATATTTAAATGTCAAGGTGGATTTCAAACTTCACCCCTCCATTCATTCATTTATTAAATGTCTATGCCCCCTAATAGTCAAAAGCCTCTTCATATCAGCTGAAGAGAATCAAAATCTCAGTTACATGTTACACTTGTGCACCTAAAAGAGATAGTACATTCTGTGCTGCATTGTCACAGGGTTTGAATTTCAACATAACATAAACACTGTCAAAGGCTACAGAACCAAGATGGGGAGAATCACTTTATTTTATGTTTTTTAATTCAAAACCATTTCAGGGACTGTTTCCTTTATCCACTTCCTCATTTGGTCTTCCCCATTGACAATAGTGGAGTGCAGAGGAACAGCTGCCATTCTGTGTGCATCCAAATATCGATGCATGTCACTCATCATTCTATGGGATGCAGATATGGATGCATGTCACCACTGTGTTTAAGAGGAATTCATGTTGTTTTTTTCAATAGAAATATCTTCTCTGGTCACATGATATTAGCCTGTTTATAAACATAGCCTTTTGCAAAAAAGTGTTGAAAAGACACAGTGGGTTAAAGTGTTTCTGAAACACCCCTCTCTCTAATTCATCTTAATTATAATGGAAATATATCTTATTTTTACTCCAGGCTGAAAAAGTGTGTAGAGAAAATCAAATACATACAATCCATAAAGAAAACAAATCTACCCAAACAATATTAGGTGGTTGTGATAACCTTGCAGAAGAAGAAAATGGAGTAACAAACATTCAGCCTTCTTCTTTTGGTTCTGGTGAAATGCAAACAGAACAAAACAAAGGTGATACAAACAGAGCAGATGAGAATTCAGTTTGCACAAACAGAGCAGATGAAAATTCAGTTTGCAGTGAAGGTAAGCAGTCAACAGTTACAATGAAACCTGTCTAAAATTATGAATAAAATTAATTGTTTTCTCTTTAAAAAATAATTATTTTGCTTTGCTAACCAAAATCTTAAAATTGAGTTAAATATGTAGTGTAATGTTACACGGACTTCCATTGGTATTTTTGCCAGATGTTCATTTTAAAGTTGCAGCCTAAAATGTATTACAAATGCACGTGAAAGTATGACTACCCCCTCCTTTACTACATATATTTGTGGGAGGGAAATGGGATGCACTGTTTTCTAACTCCCAATGAGATAGTATGAAGTGAAGCTGCTAAACTAGAGGAGGAACCTCCTTCCTTTCTCTGCTACTTGCTAGATGTTTATATGCAAAATGTACCATATACATAAGCTTTCGTTTTGTGTGTTAAACCAATGATATTTCAGTCAATGACGGACAAGGATTTCCACAGTATGAAATGGAAGAAGTGTATGAATAGAGTAATTTTGTTTACATTCTGCTGTTTCTATTCCTTTCCATTCTATTCCATATGCCCATTTTGTTTAATAGGAAGAAATAGTCATATAATAACTTTATTTTTGTACAGAGCCTCCTTCTCCCCAAGGAGACTCAGGGTGGCTTACATGGGGACGAACCCAAGTAAGCCCATGGTGATGAAAGAGGTTATCAAAGGAATAGATTGTTCTGTTTGCCATACTCTTTCTGATTTATGACTTTAATACTTGGGAGAGAAGCAAGTTAGAATGTTGGATCTTATCGTCCTATATCTAAGTGCAACTAACTGGCTTGTACAGCTGGCTTGCCTGTGCCAAAGTTAGCAAATAACAAAGGGAGAAAAAGACATTACACCTGCTAT